>NC_045782.1:43488430-44092276 GCF_008692025.1 Phocoena sinus | reverse complement strand
TGCAACAAAGAGTAGCCCCTGCCCACTGAAATTAGAGAAACACCGCACAGCTACTAAGACCCAACCCAGCCAAAAATAAATAAATTAAAATAAATAAAAAAAAAAAAAAAAGAAAAACTACAAAGTAAGGACCTGACTCTCAAAGAGCCATGAGGTTGCCCAGCTTTCCTGTCTTGCCCCCCAACTCAGTTCCCTCAAGGTGCAGGCTCCTTACTGGGCACAAACACAGTGCCTTTCAGACTAATGCAAAGCACCAGCCTAAGCAGACTGCAGCCTCTAGTACGTTCCTTGGAGCTGGGAAAGCAGCCAAGTAACTGACATTCAAAAGAATTCCTTCCTGGGTGATGTTCAAAGTATGAATAAATAAAATGGCTGTTGGGCGGGGTTAGGAGGACTAAGAGTTAAAGAAATCATTAGAGTAGGTGCTAACGTTTGGAACCAGCTACAGTCAGAAGTTAAACTCTGAGAGAAGAATCCAGCATTTATGCCTGTCAATAGAGGATCTACCCACCAGTTTTCCACACCTCCCCAGCCCTACTGAACCCTCTGCTACTAAGGCTGTGCTGGAAGGAAAAAGATAACCTACAAAATGTAAAGGAGACAATAATAAGCCCTGACCCTAATCCCGTACCTGATTCCACCATGGAGCTACCAGCATTCAATGAGCAGAGGGAAATGGACATAGCTATGTAACCTCCCATGTAATAAAAAAGAGAAATCGCAGAATTACTGGAATTAAGAAAAGAGGCTCCAGAAAATGAAAACCTGAAGATGACATTAAAGGAACAAACTAGGAAATCCTCACTTAAACAGAGAGAAAAAAGGTAGGCAGCTGGGCCTCCCTTGCCCGCACACCATCCATCTTTCGTACCTCATTGTTCATGTAATGTAGATCAAGAGGCTGCCCAAACACTGTCGTCACCTTGTGCTCCACATCTTCGTATCTTACAGGCCGGCTGAATGCTATAATTCTGAAAAGGAACAGAAATCATGGTTAACTGTATATTTTAAATGCAGGGTTTAGAAGCTATGGCTCCTGAGTGTTATCTTCCTTTTCTTTTCAACATAGAATTCTCTTTTTATTTTTCATGCAGCTTGCCTTTCTCTGTATTTTTTTCTTCTCTTACGTCTACCTTTATCTTTTCACCCTTCTTCTGAGCATCTCTCAGGTTTGTCAATAGTACCTATGAGCAGTACTCAATCTCAGCCATTGTTCTTCCACTTCATCTCAGCTCTTTCGGTCAATGACAGTGCAGTATCATAGGAGGATACCTGGATTTAAAAACTATGCTTCAAATATTCCTGTTAGGAAGAAAACTTGGGGATTGGAGCAGCAGTCCTGAAAACATGGTCTTAACTCCTATAAACAACTCAACTCCAGGACTTGAAAGGTCTCTACCATTGTTCATTTTTGAGATGCCGCAGTAATCTCAATGCTGATTATCCTCAGAACTGACATTTCCTGCCATAGTCACAGGAATTCCCCTTGAGCTGGTTATATGCCTGATCAGTTTTTTCTTAACCAGTGACACACGTGTGCATGTAAGTAGCACTGATACTGATGCTCTTCTAGAGAGACTCTCTAGGTCAGTTCAAAGAACAATTTCTATAAATAGATGGTAGAGTAAGAACATGTTCAAAGAGGTCTTAAAATGATTTGTCATTAAATGTCACAGCAAAATTTACAAGTGGGGATAGATGAAACAAGGTTGGCAAAATGTTGATAATGTTGAAGCTGGGTGACAGGTCCTTGGGGGTTGAGTATCATATTCTACTTTTGTGTGTGCTTGAAATGTTTTTAATAAAAAGCTTTAATTAATGCATTAGGTTTAACTATATGATACTGGAGGTAGTCAACAATTTTTGCATATAAAAGTGGCAATTTTGGGCTTCCCTGGTGGCGCAGTGGTTGAGAGTCCGCCTGCCGATGCAGGGGACACGGGTTCGTGCCCCGGTCTGGGAAGATCCCACATGCCGTGGAGCGGCTGGGCCCGTGGGCCATGGCCGCTGGGCCTGCGCGTCCGGAGCCTGTCCTCCGCAACGGGAGAGGCCACAACAGTGAGAGGCCCATGTAACGCATAAAAAAAAAAAAAAAAAAAAAAAGTGGCAATTTTATATGGGACCAACCCAACACTTAAATAATTAAAACAAAAATAAGCAAAGAGGGACTTCCCTGGTGGCACAGTGGATAAGACTCCACACTCCCAATGCAGGGGGCCGGGGTTCCATCCCTGGTCAGGGAACTAGATCTCACATGCCTTTCGCAACTAAGAGTTCGCATGCCACAACTAAGGAGTCCACGTGCTGCAACTAAGGAGCCCATGAGCCACAACTAAGGAGCCCACCTGCCGCAACTAAGACCCCACGCAACCAAATAAATATTAAAAAAAAAATAAGCAAAGAGATAAACAGAAGAGAATATCAGAAACCCATATATATTATATATATATACATACATATATATATGTATAAAGAAAATACAGGATTGAAAAAAATATTAGAGTAGGGAAGGTCTTCCTAAGCATTGCATAAAATAAATAAGACAAAAAGGAAGAAGACAAGTTTGACAACAAAAATTTAAACTTTTGATGGGAAAATAAACCATCAACAAAGTTAAAAAGAGGGCTTCTTCCCTGGTGGCGCAGTGGTTGAGAATCTGCCTGCTAATGCAGGGGACACGGGTTCAAGCACTGGTCTGGGAGGATCCCACATGCCGAGGAGCAACTAGGCCCGTGAGCCACAACTACTGAGCCTGTGTATCTGGAGCCTGTGCTCCGCAACAAGAGAGGCCGCGATAGTGAGAGGCCCGCGCACCGCAATGAAGAATGGCCCCCGCTTGCCACAACTAGAGAAAGCCCTTGCACAGAAACAAAGACCCAACACAGCAAAAATAAATTAATTAATTAATAAACTCCTACCCCCAACATCTTCTTTAAAAAAAAAAAAAAGTTAAAAAGAAATACCAAACTTGGAGAAAATACTTGCAAAAATCAATAAGAAAAAGACAATCCAAGAGAAACACAAGCAAAGGATATGATGAATGGCTAATAAACACATGAAAAGATGCTTAATGTGATAGGGGAAAATGTATATTAAAACCACCTTAATCTGTTAGCATGTCTAGACTTAGATGAAATCTGACTAGTGTGTGGCGGACTAGCAGCACTCAGCCATCAGCCTCTATAGTTCTTGCCCTCCTCCACACTGACAGGAAGAAGTGCGTGGTCCTCTCATATACTCCCTGCTCCCCCAGACTGGGAAGTGGTATAACAAGGGGAAGAAGCAATAAGCCACAGGAAAGAGGGATCTAAGCCATTTTTTAAAAAATTTATCTTATTGAAGTATAGTTGATTTTACAATGTTATATTAATTTCTCCTGTATAGCAAAGTGATTCAGTTATACATATACATTCATTATTTTTCATATTCTTTTCCATTATGGTTTATCATAGGATATTGGATATAGTTCCCTGTGCTATACGGTAGGATCTTGTTTATCCATTCCATATATAATAGTTTGCATCTGCTAATCCCAAACTCCCAATCCATCCCTCCCCCACCCCCCTCCCCACTGGCAACCACAAGTCTGTTCTCTATGTCTGCGAGTCTGTTTCTGTTTCATAGACAAGTTCATCTGTGTCATATTTCAGATTCCACATATAAGTGATATCATATAGTATCTGTCTTTCTCTTTTTTTAAAAGAAATTTATTTATTTATTTTTGGCTGTGTTGGTTCTTCATTGCCGCGTGCGGGCTTCCTCTAGTTGCGGTGATCAGGGGCTACTCTTCCTTGCAGTGCACGGGCTTCTCATTACGGTGGCTTCTCTTGTTGCAGAGCATGGGCTCCAGGAGCGCGGGCTTCAGTAGTTGTGGCACACGGGCTCAGTAGTTGTGGCTCGCGGGCTCTAGAGCGCAGGCTCAGTAGCTGTGGCGCATGGGCTTAGTTGCTCCACAGCATGTGGGATCTTCCCAGACCAGGGCTCAAACCCATGTCCCCTGCATTGGCAGGCAGATTCTTAACCACTGTGCCACTAGGGAAGTCCTGTTCTCTCTCTTTCTGACTTACTTCACTTAGTATGATAATCTTTAGTTCCATCCATGTTGCTGCTAATTGCATTATTTCGTTCTTTTTTATGGCTGAGTAGTATTCCATTGTATATATATATCACATCCTCTTTGTCCATTCATCTGTTGATGGACATTTAGGTTGTTTCCATGTCTTGGCTATTGTAAATAGTGCTGCTATGAACACAGGGATGCATGTATCTTTTGAATTATAGTTTTGTCTGGATATATGCCCAGGCGTGGGATTGCTGGATCATATGGCAACTTTACTTTTAGTTTTTTGAGGAATCTCCATACTGTTTTCCATAGTGGCTGCACCAATTTACATTCCCATTGACAGTGTAGGAGGGTTGCCTTTTCTCCACACCCTTTCCAGCATTAGTTATTTGTAGACTTTGTAATGATGGCCATTCTGACCAGTGTGAGGTGATACCTCATTGCAGTTTTGATTTGCACTTCTTTAACAGTTAGCGACGCTGAGCATCTTTTCATGTGCCTGCTGGCAACCTGTATGTCTTCTATGGAGAAATGTCTAACTAGGTCTTCTGCCCATTTTTCGATTGGGCTGTTTGCTTCTTTGTTATTGAGTTGTATGAGCTGTTTGTATATTTTGGAAATTAAGCCTTTGTCAGTTGCATCAATTTGCAAATATTTCCTCCCAGTCCATAGGATGTCTTTTCATTTTGTTTATGGTTTCCTTTGCTGTGCAAAAGCCTGTAAGTATGATTAGGTCTCATTTGTTTATTTTTGCTTTTATTTCTCTTGCCTTGGCAGACTGACCTAAGAAAACAGTATGATTTATGTCAGAGAATGTTTTGCCTATGTTCTCTTCTAGGAGTTTTATGGTGTCATGTCTTATATTTAAGTCTTCAAGCCATTTTACGTTTATTTTTGTGTATGGTGTAAGGGTGTGTTCTAACTTCATTGATTTACACGTGGCTGTCCAGCTTTCCCAACACCACTTGAAGAGACTCTCTTTTCTCCATTGTATATTCTTGCCTCCTTTGTCAAAGATTAATGGTAGGTAATGTGGGTTTATTGCTGGGCTCTCTGCTGTGTGTTCCATGATCCAAATGTCTGTTTTTGTGCCAATACCATACTGTTTTGATTACTGTAGCTTTGTAGTATTGCCTGAAGTCTGGGAGGGGTATGCCTCTTGCTTTGTTCTTTTTCCTCAGGATTGCTTTGGCAATTCTTAGCCTTTTATGATTCCACATAAATTTTAGGATTATTTGTTCTAGTTCTGTGAAAAATGTCATGGGTAATTTGATAGGTAAGCCATTGGATTTTAATGAAATCTGGCTGGCTGAAATCAGTGAGCACCATAAAAGCTGTTATCATCTAGAACTGCGCTGTTCAGTATGGTAGCCACTAGCCACATGTGGCTATTTAAATTCAAATTAAATTATAGAATTGGCTCTTTCAGTCCCACTAGCCACATTGCAAGTGCTCACTAGATACATGTGGCAAGTGCCTAGTATACTGGAGAACTCAGCGCTAAGTCGGCCCTCCATATCCACAGGTCCATATCTGCAGATCAAAAATATCTGAAAAAAATTCCAGAAAGTTCCAAAGAGCAAAACTTGAATTTGCCACATGCTGGCAACTATTTACATGGCATTTACATTGTATTAGGTATTATAAGTAATCCAGAGATGATTTAAAGTATACACGAAGATGTACATAGGTTATATGCAAAGACTGTACCATTTTACATAAGAGACTTGACCATCCAAGGAGGTTGGTATCCACAGGGGGTCCTGGAACCAATTCCCTCGGCTACCAAGGGATTACTATAGAACCTTTCCATTACAGCAGAAAGTTCTACTGAACAACATTGATAGGATATTACTATAAACCATAATCTATCCTTCACACAAAGCATAACATCTCAGGAAGATAATTTCTCTATAACTTTTCCTTCATCCATCACTACCTTTCATTTTTGGAAATTATACTGCTGAATGTATTAGCTTATATCTACCAGGAAATCCATCCATATTGTAATCCTTATATTTCCCTCAAATCAACTGTCCCAAGCAATAATTAGGTGCGATCTAGATATGGGTTATCTAGATACGAGTGTTTTCTGGATTCTTTTGAGAGAATACCTTTCTATTAACTCAAAAGGGGCCAGCCTTTTTTTTTTTTAATCAATTTTTAAAATTTATTTATTTTTTTGGCTGCATTGGGTCTTCGTTGCTGCGTGTGGGCTTTCTCTAGCTGTGGCAAGCAGGGGCTACTCTTCCTTGCGGTGCACAGGCTTCTCATTGCAGTGGCTTCTCTTGCTGTGGAGCATGGCTCCAGACCTACGGGCTTCAGTAGTTGCGGCATGTGGGCTCAGCAGTTGTGGCTCGCAGGCTCAGCCATTGTGGCTCACAGGCTCTAGAGCACAGGCTCAGTAGTTGTGGCACACAGGCTTAGTTGCTCTGCAGCATGTGGGATCTTCCTGGACCAGGGATCGAACCCATGTCTCGTGCCTTGGCAGGCAGATTCTTAACCACTGTACCACCAGGGAAGTCCCCGGGGCTAGCCTTTCTGAATAAAATACCAGGAGATCACTCAGATGTCTCTAGCACAGTTAGAAAAACATCAGGCTCAGAGATAAATTTTCCTGCATTTGGCCTGGTGATGAGCCATTCAAAACCCCCAAAAGCAGCCCAAAAGTCTGGTCAAGATCAGAAACCAGCACTCCCAGGTTTGGTAAGATCTAAGCTGCTGCTACCACCTTGAATAACAGACATTTTTAGGCCAGTACTTCAAAGAGAGGTCTAACAGCCAGGACAACCATCCCCACCAGTGTTCAGACATGAAGGGAAGGAGATCCTAATCTACAGTCCTCTTCTGCCCTCCTGAGGCTAAGAGGGAGGAAGGGTAGAAGTCTGATGCCCACCCTTCCAAAGCAAAGGGAAAATCAGCCCACCAGAATGGATACCTGGCAATGACGAATGGGAAAAGTTACTACTTCTTTCCTCTTTTCTGTAAATTCTTATTCTATAAGGGCCTACAACATTTAGGTACATACTGTCCATATTCCCTGTAAAAAGTAAAGAAAGCCCACAATAGCAGTTTCTACAAAATCCTAAGACATGAAATACACGAAACCAGAGCTGTCTGGCACAGAGCAGCTTGAACTTGGCTTCCCCGCACCGACTTTATAAAGTCCTCAATTCCACACACAGTACACAAACAGTGAAATGCCATGGCTCCCGAAAACAGCTCCATAAAAAGAGAATGCAGTTTTCAAAACCTTGATACCAACACTGCCGCTCAGGGCTTCAGAAGCCTGACCACCTTAAATATTTGTGGTTTCGATCTGGCAGCATCTCTGAAACTAAACACATACACTTTCTCAGTGTAAGTCCGCTCACTGTAACTGCATACCACTTAGGGAACAGGAATTCAGGAGCGCGTACTGTGTAATTAGGCTCCAACACAACTGAGCTTTTGATTTCCTATCTTCATACTTCTGAAAACTCTCTGCTGCTCCAAGTTTGGCAATCCCTCCAAAACCCAGTCAGGTCAGAAGTGTGAAAAGGAGCAACAATGAAGCGACAATTTAAGTTCCATGCTACTGGCAGGTCATAGGACAAACAGCTGGGGACAGAGCTCAGAAGACCTTCTTCCCTCCGGCCCTGGAACAGCCCTAGAATTCGCATGGCGGCAGCAGAACCCTGGCTCTGCAGACCACTCTTTGTACAATGTTTCCATCCGGCAACCTCTGACAACCTTGCAGACTTCCGAATGTATTTTTTTAAGGGAGAACAGCAGCCAAAGATCTCCTCTGGAGCTAGTTTCAAATTGGGCTGAAAGATGCCAGCAGTACAGAACTACCAGTACAAGAGCATTTGAAGGCACTAAGGTCCTCTGGTGGGACTCCTAAAGTAGGTGGATCTTATCCTGATGGGTATGCTCTTTGCCCCTCCAAATGCTCAAAGCAAAGGAAAAAAGGCGGGGCAGTTATCAATGGGAGAGAAAGGCAAAGAGGGGGAAAACAGGTACTGAAAAGCTTGCTTGTGTGCATGCTTGTGCCACATACATGCACACACAGGGTCTCAAATATCTCCTGACCAGAGTTCTGTATGCTTTCTTAAAGGTTTTCCTTAAAATAACTTGAGAAATTCAGTAGAGTCATTTTTCTCCACTGAGAACTTCTACCTTGACTTCCTACAAGAAACTAAATACTGACAATGGAGAAAAGAATACAAGGGTTTTGTAACATTACTTTCACTTCCCTAACAAGGTAAAATACAGAATGCAGACTGAAAACTCCCTTTCTATGTCCTCAAATGAACTGAAATCTTTCACAACTGAGGGACTTGATGCAGCTTCCCACGACCTAGAGACATTTTAAACTTTTTTTTTCTTTTTCCGCTGAGTTGGGTCTTCATTGCTGCGCACGGGCTTCCTCTCATTGTAGCGAGCAGGGCTACTCTTCGTTGTGGCGTGCGGGCTTCTCATTGCGGTGGCTTCTCTTGTTGCAGAGCACGGGCTCTAGGTACGCAGGCTTCAGTAATTGCAGCTCGCAGGCTCTAGAGCACAGGCTCAGCAGTTGTGGCACACAGACTTAGTTGCTCCGCGGCATGTGGGATCTTCCCAGACCAGGGCTCGAACCTGTGTCCCCTGCACTGGCAGGCGGATTCTTAACCACTGCGCCACCAGGGAAGTCCCAAGACATTTTAAAGAAAAACTTCCAATTCACCAACCTGACCCCCGATGTGGACAAAACCAGGGACACTCTATCGGGGATGGGAATGGCACCACGTAACAGGAGAATCCTCATCTCCCTCTGATGCCCATGGCTGGCACAGTGTCAGTGTGTCTGGAAGCCATGACTCAGTAGAGCTGGGGTCCTGACTTCCTCCCCTAGCACAATGGTGGATCTCACAGTAGCAAAATAAGAGCAGAAGAGTAAAACATTAGCAGTTGAAATGGCTTCCAATTTTAAGACCAGAAACAAGGTTCAATCAGTAGGCCAAACCAAGGGTGAAACTTTCCCCTTTATGCCCTATCAACCCCATTCCCCAGCCAGTGACCCCACAGGAATCACTCCAGGGCAACGGCTTCCACAAGCTGAACACTTTCTAAGAAATGCAGCATACATGAACACAACCACTCATCAGAAGGCAGACTTACCGCCTCTCCCCATTGTGCTCGAACTTGATTCTGACGTCACTCTGCCAAAGAAATGATAGACAGGTTAGCGGGTTCTCTGGCGTGTGTCACTCCTGCCCTTCCCAGGTAAGCCTCAGGCAGTCCTTTAGCAACCTTAGGCAGACATCCCTGATGGCTCCTGTTAGAGCTTCTCTACCCCGACAGGCATTCCTTTCAATGAGTTCTAACCTCAGCGGCAACAAAGCTCTTGGGACAAGATCCTTTGGTGGCTGCCCCAGCTCAGGTGCTCTGCTCTGACATATCATTTCTAAGTTCACACACTCTCTATTTCCACAACTGGCTCTGGAGTTTCTCCCACTATATCACCACCTCCTGGCCAGCACACCGTTCCTTCTGGGCTGATGTAACTAGACAGAAAAAGAAACCTTAATACTGATACTTCCTAGCTCTACGACCACAACCAAGTTACTTATCCTCTGTAAGTCTTAGTTTTTCCACCTGCAAAGTAGGGCTAAACATACCTAATTCACAGAGTTGCTATGAGAACTAAACGAGCAAATGTAAGTAAAATACCAATACATAGTAGACATGCACTAAATGGTTGCTGCTGCTACTAATGATTTCCACAATCCTTTCAAGACTGCCCTCAGTGGGAGTAAAGTGGCACTCTGGACAAATACCTTATAATTGTCCCCAGCTCTAGCCTCAATTACCATCATGTGTACCCTATAAGCTCCAGGAGGACAGGGATCATGTCTCTCTTGTTTCTGTAGCTCCAGTGATAAGCAAAGGTAATAGTATATATCTGTGCTTACAATATTTATTAAACGGATTGACTGAAGAATAGAGTTGGGCGTAAGTGTCAGAAATTAAGACGAGGTAGGAGTGTTAGAATGTTAAGGAACAAATCAAGGAGGACGAGAGATACTGTAAAGGGCAAACAAACAACTTGAAGGAGTTAAAAATGACAGGAAAAGGGAGAAGATATTATAGAAGAAAAGAACAGGTACAGGGGAAAAAGAAAACTAAGATAGTCAGGAAACCAACAACTAATAGAGAGGGAGGTAAGAAAGTTCATGGTCAATGAATGAAAATTATACTGAGATTGACAAATTAAAAAACTGTGGCTTGGAAGAAAGAAGAGGGTTTCAGAGTATCTGAAGATGAAGAACATAGAGCAGACAGAAAAGATGACAGAAAAGGGAGAAAGCTGAAAGGTAGGGTGGGTGCACACAGGACTTCCTTTTCCCAAGAGATTGGGAGGCTAGAATTCCCTACCAGTCAAATGAACTAGACTGGTGTTTCTAATTTACACTCTAAAAATTACTGAGGACCCCAAAAAGCTTTTGTTTATGTAGATTATATCTACTGATATTTGCCATGTTAGAAATTAAAATTGAGAAAATTTAGATTTTATTCATTTAAAAATAATTTTAAAACGTTATGTGTTAACATAAATACATTTTAATTAAAAAAACTTTAAAAAAGTGAAGTGAGAGAATGCCAGTCTCTTTAATGCATGGCTTAATAGGAGACAGCTGGATTCTCATATCAGTTTTTGCTTTCAAGCTGTTGTGATAATACGTATTGTGTAGCCTCTGGAAAACTCTACTGTACATTCTTAAGAGTATGAGGGTATAAAGGGCAAGGAACATCTTAGTACTATTATGAAAATAGTTTTGACCTGATGGACCCTCGAAAGGTTCTTGAGAACTTCCTAGGGGTCCTAGAACACACCTTGAGAGTCAATGAATTAAAATATAAGAATACAGCCTCTAACTCACTATTTTAAAGACAGGGAAATGGAGGCTCAAAGAGCTTCATGACCCTGAAAAGCTCACATACTAAACAGTGGACAGCAAAGCTCCCCTGAGGAGCAGGCCTGCGATGTGACAACTTTTCAAAATACAGCCCTGATACAGTCCTTTCATCCTTTGATGTAACATATGGGCCACTTGATCCCATTACTAATAATATGACAACAGTTAACATTTACTGAAGATTTACTATATACTAAGCCTTGCTCTAAGCATGTTACATATATCAATTAAACTAACCCTCACAACAGGTACTATTATTGTGTCTACTTTACAGGAGAACCTAATTTACAATGAAGTTAAACAAGTTCTCTCAAGATTATAATGCTTTAAAAGAAGCTCAGATATGCTATAACTTAAGTGTCACACAGGCAAGGGAGGTTTATTTTACTCACAGATGCAGGGCTTCAATGGGAGCACTGAAAGAAGGAAACTATCAAAGGATCTTTTGAGACCTTTTCAGAACTCATGGAGAAGATGGAGTAATAATGGAGCCAGCATCAGGAGACCAGGGTAGCGATCATGCAGGAAGCTATGGGGCCTGGGGAACCAGTAGGGGAGGCTCTGGCTGAGGCTGTGCACAGGTGGAGATGGAGGAGGTGGCATGGGAAGGCAGTGTGCCCCCTCTGGTGTGCATTCCAGGTGAGAGAGACTGTGTGTGCACATGCGCGTGTGAACATGAGCACACAAGCAGAAAGGTGAGGCACTGCTGCAGAGAAGTTATCATGGGGTTTCAAGGTTTGCATGAGTGACAGCAGTGTTTTCACTGTCTTCTTTTTCTCCTTCCCCTGAACTACTAAGCAGTTCCCGTGGCAAGGCCTTCCGAAGCACAGTGCCTGCAACACGCTGCCGCATCTGACATGCTGTCTCCAGCTTCCCATGCTGTCTGGTTCCACAACTAGCTCTGGAGTATCCCAAGTGCTCACCGCAGTTTGCAGCCCTGTCTGTCCCTGCAGCTGGGTTACCACTCCTTTCACCTCCTCCTGCTCACAGCCCAGCACACCTTGGTGTAGCACTCATTATTATTATATTTTATTAATCGATTCTATTTTTAGAACAGCTTTAGAGTTACAGAAAAGTTGAGCAGATAGAGCAGAGTGTCCATATACCCTTCTCCCCTCTCCACCCCCAGTTTCCCCATCAGTAACATTAGTATGGTACATTTCTTTTTGTTACAACTAATTAAACAATATTGATGTGCTAAATAAAGCCCATAGTTTATTCAGATTTCCCTTTTTTTCCTGTTGATTAAAAAACAATTTATTCCTGTTGATTTTTATCTAATTTTTTATAGCAATAAAAAACACATAACATAAAAACACATAACAATAGCTCTCATTCTAAACTGGGACATTATATTTAGATGCACCTATGAAGGAATCCCCTCTGTCCCTTTGTGGGACTGAAGGAACTAAATTTATTTCATCATGGGCCACAATCCAAATACTATTCTACTTGAATTTAGTGAGAAAGGGAACTAAACTTTTGCCTCAAACCACAAATCACTCCCACTCAAGACTAACCTAGCCTGTGATTAGTAAGCAGTGTAAACAAAGATGCCTAGCCTTCTGAATCCCTTGTCTGATGTGGCTACAGCCTTTCCAGAGCAGGATGCAGGCTTCCATGTACCACATGGTATGCCCAAATCTGCCAAGTTCCTAAATCTGAGTGACCCCTGTCAGGCTGACTAGAATAAGCCGTGGATAAGAAAGTTCAGATAAAGCTAACTAGATTCAATTCCTTCCTGCCCACCATCCTCCTTGCTCCTCTGAGGCATTTCGCACTGGTAGCCGCGTCCTCTGTCACAAGGTTCTCTCCTCTTGCCTCTGTGACTCTATCCCAAGCCAGGGAACCTGCCACCACTCTAACCACTTCTGCTTCTTTGCTGGTTCCTCTTCCTCATGCCTTCTCACACCCCTCCCCCAACATGTAACTGTGCCTCAATGTTTGGACTTCTGGCCTCTGGATTTCTCTCCCTCTTCTCACATCTTCCCCTCGGCAGGAATTAAAAAATCAGGCAACCTATAAATAGAAGATTCCCAAATCTCTATGTCCAGCCCCAATTTCTCAAGCGAAACCTCATCTGTCTGCCACAGATATAAGGCAGATAAGTCATTGTTAGGAATGCAGCACTAGAGTCAAACTGTCTGGCTTCAAATCCTGGCTCTATAACCTCCTTGTTGTAACCCTGAACTAATCTCTCTGTGACTCAGTTTCCTCATGTGAAAATAGTGACAGTATCTATCTCATGGAGTTATCAAAATAATTAAATAACTGGATAAAGATATGAGAAAAGTTCCTGACACATAATAAGTGCTCAAAAAATGGTAATACAGGTCCTTTAGCCAAAATCCTTGGGGCCGAAAGTGTCTCAGAAAGCACTTTCGGATTTAGAGAGGTAGTGGTATGTGTTCTGTATGTTAAGTGATGCCCCTCCAGGGGGAAGGTGTCTGGGCAGCACTCCATGGCAGAGCAGAACGCTCACAGGCATTCCGTGCACCCCTCTGCGCTACTTGGCCTCTCCTGAAGTTAGTTTGGGATTTTGTAACTACTTCTGACCAGCAGCTGGGAACAAAGTTGAGTTCTACACTCTCTTCCCTGGCAGCCACGTGTGCCAGGTCAATGGAGCCACCTTCAATCAGGGTCCTTAAGTGACTGTGGGGAACACTGTCCCCCCTTCCCTGTGCTGGCCATATCTGTACAGTCACTAAGATTTAGGGTTTACCTGTTAAGAGCAAAAGCTAGTTTTTGTATTGAAAAGTATGAATATTCACAATTAGTCAAATAAATAAAGACTGTAAATAGCCCTGTGTCCATTCAGGCCAAGTTTTGTTGCCAAATGAATTTGCTGCAAATTTAAAAATAAATAAATTTTTAAAAACATCTTTTAGTTTGCAGTACTTTTTGGATTTTAGAGTTGCAGATAAGGGATTGTGTACCTGCAAAAGCAATATACACACATACCTCTCAGAGTATCACTGTAGTCGCAAACTCAACCTAGCCATGTGTGTCTGCATCAACTACCCTCCCGAACTAGTCCCCCTTCTCAGTGTTGCCATTTCTAATACTGGCTACAGGCTCAAACCTCTGAGTTCTGCTTGATTCTTTCCTTCTTTTCCCTTTCTCACAGCCAGACAGCAAGTTCCAATTCTCCCCTCCAGGGACTCCAGTATGAGACTCTGCTTCCCATTCTCTCAGTTGTCACTCTCGGAGCCCCTTTCCCCTCCTGAATTCCTGAAGCAGCCTCTGTACTTCTCAGCTCCCCCCTTCCAGCACATTCTACATTCCTCCACAGTTTCAGTCATCTTAACCACCGCTTTCACCACATCCCTTCTTTGTTCAAAAAGTAATCAGTGATACCCATGGCCTATGGAATAAAGTCTAAGTTCTTTACTGTCATTCAAAGCCCTCTGGAATGTAAGCTCACTCAGTTTACCTAATCATCTCACACCGTTTGTTCTCAAAGGGAACCCTCTCTCCAGCCAGATCAATGCCCACCCTATTTCCTGAAATATGCCATATTCATTCCTTCCCCTAGGCCTTTAATAATTCAGCTTCCCAACCTGGAGTGCCACACTTCCTCCTTTCCACCTAACTAAACTCTTATACATCCTTCACTGCCTGGTTCCAGTGCCACCTCCTCCAGAAATGACTCCATAACTCCTTCGGCCCAAGTTTGTCTTTTACTCTCCTGGCCTCCTGTGGCTCTCAGTATCTGTACCATGTATTTAGGCATAGTCACATAGTACCTTAGTTTCTTTTTTTTTTTTTTTTTTTTACATATTTCTCATTTCTCATAAGACTGCATGATTCCTAGGGTACAGGGAATATAACTTATATTTCTTTGTCTAAGAAGGTTGAGTATAGGCCCATGTTGAACTGAATGGAGAGGTGCCACAGCTGCTGAGAAAGAAGTGCCAGTACAAAAATTCAGATCTAGGCAGGTTCAAGTCCCCTGCCCACCAGAGCTAATTTGGTGAAAGGAAGAGTGAGAGCATGCCCAGGCCTGGCTGCAGGCCTCCAGGCTTAGCTACAGATTTGGGAACTCAGGGGGCAATAGGAGTAACCAATGATACCAAACTTAAGCAGACATGACCTTCTCAAAGTTTGAACTCAACAACTGGATATGTAACCCAAGAAGACTCCGAAGAATTCAAAAAAACCTTTATTAAACAAAGGCTTGTGAACCTCTGACCTGGCAGAGGTCCTGGCCAGCCCGTGTCTCCGGTGCCCTCTCTCTGACTCTGCAATGCTCCCCCTCCCTGTAGTTGCCATATACCTTTGGCTCCCACATCTCTGGCACTGGAGTCCTTACTTTGCCAAAGAAAGTAAATAAATGAGAAGAAAAGAGCAACAAAAATAATTTTATTTGTGTGACTCAGGAAAGTCCTAAGAGATCAGCGGAAGAGGTGATTATAAAGCAACCTTCTTCCCTACCCTAATTCTTTCTATATCCCCAGTCCCAGCATTGTGCCTGGCATGCAGCAGGGGCTCAGTGAGTATCTGAATAAATCAATGATGAAATAGTGTATTAGTTATTTACTGCTAGTTAATAAACTATCACACACAAAAAAGGAAGCTTCTTACAAAACAGAATATGAGGCTTGTATATTGCATTATGCTTTATTTTCAAACTAGCCAGCCTATCTTATCAACAACCCATGAAAGAGAAAGGAAGTCCTCAAGAGTCAGGTCTATCACAGTAAAAGCAAAAGACAGTCTGCTCAATCACTGACCCTGTGGAGGAACAGCTCCTAGAATTCTCCTCCTCTGTAACTGATAGCCAAGAGCCTGCCCTTCTAGCACCTGCTATGAAGAAAGCAACTTTTCCATTCTTAAGCACCCACTAGTGAACATCTGGAGGGTCAGACCCAGACCCTGGGCTCTGTTCAAGCCTCTACCTACCACCGTGATAAGATTCAAGGGAAACAGGAATCCATGGTAATAAGGATTCTATTTTTTCTTCTACTGGGACTTTCATATACCGGGTTAGCTTCCTAAGTCTGCAAAGGACCATGTGATATATAGTAATGTCAATCCAATAAAGGTAGAAAACCTTAACCCTTTCAGTTCCATGACAACCTGCATACTTCTGGTTAGATGCTTTCACTAGTGCTCATACCCACAATGCCCGAACATTAACAGAAGTGATGTAGTCACTACCACTTTACACCTGTACCTTGTTTTACAATGTATAAAATCTTTTGTATTCTGTCTATGATCTTACAACAACTTTCAGAGGTAGACACTATGCCTGTATTTTCAGATGGAAAAACTGAGGTTTAAAAAGGTTATCAGACTTACACATGGTAAAATTACTGTGACCGGGAGTCAGAAGATCTGGGTTTGCTTCCTGGCTCTACTTAACATCTTTGCATAAGCACTTTGTAAACTTTAAAGTATTACACACATGCTTACAGTTTAGCTTATAGTTGTTGTTATTGCAGTTAACTGTTGCTGTTGGAAGCACTCTCTAAACTGTAAGATCCATGTTAATGGATTATTAACAACTCAATGACTTCTGGGCCAGTGCTCCTTTCACTACACTAAGCTGTCGCCCTCACAGAGAAATAGCACCTGTTGATAAAGCACTGTTAGTTGATGACTGCTAAAGGGTCTGCCCTTCATGACCTATAAAACCATCCACAGGCCCCAGCTGAGGATGTGCCACACATGTCTAAGAACATGCAGCCAGCTCTAACTGGCTGTAGGCTTCCAGGGACCTAATGTCCAGGTGGGAGAATACAGAGAGCACAGATCCTAACTCTTAGCAAATAGTTGAATAACCAAACGCCTCATAACCCTGTACTTCCGTAGCTGCTCAGAATGCTTAGTTTTTCTCAAATGTATTCTCTTTTTCAATTAATTGCCTAGCTTGTTTACTCAGGGAAGAGGATATCTGAAGTCTTGCCAAGCAGAGGTATTAAATTATGATTTCCCGTTCTTCCAGGCCTCAGCCCCCAAACGATTCTGTCAGTGAACCCCCAGTTCCTGTGGCATTCCTTGCTGTGCCAAGCTTGAGCCCCATGAGGCTATGCCAATCTCAGCCCTGCCATTCTCACTCTGAGGCACTGCTTGCCTCTGCCAACATCATTCCATCCCTGAACAAACCACCTTTCCTGGTGGCCAAAACACTCGGGTACTTTCAACTGGGACTCTGCAATTTGAATCTTTAGCCCAATTTGACATTTCTTAGACCAATTTGGCATCTCTTAGCCCTTTAAATTAGGTTTTGATCTTTCAGTCCTCTCTCCTCCTAAGCATGGACCTTCTGACAGAAGAATTGCTACTGGAGAAAACCGTTTAATCCTATCCTAGGCCCAAGCAAACAAAAACAAGAATTTTTAAAAAGGGAATTCACTGTGTAAACTGTAAAGTCCTACTTACCAGATTATTAACATCTCAAGACTCAGGCTGGGCTCTTTTCATTACATTGAGCTGTAAATACTTCTCCCCCTAAATGTTCCCACCATCCCCATCTCACCCCATCCTTCCTTGGAAATGCAATCACTGAGACTCTCTCTCCTTCTGCTTTCACGATTTTGCTGAAGACTATTTCTCCTGGTCAGAAGCTGAACATCTGCTATACTTCCCAGGAGAGACCATTCTACAACCTTGACTTTATTAAGGGGGAAGCTATTTTGACGTTTTCATTGCCCTTTTACCCAATATTAGCATAAAACTTTGAGCTTCAATTTCTAAACAGCCATGCTAGTTCCAAGCTTCATATTCCCCCCAGATCCCCATGCCCCCTGGAATAGACGCTTAGCTGGGATTCCCACTGATGAGCTTATCACAATGTATAGAAACTCATGACCTGTGTGGTGGAACGAATGTACCAAGGAGATGTGCACATCTCCAAGCATGTACTTAATTTCTTGCCCAACAAATCAACAGTCCCTTATACAGTATATAAAGTTGTGCTATCCAAGACAATAGCCATTAGCCATATGTAGCTATTTAAATTTAAATTTATTAAAATTAAATAAAATTTTAAATTCAGTTCCTCAACTACACTGGGCAGTACAAATATAGAACATTTCTATCACCACAGAAGTTTACTGGACAGCACTGATAGAGATTGCTTATGAATAATACTGTTGTGAGAAATGGTGACAGCACACAGGTAATGAGTAACCAGTGCTCCCTGCAAATTCACTAAAACAATTTGTCCAGGAAATGAATTCCACACTCTTCCAGCACTAGTAGATTTAAAATCACATTTTAGCTTTAACGGGTAATTTTGTTCCTTACCAAAAATTTCTTTTTCTCACTGGCCCCTGCACATGAGCTTGTAGTTACTGTGGGGCTGTTCAGAAGGGCTGAGCTGCTGCTGTTGTGTTTTTTCTTTAAAAGCAAAAAAACTGAGGTTAATAATTTGTATCCTTCATGCAACAGAAAAAGTTTGACGATATTCAAGTAAACCGTGGGTCCAAAGAGCTAGTACCGCTTGTTAAGATTATTTCCTCTATACTAGTCAATCCTTTTCACAGGCTTCTACCTTCATAACCACTGCCTTCACCCCAATAACACAGCAGCAGGCATGGTAAAAGATCAGGATTTTTCTTATAATAGCTTTTAGGCCTAAACAGGATTCCTAAAAGGTAATCTCCCTTCAAGGAATGATCAGAGACCACTCCACCCCTCCTCTTCTCCGCAGAGTCCATTTAGGTCTTCCAACTCAAGAAAGCTTCCCCTTTTCACCTACTAACTGACATCCACGCTAATAGTCCCATTTGGAGAAAGATCAGCTGACTGGAGCAGCGTTAACAAGCACACTCTACATAGGAAGACAGGAAGGAAAGTGAGGTCATTAGGCTCAAGCCTGGGGGAGGGGATTCACTTCTGGTAAAATGCTCCTTCCAAAAGCAGCTTTGAATAGAAGTGAGTTACAGCAAGTGAGAACCCACACAATTAGAATAATGTATGAAAACAGTACAAGAATGGGCCTTATTCTGTTGTTCCCCTAGTTCTGTAAGGTAAACACAAAAAATAAAAGCAGCTTTCTAAACTATTCCTTATGTTACAACTGAAACAAAAGGACTTCGGGTCCCTAGTTTTCCTAAAGGCAGGAAATACTCTGGGAGGCTATATCTAGCCAACCTCAGACAGAAAAAGTTCTAGCCCCTTATACTTTCTCCAGGAACCAAGAGCACTTCTGAAGAATTGGTAGACAAGGTGCAAATGAGGAGAGAGAAGATTAGCTGATAACGAAGAAAACCACAAGGAAGGATATCATCAAACACACCAAACTCGGCCATCTGATACCCACCAGGAAGGAAAGCTCCCCGTCACTCACTCCTCTCTGTGGGCCAAAGGGCCTAGGCAACAGGGAGGTCAGTGACACTGGAGGTAAGAAGGTTCTCAACAGCGCACAACTTTAAATGTTAACAAAATAGAAGCTGTTTTCCTAAAGAAGCACACAACTCTCAATAAAACAGGCACTCTCAACTACCTGAGTTAATGGGGGGAAACAACTGTAAACAATAACAAAATCACTCATTGTTACTTTCAGAATATATATGATGTTTTATTAAATAAATTTCCCTTCCTAACTACATTTTAAATAAACCAATACTAAAATTAATTAATTTTTTCTGAGTATATACTGTAAGATAGCTAAAAAGTTTCTGAATTAGGGATCGTGAATCTGGATAAAATATTTGCCAAATGATCAGTAAAGGAAAAAGTATATGAATACTGTCCCCATAATTAGTGAAGAAATTATTCTAACTCCCTACAGATGAAACAGTATTTACAAGGTGAGATGCACAAGGCATTGGGACTCCAGATCACAACCCACACCTGGTTAGTACATATCACTTACCATTTAACAGACTTAAGGGAAGGGACCAATAGCATTCAAGCCTGTATCAGAGTATCATTGGCTTCTCACATTATTTCCCACCTGAAAACCCCTCCCCAACAAATTTAGTTAACAGCCATGGCCGCACACACCTGCCTATTTGGGTGACCCGTTTCTTTGTTCTTCATGGTCTCATATCCAGGCACCCGGGGACGTCGGCTCATCTGGAGGGCCACCAGATCCTTCATGATTGAGTTCAATGCCTCCTGTTCGTCTGCAAAGAAAGAGAGCACATGGGCTAAGGTACTTTAATACAGACCACAGACGTACTTTCACAAATTATATAACTAATACTCAGGGAGTTCTGCCCAGGTGAGAGACCCTGTAACTATAATCACATGAATTTGCTACCTGTGAAAAGTAGATAACTGAGGTCAGACTATGGCAAATTGAATTTTAATGGATTCTTAACAGCTCTCCAATCAGATTTCTGGCAGCAATATCTACCAGTTCACTGGGGGCAAGGGAGGTGTTCAAACAGACCAATTCTTCCAGTGCCAGAGAAACTCAACCAGGAAAAATAGATGAAAAGTTGGAGTGAAGAACAATAAAGCACAGTGTAGTAGGGTACTGAGTGAAGATGAATTCATGGAGAGCTGATTATGGGACACAGTCAGTCAGACTTATTCCTAAACTATCGTACACAGGAGAGCATATTTAAAAGGTACCAAACAAGGACCTCAGGTCACTGCTTTGAACAAAAGTTGTTTTACAAGCCTAGCCTCTGAATGCCCCCTCCCAACTCTACAATTTTATAGGCCTTCTGCTTCCCACAGGGAAGTCAAAAGGCAGTTCTATTGTTTTTCTTCCCTAACTCACCAAGCAATGCATTGTCTCTGCCTTACTGGTATTACTTTTAATCCCCTTTCTTGACATAGCATAGATCACTACAGTTCTCATGCAATGAAGACAACTGGCCAAAACCCGGAACCTAAACCAGCCCAATTCCATGTTTTGCAAAATCCTCCTAGGTCCTTCAAGAGATCCTTGTCTACTCAAATAGCACTGGGGAGTTGAAAATAAATCTGCTGATCTGCAAAGAAACATGAGGAATGAGCTGTTACACTTGCTTTAGTGACAAATGAGTCACTTAGGGACTTGGGGCACACCTTAAAAGAAGTACAAGACTACACCCACAGAGTGTGCCTATCTTCTGCGCTTTATCACTGTCCCTTGAAAATACTCTAATATCCTGTGGAAAGGAAAGAGCAGCATGTAGTATAGGAAGTAAAGCGGCGTTATTTGCCTCTCCCCTCTTCCTAAACCAAATCTGCTCGGGTGCCCTACATGCCCTCTGAGGAGATGCAGCAAAGGAAGGAGAAGGGTGCCCCTGAAGAGATTTTTGTCTGCTCAGAAAAGTAAAATTAGATTTAAGACTTGAAGGAAAAACACCAGTAGAGTAGCTTCCCAACTAATTCCACTTCAAAATATATACAAAAGTATGAGAGTGATATAGTTGTAGTATGACAAGAATGAGGTAAATGAGATAACGAATGAGGAAGTGGGTGTCTACAGAAAGACATTTGTCAAAATTAAAACACAGGGCTTCCCTGGTGGCACAGTGGTTGAGAGTCCGCCTGCCGATGCAGGGGACACGGGTTCGTGCCCCGGTCCGGGAGGATCCCACATGCCGTGGAGCGGCTGGGCCTGTGAGCCGTGGCCGCTGAGCCTGCGCGTACGGAGCCTGTGCTGCGCAACGGGGGAGGCCACAACAGTGAGAGGCCCGCGTACCACACACACACAAAAAAAATTAAAACATACATCCCATCAATTATTTTATACTTTCTCACAATTTACCTATAGGCTCCTTAATGGGAACTTGCTTGGTTTTTGTTTTGTTTTTTAACCTCCCAACCAAGATTTTAAAACTAGAGCATAACATCTAAGCTAGGATGACTAGATTATATATATGTATAACATATATATAGGCTTATATATTAAATTGGCTTATATATCATTAAATAGTATATATGTATAAATTTATTGGGCCAACTGTAACAGTAAATTGGGGTCATTACGATTATGACTAGGTGGGTGTTTTCTGAGGAACATCCAGTGATAGTCCTAACAGCAGAATGCATATAGTTTTCAGTATCAAGGTAACCAGCCTTAGAATTGAGAACTTCAGTTGTCTCAACTCAGATACTGAAACAAGATGGATGTGAATATACACACACAGACACACGCACATGCTTTCCAAGTCAAATCCATGACAAGTATGACCAAAGAAATTGTTTCTAATTCTGTATAAGATGATGCTATTATAAGAGCTGGTTTATCCCGTTGACAAATTCTGTTTCCAGGAAGCTAACCAATTCCTGGCATTACTTAATGGATAAGAACTTGTTTGGTAGTTCCAGTGGTGAGAACACACTAGAGGAATGGTTTGGTTCTATCTCTTGAAATCTGGGGCAACTGACCCAAGTGAAACAAAGTAATAGAATCTGATTTTGTGTCAAAGTTGCATATATTTCTAGAGGCAAACGGGTTCTTTTTTTAAAAAATAAATTTATTTAGTTATTTTTGGCTGTGTTGGGTCTTCGTTGCTGTGTGCAAGCTTTCTCTAGTTGCGGCAAGCGGGGGCTACTCTTCGTTGTGGTGTGCAGGCTTCTCACTGCAGTGGCTTCTCTTGTTGCGCAGCACAGGCTCTAGGTGCACAGGCTCAGGAGTTGTGGCGCACGGGCTTAGCATGTGGGATCTTCCCAGAACAGGGCTCGAACCCCTGTCCCCTACATTGGCAGGCGGATTCCTAACCACTGCACCACCAGGGAAGCCGTGGTTCTTAAACTGATACTTCAAACTGAGGACATGGATAAAGACAGGAAGCAAATCGAGTGGTTCTTTTAGGCATTTCTTCCTGGATTGGGATTTTAACTGAATTATCTGTGCTATTGTACTCTTTCCTTAAAAAATAAAAACAAACAAACCTTTTAAAAACAAATAGCAGCTTTCTTAGAGTGCAGTAGTCAGTTATATGGACTTTGGAGTCAGAAAGACCTGGCTTTAAGAGGCCTTAAACAAATTACTTATTCTCCCTAAACCTCAATTTCCTAATCTGTAAAATGGAGATAATAAAAGTATCATTACACAGAGCTGCTGTGAAACTTAAGGGAAAAAACAAACAAACAAAAAACCTTACAAATTATTCCTCATGGTACCTAACACTTAGTAATGCTGAAAAAAATGCTGGCTATTATTATTAGCAATGGAGAAAAGGTTAATGGAGGCCACAATCTATCCTAATATTTAGTTGTATTTCTGAATTTTTATTATTAATCATTAACAATAACCATTTACTGAATACCTATCATGTATTATACATTAGACAGTTTTGAAAGCTACTTTAAGGTATTCAAACTCTAGGGGTAAAAAGACAAAACACACAAATACAAGGTTACACAAATAAAAAGACTGAATTAGACAAGAAACAAACCAGAATACATAAACACATGTGTAAAAAAATTTTTTTACAGTGTGAGTAGCAAGAGATTATATAGATGATTTTACAGAATAAAGAGTTTTCCAGAAATGCAAGCTGTACCAGCTATGCAAGAGAGCTTTACAAATAAACTGAGGAGAAGGACATGAAAGCAAGTGAGCAGTGGAGGAAAAGAAAAGGTCAGGGACTGATCCTCAGTGAATAGTAATGCCATCAAGTAGAGTAGGAAGAAGGTGTGCTGGCACAGAAGCCTTTAAGAGGATTGGGAAAAAACAAGAGTGACACCACAGAAGCTCAGACCAAAGAATAGCAGGGGCACGCAGAAGCCAGGCAGGTCCAATAGGGTAGTAGAGGCAGAAACAATTTTACAGGGAACAGAGAAGCTGGAGATTAAAAGAAAATTGGAAGTAGCGGAAATCAACAGTTCATTTATGAACTTTACACGTGAACAAGTTGAGGCAGAGGTAATAGTATGCTATAACCTTGAAAAGATTTCCGAAGGATGGGGGTGGTCTGACACACTTAAAAGCTACCAGAAAGAAGCACAGAGGAAGAAGTTAACTCTAGAGATTAGGAGGTCAAGGATCTAGGGGTGAGGAATATTCATAGAAAAAGAAAAGAAGGGATCTATGAAACAAGGTCTACAGTTCAGGCTTAAAAAGTGGAAGCTCTTCAGCAGTCTCAAGCAGACAGCTATCCATAATTATCCAGCGGCGTGTACTTTTCCTTCTCCCCATACCCTGACCTAAGGCATGGGGGCTGCCAGGCAACACACTTCTCTCTCATTAGTCCCAGCAGGAAGTCACTCTTCCAGACTGAGCTATTACTTCTATCTAAAAGCAGGGTCCTAAGGCACTCCCATTTACAAATTCCCTTGGTTTAAAACCCAGAAAAGTTTCCAGAAGCAACATGTCCTTCGATAAACATTGTTGTCCTGCATGATGCCAGACACTCACTCTTTTCCATATATACAACCCCCAAATTTAATCTTTGTTTTCATTTAACAAACTACTTCTTCACCTTGCTCTACCCAACTCTGCCAGATCATCTGATCACACTGCTCACTCAGGAGATCCTGTGCTTCAGAGTGTCTGTGAGTCAGATTTTACTATCTTACTGTTCATGACATGTTACATACTCGCACTGCCTCCACCCTCTCCATACCTGGGCAAACATCATTTCATAGTAAGTATAAGCAAAAGGTCTGATCCTCAATTCACAAGAACATTTTTCCTTTTTCCTTCAAGGCCCTGGTTGAATCTTCGCTAAATCTCAAAGTCAAATTCTGGTGTTTATTTTTCTGTTTCTGGGATATAACTGCCCTTCAATATTAACTGATGACTTAAAATTAAAAAATACATATTACAAAGTAAGCTATTGCTTCCTCGTAAAAATCAATATATCACCATATTTTATTTTAATGGTTAATGAAATTAACCTTAGAGGTCTGAGGACTATAGGATAATGTATGTCAATCCCAAAACTACAGAATTGATCTCTCCCTCCTATGTACCTTTACAGTTTTGATGAAGTACCTATAACACCTCATTGCACTGATTTGTTTACATGTTTTTGGTTCACCTCACCTAACTGTAACTTCTTAAACACAGGATACATGTATGTACAGGGCCTAACACTATATCTGACACATAAGAGATGCTCAATAAATGGGCAAAGAAAAAATGGATAGCTTACATAGTCAGAACCAAGAAAACTGCTTCTTCCTCTATGTATTCCCCTAAGTAATGCTAAGTTGGACTGATACTTTTTACAAATGCCTAAAATTCAGTTTTAAAAACCAATCATCATTTTGTAAAGTATCAGAAATCTAGTCGTGACATAGCCATGTTGATTCATTAAACTGTGATCCCAATTTCAATCAAAACAGTTGCTAACGATTTAGAGTATACACAGGTGGTCAGATTCTAGCTTGGTCTAACTGGGAGCTCCCAACAGACTTGAAACCCTAGAGACACAAGGCATCTGCAAATCACAACGATTCTGACTTCAAACCAAGTTATCAAACCAGAACCACAACATCCTAAATCCTATACTCAGTTCATGATCGTTTCCAGTAACATTTCCAAGTTGTTGCATATTTTTCAGTAATACTTCCCACTAAATTTTAGATTGCATTTATAGACTCCAAATAAACACTAGTAAATTAATCTTAGGTGTTATTAACAGCATTTGCCACTATAATTACTAAAACTAGGAGAGAATTTTGGTGTGACCAAGAAAAAATGACCAGTCAAGCCCAAATTTTTCTTTATAACCACATAGTATCAAAGCCAAAAAAAAAAAAAAAAAGACTATTTCCTATTATTTACAAGGATAAGTGTAATTTCCACTAGAAATTTACTGGGGCTAACAGCCAATACAAAATCTGACCTCTTTTCATTACCAACCCAAGTTGTCAAACAAGCTTGAGTCTGGGGCTTAGAACAGCTCAGGAAAATATGACTATTAACCAAGGAACCTGCAGGGCAGGAACTCAAATTAGTTTTAGTCCTTTTCTCACTGGGCTGGAGTTTAACAAGTATAATAAAAATATTAATAAGTCTATGCTTCTCTCTTATTACCCCTTGAATTTATTTAGGACTGCATGCAGCAACTAAAGCATACTAACCTGGGAATTTGATTTTTCATCATTTATGTCACCAAAATGGAAAGTAGTATTTAAGAGAGACTCTGTGTGTGTGTTTGTACGTACATGCTTGCTGAGCCCTATACAAAGCAAACTAAAGGCCAGGTTCTAAGAGAATTCGGTATCAGCTCTAATTGCACGTCAAGGTCATCTACTAAAAGGAAACCCAGAATGGTATGAGGGGAGAGTGCTGAAGAAAGCCAGGCAGTGGTTCTTAAATCAGCTTGCCTAATATACTGCAACCACCAGGCAAGTTAATTCTCCCCTCACTGTCTCACTTTCTTCATGTAAAACCTGACATGGGGACAAATGAGAAGACACTGAGTTTTTGGTCCTTTTTCGTTTGGGGCTCTGGACCCTACCTATATAGTTCCTTTCCTCCTCATTATTGTCTCTCCATATACTCACACACTTAAACTTTTTGAATTTTTTTTTTTTTTTCAGTACACGGGCCTCTCACTGTTGTGGCCTCTCCCGTTGTGGAGCACAGGCTCCGGACGCACAGGCTCAGCGGCCACGGCTCACGGGCCCAGCCCGCTCCGCGGCATGTGGGATCCTCCCGGACCGGGGCACGAACCCGCATCCCCTGCAATGGCAGGCGGACTCTCAACCACTGCACCACCAGGGAAGCCCCTGAAAATATCTTGAAATGTGAAAACAGGCTGACATCTATTTTATTTCTAGGGATGCAATGCAGTCAACGCATCTGGACACTCTAATTGATTTAGCAGTTGAGAAAGTGGGGAGTAGGTCTGCACACCCTCAAGTATTTCACACTCCCCTTTGGGACTTAAGACTGTCCCCGCAGGACAAAAAGGAAAGACTTAGAAAGATTATAGCAAATGTAGGCTCACAAATCAATTCAAAGATTTAGTTCAATCATCAAATTCCAGAACACAAAATAAATGTATGAAACCTGGGGAGGACAAGAAGAATTACATGCCCCATTTATAGTAAATGTTCAATCAGTATTTGGTGAATTATGTATTTAAATACCAGGCCTCACTGGGTTCCTTTTCTGCTTACTGTCACAGACTTTTCCTAGAAAAGCAAGCACTTCTGAAGTAAAGCATGGGAAGGAAACAGTAAGCCCAGCAAATGAACAAACCCATCTCTTACTGTATGAGGGGCAGTATGGAACAGAACAAGGTAATTCATTCAAAGCCAAAGTGTAAAGATGGGCCGCAAAAGAATATCTGCCCCATGTGACACAGCAAACATTTAACCCCCTACAGAAACGACTTGACCTTGCTATAGGGCAAATCAAATATTAACGTTCCCTCTTCACAGATGCAATCAATGGCCGTGCAAATGATCTTTTTACTGACTTTTACCCCTTGATTATTTATGACAATACCAAATACTTAACAAAACTTGCCATTGCAAACAACAGTATCAAAATAACTGATCCAACAAGAGAAGCAAAGTACATCTAAAATGTTATTTGCTACTTAATCTAGTCCAATAGTCATCTGGTAAATTACCAAAAAGGACATGAAATATAATTCAGTTCAAATGCTGCGTGTGGAAGACATTAAAAGCTTTTCTTAGATTACATCTTCACAAGAGAAGTTGCAAATATCGATTAAAAAGGAAATGATTTCATAGAGGTTCTTTTGTGTAGTGAATGTTTCTTTCTTTCAAAAGTTACATAATTTCAGGGATACAGTTAGATTAAAATAATGGATGTAAAACACTACAAGATTTTTCGAAAGGTAGGATGTGTATTATAACTGGCAGCCCGCGACCAATTCCTAACCTCCAGCAATATGCGCGCAGCTCGCATTTCTCAACCGCGCGGTTGATAACAGTGATTGCCGTTTTAATCACCTCCCAACCTATCTCCCTGCACGCCCTCCCCCCTGCGCTGGGGCGCGCACAGGGCTCGAGAGCAAGCCCCGGGAACTCTCACAGGCCAGCCTGTGTGAGCAAAGGGAAGGAAATGACACAGGCAGGAAAAAAAAGCAAATCAAGGAAAAGACACAACAGCAGCTGGGCCTGCACCAGCCTCCAGCCCGGGCCCCACACTGCGCTCGCGCTCCCCCGCCCTCGGGCTCGCGGTCCGGCTCGCTCGGCCCGGAGCGGGCTGCCCCGCCGAGCATGGGCCCTCGACCCGCCGCCGCTTCTTTGGGATGCGCCGGCCGCGCGGCCCGGAAGGAGGCTGCCGAGTGGGCTCCGTCGGCCGGGGCCGCCCCGGGGGGCCGAGAAGCCAGAACCCCCGCCCGGGCCGCGGAGCCGCTAAGCCGCGAGCAGGGCGGGCGGGCGCCGGCGGTCCGCAGTCCCGGCCCGGCTGGCTGTCCATGCCTGTCAGGCGGCGGCCCAGGGTCCTCCTCCCCTCAGTCCGGGGCGGGGCAACGCGAAGCAGCGCGGGCACAGGCCGGGGCGGTGGCGACACTCACCCATGGTGGCGATGGCGGCGGCGGCGTCTTGGGCCCGAGTGTCACCTCCGCAGCCGGGGCTGCATGCCGGGGGCCCGGGCGGCGGGGACGGCAGCGGGCCTGGCTCCGCGCAGGGGGCGCGGGCTGCGCTCAGGGCCCCCGCCGCCTCCCCAGGCTCCGGCTCCGGCTCCGCCCGCAGCCGGGCGCTGTGGCATGGGCAGGGTGGCCCGCTACATCCCCGGCGCTCCTCGGCTCGGCCCAGCCCGGCCTCGGCGGCGCCGCTCGGCCCGCCCGACCGCCAGTCCCTCAGTCCCGCAGTCGCTCGGTCCGGCCGCCGTCCTCCACCTCAGGAACGCTCCGAAAAACAAACCGCTGGTCGCGCAGCTCGCCCCCTTGTCTGTCACTCACCCCAGCGCCCGCCAATCCTAGGCAGTCGCTGGACCTTGGTTACCACCCCCCACTCACTTCACCAGCCAATACCAAGGAGGAAGTCGCTGCCCCCGCCACCCCTCCTCCCCCCGCCCCGGCTCTCTCTCCAACATCCTAACTCTCAGCCGCCAGCTAATCATCAGCACCACTTGATGAACCAATCCCGCCTACTCTCTCAGGATGCCAATAGGCGAAGCCAAGGCAGTTTCCGACGGCTGTCTACCGCCTGCCAATCATTGAAACAGCTCCCGGTTCCCTCCGCTGCTAGCCAATCACATAGAGGCCTCTGAGCACCCTCCTCTGCGCATCCCTCGCAGGCTTGCCCTCCCTCTCTCCCTGGGAGGTGTGGGTCGCTCCAATCACAGCTCGCGCTTGAGGCCCCGCCCACACTCCCACCTCCCGTCAGTCACTCAAGGCTCGGCGGGCGCGCGGGCTGGCGCGGTTCCCCGCCGGCTACTTTGGGGCTGGAGTTTGGGAAGGCGGCTGGAGGGGCCCCTTGGCCTCCCGCCCTCCCTGCTCTCGGCGGTCTCTGATGCTGAGGTCCTGCCCCTCCCTGTGCCCACACCGGGCGCGTAATAAGCGGGGAGGGTTCTGGCTCTGAGCGCTTCCCGGCATGTGGCCACCTCTGCCGCCGGATCCCCAGGCAAGTCCTCCGGTCCAGACGCTGCGCTTGCTGGGAGGCAGAAGCGGCTTACCACTGCCCGCCTTTTCCTGGGTCTCACACCTCCAGGGCCACACTCTCCAAGGGGCAGGGGTAGTGCCGGAAAGTGGGTCCTAGGAATCTGCTGGCCAGGGCCGAAACCATTAAGTGCAAAGCCAGAGAGGTTCTTTCGGGAAGAAAACTTTTTTTTTTTTCCTGGTCATAAAAGCAATACAAGCTCTTTGTATTAAAATTGAAAAAAAAAAAATAAAACTTCCACCCCAGAGATAATTTTATCTTTCCTACCTAAATATACAACGTTTGATAAAAACGGCTTCACATTGTTTTGTAGTATGCTTACATTTTATCGTTAAGTGTTTTCCGGGGCCACTGAATATTGTTCCAAAACAATTGTACTGGCTGCATGATATTTCAAAATAGAGATGACCATAATTAATTTTCCCAACCCCCATTGTTCAACATGTTATACACCCAGATCTTCAGATTCCAAGTCCTCCACAATCCGGGTTCCCTTCCTCTGGCTTCTGTTCTACTGTAATATAAATCAGACGCCAGAATCATCTTCCTCTTGTTTTCAACTGTCAACTAAGAACCTTTAGTGGTGGCTTTGCCTTGGTATCAAATCTCTTAAGAATTACCTTAGATTTCTCTCTTCTCTCTTTCTTTACACCCACCCCTCCCCGCCACCACCACGATTCAATCAGGCCCCTTGTCTGTTATTTTTTTCCTCCAACAAGCTTTTAAGTCTGTCATTTTCCCACTTGAGTAGATCCCTACCCAGTTTATTGCAGTTCCTTAACTATAATAACTTCTCTTTTCTGGGAAGGGGAGGTAAAGCAGAGAGAACTAATATTTATCAGTCATTTTCTATGTGCCAGGCACATCCTCTCAATCTTTTCAGTAACTTTGAGGTAAGTAGTAGTACTGGTGTTTGAATGATGAAGGTGAAGCACAGAGAAGGTAAGTATCCTGTCCTAGTGGTAAAGCCAGGATCCACATCAGGGCTTTCTGACACCCAAAGGCCATGCTCTTGCACATTTCTCAACTGTTTTTTTCATTATCACCCCCTCAAGGAGAAAATTTTTAATTACTTAAATTTAAATTCTCCCTAATGTGAGAAATTAAATATTAAGGTACAAGATTTTGTCAGGTAGGGCTGAGCTTTGAAGCCCATATACCATCATATTATCGAATATTTTTTTCACCTCGTAAGAATCATTTTTCGTCCTGTTGGGGATATCACCCTGTTAAGAATGTGTGTAATAGGCCAGCGCTGGAGGTCACAATCTGCCAATCTGAGGCTCAGATCTGACCCTTAATTTTACTGAGCTGTGAAATAAATATTAAAAAAAAAAAGACATTTATGTCAGTGGAAATGTAGGACCCACTCCTAGATTTAGGAATACTTGCCTGTATTCAAAGGTCCATTCAGCAGCTTCTCCTGGAATGTCTAAAACACAACTCCAATTTAATGTGTTTTACACTGAACTCTTGATTCTTTCCCCCTCCCCCCACAAACCTTGCTCCTCTGTTTCCCCAATTGTTAAAATACAAACCTAGGAGGCGTCTTCCTTGATTTCACTCTTTCCCTAACATCTCTATATCCAGTCATCCAGCAAGTCTTTTCAGCTCTCCTTTCAAAATGTATCTGAATCCAACTACTCACCACTTCCACCCTAGTGCAAGCCACCACCCTCTCTACTGTATAACTGCCCTAGCCTCCTAACTGGTTTCCCTGTTTCCTTTGTGGCCACCCAGCAAATGATTCTCCACACAGCAGCCAGAGTGATCCTTGTAAAATGTAATTCAGATCATGTCACTCCCCTGCTCTCAACCCTCCAATGGCTTCCCACCACACTTAGAATAGAATCTTCCAGGCCCAACAGGAGCTGGCTCCAGCCATCCTCTCCTACCTCAACTCTCCTGCTCCCTCAATCGCTCCAGCCACACTGGCATTCTCACCATACTTTGAACCTACCAAGCTCAGGACCTTTGCACTTGCCATTTGTTCTGCCTAGAATGCTCTTCCCTAAGATGTTCCCACAGCTAATTCTTGCATTTCATTCAGGTCTCTGCTTAGATATCAACTATTAAGAGCGCCTAAACACACCATCCAAAATAGCCCCTCTCCCCTCCATCATTCTGTATTTCCATATTCTGCCTTATTTTTCTTCATAGTGCCTGAAATTCTATACTTATTGTCTTTCTTCCAACTACAATGAACATAAGCCGTGTAGGAAGAGGGATTTTGTCCTGTTCACTGCGCCATCACCAGCACTTTGAACAGTGCCTCGTACGTAGTAGCACATGCAATACAACTACTTTAAGTCTTTAGCTGAATCATTAAGTCTGATTTTTCTTCTACTTTACTACCAACTGCTTTCTTTGAGGGCTTCATTTCTGTTGCCTGCTGCTTAACCAGCCATCTCAAACATTCCCATGCTGCCTTTACCATACTGGGCTTTCCCTTTTTTTTTTTTTTTTTTGCGGTATGTGGGCCTCTCACTGTTGTGGCCTCTCCTGTTGCGGAGCACAGGCTCTGGATGCGCAGGCTCAGCGGCCATGGCTCACGGGCCTAGCCGCTCCACGGCATGTGGGATCTTCCTGGACTGGGGCACGAACCCGTGTCCCCTGCATCAGCAGGCGGACTCTCAACCACTGCGCCACCAGGGAAGCCCACCATACTGGGCTTTCTTCTGAACTTCAGAGGCATCACCCATTGAATACCCCACAGGCACCTCAAATTCTACAGGTCCAAATTGAACTGATCATTTTCCTCCATAGTTCTCTATATCCTCTCTCCATCTTCAGTTCCCCAAGCTGGATGCTTTTGAGTTATCTAACTTGGAGAGCTCTATCTCTCCATTTCCCTTCCCCCACAGCGAATCTCGACCATGTCTCCAATCTGTCCACTCCTCTCCCAGCCCCAGCTCCACCATCCTAGTTCAAACCCCCAAAATCTCTCACTTGGATTACTTAGTTTAACAGCCTCTCAAGATCACTCCCATCACAGGGTGATCCTTTAAAATGGATACCTGATCCTGTCATGCTCTGCTTAAAAACTTTAAGGCTTCCCTGGTGGTGCAGTGGTTGAGAGTCCGCCTGCCGATGCAGGGGACACGGGTTCGTGCCCCGGTCTGGGAGGATCCCACACGCCGCGGAGCGGCTGGGCCCGTGAGCCATGGCCGCTGAGCCTGCGTGTCCGGAGCCTGTGCTCCGCAAGGGGAGAGGCCACAGCGGTGAGAGGCCCGCATACCGAAAAAAAAAAAAAAAAAGATGGTCTAGCATCTCTCACAGCACATTCAAAAAAACAAATATTTGGGACTTCTCTGGTGGCACAGTGGTTAAGACTCCGTGCTCCCAATGCAAGGGGCCCGGGTTTGATCCCTGGTCATGGAACTAGATCCCACATACGTGCCTCAACTAAAGGAGCCGGCGAGCCACAACTAAGGAGCCCACCTGCCGCAACTAGACCCGGTGCAACCAAATAAATAAATATATTTTTTAAAAACTCAGAATTCACAAGATATAAATTAATTAGGCTTCACTCTACTGGCTCTTAAAAATAGTCAAAGTGTTCAACATATACTTCTTAAAAAAAACCAATTATTTGTTGAATAGATAAGTGACCTTCAAATGGGTATGTTAGTAATTGAATGTAATTTCCACAGGTGTGCCCTTTTAGCTATGTATTTTATCTACTCTATGTTGTCTCTCTCCTCACTCTTCATTTTCCCCACGTGAAGCCTCCCAACTGGGCCAGGCCTTCTCAAGTCTATTCCCCTAGTTTTACACTGAGTAGATGCTCCTGGTTAAGCACGTGAGCCACTCCTGACCCCAAGACTCATTAGGCAGCCAATCACACACCAGCTGCACATTTTCCTTTTTTCTTCCAAGAGCATAGGACACATGACAGGGAACAATAAATACAAATGAATAAATTTCCTTAAGGGATAGCTCAATGAATTTGGTGTAAAAACGAAAACAAACCAAAAAACCTATCACCTAATTTGATGAAAATTCTTTTAATTCAGAGGTAAAGTGGAATATATTCAGATTACCAGTTCAACCAGTTAGTTTATCCGCATTGTTAAGAAGTGATGGGGCTTCCCTGGTGGCGCACTGGTCGAGAGTCCGCCTGCCAATGCAGGGGACACGGGTTCGTGCCCCAGTCCAGGAAGATCCCACATGCCGCGGAGCGGCTAGGCCTGTGAGCCATGGCCGCTGAGCCTGCGCGTCCGGAGCCTGTGCTCCGCAACGGGAGAGGCCACAACAGTGAGAGGCCCGTGTACCGCAAAAAATAAATAAATAAATAAATAAATAAAAAGAAGTGATGTACACAGAAGATTTTTACATCTCCTTTACATTTTTATATATTGACATTTACTTCTAAAGAAAAATTGCTTTTCGTTTTGAAATTCCACTTCTATAAATTTATCCTAAAGAATACTTTGCAAGAGAGCAAAGGTAAAGAATGTTCATCATAGCATCTTCTGTAAGATAGACAACCCAAATGTCCATTGATAGAGACTAGTTAAATAAATTATGGCACATTAATTAATACAATAAAATACTATGTAGCTACTAAAAAGAATAAAGCAGACATCTCCATTCTAATACCAAAAGGAATCCAGGATATATCTGGGGGGAGGGGGCGCAGGAGACAGGTTATAAAGCATGTATATATAGGGTGATCACATTTCAGTTTTTAAAAAAGTTCTTTCACACTTAGTGGGACAAAAGGCCAACATACACTGAACACTTCCTATTGCCAGGCACTGTTTTAAGTGCTTAGCATATATTAACTTATTTAATTCTCAAAACAGCCTTATGATATAGATGCTATTATCCCCATTTTATAGATGAAGAAATAAGTACAAAGAGGTTAAGTTCTTCCCCAAGGTTGCTAGCAACCGACAAGAGTTAGAATTTGTGCCCCAGCAGATTGATACCAATGAGAAGAGCAGACTGTTAATGGTGGTTGTTATTTTAGGAGGTTAGGATTAGATGGGACTTTAATTTTTTTGCTGTATATTTCTATAAGGTTTGATTTTTTAAAAAACAATAAAGGTTACCTTTTTGGCACAAACCAAAGAAAGATAAAATGAGAAAAAAGTAAAAACTTCTATCCCATTCACTGTCTGGGGATAGAATAAAGAGAGAAAGTGATTTCAGTCAAGACGAGTGTAGTATCTATCATGACACTCTCTTTCGTGAGATCTACTGGCTCACTTATTTTCTCTTCATAGAATGTCTTCAGAGGAGTCCTCAGGGATTCAAAAGTTGAGGACTCTTAGAGTGTGAAGCTTTATTGACAGCTGTGCTATATATTTCCGAGAAAAAAAAAAAGGAACTCAACCACACGACTGAATTTCCAGAGTTGGCTAGAGGCAGAGTCTTCACTGTTCCTGTTTGATTCAGCGGGAGCCCCTGGCAAGAGTTGGGGCAGCTACATACCACACGAGCGCTTCTCGTAAGAGTCAAGGCTATGGACAGAGCCTGTCACTGATACTTCCATCCCACTGAAAGGAAACTTGAAAATGAGCCCGAGCCAGCTCAAGGCTCTGAATGATTCTGTGTTGCTAAGACAATGACCAAAGATAAGGCAAAGGCAAGCCAGGACCAGATGCTATTCTTCTGACTTTAAGGTACACCTGAATCCCACCCTCTCACATGCTGTCTCCCTAACAGGACAATAATGTGACTAGTTTTCTTTTTAAAAAAATGCTTCCCTGATAAAAGTAAGACACGATTATTGAAAATAAAACTCAATTATAACATCACCACCCAGAGATAACCAGTTTTGATATTTTGGTATACTTCCTTTTAGTCTTTTTTTAAAAGTTCATATATAAAGTATGATATATATTTTAAAATTTGGACCATACTATACATATAGTTTTGCATCTTTGTTTTTCACTTAACATTATATTGTAAACATTTTCTCTGACATAAAATATTCTTTGAAAAATAATTTCTAGTGGCAGAATAACTCATACTCTCTTTACTTAACTATTCAGTTAAATAGTTAACTATTTAACCTGTAGAGCTAAGGGTCTCTTTACCAGATCTAGAGGCAGAGCAGGTCCAAGTAAGCTTTCATTTCTGCCTTTCCCATACTAATTGCAGGAAAGACTGCAGGGCACCGCCAGGGGTCAGTGCAGAGCTATTTAGTGTGTCTTGATGCAAGAAAACTGGTTACACAAGAATTCACATTAACAAATCCTATCTATTAGATTAGAGGACTATTCACATGAGTAACCAAGTTCCCTTCTAGAGCAGGCTTCCTTAGTACGGATTTCTCAGATCAGAATGACCACATTCCTATTCAACATTTATAACAGACCTTGGTTTATTTCATGCAGATGTAGTTCTCACCTGCTTGGTATGAGATCATCTGTGCATAAAATACTTGGCCTGACCATTTTATAGGTTTGTTTTGAAAATCAAATAAATAAAATAAGAAAGTATCTTATAAGTTAGGAAGTGGCATTTAAACTTTACATTGCGCTATTTTAATGATGCGCTATTCAGATATTTAGATGAGTTATCTCCTATAAAAACTAAAGAATGCCAGGTAGTACCAAAATTATGAAATGAGGTATAACAGCATGTGCTTTGGCACGGTAACAGGTTATTACATTGGTTTTCCTCCCTCTAGCCTTCACTCTCCAGCTGTTGAAGTCATCATGGAATTAGTAATCTGTTTTTCCTAGAAGGTGAAGTTATCATTTATCCAATTTGGTTTTAGTTCTTTCCCATCCTCATTTACCTAAAAGTCCTTCAGGAAAATTACTCTGAGCTCAGAACTGGCTTAAACAACTTACAAGAAGGTGAATAATAGGGATCAAAAAGCCGCTCCAGGACCGACACGCCTGACGGGCTCCAGCACAGGTGGTTGGCACTCCTTGTCTCTCTAAACCCAGAAGTGACTCAGGAACAAAAGGCACCAAGGCCCCTATTTCCCACCTGGCCAGGCTTCTGACTCAGCCTTCTTTCTGTTCTTATCTCTTTTCCAGTTCCCAGTGCCCCATGATCTGGCATCAGGGATGAAAAGGAGCCAGGGCTGGGCAATCTGGGGATCAAACAGCTTTCAAAACCATCTTGGTATAGCCCTTCCTGAGTGCAGCCCACTGACAGGTCCACTCTGAGCAATCTCAGAACACAGAGGGACCCAGGCAAAGCAGGGCCTGGAGTCCCTTATCACTGGCACTTGATCTCCTTCGGGGCTACAGCCTTAAGCTCTCTGACAGAAGAAGGGTACAGAGGCCACACAAAGAGAACAAGGATGCATGCACAGCACCTCACACTGCCCTGGGACAGCTCCGGTAGAGAGCAATCCTGTGTCTTCCCCCTGAGGTCCTACGTCTTAGAGTGGATCTAACACAGGGCATCAATTGGACAGCTTGTAAGTGCAGTTCCTGGTACACAGTAGGTGTTTGAGCAATATTAGTTATGTGAAAGAATGACAGGTTTAAGCCATTAGATGAGCACTAGAGCACAAAGTACCTGGAGGGAGCTACATTTCTATGGTCAATCAAAAAAATAAAGTCTTGGGATTGGAGTAGTGGAACTAAGCCTATAGACTTCAAAGGAAGTCAAGAGGGTCTCAGCAACTGGACACAAACCCAGGAAAACTCAAGAGTCATACAACAGCAGTGCAGCAAACCCAGATCAATAACTGTTATTATTTAACAGCAGTTTCTAGTACATGGGCCCTCAGGGCACCTACCATCCCCACAAGGGCCAACTTCCTGAGATCAGAATCTGACCAGCTGACTGGCCTCACTCTGCATCCAGAAGGATGTGGAGGGGCTCACCTGGGAGGGCATGGAGACACCAGCAGAGCTGACAAATAGGCTTCACAAAAGTGCAGGGATTCCGTTGACCACAAACTACAGGTCTTCTGCTTCCTAACCTGCTAGACCACCCACCGCCCTGACCTGCTTGAGTCTCAGAGGACGCTGCAGAAGCTTGTGCTCCAGAATAGGCTGCCGGGGGCACGTACAGCCTGGCTACTCAATGTTGTCATAGACGTGGATCACGTCATTGTGGTTGCCGAGAGCCTGGATGAGATGGGCAGCCTGCTCCAGGTCAGGGTCAGCCAGCCGCACCTTTGTGTTGGGGATGAACTCTAGCATACAGGACACAGAACACAGGCCCAGGGAGTCCAGCTTCTTCCTCACCTGATGCAGTGAAGAGGCATCACAAATAAACTAGGAACAAAGGAAAGTCAGGAGGTAAGTAGCCAGGAGATAACAGGACAAAGCTGGACAGAAGTTTGCAAAACCTGAATGGAATTACTGTATCACTGGGTTTAAGTCTTCACTGGCAGAAACAGAGTTTTCAATGTTCTGAATCCTTCTCATCGTCCTCAAGAGAGTAAGCCCTATCTGGTATTCTCTTAGTAAATGTCTGTGCAGTATGTGAGCTCTTTATCTCACCTGTACCCCGGGCATAGGAAAGAAGAGACTGACAGAACCATGCCTTAACATGTCAATCAGAGGCCTCTCAGAAGCCCACCAAACACTAAGGCTTCACACTCACTTTAAAAATGTTTGTTTCCTCTTCATCTTCAGTTTCCTTGACATCCTCAGCTCCTGCTTCTATTGCCAGCTCCAGGGCACGCTCCAGATTCACAGCTTTCTTCTCTTTGTCCTCCACTCCAACCACGATCACCCCCTTTTTGTCAAAGGAGTGGCGAGCTCCTTCAGCCATCATTCCCCTAATAGGAAAGGAAATGGGCCAGAAAAAATGCCTTTAGACACTCATTCCCACCCAGCCCCTGGAGTATAAACAGACATGGAGCAGCTCTTTTCCTGAGGCAGATGCAGCTACCACTGGGCAAGGGAATAATCCAAACATAACCCCAACCTTCTATTTTCTGCCCTGCCTGGAGTTTGGAGGATGCAAAGACTGCTCATCAATTCCTGTGCAATGAAGATTCCATTCCTGGTTGTACGTTTTAAGACCTGGACATGATACAGACAGATGGGATAATGGGACAGAGAGTTCGTTCTACACCTGATGAACAAGTCTTTTGGATCCTGCCCAGTACAGAACACATTAAGGGAGAATAAACGACCCCATTTGGATTCTGCTAAGGATGAAGTGTGTGTAAAATTTGAAACGCCACCAGGAACAAACAGTACTTTCCCTGCACAGAATCGAAACCTAAAGACTCTGTACCCTTCTACACTCCCCAGACACACACCTACCCATTCTTGTTCAGGATATGTTTGATGTCCGAGTGGCACTTGGAGCTACTGTTAGATAACGCCTCAATGAGAAGAGAAGAGCCACCAGGGCCTCGGCCCTCATACAACAAATAAACGTCCTTGGTTTTCTGCAATAAACAACATAATCACATTTTCCGGTTTCCTAGTTCCCTCCTACATGCCAGCCCAGGCACCAGAGGCACCACAAAGTTGACTCCATGGGATGGGCTCCCTGGGCTGGAGCCTAGGCTGTTAAGCTTCAATTTTGTCCTCCCCTCTGAGAGGAGGCCCTTGGGACCAACTTTTGAGATAATAGGAAGCACTATCCCTTACTTGGAAGGCAGTCTGTTTCTCTTGTCCCTGAACAATCAATCTGCCATCTCCCAGCTTTGTTTTCGCCCCTCCGCAGCTGAATCCCACATCCACCCCACCATAGCGCCTACTAAAACTCATTCTCGTACACCTTATCCCGCATGAAACCCACCTGTGCTCCTACCCCAGCACTGCTGAGTACTGCCACATGAAATGACACATCTGGGCCTTATCAAATAGCATAGCCTCAAAATTCAAACAATCAATCAAAAACTCTAATGACCAATCTCATCTGGATCTCCCACACTGCCTCTGCTCATTCTTTGCCCGTGCATCCGATCTTCACCACTCTCTCCATCACCCTGCCCTGCCGTCTTCCCAGGAACTCTCAACTGATGACTTCTCCCTTCCTCTTTCACAAAGGAAATTAAGGACACCAGGTGGGGGAAAATCCTCTGCCTCCACCGCCTTATCTGCACCACACCTGACAGGAGGGCAGTATGAATGATGGCTAGGCATAGGCTCTGGAGTCTGTCTGGTTCCCAGTCTGTCATTTTCTGTGTGACGTGGTCAAGTCGCCCAATCTTTCAGTGCCTCAGTTTCCATTTAAGGTTGTTCTGAGGATTCAGTGAGGTAATGCATACAAAGTTCTTATCAAAGAACTTGGCCTGGAATAAGCACTCAATAACTGTTAACAATTAAGGTGACTACTACTTCCTCAGATCCTTCCCCCTTGTCCTAGAGAAGAGGTGTCCCCTCAGCTGGGCTTGAAGACAATTCCCACACCTAGGCTCTACATCCCAGCCCCTCCCACTATCACCATCATCTGCACCCTGTCTCTTTCTACTGGCTTTTCTCCTTTAAGGCATAAATGTCAGAAAAACAAACCCTTCCTCAAACTAACACCAGGGCTTTCCCCATACTGTGCCCCTTCTTTTTACCCCATCTCCTCAAAACTCAGCTCAGCAATCCTAGGCTATAGCTCTGTACGCTGTCTATACATCCTGCTCCTGACTGTGCTCCCATAACCAATGGCCGAGAGAAGAGTCACCAGAAGGCTCTGGGCTGAGAGTGTCAACGACATCACTACCCTTCTCTGATAATTTAAGGGGTGTGTGGTGGCCTTCCAGACATGCGCCTGTAGGGACTGTGATCAAAAACAAAGTTAAACTGAGGACACACCTCCATTTTCAGTGCTGCCTCAATTGTTGCCTTGGGCATGTGCTTGCTGCGACACACCTCTAAGATGCTGGCCAGGTTTCTATTGAACTCGGGGTTGGGGCCTCCTTCTGAGACAGAAAAGAGTAAGCAGAGACATCTCATTATGACATGTGAGAAAAAAGGGATTTCCGCCTCCTACCCCCATCAGCCAAAAGAGCGACAAGTCAGCACTTAGATCTCGGTTTGTTGAGGACACTTTATCCAGTGTTTGAATGAGATCTGGGTAAGTATTTTGGAAAAGAAGTTTTCAATTCGCTCTGAATGAAAGGCCGAGGATCGGGGTGGGCCTGGCCCAACTCTAGGAGGCAAGCAAAGCCGTGGGCATAGTGAGGGCAAGTGGCTACCACCGGGGGGTGACCGTCAAGTTCTCACCTTTAACCGCTAGGCGAATGCTCAAACTGAGCTTAGAGAAGACGCGACTCCTTTCGGTGTCCTTGGGACCCTTGATGTGCCGGACTTTGGACCACTTGTTGTGCCCGGCGAGGACTTCTGCCGTGAGGTGCAGCGTCCGGCCCTCACAGGGGCTACAGCCTGGGGACTCAGGCTGGAAGGCCGGGGGGAAGCGCGGAAGAGCCACCCGGACCCCGGGGCCTCGCGCCCACAAGCACTGGGCAGCGGCCCTGCTCAAGGTGACAGGGGCCCAAGCCGCCATCGGCTCCGACCCTGGGCCAAGGTCAGCAAGAGCAGTGGGTCCGTCCGCCGAGTCCGCCACCGAAACAAGCAGGTCCAGAGCCTGCGGCCTCCTCAACCCGTCACTGGAGAGCCAAAGGCTCAGGCCCACCCCGGGGAGCCGGAACACGAAGTACGCCGCACCTTCACCACGGCAGCCGGGAGCGGGTACATTCAATGGTGTAGCACACTTCCTTTTCCCGGTCCGTTCCAAAAACGCGTCCCCACCGACCACAAAAGCCGTTCCGTCGCGTGGTACTTGCTTTTAAGTTGCTTGCAGCTGCGCAGAGCCTGGGCGGAGGTGGGGCAACCCTGCGCTCAATCCTTGCTGGTTGCCTGGGGAACGCCGGACTTTACTTCCCACAATGATCTAGTAGAGATACATCTTAGTTATGAAACTGATTTTGCTTCAGAATGACTTCCCAACTCTAAGCAGGCCTAGAATGATAAATGTTTTGTTGTTGCAAAGAAATAGGTAGTTCCATCACTTCGCTTTAAGGTAGGGAAATCGCCGCCCAGAGATGTGATTTATCCAATCATTTAGTCTCTCTGAACTTCCTCTTCGATATCTGTAAATAAGGATGCTCCTACTTGCTTTACCAACGTAAGAGGGTTGAAAAAAGCTCTTGGAGCTTTAAAGTAATAAAAATCTTATGTAAATAGCAGCAGCGATCATAGTGATGAAGTCCCTAAATTCAAGAGACGCTTGCCATCCTGGAGAGGGAGGATGATCAGAAGAGTTTCCTGGAGCCTAATTCCCCTCTGCATTTTCCCTCTGCTCTCACAGAAGAGAAAACCGATGCCATTAGGAGGAGAAGGTATAGAACAAACAAAGCAGCAACTGTGAACAACTTTCCAGTGGCTCCCCAGGCCGGTGAGATTAAATCCAAAAACTTGGTGTGTTAGATAGAGAGCAGGTTAAGTTTGTGGCCTCTGGTCTGAACTGGTGGGTTCAAACCCCGGTTGTTACACTTACTTGTGTAACCTTGGGCAAGTTCCTTTACTTTCCTATATTTCAGTTTTCTTACCTGTAGAATGGCCTTGCTATGATTAAATGGGATAATGGATAAAATACACAGGCATAGGTTTTATGTTACTTTTTAGTTATTATGTAAGAACCTTCATAATCTCAGATCTACTCATTCTTCCGGTCTCATGTCCTGACACTACAGTCCGGTTGGAGGGAATTATACTCACTGTACTCTGAATACAAGTTCTTTATCACCTCTTTGCCCCTATCTGCTTGGAGTGAACTTCACTGTCTCGGTGATAAAATCTTCATCATGCTTCAAGACCCAGTTCAGCTGTCCCCTCCTTGGTTAAAGCCTTCCTAAGAGTCCTTCTTTGAGTTTTTAGCTGTAACTAATAGTGCACTTATGAATTGTTGATTTATTATTTTTTAGTATCGAAGCTACTTGGGCTGGGCACTCTCCTCCTTGTACTTCGCAGACTATGCAGAAACACCAGATTGCTCCTACTGCTTCTCCCAATTCTTGTATTAGGCACAAACCTGTGTCTTTGCTGTTCTACCTCACTTCTGGCTAATTTTTGTTCTTCCTTCAAGATTCAGCTCAGGCATCATTTCCCACCAGAGGAAAGTATCTGCAAATTCTCCGTTTGGGTTCAGATGCCCTACTCTGTGTGTTCACATAACCCTTCATACATGTCTGTACCTTAACACTTACTTTTTTAATATCAAAATGTTTCTCTGCCAATGATATTAAATTCTTTGAGAGCAGGACTGTACTCCTGTGCCCAGTACAGCTTTTTTTTTTAACAAAAACTTTACTGACATGTAATTTAAATATCATACAAATCACCAATTTAAAGTGTACAATGTTTTTTAGTATATTCAGATTTGTGCAGCCATCACCCAAATTTTACATTTTCATCACTCCCTAAAGAAAGTACCCATTAGCAGTTACTCCCCATTTTCCCCAGTTCCCCCAGTCCTAGGCAACCACCACTTTACTTCTGTCTCTATGGGTCTGCCTATTCTGGACATTTCATATGAATGGAATCATACAATATGTGGTTCTTTTGACTGGTTTCTTTCATTTATCATAATGTTTTCAGGGTTCATCCATGTTGTTAACTAATGTTCCATTGCATGATATACCACTTTTTATTTATCCATTCATCAGTTGATGGACATTTGGGTTTTTTCCACCTTTTGACCATTCTGAATAATGCTGTTATGAACGTTCACGTACAGGATTTTGCGTAGACATATATTTTCATTTCTCTTGGGTATATGCCTAGGAGTGGAATTGGTGAGTCATACAGTAACTCTGTTCGATCTTTTGAGGAACTGCCAGCGTGTTTTCCAAAATGGTTGCATTGTTTACATCCCTACCAGTAATGTATGAGGGTTCCAATTTCTCCACATCCTTGCCAAAACTTGTTATCATCTCTTTTTGACTCTAGCTGTTGTCATCCTAGTGGGTATGAAGTGGTATTTCATTGTGGTTTTGTTTGTTTGTTTTTTCTCATTGTGGTTTTGATTTCTATTTCCCAGATGACTAATGATGTTGATCATCTTTTCATGTGCTTGCTAGCTATTCATATAGAGTATTACTTTTTGTAATTTAAAAATATAGCTTAGGGGCTTCCCTGGTGGCACAGTGGTTAAGAATCCGCCTGCCAATGCAGGGGAGAGGGGTTTGAGCCCTGGTCAGGGAAGATCCCACATGCCGCGGAGCAACTAAGCCCACAAGCCACAACTACTGAGCCCGCGTGCCACAATTACTGAAGCCCGCGTGCCTAGAGCCCGTGCTCCATAACAAGAGAAGACACCACAATGAGAAGCCCGTGTACCGCAATGAAGAGTAGCCCCTACTCGCCACAACTAGAGAAAGCTCGCGTGCAGAAACAGACCCAACATAGCCAAAAAAAAAAAACCATTATTAAAAATAATAATAATAAATAAGAATATAGCTTAACATAAATGTTACTTCAAGTAGCAAAAAGCAAATGAAGGAAATCTATAATCACAAATAAGAGTAGAGGCCAAGGGCTTCCCTGGTGGCACAGTGGTTGAGAATCTGCCTGCCAATGCAGGGGACACGGGTTCGAGCCCTGGTTTGAGGGATCCCACATGCCGCGGAGCAACTGGGCCCGTGAGCCACAACTACTGAGCCAGCGCGTCGGGAGCCTGTGCTCCACAACAAGAGAGGCCGCGACAGTGAGAGGCACGTGCACCGCGATGAGAAATGGCCTCCGCTCGCCGCAACTAGAGAAAGCCTTCGTACAGAAACGAAGACCCAACACAGCCAAAAATAAATTAATTAAAAATAAAAAAAGAGTAGAGGCCAAAACAAAGTTTGAGATAGTCCTGGTCCAGTCAGCCTAAACCCACCAGGGCAAAGCTGTAGTCCAACAATGTCAGGCTATCAACTCACTGCAACAAGGCAAACTGCACACCAGAGGGATGGTGGAGTGTCTCACTAAAGGAAAAGATTGCTATTACTTAATTATGGGAATGAGTGGAGGTTAGGTGAAATTTCAACGAAACAGGGTTTGATATACTCAAAGGAATACAGAGTTATATGAAAAGAGAGTCAACATCAGCTCTGGACTGCAAAGTGGACCCAAGGTTAAGTTTCCTTGAAAACTACAATGTTAAATGTGGAAAGTTGTGTTCAGAAAGTCCTGAAGTTCTACACCTGGGTTGGAAATCAAGGCTGCTTTTCTGTCAAAGCAACTTAGATTCTCCAAGCAAGACTGTAAGGCTTCATTCTCACTGGACATAATTTCAAACAGCAAACTTCCCGACAGTCTATGATTTTATTTTATTTATTTATTTATTTTTGGCCACACCAAGTGGCACGTGGGATCTTAGTTCCTCGACCAGGGATTGAACCCTGCAGTGGAAGCATGGACTCATCGCTGGGCCACCAGGGAATTCCCAGTCTGATTTTAGAGAACAGTTTCTTAGTGAATTTTTAAACGTCACCCAGAGAAGGGAATTATTATCTGATAAGTTGCAGTGTGTGCTTGGGAGAAATATTGTTTCCTGTTAACTTTGCACCTGGTTTTATCTGTGTCTGTTTATCTGTGATGAATGGCAGGGCAGATTTTTACTTTCTCAGTCTGAGCTAATATTCATGTCTCAAAATGAATTCACAGGTGACTGAACCATCCCTAGAGACCTGGCTGTCAAGATCATTGAAAAAAAAAATTTTTTTTTTGGCTGCTTTGGGTCTTTGTTGCTGCACGCAGGTTTTCTCTAGTTGCTGTGAGCAGGGGCTACTCTTCGTTGCAGTGCATGGGCTTCTCATTGCAGTGGCTTCTCTTGTTGCAGAGCACGGGTTCTAGAGCACAGGCTCAGTAGTTGTGGCACAGGGGCTTAGCTGCTTCACGGCATGTGGGATCTTCCGGAACCAGGGCTCGAACCCGTGTCCCCTGAATTGGCAGGCAGATTCTCAACCACTGTACCACCAGGGAAGTCCCTGAAATTTTTAACTTACAATGAACCTTGGATTCTAAAGACTGGCTCAAGGCATCATTCTACTAGGTTTGAACAGGTGTCGTCTAGTACTAACGGCTCTCAATGAATAGAACCACACTCGTTACTATTCCAGATACTCTTGCTAATTTGATGGTATGGTGGAGACATTACTTTATTTCCTCTTCCTAGGCACACAGGAAAAATACATTCCTTGCAGTTAGGCTGAATGACGTGACTAAGGGGAAGGCACTTACTAAATACTGGCTCACTGAACCAATCAAAATGTCTTTCTTCTTTTCCTTTGAAATGGCTCAACAAGAGCACAGAATGAAAATAAAAATAAACAGAGGGAGTATTCATCTAGGACTAACAGCATTTGAATAGCAGTGGGATAAAACTCCTCCATCCTATCACATTGGGGCACAGGCTCGGGAAACCAGCTTGGACTTGGAAATTCTAGTCAGCCATCAGAGCCTGATGTCCTCACCCAGGGGACGTGGGAGTTATCATTTCTTGGTCAGCCTTCACAGCCAACAGATTACTGAATCCTGATTAGCCTGTGCCTTAAATCTCTTTGGTTGTGCCCTGCCCTCTCCTTCCCTGCTGCTCCTGCCTTAGTTGAGGCTTTTGCTTTTTCTTATGTTGACTATTTTAATAGGTGAGGTGACTCCTTGTCTCACCCCCAACTCAGAGGCATGTTCTTCACTGCCTCCTAAAATGCAGAACTGAGCATGACTTCCCTCTGTGTAAATTTTCCAAAGTCTCGTACAGGAGGAAGGTCTAAACTTTCTACAAAGCACAAGAACACCTGCTCCTGCTCTCCTCTCTAGACCCACTTCCCACCACTCCCCACACAAAACCCCACATCACCTTACCATTCTCTGAATAGAACCATATTCTTCTTGCCTCTACAGATTTATACATGGATGTTCTCTCTGCCTTAAATATCTTTCTTTACTCCCAGAAGACTCCAACTCAGCCTTCAAAACCCAGTTCAAAACTACAAAGCTACAGTAATCAAGACAGTATGGTACTGGCACTAAAACAGAAATATAGATCAATGGAACAGGATAGAAAGCCCAGAGAAAAACCCACGCACATATGGTCACCTTATTTTTGATACAGGAGACAAGAATATACAATGGAGAAAAGACAGCCTCTTCAATAAGTGGTGCTGGGAAAACTGGACAGCTCCATGTAAAAGAATGAAATTAGAACACTCCCTAACACCATACACAAAAATAAACTCAAAATGGATTAAAGACCTAAATGTAAGGCCAGACACCATCAAACTCTTAGAGGAAAACATAGGCAGAACACTCTATGACATAAATCACAGCAAGATCCTTTTTGACCCACCTCCTAGAGTAAGCGAAATAAAAACAAAAATAAACAAATGGGACCTAATGAAACTTAAAAGCTGTTGCACAGCAAAGGAAACCATAAACAAGACGAAAAGACAACCCTCAGAATGGGAGAAAATATTTGCAAACGAAGCAACCGACAAAGGATTAATCTCCAAAATATACAAGCAGCTCATTGCAGCTCAATATCAAAAAAACAAACAACCCAATCCAAAAATGGGCAGAAGACCTAAATAGACATCTCTTCAAAGAAGATATACAGATTGCCAACAAACACATGAAAGGATGCTCAGCATCATTAATCATTAGAGAAATGCAAATCAAAACTACAATGAGATATCATCTCACACCAGTCAGAATGGCCATCATCAAAAAATCTACAAACAATAAATGCTGGAGAGGGTGTGGAGAAAAGGGAACCCTCTTGCACTGTTGGTGGGAATGTAAATTGATACAGCCACTATGGAGAACAGTATGGAGGTTCCTTAAAAAACTAAAAATAGAACTACCATACGACCCAGCAATCCCACTACTGGGCATATACCCTGAGAAAACCATAATTCAAAAAGAGTCATGTACCACAATGTTCATTGCAGCACTACTTACAATAGCCAGGACATGGAAGCAACCTAAGTGTCCATCGACAGGTGAATGGATAAAGAAGATGTGGCATATATACACAATGGAATATTACTCAGCCATAAAAAGGAACGAAATTGAGTTATTTGTAGTGAGGTGGATGGACCTAGAGTCTGTCATACAGTGTGAAGTAAGTCAGAAATTGAAAAACAAATAGCGTATAATAACACGTATATATGGAACCTAAAAAAGAAAAAAAAATGGTTCTGAAGAACCTAGGGGCAGGACAGGAATAAAGACGGAGATGTAGAGAATGGACTTGAGGACACAGGTAGGGGGAAGGGTAAGCTGGGACGAAGTGAGAGAGTGGCATGGATGTATATACACTACCAAATGTAAAATAGATAGCTAGTGGGAAGCAGCCGCATAGCACAGGGAGATCAGCTTGGTGCTTTGTGCCGACCTAGAGGGGTGGGATAGGGAGGGTGGGAGGGAGACGCAGGAGGGAGGAGATATGGGGATATATGTATATGTATAGCTGATTCACTTTGTTATACAGCAGAAACTAACACAACATTGTAAAGCAATTATACTCCAATAAAAATGTTAAAACAACAACAACAAAAAACATTCAAGCATCCTTCATCTTGTGAAGTTTTCCCTGACCCTCTCTGGCTCCCACCCAGACATAGGTGATCACTTCCTCCTCAGGGCCACCAGAGAACCTGAACACACCCATCACTGCACAACACTGCCAGTGTTTCTTTATGTAGATGTCTCTTCTGGTTGACTGTGAGCGACCTGAGGGTCATGGCCCCCAGCAGACAGTAGGTGGTCTGTATTTTGTTAAAGGTGATGAATTAGGCCATCAGATAGTGTGATGGGCTGGGGTGGAGGTCTAATCCCCCAGCCAGTGTGTCTGGAACATGACCACAGTGGCAGAATGGGAAGAACTGAATTCATCACAAGAAGAAATTCAGTCAATCTATACATGTTCAAGTTTTATTACAAAGTATGATGGGCAGAAAATACGGTACTTCTTATACAGGAGGCTGAACAGAATGAAAGGGTGAAAATTAGGTTTAATATATTCAGAAAGCAAGAAATCAAATCATAGATAACACTCCACTTTCAGGTGCCTTTGAAGTAGCCTTCAATGGAGATTTACCATCGTGGTTTCACAGCACAGTGTTAAAAAATTTTTACAAGCCCTGTGTACAATCAATCCTGTGAAAATGTTTTTTTAAAAAAATGGTTACAGTACAGTTCTGCAAGGGGCAGCTTCCTCTCCACCTGACCATGGGATGCCACAAAACCTATAATGTAGAGGAAAAGTTTAAATACATAACAGGAAATTAAGTTCAGACACACTAGGCTAAAGGGGACAGAAATGGATTGGCTAGCGCTTAACACTTCAGAGAACGAGGAATCTCCATTTTCTCTACATAGAGATTTGTACAATCATGCTACAAATTCACGCTTGGGGGAGGAAGGATGGAAAGTCACTGAAAGAGGGGTCATCAAATACACAGGAACCATATCAAATGATCCATATTCGACTCAAGCAAGTCAAAGCTTTAGCTCCACGAGTTTCATAACACACTGTATTACCACAATCAACCCAAGGTGAGAACATTCTTTCAAATAGCAGGTATCACAAGTTCTTATTCACCGGGTTTTCCCAAAGGCCAGTACTTGTAAGTTTTCCAGCTCTTACACAGACTGCCAGCATCCTCCTTCCTCTTGAGTTTATACTTTGATTAGCTTATCTGTTTCTGGCTTGATACACCAGTCCAAGCCTCTTGGGAAGGCACCTGCATGTTTCTACACTTAAAAAATCACATCTAGGAAGTAGCCTGAGAGGAGCTGGCCCATCCCATGTGGCCACACATTTGACTTTGACCACTAGCAGCAATGACAACGGTGGGAAAAGAGGACGAGGCTCTGCAACACTGAGTAGCTGGCCCAGCCAGTGCAGGGATGGCAATTCTTGGAGAGCCTGGCCCAGGGTTCACAGTGATTGCTCAGCTCAGCTTTCCTCCCAGGGAAAACCCAACTTCAGTGCCAAGCATGACCCTCCCTCCTCATCCTGGAGCACAGACAGGAAAGGGAAGAGGCTGCTTTGGGGCTTCTACTTTACTGGTCTCCCTTCTCCCAAGTCAGGCAGTCAAAGGAGCTGGGGACAGTGGAGGGAAGTTACTAGGCTGGCCTCCCGTGGTTGGTAGACCCTGCAGCTCCTACATACCTTACAGCCTAGGAATTCAAGGCCCAGGTTGCAGCAGGGAGAAAGTTCTACAGTGGAAAGGCAGTGGGAAGGTAAAGAGGAAGAGAAAAGACAAAAGGGAGGGGGGGAAGTCAGCATGACTGTTTACAACCTCTGCTTCTTCTCTCTACAAACCTACAACCAAGAAGAGCCATTGTCTGGAATGATCGAGGGACTCCCACTCCTGCAAGTTTCTACCACCAAACGACACTAGGGCTGAACTGCAGCAGGAAGGGGTCCCCCTGTCACCCTGTCCCCAGTTACCCCACATCACAGGCACCTGATGAACAATCCAGGAAGGCTGACACAGGCCGAGAGCACAGTCTCACTCCACGGCCACGTGACGGTCTGAATGCTTCCCCAGCTCAGACCTTTACTGCCCTCTAATATTTTCTCCTTTGCTACCACTGCTTTTCTCCCACATCCTAAATCTCCTCCTAAAATTTCAGACACACCTGCCATCAAAAACTCATCGGAGTCTTAATGTTTTCTGTTTCTTAACCAGTTCTCTGAGAGCCGATCCTGGTTCTGATAAGAAATTCTCACCTGGTTATCAAGTTTCTTCCCTCTTCAAGTCCTCATCTTTCAGCCTGGCTCCTCCCTGGAAAGAGAGGCTTCTGACTCTCCTGGGTGTAAACAACTCAAACTCTTGAAGGACTTGGATCCACTCACCAGCTCTCTGATGGGGAACGTGAGGCCTCATTTATTCAGCACCCCCCTCCCCTCAGAGCAGACAAGGAAAACAAAGGCGGCTGCGGCTCTGGGGGCCAGAAGCATGTCAAAGGGCCACTGCCCAGAGAGCCAGAGCCCAGAGGTGCTGCCGCAGGCTTTCCAGTGCAGTCCCGGCAGTGGCTCTTCTCATGTTCAAGGAGCGCAGAGACAGAGCCTCCCAACCTATTCTCGCTGGCTGGCAATCTGAGAACCTAAACACATTAAACAAACACTTGCTTTTGAAACTACAACAGATCTCTGCTTCCTGTGGCGTGGCTGACTAAGAGGCTTTCTAAATCCTGAGACTACAGAAATCCCCTCCTCAGCCATGAGGCCATCTGGCCCATGGCATAAAGGGAGAATGAGGGAGCCGGGACTTCAAAATCCCAGCATGCCAGCTACTGTGTGTCTGTGTCTGCTTGGGGCGACTGGGGAGTCTCACCTGGGCCCAAGTGGGATGTTGAAAGGAAGAGGACCAGACCACACTGCAGGGCCTAAGGAGGGTGACAGGGCTGGGAGTCTGCAGGGCAAGGAAAAAAAACATTCAAAGTTGTTGTTTTCCACAGTAAATAGCAACTTTATCCAAATATATCCCTATTCTTATTAACAAATTTTTTTTCTCCAGATTATTTTCAAGTTAGAGTGGATAAATCTTCTCAGCACTCAAACCACAAAAGTGCAGATCAGGAAAGGAATCTTAACCCAGAGCTCAGTGTAGTTAAGCCCTGCCACAGCAGGACCAGCCCCCTCTACCACTAGACCTTCATTTCAGACCCTTTTCCACAGGAAGGAACTGACAGCCTCCTAGAGCAAGTGACACTCAATTTATACTTGCTACCCTTGAGGGAAGGACCCTGGAACCATCACACACAATAACAAGCAGGGCATTGTTCTGACCAAGAACTGTTCGCTTTACATCTCCAAATGATGCAGTGCAAATCTGGTGGTAAGTGCAGGAGAGATGACCTCAAGCAGACGGCCAGCCAAAGAGCCTCAAAATCAGAACAATGTATAAAGGGAGAAGGGGAAATACCCTGACTAAAAAAAAGAGCCTTTTTCTTTGGGCCAAGCCCCCGTGTATTAAAGCAAAGAGCTATGACTTTGGGGATACAAATACATCTGCTTCTGAAAAGTAGGACTCAACCAAGAGAGTTTAAGTGCCCAGAAGGACAAAGCTAACTGCTTTGTTTCTCAAAAGCAGATGACAACTGGACAAAGCCATTGGCCTCAAGGTCTGCTTCTCTCCTACTCTCGGACGCTCAAGTCAGAGGGTCTCAGAAACCTTCCGGCACTTGGCAGAGCATGGCAAACTCCCCCCGCCACCCCGTGCCCTGACTCTGAGCATGTCCCCAACTCTGCCTGCCCAAGGATTCACCTACCACCGGAACTCACTCATATAACGGACACAGACACCCACAGCCTACAATCCAGTACTGCTCAGAACCTAAGCTGGGGTCAGGGTGGCTGACAGGGGTTCGTGGAGTTCTGAACTGGCTGACCCTGGGTCTCTGAAGCTTTTCTTGCTCTCTATGTAACTGATGGCCTGGGATCACCACAGCCTACTGGTCCACCCTCTGCAAGAGCTGACAGTCTCCCACACTCTAAAGGAGATCCTGCTCAGGCCAGATGCTCAGACTGTGCAGGCAGGGCTCTCACCTCAGAGCACTCTATCCAAAGAGCGGCCAATATACTGGCACTCACAGTAAACCGAACAAACAGAGATACTGAAGTTCAGCTTATACTTCATTCTTGCCTATCATTCAAGACGTGAAAGAGACGGGCCGGGGGCTTATATCTGGAGGGAAAAACAGACTCTCAAACTAGGTACTGGAAACATGCTCTACGCTCAGCTTTCCTGCCACTGTTCCCCTCAGTCAGGCGCCCCAATCAGCGTGGCTAGCTCAGAGCTAACACGTGCCCAAGAGGTCCTGGGGGGCTGGACAGGGGTACTTCCGGGAGTTAACAGAAGGAGTCCCATGCCTGTTTCGGAGCTCAGAATGCCCTTGAGAAGAGCCAGGCTGAGCAAAGGTGCGAGAGCTGGCTGACTTCAGAGCACCGAGGCGGTTTGGGACTCCAGGTCAGGTATGTTCCGCTCAGGCAGTGATTCAAGAAGGCAAACTGCTCATGGGGTCAAGGACCTGGGGCCAGACCCAGGCAGGGAGGGAAGAGAGGAAGGTGCTAACAGGGAGGGCTATGAGACAAAGGAAGAGACCAGGGAGTAAAATTCTTTTGTAAAAAAATTAGCCTGATAGATAAAAAATATACAAAGTTGAAGTTTGTTAAAGACATTGATAACAGGAGGAAAGACAATTTTGAACTGGTGTTTGTTCCCACCTAAGTGCTCACATGGACACGGACACAGATTGCTGCCTCGGGCAGCAGCAGACAGAGACGTCTGGGAGAGATGAATACAAACAGAGCCGGTGCCCACAATGCTCATTAACACAACGGCTGACAAACAAATATACAGAAATTTTAATTGAGGAACCAAAGGACGTGAGGAAAAGAGAGAAAATCTTAAAACTCAGCCTTGGGCTGAGGAGGCGCCACACGGCACTGAGTCCGGCCCAGAGAGCAGTGGGGCGACTGGCCGGGAACTCCTAGAGCAGCTTCTGGGAACAGTGGGTGCAAAGCAATGAAAGACGTACTGGCCACCGGAAACATGTCTCTTCTTACTTTGGGGGTGGAACAGAGGCAGGAAACACACAAGCCCCCGCCTCGTGGGCACGCCGCCACCGACACTACACTCTGAGTATCTCCAGGCAGTTGTTGTAGCAGATGGCAATCCAGTCGGGCTGAGTCGACGCCCACTGCACATTGTTGATCTCTCCCTCGGCTGTGTAGGCCAGGATAGGGTCTTCGATGGCCCGAGGCATTTGCTGGATGTCCCAGATGAGGGCCTGATGGTCATCCGCTACGGACACAGAGCAAGCAAGTAAGGTCACAACTCAGGCAGTGAGGACCATGACCCCTGCACCTGAGCAGGGATCGCAGTTTACAAAGCATTCATTCACCAAAACCCCAGTGAGGGAGGTTTTACTGCAAGCCCCCATTTTATAAATGAGGAAATGTTAAGGCACATGCCCCAAACCACAGAGCTATGCAGCAGTGAGTGGCAGAGCCCGGACGCAAAGCAAGGCCGCTGCCTCTGACGCATTCACCACAGCAGAGCTGGGATGGCGGAAGGGACTTGGATGGGCACCTCATCTCATCTGGGGCAGGCATCAGGAAAGGAAGAAGCGATGGGATAAAAACAATCCCCAAACATGTCATTTTCAGCCACTTAAAGTACTTGAGTGATTAAAGATCCCTCTCTGACGATTCAATTATTTAATGGGATTCTTTTCCCTCCATCTTATGGACATTTATACATCAATGAGGTGTTATACAGATAATGAGATAAAGTGTTGTGGGGACATGTGCCCAAGAAAAGGGCCCTGGGAAATACCAGAAAGAAGGAAAGCACCTTAAAAAGACAGATAAGGACATGAAAAGTGACTGGAAAGAAACATATCAAAATGAGACCAGTGGTACCATTAGGACCGCAAGGTTATGAGTTATGTTTACTTTTCTCTAGTTCCTAAGTGATGTGTAACGTGGTGGTCATGTTACTTTTACGATCAAAATAATACGTTCTTAATTTAAGAGAGGAAAAAAAGGGCAATGACCTTCCACACCACAGTGTCCCCTAGTCCCATCACCCATCCCGACGTGAAAGCCTGTCTCTCTCCTGAATAAATCAAACCCTCAGAGGCTGCATAACCTGGGCATGGGTGAGAGATGCCCTTCCCAGGACTATCCGCATCAAGAGATCTGGCGAGTCGTTTTAAACACTCGGCACCTCTAAGGCAGTAAGTGCCTTTTCCTCAACGCTCAACTGAGCACGCTCTTCAGCACCAGCTCCTGCCACCGGAAGGACACAGGGTGGGTGCGGCACCCAGGGCAGCAGCAGGTCTGCAAAGGCAGCCACTGGGAGCCGAAGGTGGGCTTCTGCTGGGTGGGCTGATACTGTTCTCCTTTCTTTCTTTTTGCTCCTCCTGCCCTTCCCTAGCCACACTCCTGGGAAAAAGCGGGCAAGAGTGAAGAAGTCAGGCCACAACATGAGGCACGCAGGACGGCGTTGGGCCTCAACTGCTCCACAAGGAGACAGACAGGCGTGAGCAGAGGGCCCCAAACAGGAAGAGCTTCATGCCTTTCGAATTCATGCTAAAATGGCAGAAACCCACCAAACTACATCGCTCCTCTGGCTCCATAATGAACAAGGAAATGAGGATGCTACTGATTTGTGAGGAGGGGAAAAGTATGTTAGGAGGAAACGCAAGGCTCTGAAAAAGATAAGGAGCACAACATTATGGGGCTAGAGTGGAATCCTGTCTGTAAAATAAAGGGACAGGTATTTGTATGGGAGGGATGTGTACACATGGATCCACCTAAAAGGGTCTGGAAGGAGACATACCGACCGTCGTGAGTGGTGCCACCTATACAAAGTGGGGCTGAAGTAGAAATGGGAAAGGAAGGAGAGAAGATGACGTTCACCTCCTTTTTTTTTTACATCTCTGTATTGTTGAATTTTTAATAGCGGGCATTGTTTCTAGAATACAAGCACACTGATGGCCAGCGTATTTTTAAGGGGTACTCTTTTGGGTCTGGCAAATGGAGAGACGGGAACTACACGTCACACACCACTGACGCGGGCAGGCTGTGCAGGCCCTTCCATGCACCCAAAACTCAGTGCAGGGGGCATGTGCTTTTGGCATCTCCCAGGCGACAGGCCCAAAGAGTCAGTTACATCCAGGAGAGACTGCGCCCTCCTTCATGCTCCTGGATGAGTCCTCTGTGCCGACCTAGATTTCAGAGGCGCACGGTAGTTGGCACAAGCCTATAACGGGTACATGATGTAAGTAGTATACAGATGCTCTGACATCACTGAGGGTACAAAACCATCTGGAAATCCGGACTGCTTCAATTTCACAAGCATAGGGAGGCTCTCAATGGAGTTACTCTGTGTAAACCTCTCAAACTATCCTTGGAATACAGTAAGGATTACAATTCTAAGGAGACAAGAGGAAGATCTCCTTACCGCTCCCCATCGCCCCCTGCCAGTAATTACCTGCAGTACAGATGTGGCAGGATGAATGTGGGGCCCAAGCAATGCCATTGACACATGCTCGGTGGTTGTTTAACCTGGCGACAGGCGTGCAGGGAACTCGAACGTCCAGAATCACTACCTGCAGAAATAACAAGGAAGAGGCCCAGAAACTTCAGGGTGTGACAGAAAAAAACAAGACACTACACAAGAGAGAGAAAAAAAATTTGTTTAACTTGTTCATTTGTAGATTTAAAGACTCTTAGAGACAGAGGGTCTCGGCACAGCTAGTTTCTAGTCTGTGTCATAAGGAGCTCAGGGCCTTTAGGCTGCAGGGGAGAAGGCAGAGCAAGTAACATGAATTTGAACAATCCACCAAGTCCTATTAGGTGCATGTGCTAAGGACTCTGTGTGTGCTCAGCTGGGCAGCATGGAAGCCCTCTCCCCCAACCCCCGCAGCAAAAGTTGAAAGGTAAGCAGCCCAAGGTACTGGTTTCATCAAAATAAAGTTCATCACTGCATCATCTCCACCCACGGTCTACTGCTTTTATCAAGTAACAGGCTACAGAGTTGCCACTTCCACATCTGTTCACTAAGGCTGGCAGAATCTGTCCAGACTACAGAGGAGAAAACTGCCTGTTTCTTTACTCGACACCATAAGCACATGAGATTTGGTTTACTCTTTAGATACTGCTTTTCTTGGCTCCGACTCCAACTCTCCAAGTAGTAAAAGTTCTTAACACACAGTCCTTGTTCTAGATCAGGTTTTCTCAGTTTCAGCACTCCTGACATTTCGGGTCAGATAATTCTGTGCTGTGAGGAGTGGTCCTGTGCACCACAGGACGTGCAGCAGCATCCCTGGCCTCCACCCACAAGACACCAGTAGCACCGCCCCTCCCCCTCCCACCCCCGAAGGTCTCCAGATATTTCCAAAAATCCTCTGAGGAGACAATGGCAACCAGTTGAGAACCACTCTTCTAGATACAGTAAGTACGCAGAGCCGGAGCTGAGTGGCAGGGCCTATGTTAGCCTCAAGTGGGGCTCTCACCTCCATTCCGTCCATGGCCATGGTGGCCAGGTAGTTGGGGTCCTGCTTGTTCCAGCAGAGGCGAAGCAGTGGGTGATGCTGTGGGTCTTCGTAAATGATGGTGCTGTGTTCTAGATGACGGAGGTCAAACATCCGCACCGAGCCATCAGCACCCACAGAGGCAAACATGTCCCTGCCGCCTCCGGCCCGGCTAAATGCAATATCATAGACCTGTTGGTGAATAAGAAGCGTCAGTCGGATTCAGCTGTTACCACCCTTTCCTGTAACAGGGAAATCTGCTATCCCTAGTTCATCTAAACCCTTGCTCATGACCCAGAAGGAGGTAAACAAAGCCAAACAGCGCCTGTGAGGACTGGTACCTGAGAGTGCTAACATCAGTGACTTTCCAAAGAGTGAAGGTCATTCTGTTCTGGAAACTGGCTGGCTTCTTCTCACTTCCTGCTTTCCAAGGATTCTTCCTCCACCTCCCGTGATAAAACAAAGAGCACATACCCTGCTGACCGGCAGAGCACAAGTAGCTCTGAGCAAGTATTCTGTAGGCTTGGACAGGCTCAGTGAAGCGAGAGCCAGTGGCTGTCTCCTGCCACCCTGTTACAAGATGGAGACATTTATTTCCTGGGCCTTCGTGGCTTTCATTTGTGTGTGATCAGAGGCAAATCCATGAGCACATTAAGGCCAAGATCATCGATTTGCTGGGTGGAAGCAGCCACAGTTCTGCTGAGAAACCTGGACCTGAGACTCATTTGCGAGAAAGAAGTAACAGCAGTTTTGAATCTTGGGAGGCTCAGGTGTTCCTATACTTATGGAGAGGCTTAATACCGCTCTCTTGTCCTAGGACACGCTATCTCTTCTCCTAGTTGGTTTGTATTCATAAGTGAATCAATTTAGGTTTTGAATCATTGTTTTCTGCACTTATTACTTGCTACAAACATTGCACTCTGCTAATGTCTATGAGAAAACAGAGGCAGAGAGCAACAGAGAGCCAGACAAGCAGAGAGAGAGAATCTGAAAAAGGAAAACAAAATGCCAAACAAAACCCATCTTCTGGGGCCAAGGACAATAATCCCTCACTCAGGACCGCGACTCCAGCCTTCTGGAGGTTCCACCTGCTAAGGGACACTGGCAAACAAGCATCTGTTTCTATTCAACCTCATAACTTCCTTTTCCTCTGGCTGACTATGAAGAAATTACACTTCTCTTTCTGTAGTAGGAATTAGGAGTGGTTCAATGGGGAACTGGGCTGGTCATCACAAGGAGGCCTGACAGATCAAGGCTCTGTCCAACACCGACCAGCTACCTTAGGGCTGGGATGTGTTTATACATATGTGCACCCAGGGTTGGCTCCCAGTAACTCGCAGGGACAGGGACACCATGGCAGCACCACTAAGCAGTAAGGTTCTCACAGGCAATATGGCCGAGTGTGTAAAACTCAGCTCTGACTGCTTCTTCTTCTGTGCTCCACCAGTGCATTTCATCATAAGCCAAGGGAGGGAAATAACTCCCAGATATACGCTACCCTCCTCTGCACCAATCCGCCAGTAGCAACGAGAACCTCCTGGCAAGTCTTTACTTCAACAGAGAGAGGTGGGCTGAGAAAAATCTAAGGTGCCAGGAGGCGTCATGTTCCTCTCAGAACAACCACCCTTAGATTCATTTCTTCGAGGCCGGGGTGCTGGTCCAGGGCCCGTTTGCTGTTGAGATCGCTGCTCCCATTGTCTACACTGCACTACCCCACTGCAGCTCCGGTGTGGCTTCTCAGCTTTACTATCATCTGTGTAAGCAATCCCCTCATTAAATCCCCTCAGTTTAAATATTTAAAGTAGCTCTAGGTTTCTGGGTTGGACCCTGACAGAGAACAGCAGGCTAAGCTGTCACAGAACCAAAATGCAGCAACCTGCTCCACCTGATGCCAAGAGGGCTCCCAGAACCTCCTTATACCGATCTTCTTGGCAGGACCAACTCTTCCTTCGCCTCTTGGCTTACGGCAGCCGAGTCCAGCAGATTTGTAACAGATCTTACCGTTGGGAGCACAGAAAGCCAAAGAACAACCTCTCACTAAGAATGATAATCTGGTCACCAACTTTCCATTCTGTGGACAACCTCAAGTTTCTCACCTCATGTCAAGGCATCCTTTTTATTGGTACAGATACTAATAATCTTCACTGTGCAGGGTATGATAGAAAAGAAAACACTACCCACAGGAAACGTCCTGTAATTTTTCTGGTAGAGGACCAGCATGCAGCGGCTCTGGCAGTTAAAGATTTATGACCATTTTACAAAATCACTCAGAAGAACGCTTTGTTAACACAATTACAGATAGCTTCCTTTGGCTCTTCCAATAAACACAGGAGAAACATCACCATCAAAATAAACCATATTTAATTCCAAATAGTATTAAAGTATAAGCATTAAGTGAACATACTAGAATTTCATAAAATAAGTTTAGAGAAAAATTAATGATTTCGTTTTGTCTGCCAGGAAATATTCCCTCTTCTTGCCTCGCTGCTCCCAAAAAAGTAAATATATTTCAAGATAAGTGTTACTCTAAGATTATTTTTTAATAACATCCAGTCCAAGTTTGTCTATAAGAGATCTCATTATTAAAACCCAGTAATCTCTGGCACAAAAAGAAAAACAACAGACTACAGAATGTTTACACCAGCCAAAAAAAAAATACACTCATTTACAACAGTGCTGTTTTCCACTGTTCTGACACATTACTATTTTCAATTTAGACAAGACGACGTCAGCATTATGATTTTCCATGTCATTTGCAAAACAGGGAGAGAACAGCCTGCCTTCACACTGAAGGCATAGAAAGCAGCTGTGCACCAGCATCAGTACCTCTTTGTCATGGGCAATCAGCTGGGTCTTCACATGGCCGGACACAAGATTCACTCGCCCCAACACCTGCCCGGTCTCCAGCCCCCATATGGTACATGTCGTGTCAATGCTGGAGGTACCTGGAAACAACCAGTGCAAGTCAGCAGCTGACGGGGGTGAAGTTCCCACACCAGCTTCTCTCCTTGTCCCTATTCATCTATTCAGCCCAGGAGACAACGCACTGCAAACACTTCTTGAGTACAGGGATGGAGAGCCCAAAAGAGTCATGTGGGCTCCCCTGGTGGCGCAGTGGTTGAGAGTCCGCCTGCCGATGCAGGGGACGTAAGTTCGTGCCCCGGTCCGGGAAGATCTCATATGCCGCGGAGCGGCTGGGCCCGTGAGCCACGGCCGCTGGACCTGTGCGTCTGGAGCCTGTGCTCCACAACGGGAGAGGTCACAGTGGTGAGAGGCCCGCGTACCGCAAAAAGAAAAAAAAAAAAAGAGTCACGTACTCCATCCTCACCCCAGGGCCTTGGACTCTGCCTGGAGAGACAAGACATGCACACGTGGGAAGCTCAACTCCACGGGAGGAATTAATAACCACATTCCATATTTAGCCTCTTCCCCACTCGGCCCCATTTTAGGATGTTGCACGGACCTCAGGGCCCTGGTTAAAAACTGGCCCAGTGGGCCTCCCTGGTGGCGCGGTAGTTGAGAGTCCGCCTGCGGAGGCAGGGGACGCGGGTTCGTGCCCCGGTCCAGGAGGATCCCACATCCCGCGGACCGGCTGGGCCCGTGAGCCATGGCTGCTGGGCCTGCGCGTCCGGAGCCTGTGCTCCGCGACGGGAGAGGCCACAACAGTGAGAGACCCGCATAACGCGAAAGAAACAAACAAAACAAAACAAAACAAAAAAAACTGGCCCAGTGTTATATCTGAGAAAATGTATCTTTGCTTCTTCACACTGGAATACACCCTCCCTCACTCCCTTACCTAAAAGATAAGGATCCACCTCATTCCAGTCAAAGGAGGTCAGAGGAGCACAGAAATCCGAGTTCTTGTTATTGTTTAGCAAACATTCCAGCCTGGTCTCTGTTTCACCAACCTGAAGGAACAATAATCTTTAAAAACTCAGCCAGTCTTATCTTCACAAAAAATCTTTAAAGCCTCTTTTAGTCCATATTTTAGTAAATTTAAGACGTGGGGGACATTTTTATCATAGAGTAATAAAAACCAGAGGAACTACTTGAATGCTACTTCTTTCCAAGCTTTCTCCTCTGCCCAGCTTTGTTTCCCAAATTTTCACCCCCAAATTCTTCTAGACGAGAAGTCTTCTCACTCTGTCCAAACCGGGGCATCTGTACCCTGCCTGGCTGGACGCCACACCTCCAGCTACAGGAGAGGCCATGGTGACGGCTCGGCAGAGGCGAGGGGAAGCTCCAGGATCCACTCCCATGCTGCACTAGAAGCAGCGGCCTGGATTTTGTTTAATTTACTCAAAAATATCCTGGCTGTAAATAGAATAAGAGGCCGCCGGTGTCCCCACCCCTGCAGAAGGCCCTCGTGCTTACATCACGGTCACTGAGCCTTATGCTTCCAGGCTGACTGCAGCCGGCAGCAGGACTTGAAGGAATCTTGGCTGGACTCACTAGGAAATCTGCTGAGCCAAACAAGCTCAGTCCAGATCCGCTCCCACCTGTTCTCCCGGCTGCAGTGATCTGGCCTCCAGCCCCGGCCTGTTCTCCGTGAGTCCACGCTGCTGCGAGCAGCTGACTCTGCGGAGGCCCGTCAAGCACCTGCTTACCCTCCACACACGGAGATAGTCGCCACTCGTCGCCAGCAGGTCTGGATAGACGCCTTTTGTGTCAGGGATCCACATGAGCTTTGTGGTGGGGTACGGATGGTCGAAGGTGTTCCGGCAAATAAACTCCGAACTCTCTTCGTCTAAACCAACAAGCTGGACCTGTAACACAGCAGAATCCAGCCACGTAAACATCTGCTTCTCGGCAGCAGCACCAAATACACCAGACCCCTGTCAGTGACAGCCGTCCTGATGCTGTACTACCCTTCACTGCAGAGGCAAGAACTAAGAGAGAGAGGGCATCTAGTCCAACAGGCCTGCTGCTCAGACGAGGAAACCCAGCCTTGGAGGGGTTGAGTTTCACTGAAGACTGCAGAGCTAGTCAGAGGCAGAGACAAAATCTGAATACAGGTTTTCTGACTCCAACTCCTGCCCTCTTGATCCAACACCCTAGAGCTGTGTTAACTGCCCAGCTGGTTACCTTCCCCCACAAGCCGAGGCACTTGACAACGTGCAGCCGTGGTTTTAGTGACCCCACGACTAAAAGTGCTGTGGACATTTAGTGACATCCAACAAAGGAACGTCTCACCTAAAAAGGCAATCGTAGGGTCTTCCTTGGTGGTGCAGTGGTTGGGAATCCACCTGCCAATGCAGGGGACACGGGTTCGAGCCCTGGTCCAGGAAGATCCCACATGCTGCGGAACTACTAAGTCTGTGCGCCACAACTACTGAGCCTGCACTCTAGAGCCTGCGAGCCACAACTACTGAAGCCCACGCGCCTAGAGCCCACGCTCCGCAACAACAGAAGCCACCGAAATGAGAAGCCTGCTCCCCTCAACCAGAGAAAGCCCACGCGCATCAACGAAGACCCAACACAGCCAAAAATAAAAATAAATAAAATTTATTTTAATAAAAAAGGCAATCATCCACAAACCGCCTCCTCCTCTAGCCCCCCAACCTCGCCCCCACTGGCTGGTAATGTTCTGACACAGAAGGGTGTGCCAAACAAGCATTCGGGAACCCAAACCACTGTAACTGGCAAAAAAGTGGGTACTGTCGATGAGAAAGTCCCAGCTGGTCTGGCCACCTTTTCTTTGAGTCAGTTTTGGACCAATATTGACTTCCACCCTTTGCTGTCCAACTCAATCTGGCTCAGTAGGAAATGCCACCTGCTATACATTTGCTTATGAACTTCCACCAGCTGGAAGATGGAATGGTAGGGAGGATGAACGAGAGGATAGGCACTAACCATACAGCAGAAAGAATTCCTTCCACTCCTGTCTTGCTGACTCCAGTCTCAGATACTAGTATCTTCCTATCTATTTTTTGTTTAAACAATTTTATTTAGGTACAATTGCATACAATAAAATTCACTCACTTTAGGTGTACAGTATCACTGAATAATATTGAATTATGTGGGGGCTTCCCTGGTGGCGCAGTGGTTGAGAGTTCGCCTACCAATGCAGGGGACACGGGTTCGTGCCCCGGTCCGGGAAGATCCCACATGCTGCAGAGCGGCTGGGCCCATGAGCCATGGCCGCTGAGCCTGCGCGTCCGGAGCCTGTGCTCGGCAACAGGAGAGGCCACGGCAGTGAGAGGCCCGCGTACCGCAAAAAAAAAAAAAAAAAAAAAAAAAAAAAAAAAAGGTGTATGGAAAGGTTCTGAGGAGGCATAGAAACGGGAAGGCATCCCCAGCAAGCGGGGCAGAGTTACTAACTAGATGGCCCACTTGGCGGGCAGCAAGAGGAATCATCTGAGAGAGCCCCGCAGAGGAGGCTGATGAAACGTGCCTAGGGCAGGCTCGAGAGCCCTGACAGCAAACTGAAAACAGAGGTGGGTTTTCCCCCGTGAAGGCGTCTGAGAGGCAGTGGTAGGACTGTGAGACCCTGGAGGTATGAGTATGGGGCCTGGTAATGCTGGGCAGGACTGACTGGATCCAGGAAGAGGCTGGAGGTGGGGAGCTCAGCCTGGAGACCCACAGGGGAACAGGCGGGAAAGGTTAAGGGCCTGTGGTGACCGGTAGTGAGAATGGCAAGGGATAACCCGAGATGGCCACAAGAAGGATTTTGACAGAATGAACAGTTCTTATGGAATTAAAAAGTTGACATTCTGACCTTTGCAGAAAACAAAACGTAAAGGAAGATTCTAGATGGAACAGGGAAAATTGGCATCAGGCTTGGTGGGGGAAGGAGGAGAAAACAGATGAGAAGGTAAATTTTGTGGCTCACTGGGCAGAATAAAGCGTAAGCCTCTCATATAGATTCTGAGCCAGATATTGCATTCATCTCTTTATTCAAATATTTACCGAGTGGCTATTAGGTGCCAAGCCCTAAGTGCTGGGGATGTGGCAGCAAGCACAAAATCCCTCTTTCTAGCCATGCAGGTAAGGCTAAACTAGAAGGGGAAAATGCTACTACTGCTAAAAGTTGCTTTCCAGCCATTGGAGGCTTCTCTGCAAACCTCAAAATGTCAGCTCCCATGAGCACGTGCCGCTTAGGATCCGCTTAAGCAGGCATTCAAAGCTTTCGCTAGCCTACCTTATCTTCCACTTCATTTATCTAGTCAGTGCTTCCCATCCCTCTCCTTACACTGCCCTCACTTATACAATCCTCACACCTCCTTCCGTCGATCCAAATCCTGCCCAGTATTAATAAAGAACGGTGGCATCAGCCTTCCAGGCCTCCTTACTTACCACTTGCTAGTGTAGGACCTTGGACATGTTACTTAACTTTGCTAAACCTGTTTCCAATCTGTAAAGTGAGGATATTCACAGTACCTACACCTCACAGAGTTGTATGTAACACCTTTTGTTTGTAAACTGTTCAGTATGATGCCTTCCTCAGTGTATGAGCTTTTAATATTCTTACACCTCACCTCCTTCATAAACCACCTGCAGTCTTCCCAGCACAGTGGTCTCTCAGTACTTATCTATTCCATCCATTTGGTGACTAATCCCACACTGCCTCATGAAAGCACCTGCATGACTGTCTTATGCTATTTCTCTTAGTAAATGCCTTAAAAACAGGGCCTGTAGGGTTCCCTGGTGGTCTAGTGGTTAAGAGTCCGCCTTCCAATGCGGGGGACGCAGGTTCGATCCCTGGTCAGGAATCTAAGATCCCACATGCCGCGGGGCAACTGAGCCCGTGTGCCGTGACCACTGAGCCTGCACGTTCTGGAGCCTACATACCACAACTAGAGGAGCCCGTGACGAAGAGCCCGTGTGCCACAACCGGTACCCGACACAGCCAAATAAATAAATAAACATTAAAAAAAAAAAAAAAAAAACAGGGCCTGTGTCTTACTCCTGCTTGTACTGCCAACAGCAATGGTTTTCAAATCTGGCAACCAGATTTACCTAGAGTGCTTTACACATTCCTGGGCTCCCCACCGTTAGCCCAAGATTCTGATTCAACAAGTGTCAAGTGGGGCCCAGGAGTCTATATTCTTAAGACCCTCCCTGGTGATCTGATTCAGCAAGGTTTGACAACCTCTGCACAACAGTACCTAACCAAGGGAAGAAGCCAGGAAATGGCTGGGGTCTTTCCTGATCTTCCCAAAGACTTCATGTGTTTGCACAGACTCGTGTTTCATCCTTGGCCTAACTCGCTTTAGCTCTTCTGCTCCAAATTGCCAACCAAGTACTGAAAGGAATAACACTTTGCTTTCACTGTTATTCAACTGTTGGTCATATACGCAGATGTTAAAAATTTAATGAAAGAGAATGTAAGTTCTCTTGAATATTCATATAATACAGAATGAAGTGGTAAAGTCTCCCATTAACTTCACCCTCAATTCTACTTAGTGACTCTCAAACCAGTTTGATATGAACTACTTTCCAAATGGTTTTTCCAAACAAAACAACAAAAAAAACCCCAGATAGGTTTGGACCATAAAATGTATTCTGTAACTTGCTCTTAACAACATCTTGGAAGATCTCACGTCCGTACAAATAGCTCTACCTCATACTTCCACAGCAGACTGTGGTAAGCACACCATAATTTAACTATTCATAGTTACTGTGGTTATAGCCCATTGTTTTGCTATTGTAAACAATGCTCTGTACATATATGTGTAAAGGCTTTTATTGGTCAGATTGCTAAAAGTGTAACTGCTGCATCACATTTTAGATGTTAATACCACAGGAACTATGAGATAATAAATGTGTGTTGTTTTAAGCTAAAAAAAAAAAAGTCACAGATTCTGTCCAGCAGCCTTTGAAAAGGTTGCTTCCATTTACACTTTCATTAACAGTATATGAGGGTGCCAATTTCCCCATACCTTTGAAAACACTGAAAATAATCTTTTAACATTTTTGTTAATCTGAGAGATGAAAAATGGCATTTTACTACTGAAGGTGAGCATATTTATTATTTTTACTTCTGAATAATAATTTTTAATATGAGTGCTTATAATGGACCAAGTATAAGCATTACACTTACTGCTTTACATGCAATACCTCATTTAATCCTCTCAACATCTCCATGAGGTAGGTACTCTTATTCTTCCCACTTTCCTAAGAGATGGAGTAAAAGAGATGTTAAGTATCTCGCCCAGGATCACAAAGGTTATCACTTCCCCATACTATCAGCAACACTAGAAGCAATAACTTAATCTTTATAAATTTGAAAGGGAAAAGTAACATCACAGGGTCAATTCTCATTTCCCTTAACTACCTGAGGTTGAGTATCTTTTCCTGTTTATTGATCACTTGCATTTTCTCTTCTACAAACTGGCTATTTATACTCTTTGTTCATTTTTCTATCACACTAAGTAAATTAGCTCCTACTGGCTGTCACGTTTTGAAAATACTTTCTGTTGTCCTATCATCTGTCTTTTGACTTTGTCCACAGGATATCTTTTCACATAGAAATGTTTTATTTGTATGTACAGTTGACCCTTGCACAAGGTGGGGGGTTAATGCACGTATAATTTAGTATCTGAGTCCTCTGCATCTTTGGATTCAACCAACCATGGACCCTGTGTAGTACTTAATTGAAAAACATCCACTTATAAGTGGACCTGTGCAGTTTAAACCCGTACTGTTCAAGGGTCAACTGCACTATAGCCTGTCAATCTTTTCCTTAGTTGACTCTGGATTTAATGATTGGCTTAAAGATCACCTTCTCTGCGCACCCTCCACTGCCCCAGTACAAATTTCATAGTCAATTTTCTTTTACTATGTTTGTGGGACTGTTCTTTACTTGATCTGGAATTGATTTTCATATATGACGTGAATTAGGGGGCTCTAAATTTTTCTGCCATACAATTTTTTTTCCCCAGTGAGTTAAAGTTCTATCTTATCAATAACTACATTTCTATATATACTTAGTTCTGCTTTGGAACGTTGTGTGTGATTGCACCAACTATATGTGGTATTGGCTGTAACTATACCAATTCCAGTATGTTTACTCTGATCTGGTAGGCAAGTGTTCCCCTCTCTGTTTTCAAAACATTTTTTCCCTTTTTTTTTTTGGACATCAGTATACATTTATTTTTAAGACTCTGGAGACAAATAGTATTCCAGTTCTGGCCTCGCATTTACCTTCTATGCCACTTTGGGGAGTTACTTAGCACATCTGGGCCTCAGCTTCCTCATCTTCCCATAAGTTTTGATATATATTATTTTTACCAATCAGCTGATTTCCCTTAAGAAAAATTTTTTTCTTAATACATGGTCAATTGTTATAAATTATCTTTTTTAAAAGTGCATTCTATTCCCCATATAAATCTTATATACTCAAGTATATTTTCAGGTATTCACAGGAGCCCAATCTGTAACAGCTGCAGATTTGCAGACACTGCTCCATGCCTTCTACCATCAACTGTGGCTAGCCTGAATTTTCCTTCCCCTCTCCAAGAGGATGTGATCATTTTGCCTGGATGTCCAAAGATTCTTTCTTCACCCTAGGAAAATGTAGACACTTTCCTAGGAAAGTTTTCAGTGCCAATTGTTTTGTGTCCATTTCTCCTGAGATATAGTTTGAACTCATTACTTCAAACCTTTATTCTATAAAGTCTTCTTTAACGACATATTTGAGTTTTTGTGTTTCATTTCTTTGGTCTTTTTCAGAGACACCAATTATACCTAAGTTAGACATTCTTTATTTTCTGCATCTATTACAGACTTTCTAATTGTTCACTTCCACTTCATTTTCTCAATCTGTCTTCCCTATCTTTCACTGTTTTCAGCAGTTTGTATTCATTTTAATTCTCTTTCTAATGTGGCTTTTAGGTCTGTGATAATTTTTGTTTTCTCTTCCACTTTTTTCCTGGGCTGCACCTGCTGGTGGTCCCATTTTCTCTTGTCACCATGCCTATTTTACCTGATCTCCTGTATCTCCACCTGGAGTTCTTTATTTTCTTAAGTTGTTTGAATTCATGGTGGCAGGACTGGCCATTAATTTTCAACTAAGGTGAAAACAATTTTCTAGTGTAGATACTTTACCTTCCATTTGTTTCCCATTTTTTCCCCTCCTTTCTTATAGTATCTCTCTATTGCTACTATGCTGGTTCCTGAATGAGGAAAGTTCTTTCTAGATGATCTGAAGGAAGTTCCTATGGGAGAGAGGTCAGGGCCATGTTCCAAGTTAGCATAAATATATGTGGCTTTTGCATCTTCTCAGCCAACAGAGATGAGGAGCTGTCAAGCTGCTCACAATTCAATCTCTTCCAACCTGCCTCATCTAATGCTTCTAGAGACGATGGCATGTCTCCGTGTCTCCTTATACAGCTTAGCTTCCCTCTCATCCAAGGTGTCAAGTGCGGTCTAGAGAAGCTCCTGCTGCCAGCTGTGCACCCTCTTCTCACCGTCCCAAACAAAGGATTGTTGATTTTGCCCATCAAAATCCTATCCTGGAGAACTGTGCCCTTCTGAGTTTGAATCTGCAGCCACAGACATCCTTTCTCAGCATCTTCCTATACCCATTTGATCTTCATTATACTGCCGTCCTTCCTCACTTATTGTGGGAGCGTAAGGAAAAAGTATGTCTTTAATCATCTTGTCAACATTTAGGTTACCCCTCTGCCTTTTCTTTCCTCCATAGTCTTCCCTGTCCTCCTGTTAAACTTCTTCTATCTCCCACCTCCACTGCCTTTCTGCAACTATTGTTTCACAATGCTTTACCCCAACATATGAAACAAATGCCCCCTAAAAAGAAAAGACTGTGAAACAAGATCATTTTTACTTATTTTTAAACTGTGGATATTACTATGTCAGATATCTCCTAAGGAGCAGATATAAAACATAAAATATTTATTCCTTGGAGGCATGACCACACCTTCACTTTCAATTACTTTCATGAACAACAACATAAATTACTATTCACATTACTCATACCTTGTATTTTTTAAAATTTAAAAGCTGCTGTGTTTATCTTGTTACTATGCTCCTTGAGGGAGGAAACTGTGTATCCCTCTTTAACTACATGCAGTGCTAGTACCAGAACATGAAGGTGAATGCATATGAATATGTGTGCACATATATGTAATTAATAATAATTTAAAAAAAAACCCGGGGCTTCCCTGGTGGCGCAGTGGTTGCGAGTCCGCCTGCCGATGCAGGGGACACGCGTTCGTGCCCCGGTCCGGGAAGATCCCACATGCTGCGTAACGGCTAGGCCCATGAGCCATGGCCACTGAGCCTGCACGTCCAGAGCCTGTGCTCCACGACGGGAGAGGCCACAACAGTGAGAGGCCCGCATACCGAAAAAAAAAAACAAAAAAAACCCCAAGTTATCTAAACCAGTAATACCACTCTTGACAGTAGAACATTTCCCCACAATTGTTAATATAACCAAAATCAGCTAAGGCAAAATTCTGACAGAATAAACCAGCTTTTCTTGGTCTTTTCCATTTGTCCTCCTTTCAAGCCTGTTCCTGACTGATTATTGTTGATCAACATCTGCAGAGAGGTCCTGCCTTGTCAAACTCTGAGATGAACTCTGGCACAGCACCCCTTCAGCTCCTGGCTCTGAGGCTAATCAATCAGCTCTGGCATCACAGCCCCAGGCAGGCCAGACTACCTACAGAACACAGATTCAACTCCTTGTTCAAATCACAGCATCTGCAGTAAGTCTTTGTGAACCATGTTAGGGCAAAAAACAATATAGCAGAAGTTTTATTCAGTGGTCTCATGGAAGAATTAGTCCCCTCACTGTCTAGAAAAAAGAAAGGAGGAATAAAACCAGAAGAGTTTTATACTTTAAATTCCCCTGCTGACACTCTTGGCAAGGACTGATGGAGCACTGCAAAATTTTAAATATCTATCAAAAATACTTATGTGTATTAAAACACTTTCTCTTTACTGCTACCAATCTCAAATCTGCTAAGAAAGGATACAGAAGGTTACCAAGTATCATCGCTGTGCCTAAAACACAACAAATAAATATTTGTTGAATTAATGAACAAATGAATGAGAATCCTGAAAGGCTGCCGGAAATACTGAGAAATGAAAACTTATATGCCAGGGTCAAAACCATTATGTGCCAAATACGCAGTGTTTGGGGGTCTGCCTGCCGATGCAGGGGACATGGGTTCGTGCCCCGGTCCGGGAGGATCCTGTGTGCCGCGGGGCGGCTGGGACCGTGGGCCATGGCCGCTGGGCTTGCGCGTCCGGAGCCTGTGCTCCGCGGCAGGAGAGGCCACAGCAGTGAGAGGCCCGCATACCGCAGGAAAAAAAAACAAAAAACAAAAAAAACCATTATGTGCCAAATAGATAAAGTAATTCTACATTAAAGATCTCATAGGAATCAACACAGGCTGACAAAGCAAGCATTCATCCCATGTGCATTTCAAGTACAAGGTAGTCTTACTCAGATTCACTACCAGTATTCTTCAAAAAGCATCAGGTATACCTATGATTTCTCTCCTCAGAACCTCAAAAAATGTTTTCTAGATGCCAAATCTTAAAGCACAAATGGTCAGCTAGTTAAATATTAGGGCAAAATAAATCCCAATCACACTGTCAATTCTATTCAAAACCAACCCTGAAACATGCAACTAAGTGGAATAGAAGCCCAGGAACTGCTACCCATCTTTCCCCATAAAACAAGGGAAATACCACTTGTCTAAAGATGACAGATATTGTCAAAACTCAGGAGAAATACCAGAGTTCTTTTTTTTTTTTAATTTATTTTGGGCTGTACTGGGTCTTCGTTTCTGTGCGAGGGCTTTCTCTAGTTGGGGCAAGCGGGGGCCACTCTTCATCGCGATGCACGGGTCTCTCACTATTGTGGCCTCTCTTGTTTTCGGAGCACAGGCTCCAGACCCGCAGGCTCAGTAGTTGTGGCTCACGGGCTCTAGAGCGCAGGCTCAGTAGTTGTGGCTCACGGGCCTAGTTGCTCCTCGGCATGTGGGATCTTCCCAGACCAGGGCTTGAACCCATGTCCCCTGCATTAGCAGGCAGATTCTCAACCACTGTGCCACCAGGGAAGCCCCAGAGTTCTTATATCAGAGTTACTGTGTCTAATCCAGGTAGAACAAGAGAAAATGGGCTTAAACTAGCATATTACAGTACTTGGAGTCTGACAACAAGAAGCTTCTACACCATAAAATGGGTTTCGTTGAAAGAAACCAAGAGAATTTTTTCCCCTGGGTCTTTAAAAGGCAAAGGAATGAACATAATGACCTTTTGAGGTACCTTTCTGACCTAAGGTCCTGATTTTTCTCTGGAAAATACAAAAGTCAAATTTACCTAACACCCATATAATGCTCCTTGCTTATATTTCAATTACAGATAGAGTAGTGATGATGTTTAAGTAATAATAGCTAACATTTCTAAATTGCTTACTATGTGCCATTACATATATTAACTCATTTAATCTTTCTTATTACTCTCATTTTACAGATGAGGAAACTGAGGCACAGAGTTTAACTTGCTTAAGGCCATACAAAACTGGTAAGTGGCAGGGCTGAGATCTCAACCCAGACTACCTCAAAGAGGCTATTTGGTAATTGAGCTTTTTTCATGGGACAGAATCAATATTTAGGCACATGCAGATGCAAAAAGAAGGATTCCTGTCTCTGGTCAGGAGATGCCAAGGTAACTCCAGGGTAATGGTCTTAGAGCACCACCTGGACCACCTGTGTCTGAATCACCTGGGTGTCTGTTAACTAGTGAAGCCTGAGAATGTATAAGTCCCTCAAAGGATTCTTATACACAAGCTAAAATTGAGAAAACCATTCTCCAACACCAGTGTTGCTCTATCCCCAAGCAGAGACCACAAAAAAACATCAAACACAATTACCAATAGTAGGACTCTTTATTCCAGGTGTAGTTGATAGAACCTAGTTTACTCCACAACAATTCCCAAATTTATTCAGATGATGGAACACCTGGAAGTCAAGTTGTTCTTGAAATGCTAAGAGATTTAATTCTACCGAACTACAAATAATTTTACTACAGGAAAATGTGATGACATGAATACAAAAGTTTTCTTAAATTATAATCACGTTTTCTTGATGTCTCACAGTAAAAAAAAGATGACTGTTTCTAGGCTTTTTCATCAATGTTAATTTGCTGTGTCAATTTATTTTGTCCTCTACTGGCAATTACTATTGACAGCAAACAGGAACCAAAGGTCTGAGAATTTCAACCAATAATTTTGAAATTCCTCTAAAATATGAAGTCTGGCACCTCCATGTCCAGGTTTCTCCGAAACTGAGCCTCATAATCACTGTGTTAAAGTGAGATTTACTGTCTGCCAGCCCCTAGGCACAGATCCTCTACAGCAGGGTTTCTTACCTTGAGGTCCATGAACTTGAGGTGGAAAATCACATTTACATTTTCACAAACCTCTAGCTAAAATTTATCATTTCGTTCCATTACAAATGGAGGCAGCTACTCACCATGGCATCAAGATCTGTGATTTGTTACCAATAAAAATCACTGATTTTTTTCATATCACATCACAGTGAACATCTTGAAATGCTGTTTACCCTCATCCCTACTTCAAGATTAATGATTATAATGGATGATGTAATTTAATGAGTTAACTTAAAAGTACAGATTATCACTTTTTTTTGTTTTTTGCGGTACGCGGGCCTCTCACTGTTGTGGCCTCTCCCGTTGCGGAGCAACAGGCTCCGGACGCGCAGGCTCAGCGTGTCCCCTGCATCGGCAGGCGGACTCGCAACCACTGCGCCACCAGGGAAGCCCCCAGATTATCACTTTTTAAAAAACGTTTTTAATAACTATACCTCAGGGCTTCCTATAATCTGGGGATGCGGGTTCGTGCCCCGGTCCGGGAGGATCCCGCATGCCTCGGAGCGGCTGCGCTCCTGAGCCATGGCCGCTGAGCCTGCGCGTCCGGAGCCTGTTGCTCCGCAACGGGAGAGGCCCAACAGTGAGAGGCCCGCATACCGCAAAAAACAAAAAACAAAAAAAAACGGAAAACAAACAAACAAACAAAAAATAACTATAGCTCAATATGATTGGTTTCCTTTGTAATCCTATGTATTTTATGCATTTGAAAACAGAATTATGAACAGAGATCTACTGGCTTCAAACTGCCAAAGGTGTCCATGACAGACAGACACACACACACACACACACGTTAAGAACTCTGACCTAGATAGGTGAGGGCAGAAAAACAGTAGGCAAGACACTGCACTGCCTACATCATGCAACTGAACTGAGACAGAGGTAACCGCTTAACCTATTACCCCTGGGATCATCAGACCACGCGGCCTGTGTGCCTGTGGCACAAAGAAGGGGCTCCACATGGTTACTAAATGAAAGGACAAACTTTGGGGTAGAGTCCCTGCAACGGAGGTTTGACACCAATTACTCCACTGATTCCCCCAGCAGCTTAACTGTGGCTCAGTTTCTCCTCTCTTAGAAATGGGACTACTGCTTACCCAAATCGACCCTGGAAGAACTTGCAAGGAAAAAAAATCTATCTGTGTGAAAAGATTCAAGCCCTTTGAAAGATATATTTTGCTTTTCTTCCCCTTTTAAACATGTATCCTTAAACAACAGTTCTAATGTTCTCAATTTTACTAGTTCAGTTTACACATCAGGGCCTTGAATTCCATTCCCAGCTCTGCCGTCCACTATGGGCCATAAAGAAGAAAGAGGCACCAGAGAAAAGAAAATAAAGCTATGTCTTGTCAGGACTCTCTGCTTTCTGTGGGCAATGGGTGGACTCCAAGATCCGTGCATACTCCCCAAGATTTGTTTGTAAATTGTGTATGTGTGATGTCTGGGTAATGAAAGTCCATCGTTTTCATCACTTTCTCAAAGGGGATTCCAAAATAGTTAAGACCTGACTCTAGAGAATCAGATGTGTTCCTGAAAAACTGTCAACAAAATTACAATGCTCAAATGTTTTTTACAGGACCTTTATGTGTAAAAAAGAACTTTCCTACAACAAACTGTGGGTCAGAAATAATAAAACTGACCTGTGCAGTGCCCCACAGCTGGTCAGTGGACCAGACAGGACCCAACCCAAGAGCACCTGGCTTTCTTCCCTGCCCCATGCCTGTCACCATCCAACACTTTATTCTTCTTAAGTCACGGTGTTCATGGTGTTAAGCAGGTGTACAGGCTTTCAACACCACTAGGCACGGCTCTCCGTTGCTCTGATCACTATCAATCACGTTTACTCTAATACAATAAATGGAAGAGATTAAGGAATAAAGGAAAGAAAACTCTTCCCACTAACTTATTCAACAACTTTCAAAAATAAATGTATGCTGCACTGCCAGCTTAAAGCTTCCTCCTACTACCCGTGCTTCTATGAAGGATTCTCAAATTGTGGATGTCCAGGAAGACTTACTACTCAAGATTACATATCTGTATTAGCACGAAAGATGCCAAGAAAAAAATACGGCAAGTATCATCCTTCTCTGTTCGGAAAACAATGGCGGGATTACAGCCATTGGCCAAGATTTCCAAAAAGAGGGTCTCTTTGAAGAGGACGAATATGAGGCAGCAATAGCAATGGCAATCCCGGCAAAGGGCTGGGGGAATCCAGGAAGAGTACCTGGGGGTGGGTGTAGGGGGCTGGAAAGCCTGCGTAGTAAACAGTCCTAATAGAGATCTAGCGTGGCCAGGAGTGACCACCGAGGCGCCAGCATTTTCTTCACAGCCACCATTCCCTCATCCTTCTTCCGCCCCCTAACTTAAGCAATGCGGCAGGAGCGGAGGGGATAGGAGTGATAAATGGCATAGCTTTGGGGTGTAAACCTGGGTTTGAGACCTGTTTCCGTCACGAAATAGCTGTGTGACTCGGGCAAGTCACAACACGGTGCCTCAGTTTTCCCATCAGTAAAATGAGAGTAACTACACTCCTGACTACCCAGGAACGCTGCAAGGATTAAATGCGATAATGAGAGCGAAACTGTCTGCACAGGGCCAGACACAGAGGAACCGCTCCGTGGCGCTAGGGCAAGTCCGCGGGAGGGTCCTGGGGTCTGGGCTCCGGCCCGGAAAGGGCGCCCCCGGGGCCCGCTCCCCGCCAGCCGGGTTCCGAGCCCCTGCCCGGCCCACCTTGTTGTTGTACTCCTCCACGAAGCTGCCCAGCGCCAGGCGAAAGCGCTTGTCGGGCCGCACGCTCCAGTTCATGGCGTAGACGGTCCAGGGCGCTTCATACTTGTAGATCTCCTTCCGTTTGCCGTGCAGGGACATGGTGGCGGCGGCGGGGCCGCAGTGCGGACCGGGACGGCAGCGGGCTGCGGAGGTCGGGGGCGCCAATCGGGAAGGGAGCCTGGCCTGGAACCCAGGGGTCCGAAGGGAGGCGGGGCGGGGGCGGGCAAGGACGGCCTAGCCCGGAAGAGGGCCCGCAGCGACAGACAACGAGGGCCGAGCCCAACTCCCAGTTTCAAACCTGTTTCGGCTCGGACGACAGCCACCTTCCGTTTGAGACACCGCCCCGCCCACCCGGAACGGAAGCTACGCGACCCTCGCAGCGGCGCCGACCGTTGGCTGCCTGACACGTCCTTTCGAACGATGCCTTCTCCTCATTGGCTATTGTACCCGGGGCTTCTGAAACCTCCTTGCTATTGGTGTGTTTTGTCATTCCAATTACTTGCCCCGCCCAACTCCGGGGGGGAGGTGCTTTCACAGCCCCAAAGGTCATTGGCTGACAAAGATGTCAGTCAGAGAGATAAGAGGGCAGTGCGGGTGAATGGGGGCGTGGGTGCATAGAATCTAGCGCGCTGGCTTATAGGCCTTCAAGTTCTAGGTCAAGTCTGAGCGTGAAAGCTCTTGTGTGACCTGCTCTGACTTCCCCACAGCAGCTGCTATTTCCAACGGCTTCTCCACTCTGTCGAGTGAAAAAGAAAAGTCTGCCTTACCGTAGGGCCTGCTGCATTCCGCGGCACAGAGCTCCGCGGCCTGGCTGCCTGGCCTGCGCCAAAGGGGAACCACCGTAATTCCCCGTCGTGCCAACGCCCCCGTTACGCCGGAATGTTGTTCTCCCAGCGCCCCAAGGCGAACACACCGTTGGACACGCCGATGTACTCAGGGCCAGGCCAGCTTCAGTCAGGCTTTCCTGCGCTATCCTGGCCACTGTAGAAATGCTCTGAATTCTAGGGTTGGTGTTCAGCAGGCAGCAGCCCGACCAGTGTGGCTCTCACTTTTTATCAGTTCCCACTCCATCTTTTCCCCACCGAGGGTCCCAAGGCAAATGCTAATCTAGCCCTAAATACTATATCTGTGTCTTGAGTTTGAAATGGAGAAGGGTCCGAACCTAGGTAACATCTCTTTATAATTTAAATGGTTTCCAATAATTTGCTTTCAACAAAACTAAAGGAGGATTGAATTGTTAGATATCATTAAATATAGTTTTTAATGATAAATGTGATTGTTAACACAGCTCAGAAAGAATTCAAAGAATTGAGTGACACTGTTATATATAACAAACCCCTTATAGTACTATCTACTTATGTGAACAAGTTTTCTCTGTGCTTCTGTTTTACTCTAATAAAAAATTAATATTCATCCACACACATGAACTAATTGAGAGGAAAATTCCCTCTTGTAAGCGGTGTATATCCAATACAATTTTAGTTTCTATAAAAATTTAAAGAGATATTTATGTTGTTTTGAAAAACCTAGTACTAATAAGTGTAACCCTTAAAGCCTTAGTAAGGTTACAATTACTTTAAAAAAATTTTTTTATTATTTTTTATAAATTTATTTATTTATTTTTGGCTGTGTTTGGTCTTCATTGCTGCGTGTGGGCTTTCTCTATTTGCAGCGAGCGTGTTTTCCAAACAGATATGATGAGGTTATTAATAATAGACTTTCAAGCATGGAAATAAATTACATGTCAGATAAACTGTGGATGGAATAGAGTGGAATTATGAGCAGAGAAAAAGGAACTATGTTAAAGAAGAGCTTGCTCTCCTGTTTTTAAAATGAATGATATTGGCTTCTGAATCACTGCTATTTGGATTGAAATAGATTGATATGAATGCAACAGTTTATAAAGTGTCAATATTTACAACACACTGGAAATTATGTCCTCTGCAACTATTTATTTTAAAAATTTATTCATTCATTTTTTTTTGGCTGCGTTGGGTCTCTCTAGTTGTGGTGAGTGGGGGGCTACTCTTCGTTGTGGTGTGTGGGCTTCTCATTGCAGTGGCTTCTCTTGTTGCAGAGCACGGACTCTAGGCGCACGGGCTCAGTAGTTGTGGCTTGCAGGCTCTAGAGTGCAGGCTCAGTAATTGTGACGCACGTGCTTAGTTGCTCCGTGGCATGTGGGATCTTCCTAGACCAGGGCTTAGAACCCACGTCCCCTGCATTGGCAGGCAGAGTCTTAACCACTGCGCCACCAGGGAAGTCCTGTCCTCTTCAACTATTTAAACTTATCATGAAATACTTCAGATGTCAACTAAAAATGTGTGAGGGGGAAATAGATTTTCAAAATTCTTTTAGGGAGTACTGCAAAAGGACAGGACCACTGACTTTTCTGGACAACAGCCAATTTCAGTGGAGTAGTTGAATGCACATGTTCTCAAACCAGACCATCTGTGTTGAAATTATGTCCTCCTTTTGATATGTTTTTGGGAAATATTTTTTTAAAATCAAAGTATAGTTTACACATAGAAGTGCACATGTTTTTACAACCTGAAACACATTGATGCAATCAGCACTTAGATCAGGAAATAGAAGAGTACCAGCACCCCAGAAGTTTCCCTCTTGCTTGGGTATTCTTAGTATCTCTCTGCTTCTGATCCCTCATCTTTAAAATGGGGATAATAATACTGACCCCATATAGTTGTTGTAAAGAGTTGATGAACTAATAACTGCAGGGCAGTCAGCACGGTGTCCCCCAACCCAGGGTGAGTGCTATGGAAGCGTTGGCTGTTGTCATGATTCCCTATGGCCACCACGCCAGCGCCTCTCTGCTTCCCTTCACCCCAGCCTGGCTAAAAGCCCCCTGTTCCAGAGACTCCTGAACATGGTAGATCCACCTTCAGGCCCTCAACACACAGCTCCTTGGGAGAGGGACGTGGAGAAGATCACAGCTGTCAGTTACAGCACAATCAAGGACCTGATGACCCTATGTAAGTTACACACCCAGCCCAACATGAAGTGTGCAGACTTTATTAGTTCTGAGACACTCCATTGTCCTCTAGGGTCCCAAAGGTCCTCACAGAACCATCAGGGGCAGAGTGGCTGGGGGCTGGAGTTCTGTCCCTGATGTGTCCACTACAGAGGACACTTTCATCTCCAGCTGGTTCACAAGCTCTCGGCGGGAGGTCTTGACCAACCTTGGGGGCTGGCTGGGTGGTGGGGGAGAGTTCTGAGCTGGGAGGTGATCGTACTTGGCACAGAGCAAGGCTCTCACACAGTAGATCAGAAAGGTCTCTTTTCTTCACTGAGCCCTCTGTCCCATAAGCTACCTCTACACCTGAGGCTCACCCACCCTCCACCAGGCCTGCTGTCTAAATAGAGACCTGCGGGAGGTTGGGAGAAGTCCTGAGCCTCTTTGCCCAAGCCATCTTGGGTCACCTGGATTGGCAGTTTGTAGCTACTCTAGGTAAATGGTTTTCAGTTTACAGGCTGTCTGCCTCCCCCAAATCCTTAACTGTCGCCTCACCCACCTTCAGTTCCTTCCTGGTGTCTATTTTCTTGGGGTACAGTGGCTCTAGCTCCTCACAAATCCAGGATCTGAGCCATGTCTCTGGAACTCCAGCTATTTGGGGACAGAGCTGAGGTGTTCAGGGAGTGAGGGAAAGTGAGGACCACAGACAAGTCCCTGTACCTCCAGGGGATGCAGAGGCGAGGCCAAGGGTGACAGGAGCCCCTCAGGCTGCTTCTGTTCTGAGGACAGTGTTGTAGTTTTGTCCATTTCTGTGGCTGGGGCCAGCATCCTGGAGGAGGAGTTCCCGAGCTTCAGCCTCCATTCGTCCAGGTCACCATAACTGGGGGCCTGGGAGGGGCAAGAAAGAGGGAGGCATGCAGTACGGGGAGCCTCCCCAGGCCACCCCGACTTCAGCGATGGGAAGTGGCAGGAGTTGTGTCCTGCTGCCCTTGCCCCAGATGTGGCGTCCCTGGTCACAATCTGGGCTCTGTCACCGCCTGTCCAGGCTGCCTGTCATGACTCAGACCATAAAGGAGGACAGCAAAAGTCATAGCTGCTCTCGGACCACAAAGGCCGTGGGCTGGATGCCCATTGAGACCAAGTTAAGGGTGGGGGAAGACATGCAGCTGCCTCCAGGCAAGCCCCTGGGGATCTCCTCAGCTGCTTACCTGTGCAGGGGGCAGATCGCCCTGGGGTAGTCTAGTTCCTGGACTCTGAGTTGCTGAGGTTGAAGGAGACAAGACCAGGTCATTGGAGGCAGGGGCTCCCAGAATGTAGCCAGTGTGGTCCTGGGGCGGGGGCTGCTGAAGGAGCTGCAGGATGCGGCTGAGGTCTGAGGACATGCGTGATTCCAGCCTGTCAGGCAGAACCCCACAGTCGGAGTCAGGGTCAGGGCTGGGGCTGGCAAAAGCAGTTTAGGTCCTGAGGGCAGCGCTCGATTTTGTAGCCTGCATGCTGTCCCTGCTATTTCCCTGCTGTAATCCACAGCCCCTGCCCAAATTCCCCTTAGCACATCCCTGACTCTGATAATAACAGTGATCAGGCATGGTGCATACATCATTTAGTCCTCATAATGAAGTTTTTTTTGGCAGGGGGGTGGGTAACCAAATTACTTTATTTGACGGAATGGTACTATGGAAAGAACTTAAGTAGATGTTTTGGTGCACCTTAGGAAAGGTGAAGGTAACCCAAACATGCATGCACTGCCTTGGTGACCAGGGAAGTCATCCCTGTGGCTACAAGAAGCCGGCCTAAGGCTTAGCTCTCCTTAACACTGTTTCCCAGAGGGTGCCTGTCAAAGAGATACTCTGGCCTCATAATGAAGCTTGACGTGGGTATCCTGGTTATCCCCATTTCACAAAAGGGAAAACTGAGGCTCAGAGTGGTTAAGTAACTTGTCCACAGTATTGCTGGTAAGTTGCTGAGCCAGAATTTGAACCCAGGACTATAGTGCCCCTAAGCCCTCACTCTGCCACCACAGCCCTGCCATCCACAGGCCACACCCCCTTTCCAGGGGCCTGTGGAATTTGTTTCTGCATGAGGTTATGCCCATCTCCCCAGAAGTCCTCCTTGGCATGCTCCAGGGTTTGCTGGGACAAGCCATCCAAGGAATTGCACTTAGCGACAGGGATGGGGAGGTCTGCAGCTAAATGGGGCTGGCCATTCTCAAACCCTTGGGGCACCCAGCGATGTCCCTGAGGCACCAGGAGGGGGCACCCGTGCCTAGCCTGCCACTGGGCCTGCCCTCTGTGGCTGCCCCCATCCGTGGCCCACAGGTCACTCACCTGTTCATCTGGGCCTGGAGCTGCTCTAGCCTGGAGCCTAGCTCCCGAGGCCAGCAGTCTGGGTCTCCCTGAGGGTTTGGGGGGCTCTGACTTGGCCTGGGGGGCACTTGCTGCAGCAACTCAGGCCAGCGGCCAGATGCATCTGAGATGCTCAGGGAAGGGGCTGCACCTGCACGGGGCAAGGGAAACTTGAGCTTCGGTTCATCCAGTTCCATAGGCCTGACCTTCTTGAGCAGAGCCCGGGCCCCTCCCCCTACCTGCCATGGGAACACAGGGTGGGAGGAGTGGATCTCCTTACCTGGGTGCCCTGAAGTACGAGGTCCTAGCCCCATAGAGGTCTGGCTTCTGGGACCCAGAAGGCTGTAGCCCTGGGAGGGGGCCTGGGGCCCCAGCCTGGCGGGGGTGGGTGGTTGGCTGGGTGGGAACGTCCAGCCCTGGCCTCACTGTCCAGGGAGCTGCCGCCCAGCAGGGCCCTTGGTGCCTTGATGTGGAGCCCCAGGGGCTGGCCAGTATCTACCCCCGAGGGCAGCCCTCACTTAGCCCTCTGAGGACACAGTGGGAGGAAGGGTATAAGGGCCTCGGACACTGAGCCTAGGGAGGGAGCCCCTCTCCACTCACTGAGGGGACTGGGGAGGCCTCTCCCAGGGGAGGCAGATTGGGGAGGACCTGAGAAGGGGCAGGAGGCTGGGCAGGGGCTTCGGGCTGGGGAGGGGCAGACACTGGTGGGGGCTGGCTTTGCTCACCTGACTGGTTGTCACTGAGGAAGAAGCCTTGGTGGTCCTGGCTGCCTGGGGCCTGTTGGGGTGATGACTGGAGACCCCCGCCTGCCTTGTGGAGAACGAGAGCATCAAGTAACAGGGACCAAAGCCAGGACAGGGCCTCTTTGCCCTCCCCTCCCCCTCCCCCCGTGGCCCTGTGGCCACTAGGTGAGAAAGTGGTGACAGGTGGCTGGGCTCCCTGACTGTGCTCCCGGCAGCTCCTCTCCTGTGTGTGTGGGTGGGAGATGCACAGGGGCTTGGAGACCCCCACAGAGTCTTGCGAGAGGCCGCTTTGAGCAGCAAGGTTGGGGTCGTGGGAGACAGGGGGACTGTTCTCCTCCCTTTTTCCCCAACGCCCTGGTGTCCCCGCCTTCAGCATGGGCCAATGGGGCGATTTCCTCTGAGGAGACGGGGTCTGGAAGTCCCAGTCCGTTCAGGGGGTGCCCTCAGCAGCACCCCTGGCAGCCCACCTTCCTGGCACCATGAGACTTGAGGGTACCCAGGGGCTGCAGATATCCCAGGCCATGGGGACCGCATCCCTCTTGCCCTGGAGTCCAGCCACTGAGCACTTGGGCCACCTGATGGCTCCTGGCTGCTGGACCTCCCCCAAGGCAGGGTCTTTGCAAGATGTCCCCTAGGTGGGAAGGGGGCAGACCGGGGAAGGGGAGGACAGCAGAGGGCAGAGGGTGGGGAGGGCTGTCCAGAGCACGTAAACCTGCCTCAGCACCACCTCCAGAAGCTGGGTGTGGGGCTGGGCCAGCAGGACCCCTCCTCCTGACACCGGGGGTGGGGGGCTCAGCATCGGGGCCTCAGCTGCTGCTGCCCCTGCCGGGTGTGCCTGCCCCCGCCTTCCCACTAGCTGGTTCCAGACCTGCTCCTCCATACAGACCCTTCCGGGCACTTTCACTCCATACTGGCTGCCCCACGCCTTGGCAAACCTGAGCTCCACAAATATTTGGTCTCCCTGCACACCCTTGAGACTTCCTTGGTTATTTAACTATGCAGCTCTTTCTTTTTCCTGAGTTATTATAATCTCCTCCACTGAGTGATAAACTTGAGAGAAGAGACTGCTCTATTACTGTTTATACCCCTGGGACCTGGCACTGTGAGTTCTTGGATGACAGACACCGATGCCCCGCCCCGCACCCCCCCTTGCAGCTTGGTAGGATGTGGTGGGAAAAGCCTGGGCTATGGAGATGCACAAACTTGAGTCACATTTTGGCTGCGCCATTGACTATATGGCTTACTGTATGGCTGTGTGGCTTTGGTCATTTGTCCGCTATGACCCTTAGTTTCCTCATCCGGAAAATGGGGATAATAACACCACTTGTGAGAAGACTAAATGAGATCATGTAAAAGGAGCCCAGCGCTTACCACATAGTTGGTGCTCGATAATTGGTAGCTACCTTCATATTTAGCATTATGTTGGCCATGGTAGGCACAGAAGAAATTATGGCAAAGGATGCAGGAGGGGGTTGAAAGGAAGGCAAGTGGCCGGATGGGTCCCTTTAGGCCAGGCAGGCCAAGCTCTCAGCTAGCTGACTGGCCATTGCCCATTACCAGCTGGCCGAGGGCCACCCCCCACCCAGCCTATCCAGCCCGGACTCACATCCCGCAGGTTGAAGGTGACTTCCAGCTTACTCCAGAAGCTGTCTGCGAAGGCGGGGTACATGTCCAGCACCTCCAGCAGGTCTGCCCGCTGGATCTTGTGCAGGTCACAGTAGGTCAGGGCCCGTACGTCTGCACTGGACTTGCCCGGCCGGGCATGGAGGCAAACGGGCTCCCCAAAGATGTCATTCTTTCCTGCCAGCCAGAGGGGCGGGGTCTTTCTAGGGCCTGGCTCCAAGCTCTCTTCTGAGGAGCCTCCCTGAGGACCTCTTAACTATGACCTCACCCCACTTCAGGGATCCTTCTGGGCTGGGGCCTGGGAACAAGGTTGGATGTGCTGGCTGAGGGGTGCTGCAGAGACCCCTCCCACCCCAGCATGTGGGGCCCCTTGCTATCTCCAGGCCCCTTGGGACCATCCTCTATTAGACTCCCCCGTCCTGTTTCCCACTTTCTTTGGAACTGCCCCTACCACCTCCATCCAGGGGACAGTGGGCAGTAGGGACCCTAGAGGCTCCCTGCTTAATCTCTTCTTCTCCGGGCTGCCACGGTGCTGCAGAGTGGACAGGACCCAGGGTCAGGAGTACCCAGCTCCCCAGGGGAGGGCCTGAGGCTTCTCTCTCTTCGTGTTCCCGCTCCCTTTGTGGGGCCAAGTGACCAGCATGGCCCCAGCAGAGGAAGCCTGGGAAAGTCACTTCCTCTCTCTGGACCCCAGTGTCCTCATCTTTAAAATGGGTATAACCATATCTGCCTTGTCTAGCCCCATGGGCTGTCCAGAGAAGCAGATGTGATGCTTGAGGAAGTGGCTCGAATAGCAAGACGCACCAGACAGGTGGATGCAAGGCACAGGGAGGGACAGATGTCACAGGGTGGACATGGGCTGGATACAGGGGCACGTGGTGAGGGTATCGGGCCCTCCTGGCGCCAGATACTGTGCTAGCCACAGCATGTAAACATGAATAAGATGCTGTCCCATGTACAAGGAGCCCCCCAAATCCCAGAGAGACAGATTACAGAATGATCTCTAGAGCCTTAGAACAGGGAAGAGCCAAGAGCAATGGGGCTATGGGGGAGGGAGAAGCTCGTTCCACCAGGAGTGGTTGGGAGCAGGGAAGAGGGGGGCTTACAGAGCAAGTGAAGTGGGGGGGGCTGTGTTGTGAGATTCTAGGAGGACTGGAAAAAGGCAATGGGGTGGAGGAAGCAGCATGTGGTCCGTGTGGCAGTCAAGGCTGGGGGCAGAAAGCCCAGGGTCAAGGTGCCAGGGACCATGATTACTTGGATGGCCACTCCCCACAGCAAAGTCCAGCCCCCCAGCCTGGCCATACCACACAAGAGGTGCTAATTGCTTGCACAATGATGGACAGAGGCCAAGACATGTGCCCCAAGAGAACCGGATAAAAGGTCATTTACAGAGGAAGGGACTGAGACTTGGAGAAGGAAGGGACCCTCCAGGGTCACATATGAAATCCAAGAAGCTGGAAATCTGGGCAACATTATAAAGTGATGGTTTTCCAGTAGATGAAGGATTATGACCTAATGTCCATTTCCACTCAGGACAAAATGAGAGGAGTTCATGTCTCTAAATAAAACTTAAATTGGACTGGCTTCTTAATTATTAATAATAATTATCTCTCCCACATGGATGGCACTTCTAAGCTTGGCTGAGACTGAGGGAAGGGCTCATAGAGGAGCCCGTGCTTGAGCTCAGCATTGAAGGATGACTGGGGTCCGCCAGGCAGGGGTGCAAGATAGGTGCTCTGAGCAGAGTGGCAGCACGTGCAAAGGCACAGAGGTTTACAGAACTAACTAGTTTGTATGGCTGGAACGTGAACTGCTAGGGGGGAGGCTGGCAGGACTTAAGGTGGCCAGAATGGGGAGGGCTGTGCATGCCATGCACAGGGGTTTACATTTGTCCCATGGGTCATGGGACCCATGGAAGGATTTTGAGCAAAAGAGGAGTATGCCAGATGTGAATTTCAGGTCACCGGCAGAAGGTGGAAGATGGAGTATGGCAGTAGACCAGATTCAGGGCCATGGGAAAGGAGCTCCTGACACCTGCCCAGGAAGGACACAATGAGGGGTGGACCCAGGCAGGGACAAGTAGACAGGTATGGGACAGAGAGAGATTAATGAGGGGAACAGACAGGGCTCCGTGGCTGCCTGGATGGTGGCGGTGGGGCAGAAAGGAGGAGGGTGCTTCTTTGGTTGACTCCCAGGTCTCTGGCCCAGGCAACGGAAGGCTCACAGTGATGGGGATGCCGATGGAGCTGCCTTTGAGGGCGGACAATTTCAGACTGAGATATGCTGTGTGGTCTGCCTATGGAATATAAGGGTGGCCATGCCCAAGAACACATGGGGTAGTCCAGTCTAAGGAGAGACTGGGGTCGGGACACAGTTCTGGGGGTCCTTGTGGCATAGGTGAGGCTGAGATCACAGGAGCAAGGAGTTGGCCCAGGTGAGGATGTAATGGGAGAAGAGAGTGAGCAGCACACTTGGTGAACACCAGCCAAGGGCAGGCCAGAGGGAGAGGACTGGGTGGAGGGGCTGGAGTAGAGCCAGGCCATGGCGAGCAGGGGAGGGTGAGTGACAGCCTGGGCAGGGACTTGGGGTGGGCTGAAGTCAGCGGGAAGGCAAGGAAGATGAGATCTCAGACAGCTGCGGTGACCTGCCCAACGTAAGTGGCAGGGGCTGTGTGTGCCCCAAATCTGTCCCCTGTCCAATGCTCGCATCCTTCCTCTGAAGTGTCCACCCACCAGACGTCTCTGAGCATCAACTTCCCTCTCAGGAAAATGGGGCCTGTGGCAGAGCTTAGTTTTAAGGCTTGAGTGAGCTGGGTGTAAAGCTCCCCCGTGGCACACGCTCTGCACATGGCAGGTCAGCAGAAGGGGCCACCGTCATCATTGGGAATGGCCTGGTCCAGGCAGGGCACCCCACACGCCAGCCTAGCCCACCCCGCCAGACGCACCGAGGATGGCCACCACTACGTCGTCGCGCAGGATCTCGATGGAGCCGCGGGAGATGAAGTAGAGCGTGGAGAGCACGTCGCCGAGGTGCACCAGAGTGTCCCCGGGCGGCGCGTGCGTCGTCTTGAACTTGACGGCGAGCGCGCGCAGGCAGCCCTTGCTGGCGCCGTGGAAGGCCGGGCAGTGCTGCAGCAGCGCACGGTGCAGGTGCAGGCAGATGTCGGCCTGCAGGCACTCGGGGAAGCCCTTCAGCACCTGCGAGAAGGGCGGTCGCGTCCAGCGGAGCACGGCCGGGGTGGGGGTGGGGCTGGGGGACCGGGTAGGGAGGGCTCTGGGGACGCCCTGCGCCCGCGGGACTTTGGCCTCCCTCGGGGAGTTAGCCAGAGCTGGGACTTGGGCTAGGTCGCCCGCCCCGCCCCAGGCAGAGCGGCGGGGGCTCACCGCGTTCATGTCGATGCCGTTGGTGTAGGACCAGGCGTGCTGGAAGTACTCCTCAAGGCGCTGCCGCAGCGGGTTGGGGATCTGGTGGAAGCGGATGAACTCCTTGACTCGCAGCATCTGCGTGTGGTAGTGCGCCGTGCCCGAGTACAGGCGCTGGATGATGGCCGACACGTTGCCGAAGATGCTGGCATACATGAGGGCTGGGGCAGGGAGCGGGGGATATGGGCCAGGGGTGGGGTGAGGGGTGAGCTCCTGAGCATCCCCACCAGGCTACACCACCTCAGGGCCTGCTCCAGGACTCCCTCCCTCTCCCTGGGATCCCCCAGTCAGGGACCCCTCTGTCCAGGGCAAAGTCACAAGTGCCCGAGATGGCACCAGGGCACATGGGGGACAAAGACCCCTGGGCTTCCTGCCCTCCTCCCTCTGCCCTCCCTCTTGGCAGCTTCCTGGGCCCAGAGGCCAAACTCCTGAGAAGATGAAACTAGGGCAATGAATTTTTTTTTTTTTTTTTTTTGGGCAATGAATTTTTTAAATTCAGATTTGTTTTCTCTTTCAAGTTGTAAAAATATAATAAAGGGAAAACTCTTGGTCTCTTGTTTTCACCCACCTTCCCCTTAGTTTTGTTTTTCTGGGCTTTAACATCTCTAAATACTTCATGGGCGTGGACCTGTGCTAAGAAGGGCCCTGGACTTAGTTTAATGCTCTGCTGTCACCGTCTTGAAATTCTTAATAATTTTGTTTTAACAGAGGGCTCCATATTTTCATTCTGCACCGGGCCCTGAAAATGATGTAGCTTGTCCTGATCCCTGGTATATAGCGAGGGCTACATGGGTGTTAAATTCTGTGTATAGTTGGTGTACACATATGCAAAAGTTCATTGTGCTGCAAACTTAGGATCTGCCTATCATACACACTCTGTTATATCTCATTACAAAACTGAAACTGGATTCTATGAGTAAGGCCCGGGACACTCACAGCCGATGAGCATGACGCAGATGGAGAAGACCTTTTCAGAGTTGGTGTTGGGTGAGACGTTGCCGAAGCCCACGCTGGTGAGGCTGCTGAAGGTGAAGTACAGGGCCGTGACATACTTGTCCTGCACCGAGGGGCCTGAGGCTGGGTCGCTGCCATTGTAGCGCTTGCCGAGCTGCGCTCCCAGGCTGTCCAGCCAGCCGATCTTGGGTTCCAGGTAGGGCCGCTCCACGTTGCCGATGGCGTACCAGATGCAGGCCAGCCAGTGTGCGATGAGTGCAAAGGTGCACATGAGCAGGAAGAGCACTGCTGCCCCGTACTCAGAGTAGCGGTCCAGCTTGCGAGCCACACGCACCAGCCGCAGCAGCCGAGCCGTCTTCAGCAGCCCGATCAGGGTTGTGGTCTGGAGAGGTGGGGGGGGGCGAGGACACGGAGTTGGGGGTCAGCCCTTGAAAGGCTGTGCTTAAAGACCACGTTTATTCACATGCGAATGTGGTCACATAGTCATTCAACAAACACTTATGGAGAGCCTGCTTTGGGCCAGGCTCTTGGCAGTGGGGCACAGTGCAGGGCCTTAGGAGCTCTCAGTGTAGAGTTCAAAATAGCCATATGTTTGCTCACACAAAAGTCTCCGGGGAGCACAGAGGAAAGGGAGGTCAAGTCTGCAGCAGCAGGGCAGGGAAGGCTTCCTATAGGAGGTGACACAGGAGCTGAGTCTTGAGAGAGGAGGCTGGGTCTCCAGGCAGACAGGAGGGAGAGGTAAAGGGCACTCCAGGCACAGGGAGCAGCAGGAGCAAAGGCATGGAGGTGTGAGAGGGCACAGTCCACGTGGAAAACCAAGGGTGATGCTGCAGCTGGGAGCACAGAGTAGAATTTGGTGGAGGAGTGAGGCTGGAAGGTGGGCAGGGGCTGCTGCTGTGGCCGCAGGGCCCACAAAGAGCTCGGCTTTTATTCCAATCCACTGGGGAGCCACTGAAAGTTCTGAAGACTGGGTCAGATAAGGGACAGGGTCAGACAAGTGATCTGAAACTTGCTCTGGCCTCTGCGTGCAGGGGCTGAGGCTGGCAGGTGTGGGGCTGGGGCAGAGGTGGGCAAGAAGGCCACTTAGTGTGCAGGCAGGGGCAGCGTGGGTGGAAAGTGGGAGGGCGGACTTGGGGATAGATTTGCTAGGAGTGGGTGGTCATGGGAGCAGGTAGTCACGATGACACCCCGTGCTGGACGGGCTGGGTGACTGGGTGACTGCAAGAGGCAGAGCCGATTTCAGTGGAAAGCTGATCCCGAGAAGGTGGGTCAAAAGGACATAGTGGGACTGGAAGCTACGAGAAGAGCATGAAAATGCCCTCACATCAGCTATGAGAAGCAGGGTGGGCATAGTGGAGGGGCTGGGGCTTAGGAGGGGGTCAGGCTGCATGGAGGGACAGCCTGTGGATTCCTTTTCTAACGCCAGGGTAAGAGTGGTTTAGAAGTCAGCACGAGGGGCTAGGGCACAGGAGTGCCTGTCCCAGAAGGGGCAGGATTCTGGAGCACAGGGAGGGCACCCAGGCCTGGGGTGCTCAGCTGCTCCTTCTCCAGGGCTGGGAGATGACAGATGTCTGAGGCCCCCCCTTTCCACCACCACTTGCTTTGGCAAAGGTGCCCAATGCCAGGTACTCTCTGCACCCAGGGCTGGGGCACAGGGGATGGCCACAGCGGCCGGCCTGAACAGGGTTTGCTCACCTCATCAGAGCCAGTACGGAAGATGAGCAGGTCGAAGGGGATGGCGGCCACCATGTCGATGAGGAACCAGCCCTTGAAGTAGTGGACAGCAATGCGGCGGGGGTGGCTGACCACCTCGTCGTTGGCGTTGACGTAGGTGGTGCGGAAGTTGATGACGATGTCCACGATGAACATGATGTCCACGATGAGGTCCACCGTGGTGAGCGGGCTGCAGGTATAGCCGCAGTCCGCGCGCTGAGGCTCGTCCTGGTCGCCGAGCAGGAAGGCGGCCGAGTAGGGCGTGAAGATGGCCGTGTAGATGACCAGCAGCAGGATAAGCCAGTCCCACACGGCCTTGAAGGGGCTGTAGTGCAGGAGGGTCCCGCGGTGGATGCGCGGTGCCTGCAGCTGGTACTCCGGCAGCACGTCTGCACCCAGGGACAGCACCTGGGGGTGGGGACCGTGGGGCAGTCAGCAGGGTGGCCGCCGCTGGTGAGACGGGTCTGGGAGGGGTGCAGATGCAGGGCTGAGGCCTAGGAAGGGAGATGTGGGAGAGGGTGGGCGATCGGGGCTGTGCTGGGGGAGGGGATGACACAAAGATGGGGTGTGCACGTATAACAGGGCAAGTTCTTAAGGGGACAGGTGTGCAGGAAGTGCAGAGAGGAGGGGGGTTCCAGATGAGGGGTGCAGCTCTGTCCCACAGTGACCCCAGGTTTGAAGCTCACAAACTCCCTCCCAAACAGGCCAGCCTGGAACTGGTGGAGACAGGGCTGGGGGAGGGGAGAGGGGAGGGCCAGGCTCAGGAAGATAGAGAGGGTGGTGGGGCAGGGGGCGGGGCATCAGTCCTCTCTGGTGGGTTTGGGAAGTTTCCAGTGGTCAGGTTCCTGATGGGAACAAGTCACCCCCAAAATACCCTCTGCATTCCTGAGGGCCCTGTGGAGCCTGGACCAGTGAGGACCCTCCCTGGGGCCAACCCTCAGAGCCTCCGTGGAAAGAACCAAATTTCGGGGTGAGTAGCTAATCTGAGCCCTCGACAGGTGCTGTGTGCCGGAAGCCTTGACTGCTTCACACGTTCGAGGGGGTTTTGATCATTACATTCAGCTGAACGCCCTTCTGCTCTGCCCCTCTGACCCCCGCCTCCGAGCCTATGGCCAACACAGGATCACCAGGGCCCAGTCCAACATACCCAGGCTCTTCCCAGCTGCCCAACACAACAAACAGCTGGGGCAGCAGGAAGGCATGCGTTTTGAAGCCAGAGCTCCCAGGTTGATGCCAGGTCGGACATTGCTGTGTGTCTGTCTTGGGACAAGTTTTTTAACCTCTGTGAGCCTCTGTTCCCTCACTGGCAGAAGGGGATGACAAAGGACAACAAACTCCATGGGGCTGTTGTGAGTAAATGAGCTGGTACGTCTCAATGGCACATGCCGCTCTACACGATAATTCCTCCTCCCCCACTCAACCCATGTCAGACACTGCCCCGACAAGGATGGGGCCTGAGGGGTGTCTCACGGACCACGCCCCACCCCCTGCCCAGCACTACCAGAGAGGGCCCTGCCAGTGGTCCTGGTTTAAGAAAATCTACCATGTAAGGTTCTGACCTTGCAAACCAGACGGTCCCCCATCTGCCCTCCAAGGCCCTGGGAGGGGCCACAGTGCCCCACCCTGTGGTGACCTCCAGCTCAGCCTTGGCCTCGGCTCCTGTTTTGCCTCCCCAGGATGTTTCCTCTAACCCTGCGCAGACTCAAACCATCTTTTCCAATGTTCTCCCTGCTCCTTGTAAACACCCTGACCACACAGCTGTCCCGCACTGACTTAGAGCTGCAGATCCCTTGTGCCGCACGTCCGTCTCATATGCCCCGCACTGAGTCCACACAGGGGCTCAACTAAAAGGGGCCAAATGAGCACTGAAAGCCTGGCTATCATGGCCACCTCCACCCCTGGCTGCTCAAGACCAGCCAGGATGAAACAGCAGAGCACGGGGAGTGGGAAGGAGACAGTCAGACTTTGAGGGGGTGGGGTCCGAGGAAGTGTACGTCCTCAGGGCTTCCAGACAGGGGTGCCATCTCCCCCACCACAGACCTCCATAGTCTCCCATCGCCTCTGAGGCCAGCACGAGGCCCTTCCCAGTGGGCCCTCAGGACGTAGGAACTCAGGTGTGGGATCACAGCCCTCTAGGTCCTTTGAGTTCGGGTTGAGGCTGGTGTGACTTCCGTGCTCTGGGCCTTGCCAGCCTGAGCTCTGTCAGGCTCCTCCCCACCTTAGGGCCCACAGGCAGTGGGTTAGTAAAGCCAAGAGGGGCTGGGGCAGGGGGAAGGCAGCAGGACAGGTTGGGTGTGGGTAGGGACCACGAGCCCCAGCCAGCTCTGTCGGGCTTCACGGGCAACTCTCCAGTCCAACAGCCCCCATGGCCCCTACCACCAACCTGAGGGCCCCGGGGTGTGCAGCTAGGTGGGCTTCCCAGGTCATTGGGCCACATTGCCTGACCTCCAAGCGCCCAGCCCTCAACCTGGGGTCCTTTCCCAGGGTTCCTGTGCTTGGTGAGGGGCTGGGTCACAAGGAGTTTCTACTCCATCTGCTCCGGCACAGACAGTGCTTCAGGTGAAAAGGGGTAGGGAGGCAAAAGAGCTGCTCCCATCCGCTTATGAAGCAAAGTCCCAGGGGAAGCTGGAGTAGGCGCCTACCTCGCCCTGCAGCCCCTTGCCCACCTCTGGCCTAGGCAGCCCTCAGTGCTTCGTGGGGCCAGCACACTCAATGTCAGATGAGTCCTCAGAGATGGTGCGGCCCAGCTCATTCCTCCGGATGGGAGCCCCGGGGCCCAGTAAGGGCATAAGGCCTCTTGCCCAAGGTCACAGAGTGGACTGGTGGCAGGGAACCTGAACCTTGGGCACGGCCCTCTGCATTTCCCCCTGGATGGTCAGCTGGGGACTGGGGCATCAGGCCCCAGGAGGAGGGACACGGGGGTCAGCTGGAACAGAGGACCCAGGGGGGCTCGCCTTGGCCTGGCCAAGGTGGGGTGGTGGGGAGGGAGGCATTTCGGGCCTGATCCCCAGGGACCTGAAGGTGCCAGGGCCACCTCCCCTCTGCCTGGATTGAAGAAGGATCCTGCCATGGGGGCTGGCCGTCGCCTCAAAGACAAGAGGCAGAAGCAGGGCTGGGGCTTCCCCATCCACTTCTCAGTATGGCCCTGACACCTCTTCTCTCTGCTTCTCCTTCTCCGGGACTGGCAGAGCCTTGGGTGGGCCTCCATGGTGACCTGTGGGTTCCCCACTCCCAGCTCCTCCAGGCCTAGGATGTGGCACTAGTCACAGGCTCTGCTGACCCCATCCTCCCCTGGTTCTGGGAGCTGAGCATCAGGGTGGTGGCCTTAGGGTAGGTCTTTAGGTCTAAAGAATCAGACTCCATCAGGACAAGAGGCCTGGAGCTCAGACCAGACAGTAGGGGGCTGGGCAGGCCGGCTCCCTCTGCTAGCCCAGCCCCAGAGGAGTCCAGTCCATGGCCTGAGGAGGGACCCTCGAGGCCCAGCAGAGCCCCGTCCACCCTGCCCTGCAGGCCGCACCTGGGTGACCTTCTCGGTGACGTTCTGGGTCCGCTCTACCACCTTGTGGGGTGCGATGATCTCAATCTCCGTGGTGGAGCCCGAGCGGTGCTTCTCCAGGTTGAATTCCACGAAGTTGAGTGTGAACTGCGGGATCTGGCTGATGGTCCTGTACTTGACCCTGCCCGGGCCAGGTCCCTGTGCACCCGGCCTGCCATGAGAGCCCTCTGAAACCAGGGCTGGGGTCAGAGCAGCCAGGGCTGGGGGACCCACTGCTCCACCTGGTGCTCCCTGCCCCTCCCCTGCCACCTGCTCCCTGCCTCACCGGAGCCCAGGAAGCTCTGGGACAGCAGGCGCTGGGACAGGCTGCGGCTCCCTCGCTTGGCCAGGAGCTGGGCCAGGTCCTCAAAGTTGAGGATGAACATAATGACGGCCCCATCCTCATTCTTCACGGGCACCACATCCACGAGGCAGCGGAAGCTGGAGGCTGCAAACACCGTGGGGAGGGGGTGTCACTGGAGGGGTCCTCTCCTGCAGGAACCTGGCCTGGGGAAGCTAGGGAGTGATCTGGGTTAAGGTCAAGTTAAGAGCAGCCGTGGGAGGTGAGGAGGCCTGCAGAGTGACCAGAGCTATTGGGCAGAGGGTTGGTGACACTGCCCAGCAGGTGCCCCACCCACAGGGCAGAGGTAGAGAGAGCAGCTAAGCTTCTCATTAGAAAATAATGTAGCATCGGGCCCAAGTCCACACTCAGCCCTCAGCTCAGGGCTTAACCTGAGGTTCGCTTCTGCTGTAATTAAAGCCGAGCAGATGGGGGTGGATTAAGTGGGGAGGTGAGGTCGGGTATTCTACCCCCATGTAGCTCTGGCTGGCCCTGGGTTCAGCTCCCATATTCCCGTCTCACGAAGATGTCCTGCTCCCCTGATGCTGGAAGGAACTCACTGTTGAGAACCTACTAAGTGCTGGGCACTGAGCCAGTTGGCACATGAGGCCTCAAGCTCCGTGGTGGCACCCAGTGGATCCCTGGAGGGCACACACGGACCCCTGTTCCGCTGAGCCTGGGGTTCTGAGAAACTGACTTGCTGGGGCTGGCTGGGGCCCTGGCGCGGGGAGCCCTGGGCCGGGGAGCCCTGGGCTCTCAGTACGTAACAGTTTGGAGAGGAGAGGGGACTTGTCTGGGGCAAGGACACTGGAATGAAGGCCAGGCTACTGCTCCAGGCCTGGAAGGGGCCCATGGTCTCAAGGCAGAGGTGCTGGTGCTGGGACTGGGGGTGGAGGCAGGGCAGGAGGGCAGTGGCCTGGGGTCCTGGAGAGGGAGAGGGAGATAGATGGCAGGGTGGGGGCAGAATGGGCCCTCCAGCCACTCTCCCCGCTCTCTCAGGAAGCCCAGACCCAGCCATTGACCCCACTCTTCCTCTTTCTCTGCTCCAGGGTCTCACTCCCCCTCCCATAGGTGAGTGGAACAAAACAAGCTAAAACTTCCCTGTACCCCAGAGTCCAGTCTGTGGGCTGGCTGGATGCCCCATGAGCCCCCCTCCATGGTACCCGGTCATCCCATGTCCCTCAGTTCAAAGTGTTGGTGGGTGTCAGGCCCAAGGGTCAGGATGGATGCTAAGGGCAGGGGCCTCAGGTAAAATGACTATCAGAAGGCAGGTTTGTGTCTGTCTCATTTGCCAGCTGCCAGGACCTGTTCCAGGTGTTGTTAACTGAGTGAATGGAAGAACATGTGTAAATGTGAGTGGGTGGGAGGCTAGCTCACAGGATTATTACTACTTTGGGTTTCACTGGAATCACGCTTCCCCCAGCTGCCCCTCTGGTGTGCTTCCTCTCGCCATTACTGCTGGGGTGCAGCCAAGCTTCCCCCATCCTCCCTCCCACTTTCCTCCCTGGGAGCAGGAATCTCCAGGATCAGATTCCCGGACTCCCAGGCACCAGGCATCAGGCAGCCATCTGCCAGCTGCTGCACTGGGCCCCATGGGAGACATCCACCCCGAGGAGAGGCTACCCACTCGCCTCTGTGACCCACTCGCCTCTGTGACCCACTCCTGGGCTTGCAGTGCTGTAGGCCTGCCTCCCAGGCCAGAGCCTGGTGCTCTTGTCAGCCCGGGGCATGGCGAGGCTTGGCTACTGGGACCCACCAGGAAGCCTCCTTGGCCAGTGACCTGAGACACCGCCCCCAAGGCCAGACTATCTCCTCACTCTCTCTGGCACTGCAGAAATCTGGCCTGGGAGCAGGCGGAGAGAGGGCAGACCTGGGCAGAGGGCAGGGCCTCCAGGTTCTATGCTGCTAGGGGTTGCCAAGGCCCAGTCTGTACCCACTGATGCTATCTTTGGAAAACTGAGGCTGGGAATGGACCAAAGACCAGCCCATCAGAGCAGTGAGGGCTGGAAGGGGGCCGTGCGTGACACCCTATGCCGGACCTTCACGCTTGCTGCCTGTGGGGTGGTGGAGACAGGAGGCTATGAGGATTTGGATGAGTTCAGAGCATTCTTTTCCTGATCCCTAAGCTGTCCTTGCTCATGAGCACCAGTGTCCGGGGGACCGGAAGTGGGTGAGTGTGGTCACCCTAGGTTGTGCCCAGGAGTGGCAGTGTTTCTGTGCCCTTGCCCGCTCCCTGGACGGGGGGCCACAGGCTGTGCTCATTCTCCCTTCCAGGGACTCCTCTCGGTCACCTCTCTGACCAAGGGCAGCAGGCGCATCTGCCCCCGGGACACCTCACTGCTCTCCGCTCTTCTCTGTGTCTTGGATGTGTCCCTTCCTTCAATTTCTTATAGTCCCCGCCCCTCCCCTGTGAGCCTCCTGTTGCCTATTGCCTCCATCTCTTTACACACCCCCATCCAGCATGTGGTGAGCCCTCAGGGAGGAGCCGGTGCCACAAAAGCTGCCACTAAAAAGGGCGGCTCCATACCGCCTCCCGACTTGGTCTTTCTGACATTCATGGGTGGGTGTAAAGAAAACACTGGGACCTCAGACCTCAGCCCTTGCCCTATCCTCCTGACCTGGAGCTGAGGACTAGAGGATCCCCAGGCTTGCGGATTAAGGGACTCTCTGGTTTTGGGGTCATCAGAGAAGAGGATCTGGCCAAGGCAGGCAGGGATGGGCCCCTCTGACAGGCCCCCCAGTAGGGGCGCGGGCCGGGGGGGAGATCTGAGTGCCCTCCATCCCTCCCTGCAGACTTTCGTTCGTTCTAGTCTTATGGCCATCCCCATGCCTTCCAGCTGTTAGGTTCTTACTTGTCCCAGTGAAGGCAGATGGCGGCAGAGCCAGTTTCTCAGGGGTCTCTGAGCCCTGTCTCATGGGGTAATTTTTGTCAAATGCCCTGGCCTCTTTGAGCCCAACCTTACACAGCTGCACAATGTGGAGATAGATGGACATAGACCTTCTACTTTGACTTGGAGAACTGTCAGTGGATTACCCCTTTAGAGGAAGAGAGGACTATAAATCAGCTAGAATTCTGTCCAGGACCCCTTCCCTTCTCACCTCCCTGGAGTCAGAGCGGGGGAAAGAGGGGGGAAGAAGAGGTATCGTGAGGAGGGAAGAAATCATTAGGATGCCCTCCAGCAGGACTGTAAGATGTATGTGACTATGATAAAAACAATCATGCAGTCAGAGTGGACCATAAGGTGAACATAAGTTATCTGAGCATTACATCCTTCCCTTAGGGGAATGCAGGCCAGGAGGTTCCCCTTTCTGGGTTCAGGCCAATTTGGGGCAGGTCCAGGTGGTCAAAGTCTTGGACTATAGGACAGGGAAGGGCTTAGGATGGGGGTGGGAGTAGACTGGGATTTATGGGGCACCAGGTATGTGGGTAATTTTTCATTTTCACCCAGGGACAACCTCCAAGACTAGGTCTCTAGGGCCCCTTCTGATTGCTAGAGGACCCCAGCAGGGTTCTGAAGACCGGAGTCCTAATCTGAGGGTCAAGGCTTGGCCTTGACCTCTACCCCCTGCCCAGGCACGTGCAGGGTGCTGAGGAGACCCTAAGAGCTCTGATTTGACATCACTAGGAGTCTGTGGTCAGTCCTCACCCCTCTGGGGCCCAGGTAGAGCTCTGGGGTCAAGGGGAGGGACAGAGAAGGACTTGCTGTCCGCTATCATTCCTGCTGTCCCACCCTGTTCCCCTGGGACCCTTCTCCACTCCTTTAACTGTCATCTCCCCTCTGCAGTGATGTGAGGAGGTGAAGTCACAGCTTTTAAAAATATTCTGACTTCATTAACCCTGTGAGCGCTGCCAAGCTAAGCCAGGTTCTTCCTAGTCCCCTAATCACTACCCCATTCACATGGGTGGCAGCAGCAGGGGACAGCCAGAGGTACAGCCACAACCTGCCCAGGAAGCACCCGGAAGCCCTTAAACACACACACACATGCTCAGGTTCACACTTACACTCATGCTCCACACACACACACACACACACACACACACACACACACACGAGGCCCCTGCTACCCGGCTGTCAGCACCCCTCAGCCCCAGTGCCTGCCCTTTACCTGCACTCCAGTGATCCTCATTCCTTCTTCCCCAGGGAGGGCCCTCTTCTGAGGCTTCCTTCCCCCAGAGTCCTGCCTCCAAACACAGAGGCTGTTGGGTTCTTTTCTCCCCTCTTGGGATTATTCAGACCAGATATCTCTGAGGGAAGAATCCAGAGATTTGGGGTCCAGTCCCAGTTTGGACCCAAGCAGTAGAATCTTGGCCAAGTCCCTTCCTTTTTCTTGGGCCTTGGTTTCTTCATCCATGAAAGGAAGGAATTTATCTAAGCCAGTGGCTCCTAAACTTGGCAAAACACCCAAACTGCCAGGGAGATTTTTACAAATACACCTGCTTTGTCCTCCCTCCACACCTCTGAGGCAGCCTCTCTCTAGGGAAGGTGTGTTTTGGAAAACAAGCTCCAGGTAATTCTGATTCAGAACCAGGCTGGTGGGGCCATTGATCCAGGTGATTTCAAAGGGACTTTCAGGATCCTAATTCCCACTCCTCTCTTCCCTCCCCTCACGAATCCAGTGAAGCACTGGGGGGAGGGTCTAAAGGGCTCCATGATTTTTCATCCTCAGCCCCTGACCTATGCTTTTGTTCTGTTTGCAGTAAGCTTGGGCTGGCAATAACACCCCAAAAAGGATGAGCCTCCAGGTCATGGCAAACTCCAGACCCTGTCTCCCCAGGGAGCTAGGGCTTGGTGAGCCAGACCCAGCACTCTTTTCAAACCAGCTGCCCCATGCCTTGCCTGGCCACAGAGGCCTTGAGGGGGTGACTCCTCCTCTAATCCCCAGAGCAGATGGAGACGAGTAAAGGTTAATTTCCATCCCAGCTGCCTGACAGCTGGGGCTGACCAGTGACAGAGTGGACAGCCAGGAGACCAGGGACATGGGGGAGGGATGGTGGTGTGGGAGGCCCTGCATGGGGCCAGGACCAGTTGGTGGCTCAGTCTGGTCCCTGGCCTCTGAAAGGGACCTCAGAAGGCATTTCATCCAGTGTCCATCACTTCACCCTACAGATGAGGAAACAGAGGCCCAGAGAGGAGACAAGATTTATCCAGACCCTTTGGTCCTCTGGGTCAGTGCCCTTCCCATGGTCACTCTGCCTGGACAAGAGAGGGGCCAAGCCTGCCTTGCAGAACCTGTGGCCTGAGGGCACCTCACCATCCTTGCGGTAGTAGAGGATGTCCACCTTGCACTCCTCGGCCCCCAGCAGGGCCTGCGCCAGGCGGGACATAGCACTGCGTGGGGTGTTGGGGCCTGTGAGGAAGTCGCAGGTGCACGGTCTCTGCATCACTTCCACTCGGGAGTAGCCGAAGAGTTCACAGAAGCCATCGTTGCAGTAAATGATGGCGCAGTTCTCCATCTGAGCATTGGCGATCAGGAACTTACGACCTGGGGTGGGAAGTAGGAAGCCCATGGCAACCAGGATCAAGCAGCAGAGAGGGAAAGATCATAGGGACTCTTGGGAGCAGTCAGGGGGATCTGGATGGGGGAGCAGAGCGGTGATCAGAATGGGGGAGGGGGGAGGTCAGGTCTGGGGAGGGTGGGAAGACCAAGGAGGCAGAGCCATGGGGGGAAGGTCAGGGACTCCTGGGAGTAATGAGGGGGTGGTCAGGAGGGGGAAGTAGGAGAGTGATTAGAGGAGTGAGGGAAGGGGAGTCAGGGCTGGGGATTGTGGGAAGACCAGGGCAGGAATGAATGGGGTCGTGAAGAGGGAGGGAGGCCCAAGGCATCCTGGAGGCAGGGAAAGGGGTGTGACCAGACCGGGGCCAGGCCTGGGTGAACTCCTGGAAAGACCAGAGTGGTAAGGGTTAGGAGGTGAAAAGGAGGGTGAAAAGTAAACCTCTGAAGGAATTTGGGGTGGGGGTGGGGGGCGGTTCAAGAGGGAATTGGTACAGTGATAGAAGGGGAGGTCAGGGCTTGGAAGGGGAAAAAAACAGCTCAGGGGTGGAAGGGAGCACTGCGCTCTGCCCACCGTGCTGTAGACGAGAGGGCAGCATTGGAGGTAAGCGGGGGCTCCCTGCGGGAGAAGGTGTTTCGGGGACATTAAAGAGAAGGGTTTTGCATTCAGCCTCAGGTACCCCCCACCCTGCTCTATCTGAAGTTAGTAAAGGGTTCCGGCCACTCCGGCCACCGAACCAGGGCTCCAGATCATGCCCCCACCCGACGCACACACTCACTCTGGCCCTCGAACTTGCGGATGATGGTGTCCAGGTAAGTGTTTTGGGGCGCGACGTGGCCCCTGCGGACCGGCATCTTTCGGCTGCGGCCTCTGCCTGGAGCCACCAGCGCCCCGGCTCCCTGCGTCTCCGTCTGCCCTCTGGCTCCGCAGCGTCCGGCTCCGGGCGGGCGCCGCCCCCGGGGAGGGCCGCGGGGCTTCGTGCCCCGCCCGCCCGCCTGCGTCTACCCTCTGCTGCTCTCCCCGGCCCTCCCCGGCCCTCCCCGGCCGGCCGCTCGCCGCGCCTCCTCCCCTCCGCTGCCGCCCGGGAGCTGTCCGCACCGCGGTGCTGAAAGAAGCCGCGCGGCGGCGGCTGGGCGGGGGCAACTTCTCCGGGACTCAACGGGGCAGGGGCGGGGCCCTGACCCCTAGGGGGCGGAGCTGGGCAGGAGTCCAGCTCCAGGACTTCTTGGAGGAGCTTCTGCTCTGTCCCACTGACCTGTGGTCTCGGCCCCTCTCAGACCCGCTCCCGGTACCAGAGGGCAGTCCAGACGTTGCCAGGCGGTCTCTCTCGGGCCATGGGGGGTCGGGGGGTGGTGGCGCAGAAGGGGGTGTTAGAGGCCTCAAGTGATTTTCTGCTGAAGGTCTCTTTCCTGATCTGACCGTTGGGCTGGACTCCAGCAATGGTACGGTTAGACCTCTTGCCATCCTTACCAGGTGCCCTCCAGCTGAACCCCAGTGCCCACGTAGAACTCCTAGTGGCAAGCCCATCCAGGACCTGGTCCTGGCAGAGTGATGTACAAGAAATATGCAATAAGGTGCTTTTCTTGAGCTCTTAGCATACAGGCACTGCTTGGGAAGAGAACAGATTTAAAACCACCTATTAGCAAGGACCACTGATAAAAGTGTCTGAGTACAGGTTGAAAATGAATACAATAGAATAAGCAGATGGGGATGGGGTGATGGTTTATTGAAAGAGGCTTCTTGGAGAGGAGGAAGAGAAGGGGACCACAGTTTACTGAGCACCCTTGGTGGGCTTGGAGCTTTGCAGAGGGTCCAATGGCCAGTTTCAAGCCAGGCCTTGGAGGGCAAGCATTCAAATGGGGCATGCACTTTAGGCAAAGGCTGATGGTGGGATCTGTGCAGGGGGCTGAGCTGGGGGTGTGGGAGAGGTCAGGTGGGAGAAGAAGGGAATGATAAGACCCTCAGATGCCATTTTGAACATCTAGATTTAACTGATGGACAACCAAGTTGTTTAGCAGTTAGACATGAAGGAAATAGTCCAGTGAAAGAAATTTTACAATGGCGGGTGGGGGAGGGAAGATGGACAAGGAGGCTCAGTGAGATTTTTGCTGGAGTCCAGGTGAGAGGCTCAGAGTCCTGGGTCGGATGTGCCTTTGCCACGCAGAGCCACAATGCCTGCTGGGGGCCTCGTTGGCCACTGTGGCTGGGGGATGGGAGGGCTGCAAGTGTGGCCTCCTGCTGGGGGCAGAGTTGTCCTGGCTGACCCTGTGTGGGGGGAAAGGTGGGGCTGTTTCTCATGGGCTCAGTGTGTGGGATGCTGAGCTCTGAGGAGGGATTTGGGCAGTGGGACACTCATTCATTCACTTACTCATACATTTTCCAAGTCCCCACTATGTGCCATGGCCTGTGCTGGCTACAGGTGTTACATAGTGTCCTGCCCTTACAGAGCTGAAAGCTAGTAATGGGGACAAATAAGGACACTGCAGCACAGCAAAGCAAGAGCAGTGACAGAGACACCAAACGAGGAGCCTGTGGAGCCTGCGGTCAGAACAGGAAGTGCTTGGGCTCAGCCAGAACTCAAGAAGACCTCTTGAAACCTGGGCAGAAGTAGGATCCATGAAGGTCTCAGCCTATGGGTACAGTCCTTCTGTACCCTGAACCCCTGAATTCTGGGCTCAGATCCTTAATCTAGAGAGAACCAGTTCCATCTTTTGGCCACCTTCCCACTAGCTCAACTGGAGCTCCTGTGCCTCCCCCTCTGTGGTTTACTGGCTGTGATGCTACTTCTCCTCAAGGTTTCCCTAACCTCTGACAGGCATTGATTCTCAGCCTCCCCAGCAGCCCCTGGGGCCTCAGTCCAAACTCAATAAGTTCCCATATATTGGGTGTGGCACCCTTGGGTTAGACAGACAACACAAGAAAGAAAGCGTGAGAAGAGGCAGGAGCAGAGGCCTTCCCTCTCTCCTCCTAGGTTTGCCCCTGGAGTACTCATTCCCCAACGTCCTCCTAAAGCTCTCCCTCCCCATCCTCCCCTCCCCCACTGAGCCTGGAAAGGTGCTGTTTTGCCCTGTGCTCAATCCCCAGGGCAACAGCCCAGGCAGCAGGTGTGTGTGTGAACAAGGCCATCTATGGAGCACAGTGGCTGGAGATGACCTTTGTTTAAATATTAAAGAAGTCAATCATTAATCAAGCTTTCTCTTGGTGCCCAGCTACCCACTCTCTCCATTTGGGAGGGCCTGGACTGGGGCCGGGAGGGCCATGGGGCAGTTTGTAAGGCTACTTGCATCTCAGACAGCTAACAAGCAGCTTTTGGGGGCTGGATTATGCAGCCCAGCACGGGGCAGGCCAGAGGATCAGCAGAAAGAGGTGCTGGCCAGTATGCAGAGCATCGCGCTCATGAACCGGGCGCTGCTGATTTGTACAGGAGCATCTGTCTCTGCCTCAATACAGTTTACAAGGGGACTGAAGCAGTGTCCAGTTTCTAACAGAGCAGATTCCTCCTCGGGTACTGCAGTCCCTGTCCAGCCCCACACTTGGGCTCCTGAAGAAAGCATGACTATGAAGAACAAGTTCTGGGCATGAATTGGGGCTGGGGGATAGCTTGAGGGACAAAGCCCCTGAGTCACTAAAACCATGGTTCCTGAGCCCCCAGGGAAGGAGGTTGGCCCGGAACCCAGGGCGTACATGGAATCACACAGTCACATGGCCTCACATACATGAGTTCACATACACACAGTTACAACTCCGCATGGACCCAGATCTGCCACAGCTGCACCCAATTACAGCTGGGCGCTATGTGTGCAAGCGGTCCCCTCCTCAACCTCCCAACATCCTCTCTGGCTAGGCCACCCTCCTCCTGCCCCCCAGCCTCACCAGTCACACGGGTGTCTAGTCCCAGCTCCACCATTCAGCTCTCATCCCCGGGGGCTTCCTGTTGTGTTGTGTGAAAATCCGAATGGTCAGGCCGATTGAGCACAGCATCAGGATGAGGCAGAGGCCTAGCAGCAGCCACTGTTTTCTGACAACTTGGTGGGGCTCCATGGCTATGCCTAGAAAGCAGGCTTTGGGTGGTGACTTGAGTGCACTGGTGTCCTGTGCTCTGGTGTCCTGTGTACTGGTGTCCCGCGCACTGGTGTCTTGGGCCAGTGAGCTTTTTTCCAGGATGTACAGCCTGTAGGCCAGAAACAGGACCACCAGTAACATGACAAAGCTCAGGGCCAGCAACACCCACCGCCTAGATTTGGCCTGGGCAGGGTCAAGCTTCCAGACCCAGGAGTGCCTCCCTGTCTGTTTCTTTCTCTGTGAAAGGACACAGGAATCTTGCCAAGCAGGTGGAACTGGGGAGGGTACCTCATGGTGATCAGAGAGGATCTGACTGCCACGGGCCTTCTCCCTCAGCCTCTGGCACTCACCTTCCAAGCCAAAGTTGAGGGCCTTGCCTGGGAAGGAGAGTGAGAAAGAGAGCAAAAGGAAGAGAAGGAAAGGATGGTACAGATAGGGCTGTGTACCCACATGGCGCCCAGCAGTGGCTCCGTGCAAGGGTCGGGAGGCAAGGTGCCCACCCCGTGCTCAGAAGCCAGCCTGGCAGTCTAGCTGGAGAGTGGGCAAGGAAGCATCTGAGCGAGCTAGTGGCTGGCGAGGCTGCATCAGGTGCAGACAGGGCTCCACAGCAGAAAGCCAGGTCATAGATGGGCTAGGGGTTGAAGGCTGGGTTGGGTAAGGGCTGGCCCAGGGCAGGCTAGGGTAGGGCTTGGGGCTAGAACAGTGGTGGGATTAGGGTCAGATTACCAAACCTTCAAAGGAACAGCTGAAGTCTGGCAGCCCAGGATGTCCCCACGCCGCACATTCTCGGTTGACCAGCCAGTTCAGCAGGGGCTTGAAGTAGGTCACTGAGGGCCTTTGTAGGAACCCTTGTTCTCCCGGTTATCTTCTGCAGGACCTCTGGCCAGGGCTTGCTCAAGCCAGCTTTAGGACATCCCTGGGAGAGTGGGTACAGCTGTGAGGCTGTGGGCGGAATCAGCTGATGCTGCTGGGACCCCTCAGTATGCCCAGCCCTGCCTTTAGGGCTTTGATACCCAGACTCTTTCCAACAGAGCTCAGCACAGTGGATAAAATCACAAGCTTTGAAATAACACCAACCTGTGTTTGAGTCCTCTGTGGCTCAGCTGTGGGACCTTGGGCAAGTACTTAACCTTTCTGAACTTCAATTTCCATATCCATAAAATGGAGAAAATAACAGTACCTATCTCCTAGGGTTGTTGTGTGGCCAAATAAACACAATTCTCGGAGCGTACTAGGTGGGCAATAAATGTTTGCCTAATATTATCATTATTACTACTACTGTGATGATTGTTGTCCTCCTGGACTCAAGCCTAAAGTCAAGAGGGAAACCTCACGTTTCCCGTGAGGTGCTCAGTGTAGTAGAGAGAGGTCACTCTTCAGTCTCTTCCGGTCTCACAGGGAGCGTTTGGGATGATTTGAGAGATAATAAGCATGGGACGTGTCCTGTGTACTGCCTGCAGCGCTGCAGAACGTCAGCTCTGTCTCAAGGACACACCCAGTGCTTGGTGGCAGGGGGTCTAGCCTTCGGCAGAGGCAGAAGGAGGCGTCTGTTGATGCTTCTCAACCTGTTTCCCCTGATCCGACCAGGAGAGAGGTGGGACTGAGAGGCCCAGAAGTCAGAGTGTGGAATCTATACTAACAGGACCCAGGTTCAGACCCAGCAGTGCTAGCTACGGGCCACACAACACAGACAATCAGTTTAACCTCTCTTAGCCTCAGCTTCTTCATCAGTAAGGCCGGCTTCCATTAATACTTGCATTTCACTGTGGTGAGGATTAAGTCACATAATGGCAGCACAGAGGGCTTTGTTGCTTGCAAAGACTTATACACAACGCTTAACAAACAGCTGGGAAAGAATGAGGTGGGGAAACTAAAGGTCAGTGGATCCTTGGAAGAAACCACTGGGGGGAAATGTAGTTATGAGTCTAGAGAAATGGAGGAGAAAAGTCATCAAGATAGAAAGAAAAAAACAAACAAAACTAACTTTAAGTTAGAGGATTTTTATCCGATGCCAGGTCCTGGGAAAAAGGAAGGACCTGGTGGGGGAAAAGTTTCAACCACTCAGAGTCTGCCTATTCAGAAATAGTCTTTCAGGCTGGGCAGGACAAGAGGTTTGATGTGGGCAGCACATGAGACTGGCAAGGGTGACAACTGGGCACTGCCTGGAGCCCTCAACTCCAATGTGGCAGCAGCGGGCCCCATGGACAGGGTCAGGTCCTCATGGCTGGCTGGGTGAGGCAGGGGACTTTGGGAATTTGGACCAAGTCCACTTTGACCCTCTCTTCCCCGGAGAGCCAACCCAGAGGCTGTCCCACGGCAATCACATTTAGGAAGATGAGTCAAATATAGCAAAATCAAGTTTTAAGCTGTGTTAGGCAAAAGAGCAGCCAAGAATCTCGCCCTTCCCCTTCTCCCCTGCAAGCACATGCCTGCTCCATCCCTCCACAATATGCGTAGTGATGACCGGCAAGGCTTCTACATGCTTGGTGTCAAGTCACACCCTGGAAGCCTTGTGTGCCCTGTGTGGAGTGGGGGAGGGAAGCGATGAGAATGACTGAGCTCAAAAGTCCCAGCAACTAAGCAGGATGAAGGCTCAGAGTCAAAAGTGAGTTGATGTTGGGAATTCCCTGACGGTCCAATGGTTAAGACCCCAGGCTTCCACTGCAGGGGGTGTGGGTTCGATTCCTGGTCGGGGAACTAAGATCCCACATGCCACGCGGTGCGGCCAAAATAAGAAAACAACACAAAACAAAAGTGAGTTGATGTATAGAAAATGGATGTCTGCTATTCTTTGTACTCCTGCGTTGGGGGTCAGAGATCCCTCTTTGATCCCCTGGCATGACCTCCTCACTCTCTTTACATGTTCGCCAAAGCCCTTTCTTACTGCACCATCTCCTTTCTTGGATTACGGTTATTGATTTATCCTGTGGCCCATTGCCCCCTGCTGGACGCAGGGCAGGCTCGTTGGCACGTGCACAAGTAAATGTTTGCTGAATGAATAAATGATAGGCAGCCAGAAACACGAATGCAGGGAGCAGAGAGGCCTCTTATGTTTCACACATTCAGAGAAGCTCAAACCTGGGCAGTCGACTAGAATAAACTGCTGTAGTACGAAAAGATGGAAAAGCAAGTAGACTAGGCAGACAAGAAGGCATGCAAGGTGTAGCCCTCCTGCAAGCAAAGGCAGGGACCAGTCCTGCAACTCCATCTGGCCTTGTGGTTACTGATGAATGGCATGGTGGAATCACAAATGTGCTCATTAAATTTGCAAAGCATACTAAATTATTGTGAGTAATTATTAGGATACTTAAAAGAGGCTTTGGGGCTTCCCTGGTGGCGCAGTGGTTGAGAGTCCGCCTGCCGATGCAGGGGATGCGGGTTCGTGCCCTGGTCCAGGAAGATCCCACATGCCGCGGAGCAGCCGGGCCCGTGAGCCATGGCCGCTGAGCCTGCGCGTCCGGAGCCTGTGCTCTGCAACGGGAGAGGCCACAGCAGTGAGAGGCCCACGCACCGCAAAAAAAAAATAACAAAAAAAACCTCAACATGACCTTGACAGGTTAGGGTAATGGACCTACTGAAATCGGTTGAAACTCAATGGGGAAAAGACCATGTCACTGGGTGGGCCTCATGTCTCAGTGGTTGGAGCGCTGATCTTAGGACCAGTGGACTAGGTCAACTTCACCAGACCAGTATCGTTTGACTTATGGAAGCAACAGAGTGAAAGATATTGTGTTCTGGAGTCAGTTTGGGCCTCAAAGCATGACTCTGCCACTTCCTAGTTGAGCGGTGTGCACTAGGGGATCACATTACCTCTCTTAGCTTTGGTTTCATCATTTACGAAATGTGGATGGTAATATCCATTTTGCAAACTTATGAGCTGCTAACGTGAAACACTGTAAGAGCGCTTGTTAGAGAGCCCAGCCTGTAGCAGTAAATGCTTCCCACCATCAGGTCAGCCTCTCGCCCCACTCCAGGTTTGCTTCAGGACCAGAAAGCAGTGCCACAGAGGCAGGGATGGAAAGGATGGGCTAGATACCAAGTGCAGGAAAAAAGACAGTGGGTAGGGGGTCAAAGTAGACCACAGCTGATCAGAGTGTGCCAAGAGGCTGGTGAGAAAGCCGCCTGCGTCGCCTGGGGACTGGGTTCAGACGCTTCCCAGAAAAGGTGGAAGAAGCACAGTGCACCGTATCAAGTGCTGCTGAGAGGCTAGGCAAGCGACTTGCCAAGAAAGAATAAGGGGATCCAGATGGAAGATGGAGGCAGAGGCAGGACTCCAACACTGGGTTCTGATCTGGGACAGTTTGGTTTATTGGCTATCTGAGTGAGTGAGAGAGAGAGAGAGAGAGCGCGAGCGCGAGAGAGAGAGAGAGAGAGAGAGAGAGAGAGAGAGAGAGAGAGAGAGAGAGAGAGAGACAGTGTGTGTGTGTGTGTGTGTGTGTGTGTGTGTGTTAGCAGGAGGGGCTAAACAGTCTCTCTGACCACAAGGGGCTACACAAGAGGAAATGAGCTTTAATTAACATAGGAGAGACTGCAGTCTGACAGAAGGAAGAACTTCCACTAGAACACAAGCTCTGCTCAGGGGGCCTAGGGTGGCCAGGTGAGAAGAGGGGCCCTGGGGCAGGCTTCCTGCAAGGTGGGGAAGGGGAGCCAAGGACAGGGGAGGGAGGAAGGCACTCACTCCAGGAGCTTCCCAGCCGGCTAGGAGTTATAGAAGTCGCATCAGTGCAGGGGCCCCACGTGGCCTGAGGCCTTGCAGAGTGCTTCATGGAACTGGAACTGGAGCACGAAACTGAGGAAGTACCTGGGGAGAGAAGGCGAGGCTGGCTAGGGAGGGGTGGCAGAGGTGGGCCTAGGTCAGCAGTCACAGTGGGGTAGGCTGGCCCTGGAGCACTGCAAGGCTCTCCTTCCTAGCCTTCTGGGCCTATGCTGGCCTCCCTCGTTCCTTCCCTCCTCTCAGGGACATCAGACACGCTTTCCCATCAGCTCTGCCCTCCACGCGGGAGCTGATGTAAAAGCCCAGTGGGTTCAGGGCATGGCCCTCAGAAGGCTGTGCCATCTGATGGGAGGACGTGGGGAGGGGTGCAGGGGGACATTTGGATCTGGTGCCTTCCTGGAAATCCTCAGCCTGGGTCCTATGCCCCCGGCTCCCAACTCGAAGAGCCGGTTCTGCTGGCAGGGCCCAGACCTTTACCGAATGTAGGGCAAGCTGGCAGAGATGTGGAACTTGGCGCCCGGATCAAAGTCATCCTCTGTCCAAGGGACAGTGGGGCACAGGCTCTGGTACTTTAACCTGGGGCCGGGGGGCAAATTGGGGGCTTGATAGTGCCATCTGGTAGCGTTCCCAGAGCCTTTTCCTTTTGCAACATTTGCACAGCTATCAAAGTGACTTGGCATGCAGAGGACACTTAATGCATTTTTACTGATTAAATAAATGAGTTGAAAACACACGGGATTGGGAATCAGAATCAAATAATAACAATAGTGAACACTGAGCACTTCCTCTCTGCAGGAACCGTGCCAAGCTCTTCACACAGACTCACTCAACATTGTCCTGGTTGTGGGGGCACAGGAGGGAATGAGCTAGGCAAGGTCACTGCTTTCATCCTAATGATGGGGGGCGGTTGTAGACCAACCAACAAGGTCGTTTCATCTGATAAAAAGTGCTGGGGCTTCCCTGGTGGCGCAGTGGTTGAGAATCTGCCTGCCAATGCAGGGGACACGGGTTCGAGCCCTGGTCTGGGAAGATCCCACATGCTGCGGAGCAACTAGGCCCGTGAGCCACAACTACTGAGCCTGCACGTCTGGAGCCTGTGCTCTGCAATAAGAGAGGCTGCGACAGTGAGAGGCCCGCGCACCGCGATGAAGAGTGGCCCCCACTTGCGGCAACTAGAGAAAGCCCTCGCACAGAAACCAAGACCCAACACAGCCAAAAATAAATAAATAAATATTTAAAAAAAAAAAAAAGTGCCAAGAGGATACCAGGGGATAACAGGGGGTGGGTTAAATTGGGAGATTGGGACTGACATATACACACTACTATATATAAAATAGATAACTTCTGAGAACTTGCTGTATAGCACAGAGAACTCTACTCAATGCTCTGTAATGGCCTATATGGAAAAGAATCTTAAAAAAAAAAAGAGTGGATATATGTATATATATAACTGATTCACTGTGCTGTCCATCTGAAACTAACACAACATTTAAGTCAACTATACTCCAATAAAAAAAAAAAAGTGCCAAGAAGAAAAGAGAGTAACATCCCTGTGGTACAGTACTACTACTATTCCCATTCTACAGATGAAGAAAACCGAGGCTTAGGGATCAGGGAATTGGTAGCAGGACACAGAACAGTGTGTCCTAATAACTTTCATGTTCAGGTCTGGTTTTGACCCTCTGAGCTGTGTGACTATGGGAAAGTTATTGATTGTCACTGAGCCTTGTTGTAAAATGTTGTCTGTGAAATGGGGATAAAATGACCCATCTTTGGGATGAGACAAAGTCTGTGAACAAGCTCATCGTTTCACTGTTGGCCCACTGGAGCCTTGAACTATCCTCTGAGGGAAGTTCCTCTCTCATTGACAGGTTTTTGTTCAAGGACCAGGGAGTTGCCGTCCCTCTCCCTCAACCCCAGGTTTCCATCACTCAGGTGGTGGTGGGCATGGCCGAGAGAGAAAGGAAAAGGTCCTGGGCAGGCACTTCAGATGGCTGGTGGGGGTGCCCTCGGAGGGGGCACAAAGTCAAGACTCTGCCAGTCCCTCCAGTGAGGCCTGGCCCTGTATTCAGGGCGGGGGTGTGAGGGTGAGAGGACTAAGGGAGGGGCGCCCAGCTCTGCCATCCCTGGATGGCGGTGTGACCGCAGGGTGGTCACACCTTCTTCTGTGAATGGCCAACGTAAGGGCCTGGTGCAGAGCTAGCAGGCCCATCAGGGTCGTCTGTCGCAAGCAGACCTGAGCTGGTCAGTCTGAGGCCTAGTGGAGATGGAGAAGCCATAGTCATGGGCAGTTATTACCCAAGCAAACAGCCAGGGGTCAGTGATGGGATGGACACAGGTGCCCCTCACTCAAGACTGATGCTGCCCGACTGCTGGTGGTGCTCCTTCTGTTGCCAGCTCTGCCTGCAGACAGGTCTGGGGATGATAAGTCAGAGGCAGGTGTGTGTGCGTGTCCAGGTAGCAGGAAAGGGGGCACTGGGCCTGCCCCTGTCCCATGAGGACTCTTTCCACAGGAGGGAAAGATCTCAGCCCCCCAAACACCCCTTCTGCTGGTCCCACTGGTGGGCACAGAAAGGGAGGGGAGGAGCAGGAAGGCCTGCCTGGCAGGCAGTGTCCTGTTCTTGGAGGAGCCCAGGCGCAACGAATGTGCGAGCTTCCCGGGCTCCCAGGATCCCCAGAGAGGCTAAGGGGACTGCTCAGCTGGTGCTGCACTTGACACGATCCCCCACGACTGCACGCTCGGGCCCCACCCACTTCAGCAGGAACGCTTTTGTCCGGTGACAGCTAACAGCCAACGCCACCCCAGGGCTTCCCCATGGCCCCAGGTCAGCAGCATCTCACTCCCAGCTCTGCCCTCACAGGAGAGGCAGCAGCGCTCTTTGGTAGCAGGTAGTACCCTTGAGGCTGCCCTGAAAGCCCTGGGAAAGCCCACACCAGCACTGGGCCTGGGCAGTGGGCCCGATCAGCGGTCCTCCCCACCTGAGGTTCCACCACTCCTGGTTGTACACGGCCTTCTCGACGGTGCCGTCAAAGACCTTATAGCGAAACAGGTCCACCAGGTAGGCGAAGGGGATGAAGGCGATCTTCTCCAGGGCAACGTTCATCAGGAAACTGACCTCCTCTTCTGGGGAAAGTGGGGACGTTAGGAGGCTGCTCCCAGTTCCCCCTCCCCTCAGCTTTGCCTGGAGAGCCCCAGCTGCAGCCCCAGGCCCAGACTGGCCTCCTATGATCCCCTTGGTCCCCATCACCTTCATCCTGGTGCTGGTGGCTGAGCAGGGCTCCGTTGAGCAGATGCTTATGGGAGGAGGCCGAGAGGGTGATCACCGACCCCACGGCCTCTTCAAAGGCTGGGTTGGCACCTGTGTGGAAGATCACAGAGAGGTTCTTGTACTGCAGGAAGTACTGGATATAGCCCATCTGGTGGAAGATGGAGAGCAGATCTTCTATGGTCACTTCGGTGCACTTCTTTATCCTAGGGTTAAAGGGCAGGGGTCAAGGAGCATGGGGATGCCCTGGGAGGAGAGATTTCTCCATTCAGGCTCTGTTAAGGGACGGGGGTGGTCGAGCCAGAGACCAGCAGGGCCTTATGCTGTTACTCCAGGCCTCACATCCAAGCAGCGGCCAAGCCCTTTGCTCCCACCCACCTGGCCCACCCCCCGCCCCCGCTGCCCTCCTGAGCCAGGCAGACAGGTGGAGAGCGGAAGGAGCAGAGGCAGGGGGTGATGCTGGCCATAGGCTGAGCACCTGAAGTCCTTCCCCTCGTAGAAGTCCCAGGCGGATGCGTGGCACTCCACCTCCCGCCCGTCCGTTGGCCTTTCCATCATGGCATTTTTCCAGAACTCAGGAGGGGTGGAAAGCAACCCCAGGGAGGTGACGAATTTTTCAGCCTCTTGGAACATTTTCTCAGGACTTCCACTGCTGTGAGGAAGAGGAAGTGCGTGGGGCCCCACTCAGGGCTGCGGCGTGGGCAGGGGCAGACCGAGGCCGAGCGCTGACCTGGCTTCACATTGATCTTTCGTGATGTCCTCGGGGGGCTTCTCCGGAAGGGCAGGACCAGGTCTAAGACGTTGACCCAGGACTGGAGCCCACATGTTGCCTGGAAGGGGAGGGGGAGGGCTGAGAGGAGGCAGGAGACCGGCTCTCCCCCCACTGAGTGCCTGCTCGCCTGCCTGCTTGGAGGCCTACTCCGCCCGCCCTGCCTCTGCCACCAGCTGGGGTTTTACCCAGAACGTGGGCTGGGTTGGGCCCCCTCGGATCGATGAGCTCGGGCCGTAGAAGCGATACAGGGCCCGGCGCACGTAGGCGCACGCAGGCGCACGTAGGCGTGCAGGTTCATGTAGAGCGGCTGCAGCTCCTGGAAGAGCTGCTCCAGGTCTTCTTCCAGTGTGTCGGACTCGTACGTGGACCGCCATAAGGCCCCCATGTCTTTGTAACCTAGGAAAGGGGAGGGGGCTCAGAGGCGCTCACCCACCCTTCAGCCTGGCCTGGCTGGCAGGAGACCCAAGCACCTTCTAGGGAAGCCACCTGACCTCTTAGATCCTTAGGGGGTCTTCATTTGCCAAACAGGAAGAACACCTCCCAAGGCCACTGTCCGTATTGGATGAGATCAGGGTGGAAACGCACTTAGCAAAGTACTACTGTGTGCTCTTCCCCTTGCCTGGTTGGATAGGACCTGGTAAAGCCCTGTTCCGCTCTCCCCCGCTTCAAGCCCTACCCATCCAGTCCGCCTTCCTTTAGATCCCCCCAAGGACTTCAGGATGCTCTTTTCTTCTTGCTGCCTGGCTCGTTCCATCTTTCAGGCCTTGGATACACGTCAGCGAGGCTTTCCCTGACCACCTAGCTGAAGCAGGGCTCCCCTATCTCTCTCTGCAGCCCCTTCCTGCTCAGCATCATCCCGGGTGGCAACAACTGGAGATGTGCGTCTGTCCCCAGCGAACTGTAAGCCCTAGGAGGGTGGGCACCTTCTCTGTCTTTTCACCTATGCATCCTCAGAACCTCCCCAGCACCAGCACACAGTAAGTACCCCATCACCGTTTGTGGAACCACACAATGAGTGAGCCACCTGGCCCTCCCCAGCGGCAGGGCTCAGGGTTCCCATCTCCGGGTCCTACCACCACCCTTCCCCTCTGCAGACTCTGCTTCGCCCTTCCCAGCATTGCCCTGAGCCCCACGCAGTACCTGGTCGGCCCCCGGCTGGGCTGGCTGGTAGGTGTGGGGCGGGGGAGGGGCTTCACCGTTGAGCCTCGCAGCTGCACGTAGCGCTCAAAGGTGCTGCGGAGCTGGTGACCCATAGCATCCCGCCAGCCCTGCCAGGCCCACAGCAGCTCCCTCTGGTCCCGGGAGGAGGCCGTGACTTCTTGGAGGTCTGTGCCCGGAAAAGGAGCCAAGGTGGGATCCCACTCCGGCGGCGGCCTTCTGCCCTCACCTGCCCCAGGCACCCACTCTCCCCGCCCCTGCCAACAGGGCAGTTGGGACCAGGAGGAGGGTGGGAGTCTAGAAGCTCCTGGAAGGGGCTGGTGCTGAGACTCTGGGGTTGGTAGGGATGGGCTGGGGTGCTCCTCAGGCTCCAGGGGCAAGCAGGGCCCCTCATTCAGGCACACCTGGGTCATGCTGTATGTGGTCTCCACGTGGGCCACAATCTGGTTGTACTGGGGGGACGGGTGTCACCCAGGGCAGGCCGGTACCTGTGGGCCCACCCCTGGTATAGCCCCACCAGCCTGGAGAGGCAGGCCTGGCCAAGGCATCTTCCCACCAGTCTCTGCTTCCCTCCTCCTCCAGAGGAAGCTCTGGCCCTGCCTGCCAACCTCCCTCCTGCCCCCGGCGGCTCCCCACCAGGCAGCCCACCCACCCTGGAGACCTGGGGGCCTGTCCTCACCTCCCAGAGCTCCTCCTTGGGCAGGACTGCCCTGTCCAAGCTCTGCAGCTTACTCAACATGCGCTTCACGGCTGGGTCCTGGAAGCTGGCGATCTTAAACAGGAGGGCCCACGTGCCAAAAGTACAGCGTGTGCTGGGACCGCTCCACGTCCTTGTCCAGCTGGAAGGAGGGTCACTGTGTTTGTCATATGAGGCTGAGGGAGAGTGTCAGGGTCTCACAGCCCCCCAACCTCCTCCCAAGCCCCACTTTTTTTTTAAAGATTTTTTTTTGATGTGGACCATTTTTAAAGTCTTCATTGAATTTGTTACAATATTGCTCTGTTTTGGTTCTGGCCGCCAGGCATGTGGGATCATAGCTCCCCGACCAGGGATTGAACCCGCACCCCCTGCATTGGAAGGCGAAGTCCTAACCACTGGACTGCCAGGGAAGTCCCCCAAAGCCCACTTTAAGGGTTTGGAATCATTGAAAATTTGCTAAGAGGGAGAAGGGAGGGAGCCTGGTCCTTAAAAGCAAGCAGGGGCTATCTACAAGGGGAAACAAGAGACTCTTACTTAGAGATCTTTAGGGCTACCAAGAGGCCTGGAGCTTACAGTCTGTTTTGACGTGTACTTTGGGGCTTCCCTTTTCCCTCTAGCTCTGGAAAGGGGGCAAAAAAGTGTGGTTCCCCCCATCCCCCCACCGAGACCCCTGAGAAGAGCAAGGGGAGAAGGGGCTGGGGTGGAAGTGGTACCACACCATCTCCCCGCGATTCTTCTTGGTGATGTTGGTGACATAGTTCCAGGTGGCCTCCATGAACTGGTTCCACACAACTTGGGCTGTACGCTCATAAAACTGCAGGAAGGCCTTTGCCACGGCCTCATTGTAGAGCTTGTCTGCGGAGAAGGAGACGGGTATAATGCTGCCCTGGGAGGCGTCTGCCCCTGCCTGGTGCCCTTGTTTGATCCCATGCTCCTTCAGGTCCCAGAGCTACCTGAGTTCTGATCACCCTCAGTCCTGAGCCATGGCAAGAGCTGCCCATAATAGAAGAGCACAAGTAGGGAAGGTCCAGGGCAAGTCCATCTTGTTCCCATGACCAGGAGAACAGCAGAGCTGGGTGAGGCTATGGGCCAATCACGATCAAGCTCCATATTGTAACATCAGGGGCCAAAGGGTCAGCCATTGAATGTCAGAACTGGAAAGCCCCCATCTACCTTCTGGTCCAACTGTCCCCATTTTACAGGTGAGGAGACTGAGGTCCAGAATGGTCTAGCCATACAACCTGATTCACACAGCTAGTCAGTGGCAGAGCCAAGAGGAGAACCAGGGCTCTTGACTTCTACACCAGAGCTTGTCTCACTCTACTCGGTCACTTCTCCCTGGCACTGGAGCCACCCTTGGCCATGACCAGGGATTGATGCGTCTCCTCCCTCCACAGGCTGAGATTACCTCTGAGCAGGTGGGTGGGAGGATGGATGGATGGAAGGAAATGACATCTCCAGGTCTCTGGACCCTGGAAGCACAGTTGTCTCTCTGTGTTCTTCTGACTTGACCTCCTATGCTCATATTTTTGGCCTTTTTCTCTCTTGTGGGATGTATGACCATCCCAGGGCTGTGCAGGACCCTTCCTCCCTTTCCCTGTTCTTACACCTGCTTCCCCAGGGAGAGCCTGATACTATGAGTTTGCTGTCAGGAGGAGGCACGGAAGGTAGAGGACCATCTACTATGATAAAAATAGTACTTTTTGGTTGTTGTTAACTATCGTCATCATGCTATACATTACATCCTCAGGACTTATCTTGTAACTAGAAGTTTACACTTTTTGACTGCCTTCACCCATTTCACCCACCCTCCAACCCTTGCCTCTGGCAATCACCAATCTATAAGTTCAGTTCAGTTCAGTTTTGTTTTGTTTTGGGGTGTTTGTTTTTTAGATTCCTCATATAAGTGAGATCATACAGTATTTGTCTTGTCTGACCTCTTTCACTTAGCATAATGCTCTGAAGTTCCATTCATGTTGTTGCCTTCTTTTACATGGCTAAATAGTATTCTTGTGTGTGTGTGTGTGTGTGTATGTGTGTGTATTACATTTTCAGTGTCTATCAATGGACACTCAGGTTGTTTCCGTATCTTGGCTATTGTAAATAATGCTGCAATGAACATGGGGGTACAGATGTCAAGATACTGGTTTCATTTCCTTTGGATACATACCCGAAGTGGAACTGCTGTATCATATGGTAATTCTGTTTTTAATTTTTTGAGGAACCTCCATACTGTTTTCCAAGTGGCTGCACCAATTTACATTCCCACCAACAGTGCACAAGGGTTTCTTTCTCTTCATATCCTTGCCCACACTTATTTGTCTTTTTGATAATAGCCATTCTCAGAGGTGTGAGGTGATATCTCACTGTGGTTTTGATTTGCATTTTCATGATTAGTGATGTTGTGCACATTTTCATGTACTTTTGGCCATCCATATGTCTTCTTTGGAAAAAAAAGTCTATCAGATCCTTGCCCACTTTTTTTTTTTTTTTTTTTTGCGGTACGCGGGCCTCTCACTGTTGTGGCCTCTCCCATCGCGGAGCACAGGCTCCGGACGCGCAGGCCCAGCGGCCATGGCTCACGGGCCCAGCCGCTCCGCGTCATGTGGGATCTTCCCGGACCGGGGCACGAACCCGTGTCCCCTGCATCGGCAGGCGGACTCTCAACCACTGCACCACCAGGGAAGCCCCTTTGCCCACTTTTTAATCAAATTGTTTTTGTTGTTGTTATTGAGCTGTATTAGTTCTTTATATATGTTGAATATTTAACCCCTTATCAGATATATGATTTGCAAATATTTTCTGCACGTCTGGGGGTTGCCTTTTCATTTTGTTGATGGCTTCTTTTGCTGTGCATGAGCTTTCTAGTTTGATGTAGACCCACTTGTTGATTTCTGCTTTTGTTGCCTTTGCTTTTGGTGTCAAATCCAAAAAAATTCATTACCAAGACTGATATCTAGGAGCTTACCTCCTATATTTTCTTCTAGGAGTTTTATGGTTTCAGGCTTTACATTCAAGTTTTTAATCTATTTTGAGTTAATTTTTGTCTATGGTGTAAGATAAGGGTCCAGTTTCATTCTTTTGCATGTGGCTGTCCAGCTTTCCCAACACCATTTATTGAGGACATTATCCTTTCCCCATTGTATATTCTTGACTTTTGTCATAAATATATTGACCATATGAGCATGGGTTTATTTCTGGGCTCTCTATTCTGTCCTATTGATCTACGTGTCTGTTTTTTTTTTTTTTTTACATGTCTGTTTTTATGCCAATACCATAACGTTCTGATTACTATAGCTTTGTAATAAAGTTTGAAATCTGCAAGTGTGATGCCTCCAGCTTTGTTCTTCTTTCTCAAGATTGCTTTGTCTATTTGGGGTCAAAACATAGTATTTTTAAAAATGCAAAATACAGAGCTGAGATGGAAAGCAAGAAAAGGGACTCTTCAGATGCCTGGGAGACAAGGAGGGCTCATGCAGCAGTGAGTGGGGGCCCATATGGTAAATCAAAGTTCATCCATGCCCAAAGGGCTGCAGCATTGGTGCCTGCCTGGGGATGGCCAGTCATAGTGGAAGTACTGCCTACATCAAGGGAGCCAGCAGATGGCTTCTTTTCTAAGGGAGCCCTGCAAGAAGCAACCATGAAACCGACCCGGAGGACATCTTCACAACCTGGTGTTGCATGGGAAGGGTCCCCCTGCAGAAGGCTGTCCCACTGAAGATGGCTCATAGGTCAAGATTTCCATGTAAAAGAGGAAGTCCAATGCAGTCGGTGTTAATAATGATCGCCAGCCCCCACTGAGCATTTCCCAGGGGCAAGGGACCCTTTGAGGGCTTTCAGGACATGAATCCTCCCAACAAACCCATGAGGTAGGTACTGTGATCAACTCCCCCAGTTTACAGACGAGGAAAATGGGCACAAAGAGGTTGAGAAACTTGCTCATAGTTACATAGCTAGCAAGTAGTGCAGGTGGGACTCAAATCCACATAGTTTGACTCCAGAGTCTGTGCTAAACTACAGACACAGGCATGGATTAGACCACACCTGAGGAAGGGCAGGTGTTAGAGCAATCTGAAAGGGACTTAAAATCTGGGTTTTACACCATCTACAAAAATTAACTCAAAATGGATTACAGACCTAAACATAAGAACTAAGACTATAAAACTCTTTGAAGAAATCACAGGGGAAAACTTCATGACATTGGATTTGGCAATGATTTCTTGGATATGATACCAAAAGCTCAGGCAACAAAAGAAAAAAACAGACAAGTTGGACCTCATTAAAGTTAAGAGTTTTTGCACATCAAAGGACACTAACAACAGAGTAAAAAGGCAAGCTACAGAACTGGAGAAAATATTTGCGAATCATAGACCTGATAAGTGATTAATATCCAGAATATATGAAGAGCTCCCCAAACTCAGCAGTGAACAAACAAACAACCCAGTTCAAACATGGGCAAAGGACTTGAATGGACATCTCTCTAAAGATGATATATAAATGGATAATAAGCACTTGAAAAGATTCTCAATATCACTAATCATTAGGGAAACACAAATCAAAACCATGAGATACCACTAGGATGGATATTACAAAGAAACAAACAAAAAACCCCAGAAAACATCAAGTGATGGCCAACACGTACAGAAATTGGAATCCTCGTGCACTGCTGGTGGGACTATAAAATGGCTCAGGCACTGTGGAAAACAGTGTAGAATTACCATATGATCCAGGAATTTCAATTTGGGTTGTATACTCAAAAGAAGTCAGAGACTTGAACAGATGTGGTGATGGTTGCACAACAATTGAATATGCTCAATGCCATTTTTAACTGTACACTTAAATATGGTTAATGGGACTTCTCTGGTGGCGCAGTGGTTAAGAATCCGCCTGCCAAAGCAGGCGACGTGGGTTCAAGCCCTTGTCCAGGAAGATCCCACATGCCGCGGAGCAACTAAGCCTGTGCGCCACAACTACTGAAGCCCGCGTGCCTAAAGCCCGTGCTCCGCAACAAAGAGTAGCCCCCACTCGCCACAACTAGAGAAAGCCTGCACAGCACAACAACGAAGACCCAATGCAGCCAAAAATAAATTAAAAATAAAAAAAAGGTTAAAATGGTAAATGTTATGTTTATGTTACAACAGTTTAAAAAAAAGGTCTTTAAAGGGATGAGAGAAGGAACAGGATCTGTGAAGCAAGGATAGACTTTTGTGGAAACACAGTAGGTTTGAAAGTAACAGAGATGCAAAAATAAAAAATATAGTTATTAAATTGGAAAAACAGTAATCTCGATGCACAGCCTTAGACACAGCTGGGGAAAATCGCTTGGAGCACAGGACAAAGAAAGAGATGAGAAATACGAGTGGGAATGAGGAGACACAGAGGACAAAGAAGCTCCAAGCTGGGTCTGGCAGGAGTCCCGAAGAGGAGACTGAAAAGGACGAGGAGATGATGGCTGAGCGTCTCGAGAACTGATGGAAGCCGAGTCCCTGAAGTGAACAAGCTCGCTGCACTGCCGGGGCGAGAGCGTCCGATGGTGCACGGAGGAATCATGAGAAATGTCTATCCAGCTGGCAGTGAGCTGCTCTGGAAGACTTTCTCTGTCTCTCTAGTGAGGGGCTTGCCCTTCCAGCTCTCCAGTTTGCGACTCAAAGGGACGTTTGTAGTGGGAGGCAGATATGAAGCAATCTTTATCAGGAGATGATGCAGTCATTACAAAGAGAGGAAACTAGGCACCGGGAATTTGTATTCTCATTCGATCGACTGCAGCAATCATGAGGCAGCGTCGTAAGAACCATCTCACACGTGTGAAAGTGGAGGCGCAGAAAATGGAAGTAAATCACTCAAGGTCACACAAGTGGTAAGTGCAGAGGTGGGATTTGACTCAGGCCTAATCCAAAGCCACTGGACTCACTCATGAGAGCCAGAGTGAGCAGCTGGGGGCAGGGTGGGGAGGTCAGAGAAACCACCATCACCCCTGGCCTGTGTGCGTCAGAGCCGTCACTGAGAAATGACTGCTTGACGGGCAGCGCAGGGCAGGGCTCAGCCTTCAGGCCACTGGGAGAAAATGTTGGAACGGCCCCTCTTCCTGCTGTCACCACCTCCTCTTCCCTAGGCCACCTCCCAGGTAGACACGGCCCCTCCTCGCTCATTCAAGGAGGCAGAAACAGGAGTCTGAACAGTTTTAATATCTCAAGAGGCCTAGTGGATAAGGCTGTTAAGTCTTCTTTGCACCTCAGACCTTTGGGTGCTGAATGCTGCTCTCATGCTGCCCACAGCTCTGACAGGCAGCAGGAACCTATGTCGTTCATAAAGATAGGAAAGGGGTGCTGTGACAGTGACCTTCGTCTAGCAAACAGCTTTTGAAACATCAGGCTGGGGAGGCGGGTAATTACAGAAGTCTTTGGTGGTAGAAGGCTTGGAACTATTTAGAGGCTATGTTTATAGATTCCATTGTTCTAAGTAATCATAAACTTCCACCCTCTTGCAAATCCAAAATACCTCAACTCCATGTCATGCCCCATGGAACAGGCCTGTACAATTAAGTCTATGTACAACATACACACACACACACACAATCACAGACACATACACATACACACACACACACACATACACACACACACACACACACACACAATGGCAGCTGGAGACTTGGGGGCCAGGCAAAAGCTGTGGACTAAAGGATGTTGGGGGACAGATACTAGGGGCTGGGCCAAGTCATCAGCAAAACCGAGAAGAGGCTCAAGGCCGAGGGTCTCCACAGAGGCGGCCAGGCTTTGGCCAGTTTCTAGGTTTGGCATTTAAATATCTAAAAAAATAGGTCTAGTCATGTTAACTGGTAAAAAGGTTACACAATTGTAAATACACTGTGACTCCACTTAAAATATGTGCTGAGAAAAAGAGGCTGGAAGGATATACACCAAATGTCAACAGTGCTTATCTCTGTGTTGACATAAAGGGCTTTTATTTTCTTTATACTATTCTGTGTTTTCTAGATTTTCTACAATAAACATGTAGATAAGAGATTTTAAAATGTCTCTCAAAATGATACTCCCTCAAACCCATGATGGCCTTCCAAGGAAGGCTCAGGGTGAGGGCATGTGCTGGGGGGATGGGCAGGGGTGTCCCCTAGCAGTCAGTCCCTGCGTGGGCACCAGCTACTGCCTAGCTGGGATGAAGGGTCCTGACCCCGGGCCCTGTGGGCAATACTCTGGTGGCTCTGTCCACTGTTTCGAGTGGAAATGGAACTGGGGCAGGCAGGCGCCTGAGGTGACGCCGGGGCCAGTTGGCCAGTTCTACAGCCTCAGCATGCAAGGCGCCCTCCCGAGGGAACCAGAGGGCAGCCAGGAGCCTTCCATCTGGGGGACTTGGCCATTTATGGAACAGCTGGGGCAGGGCTCCAGAAGCCCAGAATGTCTGCTTCCTCTTTGCTGCCCACAGCCCTCCTGGGTTGGTGTCCAGGCCTGGCAGGGGCTGCCTGCCATGGCAGGACAGGGGCCAGCTGCCCCGGCTGAAGGGGAGACTGGTATGGGCGCTGGGTGGTGCTGGGGCCAGAGCTCTGGGTATTTTCCAGCCTCTTCTTGGAGGAGGATGAAGACCCCCGAGAAGTGACCTCTTGACTGTCAGGAGGTGAGAGAGCTTCCCTTGTCCCTGGCTTCCCTGTGAGGGACATGGACACAGATGGGGAGGGCAGGACCTTTAATTGAATTCAGAGGGAGATGGGGAGGGGGGTCCATATTAGGTGGCCTGGTCCCCAGGGGCCAGGGGGCCAAGGTGGTTCGTGGTCCAGAGGACTGGAGGAGGGGGGAGGAGGGGGGGAGGAAGGGGCGGGGGGGGGGGGGGGGGGGCGGGGGGGGGGGGGGGGAGGGGCGGGGGGGGGGGGGAGGGAGGGGCGGGGGGGGGGGGGGGGGGGGGGGGGGAGGGGGGGCGGGGGGGGGGGCGGGGGGGAGGAGGGGCGGGGGGGGGGGAGGGGCGGGGGGGGGGGGGGGGGCGGGGGGGGAGGGAGGGGCGGGGGGGGGGGGGGGGGGGGGGGGGGGGGAGGAGGGGCGGAGGAGGTTTGGGGTGAGCCGTGAGAGCAGTGGCGGGTCCTCAGCCCATCCCCGGGCCTTCCCGGTCCCTGGGTCTCCCGGTGGCGCATTCCCCGGCAGGCCCGCCCAGGCCTCATCTCAGGAGTGTCTGAGCTCCACCTCGGAGCCAAACTGGGGCCCGCGGTGGGGGTGGTGGAGGCTGTGGTGGCGGATGCTGAAGAGACGGTAGGCGAGGCCCAGGGTGGCCACCAGCAGGGCGACGCCCAGGACGAGCAGCACCCACTGGCCCACGCGGGCCTGCTGCTCCTCCAGGTTCAGGCCCAGGAAGCTGACACGGCCGGAGCCCGGGAAGGAGCCTTCCGAGCGAGCTGGGAAGGGAGGAAGGAGATCGGGCGCTGGACCGGTCCCGGGCCGCGGGCTGGCTTCCCACCCGCCCTCGCCCCCGCCCACGCCCGGAGGTCGGCCTCCCACCTGCCTGAACCTGGGGGGGCTGGCCCTGCGCGAGCCCCGGGGCGGCCTGGGGCCGAGGGGGGTGGGTGGCGGTACCTGAGTTTGGCATCCAGTTGTACTGAGGCCAGCCCAGCTTCTCCTCGTGCCGCGTGTTCTCGGTCACGAGCCAGTCCAGCAGCGGCTTGAAGTAGGTCATCATGGCAGCGGCCGACATGTTGGGCTGGCCCGTGATGAGCCGCATGGCTTCGGGCCACGGCCGACTGAAGCCCAGCTTCATGGCGTCGCTGGGGGTGCCCCGGGAAGGGGACCGAGTCAGAGGGACAGGCCTCGAGGCTCCCTGCCCGTCTGCCCCAGCCTCGTACGGGTTCTCTCTGTACCCCACCTCCCCGCGCCAGCTTCCCTCGGCCTGAGAGGCCCGCGCAGGGCAGGTCGGGGGCGGGCTGGGGGAGGGGCTCCTCAGGCCCTGGGAAGTAGGTCAGAGGGTGGACAGCAGGCAGGGGGACACCAGAGGAGACTCACGCCAGGCGCCTCCCGGCCTCCAGGGACTGGTAGATGTCGCACTTGTGCAGGGGGCCCTTGTGGCCCGCCGCCTGACACAGCGCTTCGTGGAACTGGAACTGGATGACGAAGCTGACGAAATACCTGCGGGAGGACAGGCGAGGCCTGGGGCCAGGGCGGAGGGGCGGCGTCACCGCGCCCCGGCCACCACTGCCTGCGCCCCGGCACCTCCCGCCCACGCCCACGCGGCTGCCTGCACTTCTCAGGAGGGCCTACTCTGAGCGCCTCTGGGCGTCCCTCGTGGGCGAGGAGGAGCAGGGGCAGAGCCCTTCACGGACAGACGTGGCAGGCTGCTCTGGACGCAGCAAGGTCTCCGTCCCTGGGCTACGTGCATGGAGAGGCGGGTGTTGCCCAAGGGGTCACCTCTCTGACGAGGCAGGGAGGCCAGCCCGAAGGACCTCCTTTATCCCAAATTTGGCAGCAGGAATTCCCTGCAGAAGTCTGCCGGTCCAGGTGGGGGTCGCCTCTCCGAGCCTGGGGAGGTTGTGAATGTCGTGAACCAGCAGGGCAGGCCTCCCGCTTTGAAGGCTGGGCACAAGCCGTGTGTCACTGACTTTCCTGGCATTTTCTAAAGTGCTTCGCCAAGGCTGCTGGTCAGAATTTGGAGTGCATTCCCTCTGCGCACCCCCGCCTAGAGAATTATCTGTGCTGAGCTCGGAAGCTAACCATCACATGGGCCTGGCTTCTGTGTGAAAGTGAGTGCCAGCTTGGAAGCTCAGAAATCCTTCGGGAAGGCGGGCGGAGGCCCTCCCTGCGGGTCATCCTGGCACACTGGCCGGGTCAGGCCTGCACTGTGCCCTTGAGTCTCCTTGGCTCGCTGCCCACCTATGCTCTCTGGAGCATCTGAGCAGGCTTTCTTTTTCTTCCTGGACTCGGGGACAGAATTCACCCACCCTATGCTTATTTATTAGGTCTTGACTATGTGCTGACGTTGTGCCAGGTGCTGGGGTGGAGGACTGGGCACAGTGGGCATAAGCCCTCCCTCACTGCCTTCCGGGGAGCACAGGAGGCAAGGGCTGGGGTGCCCTCTACGTCCTGCCTAACGAGTGGCCTGGGCTACTTGCAGCCCAGGGGGCCCCAGCCCTCTACCCTGAGGTGTCCCCAGATCCCTACCTCTGGGAAGGGCTCCAGATCCTCTAATCACCCTTCCTAGTCCCCAGCAAGTGCTCCCCTGCAGCACATAGAGGGAAAAGGGCTGCACTGGGTGCATTCACGCTATGGCTGCATGACTCACACGCGGGCTATGTTTCTGTATTCCATTTAAGACGGTGACTTAGGGACTTCCCTGGTGGTGCAGTGGTTAAGAATCCGCCTGCCATTGCAAGGGGACACGGGTTCGAGCCCCTGGTCTGGGAAGATCCCACATGCCGCGGAGCAACTAAGCCCGTGCGCCACAGCTACTGAACCTGCGCTCTAGAGCCCGTGAGCCACAACTACTGAGCCCGTGTGCCACAACCACTGAAGCCCGTGCGCCTAGAGGCCATGCTCTGCAGCAAGAGAAGCCCACCGCAATGAGAAGCCCGCGCACCGCAACTAGAGGAAAGCCCACGCGCAGCAACAAAAACCCAACCTAACCAAAAATAAATAAATAAATAAAATTTTTAAAAGAGAAAAAAAAAGTCAGTAACTTAATAATGGTGGGTTATGGCCACCAGTTCCCAAACATGCTATGTATTAGACAGTGTGATAAGAAGTTAGCTCTTGCAATGATCCTGTGAAATAGGATTCCACAGCTGAGGAAACTGATGCTTACAGAGACTGAGGAATTTACTCAAGGAAACAGAGTTGTGGAGACGAGATTTTGAACCCAGTTTCTGTCTGGGCCCCAGCCTATGACCCCATGCCCCTAATAATACAGACTCCCAATCTAGCTGGGTCTCTAATCCTAGTTCTAGTGGATAGAAGGTATTCCAGGTACAACTTAAGTTATATCAGAGGAAATACATTCAGTATATAGTATAAGGAATCACAATCTTGTAAAAATAAAAAAACAGTGCTCAGGTCATGATCTGGCCGTGGGTCATGGTTAATGTTTAAACTAACAAAGGTCTCATAAGCATTAGCCAGTTATAGTGAAGTTTTGTTTTCAGCTGTCAAGAGGGTGCGGGCTCTTGTCACATCACAAGAGTGAAACAACGGTCACAGGTGAGTGGCCCAGACACAGTGGGCCATGCAGCCAGGTGCCCAGGTCGCCCTGACGGTAGCTGCTGGGGGGCAGCAGCAAGGGCAGCCCGAACGCTGAGCAGAGGCGCTGCCCCTCATGGCACCCTCCTCCCTTTCCTGTTACCTGATATATGGCACGCTTGAAGGAATGTGGAACTTGGCCCCTGGGTCAAAGTCGCCTTGAGACCTGGCCACTGGGGGACAGAGGCCTGGTACTTCAGCCTGTTGAGGGAAGAATCAAGCGGGAGAGTTGGTGTTTTTTGATTTGAAGTATGGCGCCTGCACTGGGCGCTCCAGACTCCTGCGTGCTGTGCCTCTGCACGTCACGGCACTTACACACACACACACCCCTAGACGCCACAGACGCAGACGCACCATGTGCACACAGATACAGGTGCGTACACCCCGCCATGGAGGCTTCCCCCAGCCCACAGCAGCATCTAGAACCTGAGGCTCCACCACTCCTGGTTGTAGTTTCTCCTTGGTGATGCTTCCGTCATAATACCCTTCCAGCGCCACTGGTCCACAAGATAGCTGAAGGGAACAAAGGCGATCTTGTCGAGCGCCATCCTTCATCAGAAAGTTGATGTCCTCCTCTGCCAAGGGAAGGGGGTCCTGGCATCAGATCCAGGCCCGCCTCCTAGCAGTGGGGGTGTGATGGGCGCGCGATGGGGGAGCGGGCGGGGTGAGCTGTACCTCTTCTGGGTCCTGCGACCTGCCTCTTGGGATGGTATGGGTTTCATCCTCCCACTCTCCCTGCTGGTTGCCCCTCTTGTTCCCCACTGTTCTGTCCCAGCTCTGCCTGTGGGCTATGAAGTCTCCTCTCTCCACCTCCCAGGCTTGCCCCTTCTTGGCCCCTCTGCCCACTAGGATCTCCCCGTTCCTCTCTCACCATAGCTGCCGTCCCCACTACTCAGTAGGTTGATCTTGTGCAGGTGCTTGGGGGTAGACACTGAGAGGGCCAGCACATCCCCAATGGCCTCGTGAAAACCAGGGTTGGCACCCTCCCGGAAGGTCACCGGCAAGTCCTTGTACTGCATGAAATACTGTATGTGGCCCATTTCATGGTGGGCCACCACCAGGTCCTCCATGTTCACAGTGGTGCACTGCTTGATCCTGGGAACACGGGGGTGGGGAGACGGTGTGGAAGGGGGCAGTGAGGATCCCTGGGGCAAAGGGACCTGCTGTCCTTACTGAAGGCAGAGCATACCCCCAGGACTGCTTCATGCAAGGAACACAGCATTATGGGAAGGAAAGCCTAATGGGGAAATGGGAATCTGGGGGTTAGAAGCCCCGAACGTCTGGTCCTCCAGACTATTCCTCTGCCCCCAACTTCCCTGAACAACTAACTCCAGCCCACACAGCCGTGTGGCTTTCTAACTGTATGAAGTATGTGCTCTAGAGGCATGGGGACCCTCAGTCACGGTCAGTGTAGGGCTTGGGTCATGGGAGTCATGTGGTTCCTCATTACGTGTTTGTCTCTTCCAAGACTTAGGCTTCCTGAAGGAAAACAACAGTGTCTGAGCTCTTCTGCATCCCTTGTGCCCAATGCCAGCAAGCACATTCATCCAGGATTTCTCAGGGCCAGGACTAGAGGGACATCTGCTGAGCAGTCCAAGCCAGAGGCTGCACCTCGCTTTCCATCTTTTGTGAGCCAAAGAAATTCTCCCTTGGATCGACACCAGAGCTCTTCAGCTCAGTTGACCGCCTTTGTCTGTCATTCTAGGGAAAGAGCTGCCCAGCACCCTGGTGACAATGAGGTTTGGGATCTGTCCACCTTCTGCTATGACTCCCCATACAAGGAAGATCCCCAAAGAGCCCTCACCCCCTTGATTCTGTCTGTGCCCAGCCCTACAGCTCTGGTCCTTGTGCCTTTGAAGGAAGGGCCCAAGGCCAGGTGAGCCAGTGAAACTGACTGCTTTGTTCCAGGATCTCTGTGCCCTCTCTTCTCATAAGACACTTCATCAGCTGTGGCAGATCATCTCTGCCACTTCTCCCAAGAGGTGGAATCTTCTTTACCTTCTCTTGAAACTGGGTTTGGCCCTTGTGACTTGCTTTAGCCAATACAAATGTGTAGAAGTGACCTGTCCCAATTTTGCACTTAGTCTTTAAGAGATTTGGCTACTTCTACTTTTGCTCTGGGGGATGCCAGCCTCCAGGTAAAAAATCTGACCGCCTAAGGCTGCCATACTGTGAGGAAGTCCAAGCTTTCCTGGAGAGAGATGTCCACCAAACCCCAGCTGCTCCAGCCATGCCAGCCCAGGCGCCCAGCACGTGAGTGAAGGAGCCCAACGTGAACGTCCCTGCCCCAGCACGTGCCACACAGAGAAAAACTGAGGAACCGAACAGACAGCCAGAAGCACAGCCCCAGATAGACAGCCCCACTGAGCCATGCCAGCCCTCTTCAGCCCTGTGGAGCTCTCCACCACTGCAGAGCAGGACAAGCCATTTCCACTGTGCCTGAATTCTTGGCCCATAAAATCCTGAGCATAAGCAAATGGTTGTTTTACACCACTAGGTTTTGGGCTGGTTTGTTATGCAGCAGTAGGTAACTGAAACACTGTCCTCCAATGAAGACAGCTTCTGAGCCCATCAGTGGTGAGAGTGGATCTGTGCAAAGCCCCCACGTCCCCATGTGCCTCCGTGTCAAGGCACAGGCACTCAGGGAGAGGGCCAGCTGTACACAGAGGGAGGGAAGGCTGGCAGCTCACGTGGGGCTCACCCCCAGGACTGGGACCTTGAACACTGGGCTGACAGAGCTGGTCAGCACTCGAGGAGACCCTGCCACAAGCCAGTGGCCAAGCTGCGGCCAGGCCCAACTCTCTTAACCCTCCGTCCCCTGTTCTGGCCAAGGAGACAGCAGCGGAGCCTCTACTTGACTCGTCTCCTTGTCCTCTGGTCTCAGGACCAGGTCCCCCTGGCCTGTAGCCCAGACATACCTGAAGTCCTTGCCGTTGAAGAAGTCCCAGGCGGAGGCGTGGCACACCACCTCCCGCCCATCGGTCGGCTTCTCCAGCATAGACTTGTTCCAGAACTCAGGGGGCACGGGCAGCAGCCCCAGGGAGGTGAAGAAATTGTCTGCTTCGTTAAACATCCTTTGGGGTGTCCAGCCCTGCAAGCAGAGGGAGCTCTGCCGAAGCTGGGGATTGTGGGGATGGACTGTGTGCCGCAGTGGGAGGGCCCTGGGAGAGGGCCAAGCTGGGAGTCCTGAATCGGAGGGCCCTCTCCCACCTGGGCAGGGTCCCCCTCCCCTGTGCCCTGGAGGAGCAGGGGTGCAAGGAGGGGGCCGGTGCGGACCTGCTTTATCATGGCCTCTGTGGCATCCATCCTGGGGGCTGAAGGGAAGGGTACTACCAAGTCATAGATGTTGGACCAGCTCTGTGCCCACATGTTCCCTGGAGGCGGGTAGAGGCAGAGATGGCAGAGAGAGGAGAGACAGGTGTTAGATCTTAGGCTTAGCACCGTCATGCAGGGGGAGGGAACACTGATCATAATGTGACCAGCCACTGCTCTGTCCTCTCCATGTCACCTGAGGTCAGTTTACGAGGTCAGCTGGCAAGAACCACCCTCCTTTTGGAGAGGTTGGTGCCTCTGCATTTACCGCAAGACAAGAGTGGAGATAAGGAAGCTATTCAGAATGAGTGGAAAGGTGCAGAAATACATTTGGAGAGGCTTTGACAGCCAAAGGGGACTAAGCTTGAGCTGACATCAAGTGGAGCCTACAGTGCAAACCAGTGAGAGTCAGAGCGAGTGAGAAGCGAGAATGGGAGGGGGGAGCGAGCCTGGGCCTGGCTGCTCTGCTCGTCTTGGGGGCTCAGCTCTAAGCCCCAGCTCCCAGGGCCAGCCGGGCACCTGTGTTCCCTCCTGGGGTCTGTGTTTCTCCGCCATGGAGCTGATATTCTCTGGTCTCACAACAGAGGGACCAAAAATGGCTGGTCCTCTTGGGCTGCAAAGACCCTCTAGGCTGAGCAGAGCTAGACCCAAAGCTGGATGGGGGTGGTCTCCCTTGATTTGTAAATGGTCCATGGCCCCGCCTGGCCTCTCTGTTCACAGTAAGAAGCCCCCAGAAACATGTTCCCGATGGCCCGACAGAGACAGGAACCCAGTAGCCTCTACTTTGCCCCAGTCCCTACCATCCCTTATTGTCTTCCACTGCCTACTTCATGCGTTCAGGGCATCTGAGTTTACAACCCCTGGAGAATGAGGCCCCCAAAGTTGAGGAGGATCTACACTCTCACAGCTCCCTTTGCCTGAACGTCGTGTCTGCCTTTCTCTCCCCACGACTACTTTCTCCATCTGTCAGAACCTCTCATCTTTCAGGGCTCTGCTCACATGCCACCTCCTGGGGAGGCCTTCTCAGCTCCCACTCACGGCCCCCTCCTCTCCCTCATGCTGCCTGGAGCTGCGACGGGTGATGTGGTCTCCCCATGACAGGCCTATGAACTCCGCCCACTGCCCCATCCCTGATGACCTGTGTAACGTGGATCTGTAGCAAACGTGGCACCGAATGCAGGGAGGGGGCTCTTCTCCCCACCCCCAAGCCCCGACCCCTCTCCAGCCCTGGCAACATTCCCCAGCCTCAGGTGTCATCTGCAGACCCTTCCCAGTCTGCCCCCTGCCCTCTGGCCAGCCCTGGGCTGCCCCCTCCCTCATACTGTTGACTGTCTCACTTGCCCTCACCCAGCAGGTGGGCTGGGATGGGGCCCTCCAGGTTGATGAGCTCGGACCCGTAGAAGCGATACAGGGCCCGGCGCACATAGGCGTGCAGGTTCAGGTAGAGCGGCTGCAGCTCCTGGAAGAGCTGCTCCAGCTCGTACTCCAGGAATGGCATCTCGTACATAGATCTCCAGGAGTCCCCTCCGTCCTTGTAGCCTGCAGAGGGGACACAGCCAGGCTCTCTGAACACCTGACCATCCCCTGAGCGCCCTGCCTCCTCCCCCCTCACCTCTTGGGCTTCAGAGGACCTTTCTGAGGGCCTCGTGGGGGGCTGGGACCCGACAGCCAGTGACACTGGCAGAGAGGACTCACCATTGAGCCTGGCAGCCTTGTTGCTGAGCTCCACGTATTGGGGGAAATATGGGAGGATGGATCTCCCCACCTTGTCTCGCCAGCCCTTCCATGCCCACAGCAGTTCTTCATAGTTCCGGGATGTGGCCATCAGATTTGTCAGATCTGGGTGGGAGGGATCGGATGGCTTTAAGCCTCCAGCTCTTGGCTCACCTCCCACCTCCTTCAGAGGTGGAGTAAGACTGGAAAGGGACTGCACAGGCAGCAAGTCGAGGGAAATTGGAGACAGGCTGGTGCCCTTTCCATGGGGCTTACAGGGTGCCAGGCCCGGGGCTCAGTGCTTCCCGTACACAATCTCAGGCAACTGCAGGGCTGCAACAGCCCTGTGAGGGATGCCCTTGACCCTCTTTCCACACAAGCGGTTTGGTGACACGGCTGCGTTCCCCAGCCAGCAAGTGGCTGAGCTGGGGCACAAACCAAGGGCCCAGACCCCAGAGCCGCTGCTCCCAACTCGTTCCCTGCCCACCACCTCCCTGGGAGAAATGGCTTGGAGGTCAAAAGACCCGAGTTCTTGTTCGGTTTCCTCCTGACCTCGAAATCACCTTGGGTGAGTCACGGGACCCCTTCTTCCCTGACTATGAAATGGGGATTATGCCGGCCCAGGGGCAGGAGGCCCCTGGGCAGGGACAGTGCCTCCTTCATCCCCACGTCCCCACAGGGCCCAGGGCATCTTTCCCACATTGTGACTGAACTGATTAATAAAAGAACAGCTGTGAAGGCAAAGTACAGAGATCCATTCAAGCATCATCAGGGAGCCAGAAATCTTGCGTTTGTGTCCTGTCAAAGCCATGACTATATGAGTGGCCTCCTGGCTTATGGATTACACGGAGCTCACATCTACCTCACAGAGCTGGGATGAGGATGGTGTGAGCTCACGTGTCAGTTCTGAAGGTGGCTCCCCTTCCTGCCCGGCCTGGCCTGAGACGGAGGCCTGTGGGCATCCACACCTCATGGATTTGTGCTCTATCATGAAACATGCTATGTGCTATCTACTCTTCACAGAGAAAGTACATTCAAGTTAATTTTATTTGGGGAAAAAACATATCTTGAGAATTTTGTCCTCTGCTGATGTGAGTGTTCTGTTTCTGTGGGTGCTTCTTATTTTTACTACTGGCAGTGACCTGATGGCCCAGCCCTGGATTAAGGGGCTGACCGATGGGGGGTGAAGGCCCTACTCCCTTTAATGCTCTTCTCCATAAATGCACACAAATGCACATCCCCTTCCCCCCACTTTGCGTGCCTACCCACATACACAACCCTCAGGCCAAACCCTGTCCCAGGAAAACTGTTTCTCTCTCCTGTTTATTTTCCATTTCCCCTTCTATTTGTCATTGTTCTAATGTGGGAGTTGGGCGGAGGGCCAGGAAGAGACTGTTTCTGGGTGGAGATTCCTCAGGAAAAATGTTTATGCCTCTGGCTCCTCGACCCTGGGAAGCATGGGTCAGAGAGGGGAGGGGGTGTATCTGTGCGCAGGTACTGGGGTGTCGGGGCTGAGCTCCTTCAAAGAGGAGAAGGTAAGAAGGACCAGCCAGTCTCCTGTGAGAGAAAGAGGACAGGCCAGAGCTGGCCCACTCCTTCCAGTGACAAATGGCGGCAGAGGGAGTGAAGTGGGAATGGCATGGACGTGACTTCTGCTGGCTGAGGCTTCAACTTCTGGGTGGAGGAGGGGGCCAGGGAAGGGCCAGGGAAGATGGGGAAGGTGGATCGGATCAAGGAAAGAGCGCAGAGGGGAAATGCCTAGAGTTACTCTCCCTACTGGGGAGTCCAAGCCCCTGAGAGATGAATTTGAGATACACCTGCTCTGAAGGGCGGAGTGGAGGGAGGAGCAGAGGGGACCCAGCGGGAGCGGACGGGCGGAGCCAAGGGCAGGACAGGGGACCAGGGCGGCGATGAAGGAGGTGTCGGTCCTAAGCAGGGCCAGAGGAGCACCACCGGTGGGAGACAGGGAAGCGAGTCTCCCGGGCGTGCGGACCCCATGAGTCAGAAGTGAACTCCGCCCTTTCACGGCCAGCACCCCTAACCTCCCCAGGCCTCCCTCTCACTCCCCACGTGTGCTCACCAGGCTCGAGCTGTAGACAAGTGCCATTGCTATGGCACACAGAGGCCACGCTGTAAGTGGTCTCCATGTCCAGCAGGATCTGGTTGTACTGCAGGGGGAAGAAGAGGGGCAGCGAGCTTGAGCCCTGGGCTCCCTGCTCTGCCCCCGGCACCATCGTGGACATGGGCTCTGCAGCTGAGGCGGGTGCTCCCAGAGCTCTGCCTTCTCAGTAAGTCTGTAGGTGTGTGTTGACGTGCCAGATGTCACGACATGGCAAATCGAGGAAGGGGAAGCAGCATGAAGGCCAGACACTGTCCCCCAAGCTAGGACCCTCCCCTGACCCTGGATCCTCTGCCCCATGCTCCCCGCGAGGCACACACCTGCTCCAGCTCCCTGACAGGCAGCGCCGCCCGCTCTAGATCCTGAATCTTCTTTATCATCCGCTTCATGGTGGCGTTCTGGAAGTTGGTCACGTCAAACTTCCTGGCCCAAGTGCCGTACTTGACAGTGTGGTTTGCCATCTGTACGTTCTTCTCCAGCTGAAGGCACGGGGGAACCGTATCGTGAGGCCCAGGAGCTCTAGAAAGGCCTCCTGGGAGGAGGTGCCGTGAGGGGACCCAAAGGGACTGAGGGTGTCAGGGTGGGGCCGGTTTTACCAAGTGGCTGCCTTTGCCTATGAAGACCCTCTTCAACCCGGACTGTCTATAACATCCTGTGTGCAGTACCTGCCCCTCAACAGATGGCCATTTCGAGCAAGACATCTGATGGCAGCGGCAGAGAAGGAAACCCCACCCCGTGTCCTAAAGGCTGTTAGGATAGATGCAGCCTGGTATTTGCTCTGTGGCCTCTCTGAGCCTCAGGGTCCCAGCTGTAAAATGCGAATAAGGTCACTGGTTTTGCAAGGCTGTTGAGGAATAAATGAGGCAACAGATGTCAAGTGCCAAGGAAAAGTGGCCAGCACACAGTGGGTCTTCAAGAAACGTTAGCCCTCTGTGGCTCACCTTGGTTACAGTCAGCGCTCAGCCACACAGGCGGGGAGGGAGGTTGGAGGGGACGCATAGCCCTCTCAATGGTGGCAAACGGGAGCGTTCAATCTTTTTAAAAACTGACTTTAGCATCACTTATTTCTCTACAAATTATTCCGTCACCAACAACAGATTGATTGTTAAGGATAAGACAACTTGTTTAGGCACTGGGTGTGTGCCTGAAATTGGACGCTTTTCAATATGCCATTGGGATTCTTCACAAATTCTGACAGCCTGTTCCCACTGAGGTGACGTCGGGGGCGGAAGGGCGGCCTGCAGTGCCTTGGGTTTCAGAGGGTGGCCCCTGGGGGAGGAGCAGACGTATGCTGAGTCTGTGCGCGAGCTCTGGTGGGGGGAAGGGGGCGTGCAGGGGCCCCTACCAGTAGCTTGCTGCCCTCCTTGGTGATGTTGGTATTATAATCCCAGCTGGCCTCGGCATACTCGTTCCACACCACCCGGGATCTCCGGTCATATTCCTCCACAAACCTGCTGGCCTCAGCCTCGTCGGACACCAGGTCTGTAGGACAGAGCAGAGAGACACAGACAGGACTCCCCCTGCCCTTCCACTGCTGCCCCAGCCTCCCCGCCCCGGCCCCCAGCTGGTCCCACTTGGGCTCTGGGTTTTCGGGCTGCTGGTTGTTGAGTGGCGGGTAGTCGTCTGGCTGCTGGCTGTTCCCTGGCTGACTGACACCTGGCCGGTGGTCCCCTGGCCAGGGGCCAGCAGGGGGCGCCCACAGCAGAGCAGGAGGAGGAGGAGGAGGCGGGACAGTTCCGGAGCAGCCCAACCTTGGCCCATGGCAGCAGGAGAGCAGAGTCCTGCAGCCCCTGCCCCCTGGCCTATAAGAGCAGAGCCTGCAGTGTGACCTCAGTGTGACCTCATAGAGCAGTGTGCCTGCCAGCCAACCCCCAGCCGGGGCCTCAGATCTGGGCATACCCTCCCCAGGATGCTGGGAAAGATGTGCCCACCCCACCCCAGGGCCCTGCCAACCAGCTCAGGGGGCTGCCTGGCCCTCCAGGCAGGGCGCCAGGGCCCGGCTGGGAGAAGCTGATGGGGAACCATGAACTGGGGGCCTGGTCCCGAGCCTGGAACTGAGAACCTGCGGTAGCGCCCCGCCCCAGGCTCCCTCGGGCTTTACCAATGCCCTCTGGGTAGTTGTCGGGCATCGGTGGGCGCCACTGATATTCTGGCCAGCCCAGGACCTCGCCATTCTGCTGGTTCTGCTCTTGTAGCCACTGTGTGACCGGCTGGAAGTAGTCGAGCAGCGGCTGAGCGTCCAGGGAATCTGAGCCGACCATGTCCTTCAGCACCTCCTGCCAGGGCCGTGAGGAGCCTGCCTGCAGCAGTGCCCTGTCAGGCAGAGCGGGCACAGTGGGCACAGGGCTCTCGGACCAGGGGCCACTACCGCTGCCCTGGCCCACCTGCCCCATCTCTGGCCACTTCTGCCCCCACTGGATGGCAAGAACGGCAGCATTAAGACCCAGGGTCTAGGAGCTCTGTGAAGGGGGGAACGCATGTTTTGCCCCACGCCAGCCAAGAGGCCCACTCAATAAACATTCGACGAGAGAAAGAAAGGGAGGGGGAGGGGAGAAAGGCCCCCTCCACTGGTCTGGTGGTGGTGCCCTCACTGGCATGCCCTTCACCGGTCGCTCCCCTCACTTCCCACTGCCCTCCCTGTGTCCCACACACCGGAGCTTGGCCCCTGCCTGGGTGGACTGGTAGATGTCACACTGGTGCAGGGGGCCCTGGTGGCCCGCCTCCTTGCACAGGGCTTGATGGAACTGGAACTGCAGGACAAAACTCACGAAGTACCTGCAGGCACAGGGTGGGCATGAGGGGGATGGTGGAGGCCCCTTGCCCACCCAGGTCCCAGCCAGCTTCCGCCGGGCAGAGGCCAGACCAGGGGCTGCCTGGGGGAGAAGGGAGAACCGAGCTTGGCTCAGGAGAGAGGCCCCCTCAAACTCCAGGCCGTTGAGGGGTCCAGAAGGGTGTGGGAACAAGCCCTGGGAATGGGGGTCCCAGAGTAGGGGGAAGGGGACTAAAGGTGTGCTGGAAGTGGGGGCAATAGTACCTGATGTATGGTGTCACATTTGGCACATGAAACTTGGCTCCAGCATCAAAGTGGGTTTCGTTTCGGACAACTGGAGGACAGATCCCCTGATACTTGGTTCTGGAAGAGGATGTGGTTAGATTGTCTTAGGACCCAAGGGTTGTACACAGGCTGATTTTACCTTTGCAGAAAAGTCTGCTAAGCAGACATTCCCACGGGCCATACCTTCCCCATCCTGGCGAACCAGGAGAGACTGCCTGACGGAGGAAGTTTTAGGCAGGAAAGAATGCCTTGCGGAAGAGGATGGAGGCATCATTAGAGAGGAGGGAGGCAGGAGGCAGGTTGCCCGGGAGCGGGGGGAGGGCCGTTTGGGATTAGGCCCTTCCCGGTCCTGTTTTGCTCACCGAAGATACCACCAGTCATAGTTGTAGAGGGAAGGGGGGGTACGCCCACTAAAGACCCCCCAACGCCACTGGTCCACCAAGTAGCCAAAGGGCAGGAAGGCAATTTTTTCCAGTGCCATCTTTAACAAGTAATTGATGTCGCTTTCTGTCGGGAGATGAAAAGAGAGAGGTCAGAGGGAGAGGGGAGTCCAGCTGGGACAGGGTGGGCCTGGGGAGAAGCCAGCAGGAGGTGAGGCTGGGCAGACGCAGAGAAGGGAGCGCCAGGCTTTGGGACCCTGGGGCCCCGCTTGGAAGAGGGAGCTTGGGCAGTGGAGTTGGGACTCAGGGTGGGCTGTGAGGGTCTGGGTGGATCCCCAAACCTGCCTGACATGGGGCAGTGAGGCAGAAACAAGAAGGGCAGAGGGGAGCGGGGACAAGTGCGGGCCTGCTGTGGGATCCAGCGGGGTCTGGGGGGCGGCTGCACTGGGCTCTCTCCACCCACCCCCATACCCTTGTCGTGGGTGACGTGGTCCAGCAGGCCAATTCTGTACAGATGTGCAGGACAGGAGACGGAGAGCGCCAGCACATCCCCGATGGCCTCGTGGAAGCCGGGGTTGGCGCCTCGGCGCAGGGAGACGTGTTGGTCCTTGTACTGCAGGTAGTACTGCACGTGGCCCATCTCGTGGTGCACCGTGGACAGCTGGTCCATAGTGACCTGCGTGCACTGCTTGATCCTGGGGCGGGGAGAGGGCGTGGGTGAGGGTGAAGGACGGGCGGGGCAGGGACCAGAGAACGGGTGGGGCTGGCGCCTGAGGGAAAGGAGCCAGGCAGGCACTGCCCTGGGGCTCGAAGGAGCTGGCGGAAACAGGCAAACACTTTCCCCTGCCCCAGCCCACACTCTGGCCTTTTCCCTCCGTTCTAAGGTACAGAGCTGACTGCCTGTCAAAGCTGCCCAGGGAAGGGACCCCGCCCCCAGCCAGCGCTGGGGCTGGGTTAGAGGCGGGCCTGGGAACTGGCTTCTCTGTGCCCAGGCTGCCTGCCCTTTGGGAGCCCCAGAACCCTCCCCCCGAATCGAGACCTGAAGTCTTTCCTGTTGTAGAAATCCCAGGCGGAGGCGTGGCATACCACCTCACGCCCGTCGCTTGGTTTCTCCAGCATGGACTCTGCCCAGAACTCAGGAGGCATGGGCAAGAGCCCTAGGGAGGTGAAGAACTCCTCTGCCACCCGGAACATGTGTGTAGCGTTCCATCCCTGGTAGGGGTGTTCGCACGGGTCAGGGGCCAGCCGCTGGAGCCCGCCATGGCTGCCCCAGGGGCACGTCTGTGGTCCCCCACCCAGCTCAGCTCCCTGCTCATGAAAAGCACCTCTGCTCTGTGGCCTCCCTTCCCAGATGTCCGGCCCCTGCTGGCTAGAGTGGATGGACCGATGCTCACAACCCCCACTCCCGAGGGGCCCCGGAAGGAGGGATTGGCAGCTCAGCGAGGACGAGGACACAGACCCCAGCTCATGGCTTGGACACACACTCCAGGCTGCTGCTCTGTAGAAAGGGAGGGACTGAGGTCCCTTCCCGTCCCTCTCCTCATGTCTGGTTCACTCCTGTGGCCCCCACCTGGCCTGACTCCGAGCTTACCTTCTGCACCATGGTACTGGTAACGTCAAGATTGGGCTTGTCAGAGAAAGGCACCACCATGTCGTAGATTTTGTCCCAGCTCTGGGCCCACATGTCCCCTAGACAGAGGAGGGGAGCCAGACAGCTTGGCTCCCAGTCCAGCCAGTGCCTGCTTCCCCATGTGTGTCACTGAACGGCACCCTGGGCGCCTGGTGTCTGGACCCAGGGCGCCGCAGGGCCACCGCCCTCTCAGCTGGCTCACACATCAGTCGCACCCACACCCCCGAGTGCTCCACATTCCCTGGGGCTGGCAGAGGCCAAGTGTGAGCCCAGGTGATGCTGCTGGGTCCTTTCTGACGGTGCCAGGGCCCCTGCCTCCCAACCCTGACGCAGGGCCACAGGGCTGGCTTCCTGGGGCGTCCACTAGGCTTATTTCTCCTCCTCCACTGGACCTGGAGCTAAAGCCTCCAGGGTGACTCCTGGCTCTGCCTTTTAATAGTTTTCTGCCCTCTGCCAAGTCACTCGCGCACCCTGAGCCTCAGCGTCCCCGTGTGAAAAGTAGGAACAGCAGTGACCGTGAGAAGGGTCCCCTGCTTTATGGGCTCACGTGCAGGGGATCGAGCAGTGCGGGGCTCTGAAATGTGACACACAGTGAGGAGGACTCTGGACATGTGTGGTGGCAAGGCCAGGTCCTTACCCAGCAGGTGAGCAGGGATGGGTCCCCTGAGGTTGATGAATCTGTCCCCGTATCGGCGGTGCAGTGCGCGGCGGACGTAGGCGTGGAGGTTCAGGTACAGGGGCTCTAACTGATGGTACAGGTGCTCCAGATCCTCCGTGAAGGTGGGGGAGTCGTACCAGGAGCGCCAGTAGGCCCCCGTGTCTGAGAAGCCTAGCCGGGGGGTGGTGTTGGGGTGCAGCTCAGGCCCCAGGCTCTGGCACCTCCGCCTCCCAGCTACCACCTGGCCGTTCTCCCGGCTCAGGGCCAGTGTATCTGCCTGCTAGCTGGAAGGGAGAGCTTGGGGGTTGCTGCTCTACAATCTTCTAACTACGGGTTGCTCCAACTCCAGCTAAACAGATCCTAGAGAGCAGGAGAGGCAAAGTTGAGCCCTAGGGCTGGGAGGAGTGCCAGGAGCGCAGCATGAGGGCGATGGGGCTAATGCCCATTCCGCCATCCACTATCTGTGTGACCTTGGACCAGTGTATGGAGTCATTGTAATAGCTGCTCTGCTTGCCTCAGGGGGCGGGGCTCAGTGGAGACAGAAGATGAGAGGGAAACGCCCACAAAAGGGACAGGGTGGCCATGCTCACCATCCTGCTTGTAGGCTGCGTTGCTGAGGGCAGTGAACTTCTGGTACAGGGGTTTCAGCGGGATGCCCACAGCGTTGTGCCAGCCCTCCCAGGCATAGAGCAGCAGGGCGTAGCTTCGCGACGCAGCCAGGATGTTGGTGAGCTCTGAGACAAAGGTGAGCAGGGTCAGTTCGGAGACTTTAGCAGTGGCCTTCACCAGAGCTCCCACACCGTCTTCACCATCTCCACCTACTTCCTCAGCATCATGACACCCTCAAAGCCAAGGGCAACCTACAGGCTGGACAGGATGGCACTGGGAGCTACACAAAGTAAGGAGCCAGGCAGGGTCCTGGTTCCCAGGAAATGATTATTCTAAGGTGGCTGACACCAAGAGGACACCCACAACTTGAAACCTAGGCAGACCCTTCATGGCTCCTTGGATGGAGTGGCTGACCTCAAGGCTGCCTGGTACGTGGTGGGGTGGGGGAGCTGTGTGGGGAGAGGAGGAGGTTTGCAAGGGAAGCCATGAGGGGTCTAAGGCCCGTGGAGGGCTCTTGCGGGGAATGAGAGGACCCATGAAAGGGAAAACCAGGCAGCCAGGAGGAAAGCCGGTTGTGATGGGAGAGGAAAAAGCACACATGCAGGTGGGGGTGGAGCAGGGGCTGGAGGCTGGAGATTCCAGAAATCAGTTTGCCTGGAGGAGCAGGGGTCTGGGGGCATCTGACAGTCCAGTCCCAATTGGAGGATAATGCCTTTGGGTTTACCCACTCTCTCTGCAAAAACACGTCATCCTCCTGAGTGCAGCAGGCCAGTGGGGAAGGGCAGGAAGCCCCCGAAGACAGAGAGAGTAGACACAGGGCAGTACCTGGGTCCAGGGACCAGCAGGTGGCAGTCTTGTTGGGGAAGCAGACCTTGGCCGTGGAGTAAATCCTGGACATGTTGCTTAGCAGAGAGTTGTACTGGGGAGTTAGAGGTGAGAAAATGTTAGCGATGAACAGCCCTTGGAGGTAATCTGGCGCCCTCTACTCTTTCCGCTGGGAGGAAAAGGGGAGATGCCTGGAGAGGGGGACGTGGCTAGGGCAAGGCCACGCTGTGGCACCCAGAGCACAGCTGAGCATGAATGCACGGATTCCCCTTCCAGTGGAGGCAGCCTGGGAAACTAGTGTCCTGAGAATTAGGGATCAGGGTTCAATTCTGAGCCCAGCCACCACCTTGAGCGAGGGCAAATCCCTCTCATTCTCTGACCTTGATGCCTTCTCGGCCCTTCCCAATCTTTCTGAGGAAGCCCATAAACCAAACCACCTATGGAGAAAGTTTGAAAACCCCTGTTTCATCCTTTTCTCTTTACTTGAGTTTTGCTTTCTGCTCCATAATACTTGCTTTGATAGAAATGAACTTCTCTCACTCCAGCTCCAAGGAAAATCAGTACTTCAGGAATCCGTTCTGTGTTTGCGGGGCTTCCCCTACAGTCGGGGCCGGTAGAGATCCCAGGGTCCCTCCCTGCCAGGCCCCACCCCTCCGGGGCAACGGGGGCACCCAGGCCACTTCTGCCTCCACCGCTCCACCGGGCCCACCTGCTGCCGCTCCTCCAGGGGCAGGTTGGCAGGGCCCAGGGTGCGCACGGCACTGATGATGCGTCGCAGCGTGGGGTCGGTGAAGTTCTGCCAGATTGGGTCGAACAGAGCCTTGGCCTTCTGGCCCCAGACCTCTGAAAACTCCTGGCTGAGCAGGGCTGCCTCCTCCTGTGGGTACCAGGAGGGCACGAGACGGTAAATAGGGGAAGTCGTGGCGCGGGGGAGGGGAGGAAGGCCAAGGGCTTCCGGAGACTGGGGCTTGTGGGAGCACGGCTCCCTCCTCCTGGGCCCTCGGGGTGAAGAACTGGGGGAGTCTGCCTCAGGGAGGCGGTGGAGCAGAAACTGGGGCCAGGAGAGGCGGGGGAAGAGAGTGTGAACAGTGATGAGCGGTGACAGGCACAGTGAGAGAGGGGTACGTTGCAGTCGGAGAGGATGAGAACCCAGAGCAGAGCGGGCACCCTCAGCGAAGACTGCCGCGGGCCCAGCCCGTCGTCATCCCCAGGCGCTGCCACCTGGGGGGACTCGGGGTCAGAGGGGCCAGCCTCATCCATTCGGTTCCTTACTGGGCATGTGCCCAGCACCGTGCTAGGAAACCGACCGCCTGTCTTGCTGGGACGGCGTTGGGGTCGGGGGTTAGCGGGGAGGCCGGCTGGCCCAGCCCCGTCCCCACCGCTCAGGGGCCGGGGGCGCACGCGGGGCGGTGACTCCCCGCCCCCCAGCGCCCGGCCGCCCGCCTGTGATTGGGCGCCCGGGCCCCGCCCCCGCCCCGGGCCCGCGCGCCCACCTGGCGCCGCGCGTTTTCCTCGTTGATGTCGGTGTCGTGCGCCCAGCTGGCGGCCGTGCTGTGGAACAGCACCTGCTCGGCGCTCGAATTGAAGCTCTCTGCGAAGACCTGCGCACCGGCCTCGTCGGCGGAAAAGTTGCCCGGCTGCAACGCGGGGTCGAGCGCCAGGACCACAGGCGGCGGTGGTGGCGGCAGCAGCAGCAGCAGCAGCAGCAGCAACGACAGCAGCGGCGGCCGCGGCCACCGGCGGCCCGACGCGGTCACCATGGCGCGGTGCGCGGTGCAGCCCCTTCTCCCGCGCCGCGCCGCCCTACGGGTTATAAAACCCGACCGCCGCCGCCGCCTTCCGACACACCCTCACCTCCCCGCCCCGCCGCGCTTCCTCCTCGGCTCCAAAGTCCCCCGGCCGCTACGCGGGCCTAACGGAGCGGGGCGGGGACCGAAGTTTCCTGGCCCGCCCCAGGCAAGGGCGCCGGCCCGAGGAGGGGCCGAGGCGGCCCCCTGCGAGATGCAGCCCGGGGGTGGCGGATGGGCCTTAGGTCAGGTTCTCACAAGGGAGGCTAGAAAGAAGCCCCCTAACGCACACACACACCTCTGAAACTGAGGGACCCAGCAGTTTGCTGGAACACCCCAGCCTGCCAGCGTGCCCTCCCCTTCCATCTCACAGCCTCGGCGCAGGGACCCGGGGCCCAGCGGTCTCTGACGCTCAATCTCCCGGCCTCGCCGCCCCAGGGCTCTCTGGACTCGGGAGTGACAAAGTGGGGGAGCTGTCCGCAGTGCCGCTAGTGCTGCCGGATAGGGTTAAGGATGGTCGCCCGGTCCAGCTTCTTCACGAGGCCCTGGGGGGAGAGGGTGTGGCCTGCGCGGGTAGGGGAGAGTTTAGCTTCCGCAGGCGCCTGGGGCGGTGCTCAGAGCCCCCGGCTCACCTGCGGACTGGGGAAGGGGGGCTGTCAGAAGGGGGGGGAGAATGGAGGAGCTGTTCTGGGAGGAGGGGGCGGGTAATAAAGCCACAGGAGCACTGGCACACCTGCTTTCTTCACACGAGCTGTCATTCGCTCAGGCAGAAACAGTCACAGACTTGCCGACTTTGAGAGCTAGCTACAAAGATGAGCGCAGAGATGACAGCAACCTCTCCTTCAACAGGGGAAGACATGAAGACTCAGGTTGAATGGCTTGCTCCAAGTCACTCCAGGTCTCCACACTCCCCATCAGTCTTTCCCTGTCTCACCACGCGTTCCTCCAAGTGACAAGCACGGGGGAGGGAGAGTGGCATCCTCTTGAGGCGGCTGGGGAGGCTGAGGGCTCGCTCCTAACTCCTCAGCATCGTGGTGTCTGTCCCCAGAGGCGGGAGGACCTACCCCCAGCAGACGCCGACAAAGGTGTGGGCAGGGCGACGGAGGAAGCACAGGCTGGGCAGAGGGAGCAGGGAAGGAGTCAGTGACAGCTGCTCAGGAGACCCAACCCATCCGCAGCTTGGGCACCTTGGGAATCACCTGGGCTCCTGGGTATCTGCGTGCCGGATGGCGCCTGGGGCTCTGAGGGACACGTGGGCTCGCTGTGCCCTCTGGAGTGTGTGCAGGAGGCTGTGTGGCCCGAGGCCGTGCTGAGCTGCCAGGTGACGTGGTGCCAGGGTGGTGTGTGAAAGGAGGGGTGAGGGAGGAAGGCGGGGAGAAGAGGAGGGTGGCTGCCCCAGCCCTAGAAGGGGGAGCAGGGCATCGTCAGTGCTGTTGTTCAACAGTGTGGGGGGAAGGCGGGAGGGGAGGAAGAGGAGTCCTGGGCCCCTGGCTTTCCTTCACTCCAGCGGACACTTCAGGGCTGGCGAAGTGGACACCTGTGATCAGAGCAGCCCCATCGAGGGCAGGGGCCCGGCTGAGGGCGACGCAGTGAGCTTGGCCTCTCTTCCTCAGAACTCGCCAGCTCTCGAGTGGCTCTAACAACTATGTTCTCCAGGCTTTGAGGGCAATGGGCCGTGTGTGCACAGTGAGCTGCTGTCTGCTGGGAGAGAGCAGTCTCTCCACCAGCTAAGGCATGGGTGGGGGGGATTTTGTGAGCGACACCCCTTCAGGCCCCAAAGAAGGGGTCCTGGAGCGGAAGGATGGGCAGAGGGGGTAGAGAGCCTGGCGCTTAGCTTGTGACCAGGGAGCCCTTCTCTTCTACCAGGAAAGAAACAACGTGGAAAGCTGAAGGGTTTGAGCAGGTCTGAGCAGGGCCTTGTCTCTGAAGAGCTCTTGAGCACCTTGTCTGGGAGGCTGGTAGGGCAGGGGTTTTGTTCCATGGCCCATCCTCAGCTCTAATGTGGCCTTGTGACGATGTCTATGGAACATCTGGGTTCAGCATGGAACAGCTTCGGCCTCATTGAAAAACCATAAAAGCAAAGGCTAAATGGGGTTGGAAGATAATCTAAAAGTAAATACAACTTACATCTGGATAGCATTTTAGACCTTTCTAAATTCTTTTGTGTAAATGATCTTATTTGATATTTATAATAACCTTGAGAGGTAGTAAAGAGATAAGGTCCTTTGTTCAGTCAGCTACCTCCCAGCTGCCATCAAAACAATGGAGATGGCTCTGAATCCTGCAGGAGGATGTAATTATGACCCCCCCAGAGGCCTGACCCACCAAGGAAATGCAGTCTGCTTGGGAGAGCTCCCCATCTCTCCACCTCTCTTCCAGGGGAGGACAGGTCACAAGTCACCACAGTTTGAGAAAAATATCCCTTAGAAAATATGCCCAACAATGGAATAAAATTGAGACCTGACCAATAAACACATGAAAAGATGCTCAATTCCATCGGTCATCGCAGAAATGCAAATCAAACCACAGTGAGATACCACTTCATACCCACCAAGAGGCCTAAAATCAAAAAGACAGACAATAACAAATGTTGAGGATACGTTGAAATTGGAGAACTTATACGTTGCTGGTGGGATTGTAAAATAGTACAGCCACTTTGGAAAAAACATTGGCAGTTCCTCAAAACTTTAAACAGAGATGCCATGTGACCTTGCAATTCCATTCCTAAGCATGACAGCCCCAAATGGGAAATAACCTAAATGTCCACCAACTGATGAAGAGATAATCAAAATGTGGTGTATTCATACCACAGAATATTATTCAGCCATAGAAGAAATGAAGAATTGACTGTTTGCTACAGCATGGATAAGCCTTTAAAACATGATGCTAAGTGAAAGGCCACATGTTGTAGAAATCCATTTACATGAAATGTCTGGAATAGGCAAATCCATAGAGACAGAAAGTAGATGAGTGGCTGCCAGAGGCTTGGGGGAGAGGAAATGGGAGTGACTGCCAGTGCTATGGAGTTTCTTTATGAGATGATGAAAATGTTTTGAAATTCGTAGTTGCACAACTCTGAATATACTAAATATACTAAAAACCACCAAATCATACAATTTAAAAGGGGGAATGTTATAGCACATGAATTATATCTCAATAAAGCTGTTATTAAAAAATACGCCCAAATGTTGACTTTTGTCATTCTGTGTTCATCAGGAATCTCACGATTATTGATTGGTTTTCAGAGGAGCCGTGGTTCTCTCACTGGATACCCACCTGCTCTTCTTTGTTTAGCCAAAACCTACCCATCTCTCAAAGACCAGATCAAGTCCTGCCTCTAACATGAACAGCTCTAGCTCCTCAACCAATGAGAATCTCGCCTTTCGATATTTATTCAGCATTAACTCACATGGACTCCAAAAGCCAGGTGTAGGGGAGATAGCACTGGATCAGGAGCCAGAAAAATCTGGGCCACACTTACAAGCCTTATGACCTGAGCAAAATAACCTCTCTGAGCCTCAGTTTCCTCATGTGTAAAACAGCTATAGACATTTTTACCCATTCTCCCTCTAAGGGTTTCTCCCTGAGTTGAGGAAGAGCTAAGGCACCAGTGTGGCTGGGGCAGGGGGAGACAAGAATAGGCTGAGTGTGGACAGGCGGCCAGAGCAGGGACCCGGTTATCTTGAGACGAGAACCCAGTGCAGTTGCTGGGTATTGGTGACAGGCTTTCATTTTTTAAAGTGTCTTCTTATAATGTAATATATGTTACATAGAATGTAAGTAGTATGTATATATGATATCTAATGTATATGTAAGTTATGAAGCATAATAAAGTGAGGACCCATAAATCCACTGCCCAACGTTACTCTTGTCTAGCTGTCTTCCCTTTCCCATCTCCCTCCCCCACACCCACATGCACCCACACCAGCTCCCCTGAATGCTATCTTTATCATTCTCCTGTGAAGAAGAGTTTCAGCACTCCGTGTGTATCTCTAAACATCACACTGTTTAGTTTTGCTTGTTTTAGAGCTTTATAAAGACGGCGTCACCTAGGTATGTACCTAAGAGAAATGAAAACACATCTGTGCGAAGACCTGCGTGCAGAGCAGTGTTACTCAAAGGAGCTGAACAGTGGAAGCAACCCGGACGTCCATCGCCTGGTGAATGGGTAGACAAAATGTGGTAGATCCACACAATAGAATATTAGTTGTCAATAAAAGGGAATGAAGTTCTGATACATGCTACAACGTGATGAACTCCAAAAACATTATGCTAAGTGAAAGAACCTAGACACAAGAGGCTACATATGGTATGATTCCATTTATATGTAATGTCCAGAAAAGTCAAATCTATAGAGACAGAATATAGATCAGGGGTTGCCTGGGGCAGGGGGTGGGAATGAGGAGTGACTGAAAATTGGCAGGAGGGTTATTTTGAAGGTGATGGAAATGCACTGCAATCTCAAAATAATCTATTCATCATTGAATTGTACACTTAAAATGGGTGAATTATGCTAAAATGTGGAAATGTAAATTACACTTTGATAAAGTTTTTTTTTTTAAAGGCATCATATTAGAGTCTTCTAAGGTTTGTTTTTTCTCTTACAATTACGTTTCTGAGACTTTGTCGTTGCTGTTGCATGTTTACAGTTCATTTATTTTTATAACTTTTTCATAGTCCATAATAATCCATCATGTGATTATGCCACATTTTTTTCTTCCAACCTCTAATCCTGTCACTGGACATGTGAGTTACTTCTTGTTTTCAGTTACTACAAGACAATTTGCCAGCAACATTCTCGCACATGTCTCCTTGGTATACATAAGTAACTATGTCTGTTGAATCTAATAATATCAGGCTTGTATACTGTATGTCTATTTTCACTTCATTTTTAGGAATTCATTTTTACTGTATTTTACGAAAGTATTATTCCCCCAACAAATTAAAAATCAAAACAAAACTGGTCCTCATTGAGAAATATTGCTCTAGGGAGTAAAATTTCTGGGCCAAGGATATGCAGATGTTCAGAGATATGCAAAAGTTCAAGGGGGTCCCAATGTCAAACTGCTTTCTAAAATAGTTTTACTGATTTGCACTCCTGTCAGCAGTGGATGGGAGCTTGCACACTGCCCCACATCTTCATCAACACTTAGTGTTCTCCTATTTTTAAATTTGTGCCAATTTTGTGGGCATGACATATTTTCATTCCTTTGTTCCTAATGAGGTTGAACATCTTTTTATATGTTTATGGGGAATTGTGCTTCCTCTTCTGTGCTATTCCTGTTTGTTTCCTTTGCCCTTTTCTTTTTTCATTTTCTTATCAACTCATACAGTTCTTTATATATTCTGAATATTAGTCCTGTGTCATTTAAATGTGTTGCAGAAATCATTCCCAGTATGTAACTCGTTTGAATTTCCTTGTGGTGTCTTTTAATAAGAGAAGGTCTTACTTTTTTTTCCTCTATTTTTCCTTTTTTTGGCTAGCTCCTCTCCATTCCTTGCAGATCATGCCTATTTCCTGGTCAAAGCCTCTGCACGGTCCCTGCTGAATTGATAAGCTCTGAGCTCTGAGCAGAGCATGCTCCAGCATCCAGCCTCGTCTCAGTCCCACTTTACACTCAGTAGTTTGTTCTGGAGCTCACGTTTTCACCCCTGAGTCTGTCCTGGCTGCAAAGACTTCCCTTCATCTGCTCATAGAACCCCATCGCTCCTCAAATCCCAGCTCTGGCACAACCTCCTCCCTTCCCCTCCGCTCCTCTTCCCTTTCCCCTCCCTCTCCCTCTCTTCTCCTTCTCTCTCTCTTTTTTTTCCCCACAGTCCAGAGGTCTTTTACTTTTTTACAGCTATCAAGCCATGAATTCACAGGGAATGCGTTCCAACGGTGCAGGCTTCTCTCACTGGTTCTCACAAAGCGGGACTCTCTGGGTGGAGCAGGCTGGCGCTTCAGCTGAACCCAAGTAAATTTCTTCCTTCTTTTTCTGATCATTTTCTTTCACACATTTCAGGAAGCTGTCTCTGCTGGTGGAGTAATCATAACTTAATTCTCTTGCCAAGAATCTTGCCCTTATCTTGTTTGTTTACAACAATGCCACCAGCCACATGCTGTGTGCACTGTAGACTCTTCCTGTTTTGCCATGGGGACACTGGTGGGGCGTTCCTTTTTAAACGGTGCCCCTTCCCTTCATGTCTACAACATCACCTTTCTTGTAGATTCACGTGAATGTGGCCAAAGGAACAGCTCCTTGTTTTCTGAAAGGCCTGGAGAATACACAGTAAGTGCCTCTCCTCCCCGCTTTTGTGTTGGTCACTTTGGTGAGTTACTGGAAAATGGTGGCTTGGGAGGAAAGGCACAACCTCCTCTTCATAGAAGCATTTCTTCTTCCTTGTTCAGTGGGCCCCAAGCCTGGCTAAGCATCAGATAACTGACAATACACAGGTTTTTGCCTATTAAAATGGAATAAATTTTACTTTGAATAAGTACAATTTATTAAATAGATACATTATTATAAAACATGGGATTCGTGAACAATGGGATGTTTGGAAGGGGAAGAGAGGTTAGGAAACGCTGGTCTCTTGCCAGTGATGGCCATGATATCCCTGACATCACCCTGCTTCCATTAGAACATTTCCAGGGACAAGAAGCTCACCGCTTTGGTGGGCTGGATTGCTCCAGCTGTTAGGAACTGCTTTCTTCTGTTGTGTCTCCTGCCTCACCATTTATACTTATTGTTCTTCACTCTGCTCTCTAGAGAAACACTTCGTCTTTTCTCTCTTTGGCACGACCATCCTCCAACAGGAGAGGTCTGTCTATCCAGGTCTCCTTTTCTCCAGGAGAAATCCATCACCTCCAGTGATTCCCGGGAAGAGATGGTTTCCAGATCTCTCCGTACCTGCTCATCCTCCTGTGACTGGATTGCAGAGCTTCCATATTCCTGGTAAACCGCACACCCGTGTTTGAGGAAGACCCCAGGGCTGGTCTAACCTCAGGGCTGGGGCAGAGGGGTCCTGATCCAGTTAATGTGAGTCTACTGGTGCAGCCCGAGGGCCGTGGCTGTTCTGGCTGCCTCACCGGCCCTGTGGCTCGTACTGAACCTGGGATTTGATGAAAACCCTTAGATGTTTTTTCGTGTGAAAAATTACCAGTTTGTTTCTGTGCATCTGACTTCCCCCTTGTCTGAACGCAGAATATATGTAAAATTCAATCTTACTGCTTTTGACTCAGCAATCCTATCTTTTGAGAAATTTTTCTTCACTCTCATGTCTCACTTTGTTCTTCCCCTCAGCTCCATGTCAAGCACAGATTTAGTCAGCAAGATATTGTTTTCTTTAAAATTTTGGCATCCCCAGGACAGTGCCCTATGGCAACCAAGCATCCGTGGACCCTGTCTGTGCTGTGCTCTGCCTTTGGGATGTCAGGCCCCTGACCCCAGGAAGCAGGGGAAGGGGAGGTGCACCGCAACCCTCCAGGCCCAGGCTGAGGCCCAGCTCTGCCACAGCTGTGGGTGGTGACGGTCAGGTCTGTCTCCCAGGCCGGGAACATCTGAGTAATCTTTAACTCACACCTGTCCTGTCTCCTCTTGCCTAATCTTGCCTGGTCTTCATTAAAAATGTCTCCCTCTGGGGAAGGGGAAGGGTGGGCTGTGACGAGGTGAGAGGGTGGCATGGACATACATACACTACCAAACGTAAGATAGATAGCTGGTGGGAAGCAGCCGCATAGCACAGGGAGATCAACTTGGTGCTTTGTGACCACCTAGAGGGGTGGGATAGGGAGGGTGGGAGGGAGGGAGGGAGACACAAGAAGGAACAGATATGGGAACATATGTATAACTGATTCACTTCGTTATAGAGCAGAAACAAACACACCATTGTAAAGCAATTATACTCCAATAAAGATGTAAAATAAAAAAAATATGTCTCCCTCCTTTTCTTTCATTCACTGGTTCCTCTGCACATTTCTCTTGAGACCATGGGGTGCAGGCACTGTGCTTGTGCTGAAGATGGTCTCACCAACACAGAATCCCTGGATGTTTTCTTTAGGGACTCTGGCGTGGCATGTGGGATCTTAGTTCTCCGACCAGGGATGGAACCCGCACACCCCTGTACTGGGAGCGCAGAGACTCCCTGGATTTTTTTTTTAATAAATTTATTTATTTTTTGGCTGCGTTGGGTCTTCGTTGCTGCATGCGGGCTTTCTCTAGTTGTGGCGAGCAGGGGCTACTCTTCATTGCGGTGCACGGGCTTCTCATTGCAGTGGCTTCTCTTTGTTGCCAGCATGGGCTCTAGGCGTGCAGGCTTCAGTAGCTGTGGCATGTGGGCTCAGTAGTTGTGGCTCGTGGGCTCTAGAGAGCAGGCTCAGTAGTTGTGGCGCACGGGCTGGCATCCGTGCCCCCTGCACTGGCAGGCGGATTCTTAACCACTGCGCCACCAGGGAAGCCCTCTCTGGATGTTTAACAGCAATTCCCACAGTGGTAACAGGCCCTGTGCCCCTCTGGGGCGTGTTGCTTGGGCTGAGCCATGAAAGGAGGGGTAGGACTTGATCAGGTCAGTCGCTGGAGGACTCACATTTGAAGCAGACAAAAGAGAAAGCAGTTTCCCCCGGTCAGCACACGGATGTGAGGGGGGTCTGGAGAGTAGGCTGCGGCCGCCAAGTCAAGGTAGGCAGTCAGACTTCCTCCTAAGGAAGGGCTCGCAGAGGGCAGTGCCAATGCCACAACTGCATTTCAGGGTGTTCAGTGAAGATAAGTGATTAGCAAACTCTGGAGGCCCAGAGGTGGCAGGAGAAGATAGGGCTCAGGGTCCCCCAGAGACTGAGGGAGGTGGTAGATTCAGGGTCTGCTGAGGGAGACAGGGGCCGAATGGATGAGGGCAGGGCGGGGAGGAGCTGAGGGGTGATGGTGCCTTGAAAGGCACGTTCCCAGGCAGCAAACATCCTAGAAGCAGGCTTGGGGGGTGGGGGGCAAGGAGATGAGGACTTGGTTTTGGAGGGCACTGGTCCTTCGCTGGGAGGAGGTGGGTGACTGAGCAGCCAGCTCTTCTCACTGCTGCCACCACCGGGCATCCTCCAGTCTGCTCTCCCTCCTGCGGCCCCCAGACCCTCTGCCCCCTTTTCTCTGCCTGCTTCCTGCCACTGGACCAGGCATCCACCCCAGAGAACCTTCCAGGAGGTGTCGAGTCCCTTCCCACTCCTGGGCTCAGTCACAGGCTCACCAAGTTTCCATCTCAATCAGCGTTAGGTGTGTGTGGCAGTGGCAGGTAAGAGCTGCCCCAAGAGAGCCCAGGAGGGTTCAAAACCCTGCCCAGCACCCCGGAAGGCAGGCTCCGAGCCCAGGGCCTTCCACAAAGCCAGGCCTAGTATTTTCACCAACATTAACAATCCCTCCTATTCTCTGGGGGCTGTGTGAGTGCTGGGGATGTGACAATGTATAATAATATCAGGCCATTTCTATGGAGCTGGGCATCTAAGCGCTTTACATATCTTAATTAATGTAAACCTCCCAGCAACCCTATGAGTTAGGTACTATTCGGTTCCCATTTTACGGATGAGGAAACTAAGGCACAGAGAGGTTAGTAAGTTGACTAAGGTTGCACAAGAGGTGGAGCCCAAGTGCAAAGTCAGACAAGTGCCCCCACTGTGAGCTGCCCCACTGCTCACTCCTCCCCCGCCTTCCAGAATGCTCACTGCCTTGGTCTACTCTCACCGACATGTCACGTTTCATATTCTTTACAGTCAGGATGTTCTTATCTTTAATTCCAAATCCTAAACCCACTTCCTCAGGTTCTGCCCCTAGTGAGGTTATCTCTGTTCACGGTCCCTGTGAGAACGTGAATGTGAGAGCGGGATGACACCTTCCTCTTCCTAGCTCCTCCCCCTTCTCCAGTCCCACCACTGTCCCCGCCTTCGGACAGACCCTCATCATTTCTGCCAGCTCCCTCCGCCGGGCTCCCCCATCTCTCTCCCTCTGGTCCATCCTTACAGCTGTGAGAATGAATGCTTGTCCCAAAGCACGGATCTGACCACAGCATCTGTTCCCCGAGAGCCCCTCCTGGCTCCACATCAGCTGGGGGATAAAATCCAAACTCCCGAGTGCATAGTCCAAAGTCCTTCCTGGTGTGGCCCCTGCCTCCTCCAGGTCCCCAGCTCCTGCCCTGCCTCTACAGGCCCCTCTGTCACCACTTCCCAGAGGCCAGTCCACTGGCTGGTCTGGCCTTTGATAAAGTGTTCGATAGTCAGCAATAAAGCAAGACAAACAAGAACAGTGAGATACATAAAATCGATCGGCCTACATCAGCCAAATTGCTAGCTGTCCTTTCTTGGTCACAATATCTTTTATTCTAAGTACTCTATTTTTTTTATAGTGAAAATGCTTCTTTCATAAAATGGTGCTGAGAGAAAAATGATGGATTTTTTCCCCTTAATGTCCTTACTTGGCAAACTAAAAAATGTCTGCAACTCTAGTCAGATTCCTTTTTTATTCTGACAATTCAGGGGTTCATGGAAGCTTGCCCCACTGGCATGCCAAGCAGACCCTGATCTCTTAGGTTTCTGAGTCTTTCCTGCCATTCATTCCTTCCCCCTGACCCAGGGCTGGTCATCACCCACCGTGCCTCAGGCCTGACCTTCCTTCTCGAAAAGCATGTCTGCAGCACCATCATATTCACATTTCCAGAGCCTGGCGCAGGCCCAGCCGCCCATGTACTTGGAGGTTTGCTGAGAGCTGACTAGAATGAATGAATTCCAGCCTTCTTTGCAGCGGGTTGAGTGTGTGGTGGTGAGGGGCAGTGGGTGGAGGTGTCCAGGCTTCCGCTGGCCTCAGCTGTCAGGCCGGGGCACGGCCAACTCTCTCCTGCTCTGAAGGCCCAGTTGGGTGCCAGAGACTCTTCCCCAACCCCAGTGGGGCCCAGGTCAAAGCTCGGAATCTTAACAGGCCCTAAAGTGCTACCCGGCACCTGTGTGTATCTCACTCATTGTTCCCAGGGGGTCAGGAAACCAAGTGAAACCACCCTTGCCCTGAAATGCTGGAGATCATCATCTCCCTCCTGGAAGCCCAGGAAACGTCAGGTCAGCCAGGAAAACAGAGGTGGAGGGAAGGGGGAGAGACCAAGAGAGAAGCTGAGAAAGAGAGAGACAGTCAGGGGAAACAAAACAGGGCCTGTTGTGGCAGCAGAGAGGGCAACGTGGGGGACCCAGAGAGCAGGGGGTCAGGAAGGACAGCTGTCATTGGAATGGTGGGCAGCGGAAGCATGGAGCCGGGGGTCTGGACAGCCTCCTGCTGGGCTGGGGAGAGGCATCCTCCTGGTGCCCTCTAATACGGTCTCCATCATAGGAGGCAAATGCACCTTTGGGGTCTGCCCCCCCCACATGTCCAGGGCCCAGGAAGGCCCTCTGAATGCCCAGGGCCCCTGAAAGGCCTGCAGCCCCCCTGCCATCTCCAGCAGCATCCTGGTCTCCACACCCCTTCCCTGGGACCCTTCAATAATCAAACTCCCTGGAAGGCATCAAGGATGGGTCAGAGGAGGGGTCCCTAAGGGAGAAAATGACATTTTGTCTTTTCGTTAACTTGGCGTAGTTTGCTTTGCTTTAGCAGGTACCACTTGAGAAGGCCATTTTTTTTTGGCCGTGCCGCACGGCATGCAGGATCTTAGTTCCCCATCCAGGGATTGAACCTGCGCCCCCTGCAGTGGGAGCATGGAGTCTTAACCACTGGGCCGCCAGGGAAGTCCTGAGAGGGCCTTTTATGCAGACATCAAGAAGAAAGTCTGGGGACTTCCCTGGTGGCACAGTGGTTAAGAATCCGCCTGCCAATGCAGGGGACACGGACTCAAGCCCTGGGCTGGGAAGATCCCACATGCCACAGAGCAACTAAGCCCGTGCGCCACAACTACTGAGCCCACGTGCCACAACTACTGAAGCCCACGTGCCTAGAGCCCGTGCTCCGCAACAAGAGAAGCCACCGCGATGAGAAGCCCACACACTTCAACGAAGAGTAGCCCCCGCTCGCCGCAACTAGAGAAAGCCCGCGTGCAGCAACGAAGCCCCAACGCAGCCAAAAATAAATAAATAAAATAAGATAAATTTATAAAAAAAAGAAGAAGAAGAAGAAGAAGAAAGTCTGTTGAGGAGATGGAGGCAGTGGCCTTCTGTGGCTGGGCAGAGGCCACCTCAGGTCACGCCCCTTGAGAGGGGGGTGGGTGGGTTGACCAATGTGCATAAGAGGAAGAAAGAACCTAAGCTGAGACCCTTTTGCCTTAGCAGACCTTCTCTGATGGCCAGCTGGCCAGGGAGGTGCTGGGGCTGCTGGGGAGAGACCTCTCCGTGGAGGAACATGGATGGGGCCGGGCTCCGCAGAGGGCCCAGTCGGACTCAGTCATCTTGCGGGGTAGCTGGTGCTGTTCACTGCACATGACGGCTGCTAACCTGGCCACCTGAGCGCTGCAGCGAGGCCATGGGGGGCGGGAAACAGAGCACGGGGTCTCTAAAGAGCTTAGAAGCTGGGCTCACTGGCAATGGCACCATTGGTCTTGACTCTGTGGCCAGCTGAAGCCAGGACTGAGCCCTGGGCCAGAATAAGCTCTTGGAGGTGCCTGGGTTTATCCGATGAGGAGGGGCCTGTGGAAGGGGAGAAAAACTCCTCCAGATGGATGACAGCACTCAAAGTTACACCCGGTTGGACTTGACACTGCCTTCCAAGCTGTGAAGGTACCACAGACAATGGGATGTTGGGATGGATGATGACTCCAAGCAGTATCCTTGCCTTCCAACAGCCTTAGTCTGTGGAACCTGAGAGATGGCACTTAGGGTCATCATTTATGGGCCCTGGAGCTTTGGGGTGAGCTACCCAGAAGCCTACCCAGAAGACCTGAGCTATCCATTGCTGCAGGAGCAGGAAGGCCTAGCTCTGACCCCTTGGATCCCTTCAAGAGCAGGAGGCATGACTGCCCCACAGGAGGCCATGAGGCAAGAGACTAGGGCACCAGCTGAGGGGCGTGGTTCTCCCTGGCACCAGCCCACCTCTTAGGGTCTCCCACTGGCTGGGAGGGATCAGAGGAGTGTGGCTTCTTGCGTGAGGGGAGTTCTGAGCTAAGGTCAGCGTACCTTCTAATCATCTGCTCTCAAATCAAGGACCAGATGGCCTGATAGGAGCACTCAGGCAGGAGGTGATGGCCAAGGTCAAGAGAAGTATAAAGCACGAGGGGAGGGGCAGAACAGAGCGGGGCAAAGGGAGACCTCTGACTCAGGACACGCAGGCTGCTGACTGGCTATGACCCTGGAAGAGTCACCAGCCTTAGCGCCCTCATCAGGGACAGTGCCTGGCCTGTCCTCCCCTTCGTTCTGCTCCTCTGGGCTCAGCTGCATCCTGCTCTGGAAGAGGGTCATCACAAAGCTACAGCCGGGAAGCACTGCCTGAGCCGTCGCCCATCTCCCGCCAGGGGCATCCTCGGGGCTGCGGCTTTGTCACCACACACCTTCGGCTCAGGGTGGCCTCCACATCCTCAGCACACTCCTAGCATGAGGCGTGTGGCTGAGAAACAGGGGGTGTGGAGCCAGAGCTGGAGTAGCTTTAGGAGCCAAGATGAGCTCTCAGCTGTCACAGGCTCTGAACAAAGTGCAGGAGTCCTGGCCCTGCGCGGTTTATGGCTGGTTAGTGGAGGCGATTAGATGGCTGTCAGCAGCAGCTCACGCCCTTCCGCTTCATGTCTCTGCTGACACCACCCCAAGCTTTAGCCAGTCCTCACCCCCGGCCTCACACCCTTGCCCTCCTGGGTCTTTCTTGCTCTCCACAATGCGCCTAGCACTCACATAGCAGGTCTTCAATGTTTCTTGACTGAGACTCAATGACTGATGGACTCGGAGAAAAGTGGGGAGGTGGGATTGAGGACACGACTGGGAAACACACCTCCTCATGGTTTCTTGTCTGGAGGGGAGCGCTGGCCTGGGTGGATGTCATGCCGGGGCTGGGCTCCAATGCCTCCTTCTCGGGCCGTACCACCAGCCACAGGTAAACCTGGGCTGGACCAGGGGAGCTTGGTGGTGCCCTACTGACCGGGACTGATGTCTGGATTCTCCAGTTGGTGATAGATGTGGTCCGTGCTCAGACACAACCACAACTATGTGCCTAGAGACACTTCTTCGACGCCCCAGGAGCCTCCGGTGGGGCCCCTGCTGCACACCTCACGTCTCCAACCTCTGCCCTCTCTAACGACCCGTTTACATCCCTGCTCTCTTGTCTGCACACGTGGCTGATTTCTCCTGTGTTGGGGGAAGAGGTGTTGGAGGACAGGGTGGAATGGAGATGGCCATGCACATTCCTGTCCTGGGACCTTTGGCCTTCTTCCCTCCTCTTTCAGCGGCTGGAATTACCTTTCCCTGGACCTTCACGTGGCTGCACCCTCACTTCTCTCTCCTCAGACAGCCTTTACTAGCACCCTCAACAACAGCCCTCCCTCCCGGGACACTCCATCCCCTTCCCCTGCTTAATTTTCTTTGTATCATCTGTTACTACATGCAATTAGGTTTGTGTGTGTGTGTTGTTTGTTTGTTTACCTCTTTTTTTTTTTTTTCCGCGGTACGCGGGCCTCTCACTGTTGCGGAGCACAGGCTCCGGACGCGCAGGCTCAGCCGCTCCGCGGCATGTGGGATCCTCCCAGACCGGGGCACGAACCCGTGTCCCCAGCATCGGCAGGCAGACTCTCAACCACTGTGCCACCAGGGAAGCCCTGTTTACCTCTTAATTATCTGTCTCCCCCACTTCACGTAAGTTGCATGAAAGCGGGGACCTTGTCTGTCTTATGGATTACTGTCTCCCCAGGGCCTGGGACGATGTCTGGCATAGGTAGATGCCCAATAGACCTTTGTTGAAAGAAAGAAAGGAAGGGAGGGAGGAAGGGAGGGAGGGAGGGGGGAGGAAGGGAGGGAGGGAAGAGGGGAGGGAGGACGGAGTGGGGAGGAAGGGAGGGAGGGAGGGAGGGGAGGGAGGAAGGGAGGGAGGAAGGGAGGGGGAGGGAGAGAGGGAGGGGGCAGGAAGGGAGGGAGGAAGGCAGGGAGGGAGGAGGGAGGGAGGGAGGAAGGGAGGGAGGGAGGGGGGAGGGAGAGAGAGAGGGAGGGAGGGAGGGAGGGAGGGAGGGGGGAGGGAGAGAGGGAGGGGGGAGGGTGAGAGGGAGGGAGGGAGGGAGGGGAGGAGAGAGGGGAGGAGAGGGGAGGGAGGGAGGGAGGGAGGAGGGAGGCAGGGAGGGAAAGAGGGAGGGAGAGGGGAGGAAGGGAGGGAGGAAGGGAGGGAGGGAGGGAGGGAGGGAGGGAGGAAAGGAGGGAGGAGCGGAGGGAGGGAGGAAGGGAGGAAGGGAGGGTGGGAGGAAAAATGGACTTCCTCCTGATCCCTCCCTCTCCCAGGGGGCTGCACAGAGCTCACTGAGAGCTGGGAAAGCCCACCCCTTCCACTGCCACCCACTTCAGGTGCCCAGTGCTGTTTTGCCACCTCCTGCACTGGGCCAGTCCCCTGCACCACCCCTGCCGCTTATGCCTCCCACGTCTGTTTGCTCAGGGCCAGCAGCAGTGAAAGCTGGCCTGACTGTTTCGTTCTCATCGCTTCTCCATCCAGCCTGCAGTGTTCTCTTGGCTTGTGGACTCTTGTTTATCTAAGTCTTGTTTTCCCAGACTTGGACCAACTTTGTGGGTCAGCCGGGAACCCACAGCCTGTGACACTCCTCAGCCCCATCCCCGCGCATGCTGGAGGTCGCAGGGGACTCACCGTCTTCACTGGAAGCTTTGCGGTTAGTCCCCCGCGTGCTGCCGCTCCCGCCACCATCGCTGCTGCTTCTGCTCGGGCTGCCGATTGATTTTCTGGCCTCCTTTGCTGCCCCTGAGGCTGGAAGATAGGATTTTCCCCCTGAGTGATTATTGTTCCATTTTAAACTCATCAAAGTAGCCATGTACTTTCAGATTCAAACCAGTTTTCTTTTCCAGCAAGTTGGGGCAAGTCCCCCAGGAAGTGGACCTGACGATGCCACCCCCGCTGAAGGATGCTCTCACCCTCAGAATACAGGTCAGCGGATGGGTCCTTCGACTATTTGCCACCCGAGTGCCACGCCCACCTCCCAGAGCTGGCACAGGGTTTGGTTCAGGCATATGAATTCCTGATTCCTAGTCCGGCAGTACTGGTTGGGCCTCCTCACCTGCCTTCCAGCCAACACTCCTGCTCTCTCCCTGCTGTCCCTTCACCAGGTTACCCCTGCTCGCCCTGCAGCTCTACGATTCTATGCCATGCCCCAGAAGCCTTCCCTGACCCTCACACCTGGGTTAAGTGCCCTTTCTATGTACTGTTAGGGCCTGACGAGAACAGGGCTGTGCCTGTCCTGTTCACTGTTATGCCCAGTGTCACCCAGCGCCTGGGACACTGAAGGGACTAGATAAAAACTGTTGTAAAGAGTGAACGAACTGTGTGTGTTTGCATCTTACAGTGTGTTAGGACTGGGGAGCCCCACCTCCAATGCCTTTGGTATTCACTGCAGCCCAAGATTAAAGCCTCTGGCTAAAGTGTGTGCTGAACAGGAGTTAACTGGGTGTTTCCGCCTGCTGGGGTAGGGACGCTTTGCTGGGAGGGGCCGGAACTGCTGGGAGGCCCTCTGTCCTTCCCACACAGGAGCAAGGGTAGGATTGCCAGACAAAATACAGGGTGCCCGTTAGATTTGAATTTTGGATAAACAGCAAATACATTTTTAGTATATTGCATGTCATACGTGGGACACACTTATGCCAAAAAAATATTAAATTCAAATGGAATGGGGCATCCTGGGGTATTTTCCTTCTTTTTAAGTCTGGGAACCCTAGCAAGGCAGACATGACGCGCCAGGTGCTAGGGGGCCTGAGGTCCTTCTACAAGGTACATTCTGTTCACTGTCTGGGTCCTTCCTGCTCTTTAAATGCTTTTGGGCAAAGAACAAGGTGAGCTCAAGACGTGCTTTCCCAGGGCTGTCACTCGCACACTTAATCCACTGTATCTCCCTACATCTCAACCCCTGAACCAGGCTACTGGACTGGACGGTTAGGGAAGGCCTCTCTGAGGAGGGGATGTTTGAGCTGAGATTTGAAGGAATGAGCTAAGTGATGACTGGGGAAGAACGTTCCAAAGGAGAGTGGGTGTGGACTTGGTGAGTCTGAGGAACATAAAGGCTAGTGGAGTGGAGTGAGTGCAGGAAGGGAGGGGTTTACATGGAAGACCTTGGGCCACATCCGTGGTCTCCAAGAAGGGGACTTAAGGCTGCACTCCTTGCTGGTCACCGCCCCCAGCTGTAGGGTGGATGCTTCTCTGGCCTCCAAGGCTGAATCTCAGCGGCAAAGATGGGGGAGGAAGGGAGTGAGTGTCTGCCGTCTGGGGTTAGGGGTTCTGGCAGCAGCGGCAAAGCCACGGGGCCTGGTTCTTGACTGCAGTTTGGTGGGATCTCCAGCTCTTAAAAATGGCGTGGAGCCATGAGTGCTTAGAGCTAAGACCCCATGTGACTGGTCCCTGTGGAGAGCCACCTCCATGCCCTCCTGAGAGCACTGCTGGGAGCCAGGTGTGCTCTCCTTTCTAGGGGAAAATGCTGCAGCCCAGGGCCACAGGGCCACGGGGTGGGGAGGACGCAAAGGGCTCCATCTCACCTCAGCAGGAGTCTCTCTCCTGGCTTTGGAACGGGTTGAAAGCCCTACACCAGGAAACTCAAATCAGGTCCCCAGTGAGGCTCTGCTCCTTTGTGCAGCCCTGCCCACCCCAGTCCTCCTCAAATACGCAGGCCAAAGAACGGGAAATGGCTCCTTTCCAAGGACTCAACTCACAAGACACTTGTTGCCTGCTGTTTGCCTACCGGCCTGTGAAGGAAGCTGTTTCTTAATTTAAAATGTCTATTAACTCCCTCCCGCTGGAAAGCTACCCCAACAAAACTTCTGTTTGTGGCGGGTTTAAGCATGGTCATTCTGAGGGCGGGGGCCCAGCTGGGTTTGCCCCATCGAAAGTTGTGCCCAGGGCAGTGGGCACCCTTAGGTGTCTTGCCTTGGCTTGAGAGTATGTTCTCTCTGTCAAGAAGTATTGGATCCCCAAGGCCCACCTTGGCCAGGGCCCTTGGGAAGCCCACAGTGCTGGGGCAGGGGGTGGGGGTGATGTCCCTTTGCTGAGGCTCTTTTATGTCTCCAGGGGAGGAAACCCCATTTCCCTACTACCACCAGGCCCTCGGTGAGTCCTGCTGACAGGAAAGAACCTTTTGTTCTGAGCTTGTAGGAAGTCTGAGCTGGACTTGTTATCTACCCACAGCACTTCCTGGATAGGGGACCTGGACGGGACTGTACTAGGGGCTGGCTCCCAGCCGTGGCCATGGTTCCTTCCTCTCTTAGCGTCTGGGCCCGGGGAGGCTGCCCATGGCAAGTCTAGGCCTTCACGAAAGGCTGGTGAGAACTGGTATTTATCTTTAGGCTGCTGGAGGGGGTGTGTGTGGGGTAGGCGCTATAGCCTGGCAAAGGTCCCTGGCTTGGGGAAAGGGGGCAAGAAACATCACCTAATGCGCGCGCGCCGTGTGTGTGTGTGTGTGTGTGTGTGTGTGTGTGTGTGTGTGTGTGTGTGTCAGGGGGTGCTGCGGACCTGGAGAAGGGGTGAGCCCAGCCTCCCTGCAGAGTAACACCTCCACCATCGGCTGCAAGGAAGGGGCGAGTCCCTCAGGGCTGCAGGAGCGACAAGGTAGGCCAAGGTCCGGCCACTCCTGACACCTAGTGGCCACCTGAGTCCGGGGCAGGGCGCGGGAAGAGCAGGGGGCCTGTTCTCCCGTTCTTCTGGCCGGCATCCCCCTTCCCTCTGCCCGGGGCCCGGCCCCGGCAGCCCCGGCAGCCCCGGCAGCCCCGGCAGCCCATCCCGCCTCAGCCTCGCCCTCGGCCTCCGAGTCAGGCCTGGACTTGGAGGCCTCCTACACCCACGGGTGGGTCGCAGAACCCCATACGCCCCCAAACGTGGAGGACCCGGGAAGCCAGGTCGTGAGGCCCGGATTCGAAGGTTACCCGAGCTCAGGTCCGGAGGCCGGGTCACGGTGGCCGCCGTTCTCGCGCCGCAGGCCCTAGCACGCGGGCGTCAAGGCTCGGGCCCGGAGTCCGGCGGGACCCTGTCCCTAGACCCGGAACCTTGGGGGGCCGGGCCCGGTCCCAGGGGCGCGGACCCGCCGGGGGCACTTCCGGTCCCCGCGCCCGCCCCCGCCCGTCGCGTAGTCCGCCGGGCTGCCAACCCGCTGCAGCCGCCCGGTCGCCATGGAGACGCGGTAGCTCCGAAGTCCGCGCGGCTGGCGGAACCGGCAGAACAGCCTGGGCGTGGCGCGGGCAGCTCGCGGGCCAGTCGGCAGCGCGACGCTGCGCAGCGAGGACAACGTCCGTGCTCGACGTCCAGCCAGGTAGGTGGCCGGGGCGGGTAGGGGAGAGTCGAGGCCTGGCGTGGAGTCGGGAGGGGCCCCGGGTGTGTGCGGGGGGACGGCGAGCTCAGGTGTGCCCGGCCTGGGGCGGGACCGCGCCCGCGCCGGGACAGGCCGGGATCCCGGCGCCGCAGCCAGTCTTTCTTTTTCCCTCTCCTGCCGCCACACCTGACTCACCTCACCTGCTTCCCCCGGCTCGGGGCCACCGAGCAAGGCCTGAGGTTAGGAGCTCATCCCACTCCTTCCTGGAGCTGTCAGCCGTCGGCCCCGGGTCTGCCTCTGGGCCCAGTCTCCGCGGAAGTTAGCACGGAGCGGCAGGTGATCCCAAGTTTATGTACGGCGTAATGTTTTGCCCTACTCTAGAAACTAGGTGGCATAGAGGTGGATCAACCAACAATTGCCACGACTGTTCTTTTGAAACCTGAGACCGAGCTGCCAAACTGCTTCGCTAGTGGAGGGGCCTCCCTCCCTCTGCCTCTTTCCTCTTGGGGTGAGAAGTCTAGCTAGTAGAGCCCTTCCTTGTTTTTCTCCCAACATCTCCAGCCTCTGGGTGCAAGGAGTTTCCCGTTTGGGAAATCCTTACTCCTTGGGTTGGCCTTGGTAGCCCCTGAACTGGGTACAGGGGATGCAGAACTGAGCTGAGGAAGGGATCTGCTGCTGCCTTTGACATCTGGGAATGGTGGGGGGGTACCTCCCCTCTCTGTCTGTCCTTCCCCCCAGGGCACCACAGAGAGGAGGATCCAGGTGGACCCTGGAGTCCCAGACATGTCTTTAGAAGCTGGCACCCCTCCCAAGTCTTTCTCCCTTCTGGTTGCCCCTCTCCACTCTCACTCTACCTTGGCTTTGAGGATTTTCTAAGACTTATTAAATGAAGCTCTATCTTATCTGGATTCTGTTCCTTCGTTTTCTTTCTTTTTTTAATATAGATTCATTTATTTTATTTATTTTTGGCTGCGTTGGGTCTTCATTGCTGGGCGCAGGCTTTCTCTAGTTGCAGCAAGCGGGGGCTACTCTTCATGGTGGTGCGCAGGCTTCTCATTGCAGTGGCTTCTCTTGTGGTGGGGCACGGGCTCTGGGCACGTGGGCTAAGTAGCTGTGGCTCACAGGCTTAGTTGCTCCACAGCATGTCGGATCTTCCAGGACCAGGGCTCGAACCTGTGTGCCCTGCATTGGCAGGCGGATTCTTAACCACTGCTCCACCAGGGAAGCCCAGTTCCTTCCTTTTCATAGCAAATGGAAAACAAAACAACAACACCCCCCCCCCCCACAGAGCTGTGCTACCTTCTCATACATATCTTGATTTCTCCTGTGAAACTGGATTGAGGCAGAAAATATAGGCAACTTGTAAATGCCAAGGGGAGCCCCATACAGAGAAGGGCTGCTACAACCCCGCCCCCAGGGCAGGAGGAGCCTCCTGGACCTGAGTGGATGCCCTGCTTGTCCCACTTCTTCCCTGCCTGCGCCACCTTCCCTTGGCAGGCAGAGCTTGGGTGGCTTCTAATACAAAGGGGTTCAGCAGCACTGGAAGAATTTGGTGGAGGAATTCACCCCAGATCCAGGGGTTTCTGCCCAGTGCGCGGATTCATGGTAGACAGAAGGCGGGGTATGTATTTATTAGAGGGGGTCGTGCTGTCTGCTGCCATCTGGCTCTCTGTGGCCCCAAACCTCATGTGTCAGCAGCTTCGGATGCATGACTCTTCCTAAGGTGCTATTAGGAACAGGTTTAGTTTTTGTTAGATTGCTATTTAACTGAATACCTACTATGTGGCAGGCAGTGTGCTAGGCACTGGTACATATTTATCCTGTTTAATCTTTGCTACAGGCCAGTAAGGTGGATCTCAACATCCCCCTACCTTATGGAAGAGGAAGCAGGCTCAGAGAGGGTGCTTTCCCTCCACCCTGGGCGCACACAGTCATGAACAGTGGGGCTGGCTTTGAAATCATATCCGTCTGACCAGGGCTGCATTGTGACTTTCCGCTTCCTCCATAAAAAAATAAAGAGAGGGCTTCCCTGGTGGTGCAGTGGTTGAGAGTCCACCTACCGATGCAGGGGACATGGGTTCGTGCCCCGGTCCGGGAAGATCCCACATGCCACGGAGAGGCTGGGCCCGTGAGCCATGGCCGCTGAGCCTGCGCGTCCGGAGCCAGAGCCTGTGCTCCGCAGCGAGAGAGGCCACAACAGCGAGAGGCCTGCATACCGCAAAAAAAAAAAAGAGAATTATATTTTACAACCATATTGGTATAAAGATGAATATAATCCAGGCTGGATTAAAAAATTTTCTTCAACCCTATAAGTTTGTTTTTTTCTTATGATTTTAACAGAAATCAAAACACTTGAGTCCCTACAAGTACTGGGAGCCCCAACACTGAGTCCCTGGGCCCAGTGGAGAACTGGGCTCAGTGTCTGACTTCACGCTTTCTACCCAGGGGTTACTTGGGTGTGGGTAGTAAGAAAGTGCCCCACCTAACAGCTCAGCCCTCATTTTGCCTTTTCTTTGATCACATTCGAGGACATTCTAGGACAATTGAGTCGTTTCTCCCCTTCACCCATCAAGAAAAGATCTAGCCCCCAACACAATCTTTTCTAACCCAATTAAAACCCTGCTTCGGATAAGGAGGCTGTGGTCAGGCCAGGCTCCCTGCTTCCAGGCTGTGGCACTTGTGCAGTGTCTGGTCCCCATAATGAGATTAGGCCTGGTGGCCTTTCAATGAAACCCCCTGGGCTCAGGGAGGGAGAGGGATGCTTGTTAGCACATTCAAGCCCTGCGGCAGCTCCTGGCCCTGGTTGATCACATTAAGTGGAGTCTGGCTGCAGGTGTGTGTGGGAGGGGAGGGGTGACTGTCACAGCCCAAGGTTCCAAAAGCTGCCAGAGATCTGACATCCCCATCCTGTGCTCTGACAGGAAGGAGGGTGGCTGGGTAAGGACCCACAAGAGCTTGCCCTGGTTCTGAGACTCTGGTCTACTGGGCTGAGGAAGCCTTTGGGGGTGTAGATGGGCCGCTTCCAGACTGTTGACATTGCTGCCTGTACTGCTGCACTGGGAACACAGGAGATCCCAAAGCAGCCAGTGTTCTGGTGTTCCACAGGAAGGAAGGAAAGGAGGCAAGGAGGGAGGGAGGGAGGGAGGAAGGGCAAGAGAATGTTCCCACTGTCTAGACTGGGAAATGAGGGAGCAGAATGAAAGATATTTGCTGGGCTTCCCTGGTGGCGCAGTGGTTGACAGTCTGCCTGCTGATGCAGGGGACACGGGTTCATGCCCCGGTCCGGGAAGATCCCACATGCCGCGGAGCAGCTGAGCCTGTGAGCCATGGCCGCTGAGCCTGCGCGTCCGGAGCCTGTGCTCTGCAAAAGAAGAGGCCACAACAGTGAGAAGCCCGCGTACCGCACAAAAAAAAAAAAAAAAAAAAAGATATTTGCTTACTAGGGAGTGAATCTCAACTGATTTCAAGGTTTGCAAATGTGTTTGTGGGTGAGTCAGATTCCAACCAGAGCCCTTGAAATGTCTTCTTTGTATCCCCCATTATCGGAAGCAGGCCCTCTGTGTACAAAGGTACGTCGTCAATTATGTTGAACCGAATAAGCAATAGGGCAATGGCTTGCTGAAGGGGTCTTTCCTCTTCTGTGAAGCACAGAACCACTTGATGCTTTGTCTTTTCTGCATATCTGGATTTTTCACTTAGATCTTATTGGCTGTGATGTCACCTATGGGGAAGCTACAGGCCTGCCCGAGGAGGACTGGTCTTTCTGTGTGTGTTTTCCTGTCATCCCTCATACCTGGATTTAGAATCACCTTCAAATTGGAAGGGGCCACAGGGGAGACTGCTGAGGCCTCCATGAGTCCAAAGGTCATTCTTTATCTCTGGCTTCCTCTGGGATGCCTAGTTACCAGGGCACAGGGACCAGCAGAGATGCCTTTGGAGCAGTTGGCATGAAGATCTTGCAGCTAGTTTGTCCCCATCACCTCTTCTCTCTAACCCACCTGTTTCCATCCTGCAGCCTTTTCTCCCAGGAGAGCCCACGGGGGACACCAATGCTTGATGCTATGGTGGGTGTAAACTGCCTTAGAAGCATGGTTCCCCAAGGGGTGGGGAGGGCCCAGGAGGACTGGCGTGTGAGGGGAGAGGCCTTCCTGGAACCCTGCCTCCAAGCAGATTCAGATCCTCTGAATACTGGCTTCAGTATTCAGGAAGTTTTCCTTTCTTCCCTAGTTACTAGCCTGAGAAAGTGCAGAGCCACACCCCAAGCAGGCAACCCCTGTAGGAAATCCAAAGGAGTGGCCACCCCAGTGTGGTGAAGCCAGCGTGGACGGTGCTAAGTGCTCTGGGAGTTTAACTCATAGCCTGAGTTGTTACGGCCCTTTATTCTAGAAGCTGCATCTGCTCTGCACCTTGTCTGCAAGGTCCTGGAAGGCGGCGGCCGTGGCTCATCTGTATCCAGCAGTGTCACCCCCATATCGTAGGCGCTTGATAAACAACTGAGTCGAGCACTTCTTTGCTGCGGCTGATTTGGGGCAAGTCATTTATCCTCTTTGAGTCCCGATTTCCTCATCTGTCAAATTGGGGTAATACTCCTGTTATCACCATAGGTTACTGCGAAGATTGAACTGAGTACAGAGCGGGGCTCCCTACCCCTGAGGCTCGCAACTCCAGTCCACCACCCTGGGGTGCAAACAGCACTAGGGTTTGGACTCTGAAGGGAATTCAGGTTGTGAGTTTTCAGTGAGGACATTAAAGCCATGTATTTAGTCACTGTGCTGTTCCCACGTGTTTTCTTTTCAACACCACCAAGCGAGTCTCCACTTCTCAGCAGATGCTCCTGGGTGTCCTACAATTTAACTCAACATTGACACTACCTACCCAGAGACGGCGTCAGATCCCACAGGGCTCAGTCCCACAACACTGCCCCCACCCACTTCAGATGCTAACTGCAAGTCCAGGTTGTCACCTGTGCTGCTAACAATAGTCTATAGATCAGGGCTTCCCACGACCTTTTCCTCAGGTTCAATTAATTTGCTAGAGCAGCTCACAGAACCCAGAGAAACTTGCTAGATTGCTGGTTTGTTATAAAAGGATGTAACTCAGGGACAGCCAGATGAAGAGGTATGCAGGGCAAGGTCTGGAAGGGTCCGGAGCACAGGAGCCTCTGTCCCCGGGGAACTGGGGTGCACCACCCTCCCGGCATGTGGATGTGTTCACCAACCTGGGAGCTCTCCAAACCCCGTCCTTCAGGGGGTTTATGGAGGGCTCATTACACAGGCCCGATTGATTAAATCATTGGCCACTGGTGGCTGCACTTAGTCTCCAGCCCTTCTCCCTCCCTGGAGGTCAAGGGTGGGACCGAATGTTCCAACCCTCCAGTCACGTGGTTGGTTCCCCTGGTAACCAGCCCCACCCTCAGGTTTCCGAGGGGCTTCAGTAACAAGATGTAATATTAACATAACAAAAGAAACGGTTGCTTTGTCACCTGGAAAATTCCTAGGGTTTTACAGGCTCGGTCCCATATATTTCTTATTAATATCACATTATCATGGCTGTGAAGAGAAGTCTGATTTCTGCCCGACTCACGAGGAGGTTGGCTGGGGGTGGGGGGGAATCTGGCTCTGGCTTGCGTCACCACTGAGCGGCTCGGGACCCAGGAGTGGCAGTCTTTGCAGCCCTGAGCTCCCCCTCTGTACTCAGTGGCTACTCGGTGGGGACGCTGTGGCAGGTCTGCCGGGGCAGAGCACGTTCCTTCCAGTCTTCCTAATTCAGAGCTAATCGGATTCTGACTGCGCCCCAGGCTCTCGGGGAGGAATCTAATAAAGCAGAGGAGGACAGCATTTCTCAGTTCAGTACACTTTTCCTGTCAGAGTCAGCCCAGGGATGAGATCCCCGAGGGGGAGGTAGATGCATTCCCCGCCTTCTGGGAGCTCACAGGGCCCTGCAGCAGAGAGGCTCACAGGGCTTAACGCGAGGCAGGACACCGAGGGTAAGTAAGCGCCAGGCCAGCCTTGGGAACAGAGAGGAGGGGGACAGAGTGGTGAACAAAAGGCCCATTTCAGGTCGTGGAGCAAATCGACAGAGGCGGAAGAGGAGGAGCGGGGGGGGGGGGGGGGGGGGGGGGGGGGTGAGGTGGAGGGGATAACAACAGGCCGTGCTGCCAGAGCTGGGGAACTGGGAGCATCTCTTCCGAGTGGATGTGGCAGGAGAACAGTGGGGGCTGCCGGTGGGCTCTGGGTTAGGGTCAGTTATGGAGTTGGCATTTGACCACCTCATGCTGGTGGCTCTTTGTGCCTGGTGGGGCAACATGACTGGGATCTGGCTTTGTCCCTGTCGGTCAGGTAGATTGAGGAGGGTAGGGAGACGGGGGCAGAAGCTCCAGGCCCTGCTGGGTGGTGGAAATGAAGATGGCCAAGAGGGAAGCGATGGCGAGACGTGGGGGAGAAGCAGGAGGACTCGGCACTGGGACTCGAAGGGCGACCTGGGAGGTCAGGGGAGGAGTGTAACTTTGGATGTGCTGAGTTTGAAGTGTTGGAGGGATGTCCAGGTAGAGATGTCAGTGGACAGTTAGAAATGGGGTTTAAATTTGGGGGAGAGGACAGACTAGCACTAGATTTAGAAGTCATCGGTGTAGAGGTGACAGGTAAGCACGAGGGCAAGAGTTCCAGAAATACGGCTTCACTGTTGCCCACGGCTTCTGGAAACAGGTGTTCCCACCTGCCTTGGGAGTGTTTTCTGGAAGATGATTTGACAGAATGTATCCAAAACCTAAAAAAGAACCTAGCCCTTGCTCAGGACTCTTATTTGTTCACTTAGGAATTAGACGAGTGTTGTACAAAAATGATCACAGTGTTGTTTATTTAGTGAAAGCTGGCTAAATATTTAACAACAGGAGATTAGGGGATTGGTTAAAATGTGAAATAGCCTGTCATGTACTGACATGAAAAGATGTGCTCGATCTATAATGAAGGGAAGAAAGCAGGTTAGAAATTGGTATGGTCACGTTTCTATGAAAGAAGGTACATGTATTTCCAGAAGAAAAGGATGTAAATCAAAATGTTGATTACTTGTAATTTTTCTCTTTTTTTGCTTATCTGTATTTTACTGCAGGGAGGTGTGTTACACTGCCTGCCCCCCTTTTTAAAAAATGATGGAATTGCCAACAGTTGTCAAAGGTGGCAGAGAGAACTGGGGGTAAAGACAGCCCGGTCCCCAGGAGGCCAAGGCCAGGCCAGCTGGAAACTAGTTCTCGAGCCGCACAGGGTACAGGGTGTGTGCTCGCTTTTAGGGGGGACCCCAGAATTTGTTAGTTAAACATCTCTGCTCAGCTGCTGTTCTCTGCTGGTAATGAAGGAGAAGGAGGGTGTCTCCAGAGCTGCTGGGAGAGGCTGGGGCAGTGGGAGAGGCAAGATGGGATGGAGTGCTCGGCCCTCGGGGAGCTGCAGCAGCGTCTTTCTGTGGCCCCAGGCCGCCAGCACCGAGGCCCAGCAAACGGAGACCATACTTGTTCATCAACCGCCTCCTCTCCTCCCATCTTCCAGTGCCTCTCCCGCCTGGGTGTGGGGAGATCCAGCAGGTTCAGCGGGAAGAGCCGGCACACAGGCCACCCTGAGCCCGGGCAAGGCTGTGGAGACACTGGGGACTGGGCAGAGGAGCCAGGAGATGCCTCCCACTGGCCCTGAGCCTCGCTTCCCCAAACCCCATTGAGCCCCCGGTTCCGTTTGCACGACGGGAGCAGTGACACACCTTTTCTCACAGAATCCCTGTGCGCGAAGTGACCCCAGGAGTTCTCACCTTGTAGATCTCAGTTCAGGAAGCCTGGCCTGAGGGAGGGGCGCAGGCCCACGCCCCAGGTGTGGAGGGGAAGACGAGGCAGGAAGGGAAACGGGCAGCTCGGAGGCTCCTGTCGCCTGGTCCTTTCTACTGAAGCGGCTCAGAGAACATTCCTTCTACTGGCAGCTGCCCTGCAGCTCTCTGTGGGCAGGACTTCTTTCATCTCCAGCTGGGAGCTGAAAAAGCAGGCACGGGGGAGTCAGGTTCCTCATTTCTCACCCTAGATGTCCTTTATGATTCATCTGGAGGAAAAATTCCAGCACCTTCAAGGAATTTGCTCACTTCTCTGTTTCACCTGTGAACCCCACCTGAGAAAACCCAGGGCCTCCTGAAACAGAAAGTAAAGCACTGGCACTGGGCCCTCCTGCTCCGGCCAGAACTTGGAGGACTTTGACTTGCTCCCTCATTGCAGGTGGAAGTGCAGCCAGGTGTGGGTCAGTCTCTGCAGGAAGGCGCCCCCACCCCCGCCGGGTGCTCCGGGAGCACTCTCACGGAGGCCTGGGGTTGTGGGCCGAGGGAGGAGGCAGAGGTGGGCAAGGGAGGCCTGCGATGTCTTTTTGGAGGCTGTGGGCCGCTCCTCTAAGCTCCACCATCTTCCCTGCAGCAGCCGCCTCGGCATGGACAGCCCTGCCCGCCCAGCACCTGCCCCTGCGGCCCTGCTTTACTATGTGGCCTTCTCCCAGCTGCTGGGCCTGGCTGTGGTGGCCACGACTGGCACCTGGCTCGGTGTGTACCGAGGAGGCATCGCCTGGGAGAGTGCCCTGCAGTTCAACGTGCATCCTCTCTGCATGATCATAGGCCTGGTCTTCTTGCAGGGAGATGGTGAGTCCCTGGGCAATGCCACCTGGGAGAGGAGATGTGCAGGAACCCTTTCACACCTGAATCTGCCCAGTCAGAGAAGGAAGCTGGCTTGGACCTTGGGGACACTGGGAATCCAGATCCAGGGCCCCACGGCTGGTGGGTGGCAACTCCTTTCTGACCTATGCCAGAGTTTTCACCTCGTGCTTCAACAAGGAGCATCCGAAGGTGTGTGTGCTGCACACGGAGGCCCAGGGGCTGGGCTGTGAGCAAAGCCCATCTTCTGCAGAGGCGGCTTGAAATTGAGGGAGAGAAAGTGAGTGTGAGCGTGAGGGTACGTGCGTGTGTGTGTGTAGACGCTGGACTTGGAGGAGCTACAGCTCCTCTCTCTGGGGTAGGATCCAGGCCATGGCAGGCCCCCACCCTGCCTCAAGGCCAGGGGGCCTTGGCCTTCTCCTTCTGGTAACAAGCAAGCTGGATCTATGCATTCTTCCTAGATGTGGTCCTGGTGACAGCCACCTCCTCAGCAGCACACTCCCGAGAGGCATTCCGCCCGACCCCTGGCCCTGACTGCTTCAGCCCGAAGAGGGGGAGTTAGCTTGGGGTTGCAAAGTTCTTTGAGAACCTGGGGTTTCCCAACCAGGGAGCCTGCTGGCTAAGAGTAGTGAAGGTCTGATCTGGCTTCAGTGCTATACAATCTGAGGACCATCATAGCTAAGAGGTGAACTCAGAAGCCTGGTGGCACCTTGATGTGACTGCACGATGAGCCTAAAACAAAGCCTGGGATACAGGACAGCTAAGAAGGGGGTGGGCAGTGCGAGGGCATACGGAGCCTCGTTTCCTCCCCCACTTCCTGTGGCTGGGGTACCTGGACAAGCCCTCCCCTCTCCAGCCGGGGGTGTCTCCTCGCTGCCCTGGCAAGAAGGCCTCGTGCTCGGCTTAGTGCCCTGACATTCCCTTTCTCACGGCCCACCAGCCCTGCTGGTTTACCGCGTCTTCAGGAATGAGGCCAAACGCACCACCAAAGTTCTGCACGGGCTGCTGCACGTCTTCGCCTTCGTCATCGCCCTGGTGGGTGAGTTCCAGGCACGGGCCCGCCCTCCTTCCCCCACCTCTGCTGACTTGGGGAAGGAGCTGCTTTACTGTCCAGTCCCCCCTCCCCCTTCCGGGCAGGGACACTGGTGCTGGCAGCCACCGAGCTGGGACTGGAGCCCAGAAGTCCCGGTGGGTCGGGTTTCCCTTGGGTCACCGCACCCCCTCCGTCGCCATCAGCCCAGTCCTCACGCGACCCCCTCCGGCTAGGCCTGGTGGCGGTGTTCGACTTCCACAGGAAGAAAGGCTACGCCGACCTGTACAGCCTGCACAGCTGGTGTGGCATTCTGGTCTTCGTCCTCTTCTTTGTGCAGGTGAGTCCTTGCAGCTCCACAGCGCTGGGGAGGGGCGGGGAGCAGGGCCCAAACAGGGCCAGGGCCAGGTGTGCGCACGGGCGAAAGGCGCTCCAGCCCGCCGAGAGCGCTGCCTCCGACCGGCACCCTTCCGGCGCTCTTCTGGCCGACAGGCACGTGGATTTGGTCCCAGGCTCCGCCTCGGGGCGCACAGTGTGGGGCTGAGACCGGCCTAGAGCGCCGGCCCACGTTCCCCACGTGCTCAGCGCTCCCGCTGCGTCTCCGGCCGTAGGCCACCACGCGGGGGTGGCGGGGCCTTTGGTCCTCGCGGGCGGCGGCCCACCTGGGGCGTCCTCGGGCTCCAGTCTCCAGCGCAGCTCAGCCTCCGGCAGCACCTCGCCTTTCCTCCCAGTGGCTCATGGGCTTTAGCTTCTTCCTGTTCCCCGGCGCGTCGTTTTCTCTGCGGAGCCGCTACCGGCCGCAGCACCTCTTCCTTGGCGGCGCCATCTTCCTCCTCTCGGTGGGCACCGCCCTGCTGGGCCTGAAGGAGGCGCTGCTGTTCGAGCTCGGGTGAGCGCCCCCTCCCGGCGGCTCTGTGTGGGGCCGCCGAACAGCGGCTTTTCTCCCAGTGGGGTGGGGGTGGGGGGCCGGGGTTGGGCTTGGGATCGCATTGCATCTTGTGGGCCGGGGGCGAATGGCACTCGGCCTAACGGCGACGCCTCGGGTGGCCTCGCCCTCCGCCCCAATCCCGCAGGACCAAGTACAGCAAGTTCGAGCCCGAGGGCGTCCTGGCCAACGTGCTGGGCCTGCTGCTGGCCGCCTTCGGCGCGGTCGTGCTCTACATCCTGACCCGCGCCGACTGGAAGCGGCCCCTCCAGGCGGAAGAGCAAGCGCTCTCCATGGACTTCAAGACGCTGACGGAGGGCGACAGCCCCAGCTCCCAGTGACGCGCGCCCCGTGCCATCCCGTCCTGTCCGCCGAGGCGGTCTCCGCCGTTTCGGGGCCCCGACAGGTGTCTGTCCCGCACCCGCCGAGGCTCCGGGGGTGGGGCAGCCCTCCTCCCTTAGCGCTGATTTCCGGGGTTCAGGCCCCCTCCGCTTTCCCCTCCTCGCTGCTGCTGCAGCCGCCGCTGCCGTCGTGTTAGTCCTGCGCAGACCCCCGCCCCCCTTGCCCCTGCCACCCCCTCAGATGGAGCAGCCTTGGGTAGGGTTCTGGGCCGTTGGGCCTGGTCGCAGAAGCACAGATCCTTAAAGGGGTTGGAGAGGGGGAGGCGGCTCCCCGCTCGGGGCAGCGGGGTCCTGGGCTGTGTCCGCGGAGAAGGCGGGGCCCAGCGCCGGGCCAGCGAGGCCATGACTTGCTTTGTGTGACACCGAACTCCAACCAGGAGTCTTGTGGGCCCAGCCTTTGGCAGCGGAGCAAGTGATATTATGTGTAAAATATGCTGGTGTCAGGGCAGGGTTCCCCAGGAGAGGGGAGGGACTGGCCCTTGGGAAGCTCTGGACGCGTGGCTTGGGCCCAGCTGCGCTCTGCAGCCTTCTCTTTCTTTAATCCCTTAGCCCCAGGGCGGCTTTCTTTGCCTTTGGGGCCCAGCAGCCCTAAGAAGAGGCAGGAGGTGAGCCTCGGCGGGCGCTGCGGGCCGTATGCCGCCTGCAGGGGCTCCCCTCCCCGCGGGGGCCGGCCTCGCGAGCCAGCTGCCCACCCTCGGAGCTCACTCAGGCGGTGCTCTGACAGAGGCCCAGGACACAAGCCTTTTTGCTTTAAACAAAAAGCTGCCGCTGTTGCCCCCTTTCCCTTTCCATAGGGAGGGTAGGGGCTGCCTAATCAGGAGGAAAGCCTCATCCTCTCCTACCTGGGGCCCATCTTTGCAGGAAGTTGGGACCAAGTCAGAATCGGATTAATCCCCCCAACCCCATGAGTGTGTAATGCTGTTAGCTGAGTCACCGTTTGGCTTCTGTCTAGAAATAACGTGATTACAGCATCGATCTTGTGCTTCTTGGACTTGGTGAATGCTCTCTCCTTGTTTTCCTCGTTTTCTGGGCTTTGAGGAGCATGACACTGTTTGAGACAAGACACAGTTTACTTAAATGAAGACTAATAAAATTTCCAAATCTGTTTTTTTTTTAACGGCTGCCTTTCTCACACCTAAATGCTGCCTTCGAGAAAGGGAGCTTGTCTCCCCTAATGCCCAGATTTCTAAAACAGCTTTTGTGGTGGGTCCTGCCTCAGGCGATGCTGCTTCTCAGAGCAGGTGGCTGTGTTGGGCGCCTTACCAGCAGGGCTCCCTGCTCCCTTCCGTGGGCATTCCGGGCTCTGCTGCAGCCCCGGCGCCAGGGTGTCTCCGCACCCTGTTAATATCATACGCTCTGCAAGGGCACGAGCTCCGGCAACTCTTTGATCACCTGGTATGGTCATTGTTTACACGTGGGAAAACTCACCTTAGACAAACTACAAGAGTACAGCTGTATATCTCCGTTGCCAGAAAGGCACAGAGAGAAATGGAAGCTTGGATTTGCAAGAAAAGTCTATAAACTGGCCTGTTTGCCAAAGTGTATGCTGGATGATTCATGAGCCAAAAAGCCTCCCCCCCCCACCCCCAAGCTGTTCCGTGGTGGTTTATTTTATTTTGCCTGTGGCCAATCTTCTATGAAGTACAGTGTAGTGTTGGTACAACAGATGATTCAATAAATGTCTACAGCAGGTGTCTTGTCTGTTATCTTCATTTACTGTGGCAACAAAAGGAGCCAGTGCTTTTAGCACATGCATGACGTTAGTCTACTAGGGTTGAAAGAATTTGCATATCCCCAGGCTGGGCACAGAAGGTAAAGTGATTAATGATATTTATGATGACACAGGCTCTGAAACAGCCCAGTGGCTGTCCTGATTCTGGACCCAGTGAGGGAGGCTCTTCCACACGGTTAGAGAAATTCTCTTCTCAACCCAGACAGAGTGGCCTGGAGGGTGGAGCCGTAAGAGCCTGACAAGGGCCTTGGCAAGAAGTTTCCCCAGTATTCAATTAACCTTTTTCCTTTTTAAAAACGTGTCTCTTCATTCCTTAAGAAGAGGAGCAAAGTTTTGAGAACAAGCTGAGATTCCACTTAGGTCAATTCCTGAGGCTCAGGCAGATGTGTTTACAGTAAAGCTGGGTGCGACTCAGATCCCACCGGGATCTACCGTGTGCTCCTGAAAAGCACTGTCACTTAGATGAAAAACTTACTAAGAGGGCTCATTATTGAAAGGGACCATGGAAGGGACCATGGATTCTTACTTCCTAGCACTTACTTTCTTTTCTGTATTTCTGGCGTGTCTCAGCCAGAGCCTGAGAGGTCTTTGCTTGATGCATCTATAGAGTCTCCTGATCAAGGCTTCTATGTGGACCTTCATTTGCTTTAAAAGCCTGCAAAGCATGGCCTGGTTCATGTCACAAGGTGATCTCTCGGTCAGGGTCAGGGTTGGTTCTCCGCGTGAGGGCAGAGGCATCCTGACCCTGTGAGGGTGACATCTCCCTTGCGGCTTTTGTGCTAGCCTCTGAATCTTAAGGGTCTCTCTGTGTTTGAATATTCACATAATCCCAGATGCTGCCTCTCCCTCCAGGGAGCTACTCCTTAACCAACTTACCTTCTCACTGGGTTTGGAACCTCGAGGGGTCCCAGAGTTATTCTTCTTGCCCATGGTACAGAGTTGTTTCTCTAAAGGAGCACAAAGTAGCATTCTCTAAGCTTCCTTCTGGACGACTGCCTGTGCTGCTTCTGGGGTCATCCAGATTGCTTGTCTTGGAATACCCCCTTCTGAGGAAGTGGGCAGGCAGCACGGTACAGGGAAAATGCTTTCTGGGCAGATCTGATTCAGAGTCCCACCTTTGACTCCATGACCTTGAGCAACTTAAACTCTCAGGATCTGCTTCCTCATTTGTGTTCTGGAGACGGCAATGTCTGTCAGAAATTGGATGAGGAATACGTTAGAGAACGTGTGGGAAGTCCCCATCACAGTGTCTGGGACATAAGGGGTATCTCAAGAGAACGGCCCTTTACAATGGACTCAGCTCTGTCTCTTCTATGAGGCCCTTTTTATCATAGGGCCTTCCAGACATGATGTCCTTAGTATGAATGTCCTATCCTTATTCCTGGCAATGGGAAGACTCAGTCTCCAAGTTTCTTCAAGCTCCTCCAGCTTTCATTTTTAAAGGTGAAAGGAGATGATGCCATGTTCCCCCCTCAGCCTTGGTCTGTGGAAGGGGAGTCTGACTGCCCACGTGCATGTGTGCACAGCGGTGTGTCGAGCTATATAAAGAGCAACTAAAGGGCACCTACCAGGGAATGAAAATGACTAGGGGAAGACCTACCAGAATGTGCTGTTTCCTGCTGCTCTGAGTGGCTCTTTAGTTAGGTTCAGGGCAAACAGCTTTTAAAAATTAGCTTTCTGGGACTTCCCTGGTGGTGCAGTGGTTAAGAATTTGCCTACCAATGCAGGGGACACGGGTTCGAGCCCTGGTCCGGGAAGATCCCACATGTTGAGGAGCAACTAAGCCCGTGGCCACAACTACTGAGCCTGTGCTCTAGAGCCCGTGAGCCACAACTACTGAGCCTGTGCTCTAGAGCCCGTGAGCCACAACTACTGAGCCTGTGCTCTAGAGCCCGTGAGCCACAACTACTGAAGCCCGCACGCCTAGAGCCTGTGCTCCGCAACAAGGCACCACAATGAGAAGCCTGCGCACCGCAATGAAGAGTAGCCTCTGCTCACCACAACTAGAGAAAGCCCGCGTACAGCAACGAAGACCCAACGCGGCCAAAAATAAATAAATTTATTTTAAAGAAAAATTAGCTTTTTAGGAATCATTCAGTGCCTCAGGAATTCTTAAATAACTGTTTCCCTGGGCTTCCCTGGTGGCACAGTGGTTAAGAATCCCCCTGCCAATGCAGGGGACACGGGTTCGAGCCCTGGTCTGGGAAGATCCCACATGCCGCGGAGCAACTAAGCCTTTGCGCCACAACTACTGAGCCTGTGTTCTAGAACCCGCGTGCCACAACTACCGAAGCCTGCATACCTAGAGCCCGTGCTCCGCAACAAGAGAAGCCACTGCGATGAGAAGCATGTGCACTGCAACGAAGAGTAGCCCCCGCTCGCCACAACTAGAGAAAGCCCACACACAGCAACGAAGACCCAACGCAGCCAAAAATAAAATAAGTTTATAAAAAACCAAACCAAACCAAAAAATAAACCCTGTTTTTCTTTCAACCACTTATCCATTTTTAACTTTTAATGAAATAACTGGAACAGCCCAGGAATGCTTTTCAGACTGAGCAGGTAGTTCCTTCCAGAGTCCTCTCCTCTTTAAAGGCAGTTGTGGTGTCCAGGCTGGGATGACTGCATGCCTGGAGTTTTCCTGGTTCCCCCGCTTTGGTGCTTTGGGGGAAATGGATGTAGTTACACAGCAGGGGCGTTTGTTCAACAAAGTCTGGCGTCTAGAGGAGGTGGTCTCCTTCCTTGCTTGTGCCTGAAGTAGACAGAGAGGTCGAAGCCAGGCAGGAAAGACCACAGGACTCTGTCCTTAACGAAGGGTATGGAGTCTCCAGCCAATTTCAGAAAATCTGCAACCTCTCCGTTCACAGGGCAGCTGCCTAGCTCTCTATATGGCGAGGATTGGAAATTCCGGCCGGATTTCTGAAGAAAAAATAAAGTCACTGGAAGCAGTAGGCTTCCAACTTTAACCAAGTTAGCCTTGGGAACTATAGCTGGTGCTGTCCCCCTGCCTCGGGCCTGCAGTCTCTAAACCTAACAGTCCTAACTGGCAGCCTTGGATTTTGGGTCGGTAGCTGGATTGGGGTGTAGCCTCAGCTATTAAAATCAAAGGAGAGGAACTCAGTGCTCCCTTGGCATGGCTGGAGAAAGACTCTTCCACGGAAGAAAAAGCCTCCCTTTCTCAATGAATGCAGTGAGCCTTGGCTGATGGGCCCTCAGGACTGTCTTGTGCATGGTTCTTGTGTGCCCACCGCAGTGTCCAACTCCCGAGAGAGGTGCTCAGTAACTTCTCTGATGAACCAGAGCCTGAAGGGGTGACTCTAAATATCCCTTAAGAGACCAGCCAAATCATTAGGAATTTGGCCTCTGCCAGTTGTTCTTGGGGGAGGCTTCCTCACACTGCAGGCCTTAGTGTAGCTGAGCGCAAGTCAGCTCCCCTGAGAGGTACTGTAATGGAAGGAGTGCACCACAACGCCATGTGTTTCCAAGTGTTACCCATTTATAAATAAGTACATTTGCTTTCATACATACAGTTCATTGTACAGATGGCGATCTGTATACATGGGCAGGAAACTGCATTCATTTAACTTTTCACATCTATCTCACACAGCTCACATGTACAGACAATAAAACTGCTCAAGCAAGTACAGCAAAGGAAAACGTCTTTCCTTATACACAGGGGCCTAGATGCCTCTGTTGGGTGTGGGACATCCCCACTGCACGAGTTCACAACTGTGTGGTGTTCAATATATCAGGATAGAGAACAAACATGCATTGGATAATATACTGTACAGAGAAAGTCCTTTACATCTGAGTTATAGAAAACCTAAAGGAAAACTAAGTGCATTAAAGCTTTTTCCAGCAAGTGTCTTGAAAGGACAGCAAAGAGGAGGAAGAATCAAAATCATATTAGTACAAATCACTCTTTAATTGTAGACTGTACATGTCTGTACTAATTAAAATCATCTTGGATTTGGAGGAGACAGAACAGAGACAAAGATGCTATGCTGGATGGAAAGGAGGCCATGCCTGAGAATGGCACCTGCCCTGAGCCTGACGAGGAACTGGTCCCACTCAGCAGGAATCAGCCAAAGAGGAAAAAAAACAGAAACAAAAACAAACCAAAAAAACCAAACCAGAACAGGAAGTGTAACTTACAGAACTTCCAAAATAACCTGTGAATGAAGCAGAGATCTGGAGCCAGCATTTCTAACACTTTTCCAGTAAGTTGGTTCACAATAAGGCAGGTACATTCAAGTACTGAATTTTCCAGAATTGACTCTCTGTCTGGTCCTGGGGACCAAAGGGACTGAGTTGAGTCCCCCTAACCAGGTGTTCTGGTTAGTGATTAGGCAAAAGAAAAATCCAGCCAGCAAGTGCTACAACACAGCCCGCTAAGCTCCTTCCTTTCCACAGACTAGGTGGAAAAAACGAGAGCGATGCCGGCCTGCACCTATATGCATCCAGCTAAAACCTGACAGGTCAGCTTAGTGGAGATATCACAGAGTCAGCAGGAAGAAATGAGAGGATATGGGTGAGGAAACACGAAAGTAACACTTGATTTTTGGTGTCCAATTACGCATTCATTTGGTACTGACTTTCAAAGCTCTGACTGTGGCCATCAGCTGGCCACAAGCATCTCAGGGTGGTTCAGCTGCTGTGAGGCATTGGACACCGAAATGCAGGTTACCAACACTTCAGCCCTTGAGTGGTCTGTGTTATAAAAGTTGATGAAGACCCAGTGATTATTCAAGTAGCTCTGCACAGTGGCTCCACCAGCCCCATTGTGCTTGTGTCCAGGCCCCCAGCCAGCCACCTCTTCTTGGGAGCAGCCAGAGCTGAGTTCAAGGCATTGCATGGTGAAGGTTTCCATGACACGTCTTTGTAGGTAGCTCCTACTCCTAAGCCCTTTGTTCACTGTTGTCAGTCATGGTAGCTGCTGGTCAGTCTGGAATTCCTAGAGGAGGAGGAGAGAAAGCCACCCCCCCGCCCACCCCAGTGCACACGCAACCGGGTGGCACAGGCCTGGTGTGGGAGCAGCTGCAGGCTGCCTCTGCAGGGTAGCTTCTCGAGAAGGGGGCAGCCCCGGGACAGACAGGCAGGGCGGGCGAGGCTGGGGTGGGGTGGGTACATCCTGCCCCCTGGGGAGCCTGTTCCATTTTGTGGCAAAGATTCAGCAAGCAACTGGTTTTGTCCGAGGCAATTCTGCAGGAGAAAAATAACTATCTTTGAATCAAACCATCCAACCGTGACACCTCTGGAGTTATAAAAGTTGGAGGCCGAGAGGAACTGAGAGGGATGCTCCTGGGGAAGAAATGGGTCTTCTGCACACCCATTCATCCATTGAGATGAATGAATCCATTCTCCCATTCATCAGAAAGGGAGCTCTGGTCAGCCTTCCCCCAGCCTCTGCCTGGCTGAAGGTCCAAAGCAGGTAGTGTTCAAAGAGCTTATCTCACCACATCTGGCACAGATGTATGAAGACCCCTTTCCAGGCCTTTGTTCCCTCCTTCTCGAACCCTCTTGAGCCTATGGGCCTGTCTGTTGGCCTGGATGTCGCTCCTCCAGAGATGCTGTCATTCTCTGCTACCAGACAAGCCTGGTGCAGAGCCACAGTGACACCTAGTGGTAAAGTATGGTGAAGCAAGGTGACATCCACAAAAACCCACTGTCTATGACTAAAATCTAAGGAAAATACTTATGGATATTAAATTAGATACTGATTAATTTTTCTGTTGGGTACATCTCTGGAATATAAAAATACCAATATTTAGAGAGGGGGTTCATAAACTACTATACAATATAAGGGCCGAGAATACCTTTCTCTAAGCTGTTCTGTTTACAATAATCCAGGCTTAACTAAATTAGCAAACTTGTTATCTCTGGACAACGACCTGGGGTACTGTACATGATTCTAATTAGTGGAATTTTCCTGAGCCTTCGAGTTTAAGTTAAACACATCTAGAAAGAAGGGCACATGGGAGAGGAACAAGAAGGGTTTGTGCTCTATTAACTTGGGACTTTTAATAGCGCACGTCTGCAACCCGGACAAGATACAACAGCAGATACAAAATGGTCTCCATTTTGTCCATGCCAAATTCTCATGTTACACAGGTTTTCCCTTTACTTTGTAAATAAACATTAATTTTTAATTGTTAATTGTGTGCCTTACTGATCCAGTAAATAAAGTAACCATGTCTCAGGAGTCCCTAAGAAAATTGCTGGAAAAGCACTTTAAAATCACGGCAAGTATTTTTTTGTATTTAAAAACTCTTAATCTTTTTGATGCTTATATACAACAGTTATTTCTTGTGCTATAAATGTTGTGATCCACTGCTTTCTTTCTTTCTTTTTTTTTTTCCCTTGAAAAATACACTAAAAGACAAGGGCGGTTTTGCTATTTTCTAATGAAGACATTACTCACACTTAAATATCCAGTATTTATCAGTTACAAATTCAAACAATAAAGTGCACCCATTTAAAGACATGATGTGATGGAAACCCACGAGTGCAAGAATTCTGGGTGAACGGAAGGTAGGATCTGGTGAGAAACCTATAAGCTGAAGTCTGTCACCACTGTCTCCATTTCAGGGTGATGTGCATTGGCCGAGTGGAACTTACCGGTTTCATGTGAAAATTCCCCCCCTCCCCCCACCTGAAGCCAGACATTGACTCAGCAAGTGCCGCCTGGGGAGGAGGCACCTCTAAGGTGCAGCGCTGAGATCACCCCGTGGCAGTGAAGTAGCAAAACAGGGCACAGGCGGTCTGCTTACAAGGAGAAGCTTTGTCTCCTGCTCCAATAAGGTCCAGTTGGCAATTTTTAGTCAAACACAACGGGCGCCCAGTAGTGACATTCACTCCCTCTTACGATGGCTAAAAAAGAATTGCATCTTGACTGTTGACAGTTTAGTGTTTTGTCCAGTAAGGCATGGACCCTAAATCTGTCTGTCCTAGAAAATTCTAAGAGACACGCTCGGGAGAAGTGGCATCAGTGGTGTATCTGTAAAACTGCAGCACCTGCTTGCCCACTCACGTGAGTGCAGGTGGTATGTGTGGTGTTCCAAATAAACAAGGGGCACTTTTCTAATGAACACTGAGAAATTTTCAAAATGTAGCAGCAGCTCCTCAGTGGGTAGTAGTTAAAAAGGGTAAGATGCAAAGAGCCCAACAGGGCTGATGAGATCTGGACAAAAAAAGCTGAGAGGCTGCTGGGCTCCTGGCTGTAGGCTGATGCTATAGCTGTACATTTCACCTTCTTGATGAGAGAGAGAGAGAGAGACACTGATGTCCACTCTGGGCTAGGTGAGTGGGAGATAGTCCTTAAGCATCAGAGAGAGTAGACAGAGGCTGGGTCTTGAGTTAGCCTTGCTGTTTACTTCTAGCACAGGACACACATCCTGGCCTGTTCCAGGCTTGGGGGTGGAGGGGTTCATCTATTTGGCAGAATCTAAGTTAGTAAAGAAGTGTTTCTGATTTCAGCTTCATGCTCCCCATGTCTTAACGATTCTTTCAGAGGACACTATTACAAACAGGTCTGGTCACATCTGGATTTTTATTCAGGAAACCTCCCTTCCTGTAGCCCTTTACCAACAAGAGCAGAATGATTCCTGGTAACAGTGACCGAATTCTCTTTTGTTTACTTTTAGTTGTTTAGTTTGTTAACTTTAAGAGCTGATGTGCAGTCGCTACCAGGCCTGTGCTAAGGCTTCGATTTCAGTGTTCTTGCCGTCCCTCTCATGCTGGCCTCAGTCACTCAAAGGACCGGTTAGCAAAGGGCCACTAGACACAGGAGATGTCTGGAGGGTGACTGGATCAGAAGACTTGCTGTCTACCTTATGTGCTCCTACCCAGGGCTGAAAGGGGTCTTTCTTCACCCGGAAACACTCTGCCGTGCCTGGCTTTTAAATATCACTCCCCAAACACTCCTACCTAGAAAAAGAAAAGAGTAAACAATTCCTGTAATAATAGCTAATGAAACAATAGATCTTGAAATGGAGTTAGACAACATTTGCCATGGAATGCAATGGCCCTGGGTGCAAGCTCTGGGAATAAGTCTTACCGTCCCCAGAGAATTCAACTTCCTTCCCCCAAAACCAATTCTTCACTATACCATCTGGGTTTAAAAAAAAACAAAAAGAGGGCTAGTAGAACAAAATCTGGCTCTAGGCAAAGATCCAACTTAACAGGATTACTACACCAGGCAACCTCCGGGAAGAGGATGCTTTTGGAGGAATACGATGCTCAGTGACGTATCAGAACCCAAAAAGTAGATTTCTCCAAGACAGACTTTCTACAGCCTTTCACTGAGAATCCAGAACAGTCTCTCTTTCTGTGTATTTATTTATTCTCTCCCCCACCCATGGAAAATCGGTCGCTTTTAACGGTTAATTTGGCTAAAAACGTAAAGAATAACTCAGTGAATTATTTAAAAGTATGCATGACTCTCATCCAATTTCCTCGGCTGACTGAAATATTTAAAGGGCTGGTTGTTTTCTCAATGTTCCTAAAATGCCTCTTGGGAAATCCATGTAGTGACATTTCGAATAACTGCATTGGTGCTTTCTTATTTCTTCTCTTTCTCCTTGATCCTTTACCCCCAGAGGAAGACCAGCGATAATCTAAATGAACATTCTAGACCGGATGGCTGCAGGGAGCTGGCGGTCCAGGGGAGGAGACCATGGCACAAGAATGCACTGGGGCTGCTATTTGGATAACACTGGATAAGAATGCAAAGGCAAAGGGGCATCACACTCTTTCTAAAGTTCCTAGAAGAAAACGAACAAGAACATCTTATTTTTGTAAAAAAAGGAGAAAGACGTTTTACACAACAAGAACATCAGTGAAAGCGATTGTCTCCTGGAAAAAGCTGACCAGTGTGTCTGATCTCCCTGGGTTAAAGCCCACGGCACAACAATCTCCTCGTTGGCATCTGAAGAGAGGGAGAGAGCGTGTGGCTAGGGTACAGACAAAAGAAACCCAAGTCCTGGCTCCCCGGAGGCCAGCTTCCCAGTTGGCTGCATGCAAAGGATTTCGGCATGTGGGCTGCCACCTCTGAACACCACGCGGAAACTGCATGAGAAATTAAGCCAGAGAACTACCTCGAATGTGGAAACCAAGCCTGAAAATGTGCAGTGAACACATAGGGGTCTCACTCCAACACACGTCTTTTAAACATTAGACTCCACAAATGGTCTCTTTGGTTTGATAGGGGACGTCTGCCCATGTCGAGAGTCCCGGGACAGCTGCCTGTGCAGGTTGTCCTGGTACGCCTGAGCCACAGGGAGGGTCCGAGCCACCTTCACGTCGGGGTACGAGGAGGCCTGGCTAACTCTCTCCAGCAGGTCTCCGCGCGACCCGTTAGCCAGCATCCCATGGGGGCTGTAGTAATCGTCCTCCAGCAAGTGGCCGTTCTGTGCATTGTTGGTTTTGTTATAAAAGGCAATGTTGCTGATGGATGACGGTGGGCTGAAGGACTCAGGCTGAGGCAGGTTGCCTGGAGACGTAGGGCTGAGAACGGTATCCACTGATGACACTGCCCAGGTCCGATTCTGCTGGTGAAGGTGGGGGTACTGTTGAGTCCGGGCTGTTTTATCTATGATCCCCATGAATGGTGTGGTCCTGGATCGGGTGGGCTCACTAGGGTAACCTCCCTGAGTGGGAGACACTGGCGACAGCTCGTCACATGACCTATCGTATGCCGGTTTCAGTGGGATCTCCATTTGTTGAATTGAGGAAGATGGCCGGAAGGTAGGAGTTAGGTTGGAGGCGGACGAGATACTATTGCTAGATGGAGAGAAACGAAGGCCTACGCTTTGGGAGTGCAGCAATGGCCTGGGAGTTGGTGGGTGGGGTTTGATTTCATTAGGGTTGACACTAATAGGTCTTCTGATTAAATGTGACACATCGGGGGAACCTAGTTGGCTGGAGGAACGCTCCAGATCTAGTTTTGAGTGACAGACTGGGTAATAGGATGCGGACTGGCTACGCCCAATCTGTGGTGTCTGGCTGTATCTCATGCCACCTCGATAGGCGGAGGAAGGTCGCTGGGGAAGGTCTTCTTTGGTCAACCCTCCGTGCTGACAGATGGCGCCTGCACTCAGGCTGGCCTGCACGTGCTGCACGGGTCTCCCATCCCCTACAATCCCCCCGATTGACCCTTGATAAACCAACCGGCTCTGACTTACTCCTATGTCTCCTTGTGAAGACTGGTATTTACCAGCCATTGAATGGGCCACTTGGCCATAGGCCCCTGTGGAGATGACAGTGCTCGAATGAACTGCTGAGCTGGGCTGGTTGCTTCTCACAATCTGCGCTTTGGCCGGCTGGAGCCTGAGCCCTTGCTGGGGCACTGCCACAGGAAGCTGGGGCATCTGGTAGGGCCGCTGGGCCATCTTGGATAATGGAGATGTCGGTCTGCCAGGAAGCTGACTAACATTTGTTTCTTGCTGATAGCGCACGGGGGAGCCTGACTGGGATCTATAGACACTCATGCTTTCCGCTGGAGGGCTGGCCCGATACTGAGGGCCTCTGCGGAGAGGGGACGGGGGAGGGCTTGGGTATTCCTTGCCCTGCCCTCCCACAGGAGGGGGGCTGAAGCGGTAAGATCCTCCCTGATGAGCTGGGGAAGTATGCGGGGGACTAGGCCTGTAATGTGAGTTCTGGTGAGTCGGAGAAAGAGCAGGTGAGGTGGACTGAAAGCTCTGCCTAGTGGGAGAACCTACAGAACTACTGGACCGGAAGTCAAAAACCTGATGAGAGCCGAGAGGCGAGCTGGAGATGTAGGCCGCGTCACGGTGGGCCGGGGAGGAGGGCGGGCTCTGGATTATCGGGAGCCCCTGGCTGGGCCGAGCCTCCGTCTGGAGGCCGATGGACACATTCTCAACATCCTGTTCCAAGAACTCCTCCTCGAGTATGTCCTGCACAGAGTAGATATCTTCACGCGGGGGTTCGGGTTCTGCTTCCTCCGGTAACTGCTGCTGTGCGGCCGCCGGCTGTTGCTGCATCTGCCGACACTCCTCCCCCACTCTCAGCAGGAGTCGCTGGATCTCACGGTTGTTTGGACACAGCTTGATGGCCTCGTTCAGGTCCTCTAAGGCCGCTGCAAACTGTCTGCTTGACAAAATGTAAACACAGGAACTGGAGTTATTCTGAATCAACAGGAACCACCAAGAGCTGAGCACACGGTCACTGTTTCAGAGAACTGTTAGCGTCTGGGGGCATCTGGGGGGCTTTGGTTTCGTCTGATTTGTAAGGAAGGAAATAGGTAGGCTGTCATTCCAGAAGAGTCCAGAATGATTCCCTAGCCAGTTCAGCCTCCATCTTCCCTCTGGCCTCTCTGGGATCCGTGGAGAAATGTCCCCATTTTGTCAGTCCAGCGAGGCCCTTCAGGAAGTTTCTCTCAGTGTCCAAATGCACACCAGGTAGTATGAGGGTTGGGTGGGGTTGTCATTTACAGGGCCACTGTCAATTAGCTTAGGAACAAAACAGTAACTACAATATTTAAAATCTTGCTGATCCAGCAGAATTTTTTCTTTATATTTTAGCTCCAATTTCCAGGCCTGTTCCATCCTAGGCAAGAACCCTGTCCTCTGCCCTTTCTACCCCTCGCCCCACAGCACTGCGGCTCCTCCATTCTGCTACATCAAAGCTGGGCAGGTATTAGGCTTGCTGACTAGAAAACTCAGATTCTAGTCTACAGATAAGGACACAAACAGTCAGAGATACTCCCATCCTCTCTATTAACCTTGCCCAGAAAAGGGGCAATTGGCCTTGTGGGGAAGGAATAATCCAAGGGGAAAGAGAATTTGACAGTCAAGCTTCTGTAAGAACTCTGTTGCCCCAGCTAATTAAGACTAAGATCACTGCCACCGTCATCACTAGACTTAACCTGGGTTTGATTTTCAGGACCACATGCCCCCTGGTCATAGCTGTGAACCTGAAGCAGTTCTTTTACAGGCAGAGTTGGGGAGAAGGGCAGGGTGCCGGGCAGGAGGCATTAAGGACAGTGACAAGTTATCTAAAGATCACTGATGGCAGTTTCTAGATCTTTCTGGAGCCTTTCCTGCCCACTGGCCAAACCACAGCAGATGGGGCATGAGAGAGGGGGTTTCTCTTGGGCCCTCTCAGTCCTGGCAGCAGGACCTCCTGTCTCCATGCATGTGTGGTGTGGTGCTGGGAGGGGTGGGTATGGGAGAAGGAGGCTTGATGCCACCAGACTTGAGGAGAGCCCCAGGAGGAAGACTAAATGATCCAGGGAATCTCCCAAAGGCCTGTAAGAAAAGAAAGAGGGGCCTGTGATATATGACCCATCCTACTTTCCCCTCTAAAAGGGCTGGGAGGATATTTTGCTCAAGTGACCTCTTCTTAAGCCACCAGTGTCTCTACGCTATCTGCTTTGGGGGTTAAAAAGCGACTGAGATATGGCAGAGGCTTCTTGGAAGAAGGTGCCATTCTCCAACAATGAAAAGGCAGTTTTCTCCCAAAGTAAAATGCTCTAGATCTCCACAGCCCCAAAGAGGTGCCATCTGTACGATGCGTTCTGTGCGATGGGAGCCATCCCCAAAGCTTGGTCCTGCGAGTCCTCAGGGACAGACATATGGGTCTGTCCGATATGCCCCAGGACGGTCTACGTTGCCTTGGCCAGATTTTCAGAAAAGAGAGCTCTTGCTTCTCACCCTCTCTCTCTCTCTCCTCACCTGCTGCTGCGTTTTGCCCTTGCTCTTGCATAGTAAGCTTCATAAGATTTCGGTTTCAGCTCCAGGGCCTTAGTAGCAAATTCCTCCGCCATTCCAAAATCCTGTCATTACAATAGGTGTGCAAATGAGTCATTGAAGAGATATGAAAAATAGACATCTTGGGAATAAAACAGATTATATGTACATTTCTTTGACATTTATGGACGGAACACCTGGGATTCTTGACATGCCTGGCATGGCTCTAGCCACGTGGCCCAGACTGAAAGTTCCTTCTGTCTTTCGCCCTGTGTGGCCCTGCAATGGCTCACAGGAATTCATCTGCCCAAAAGTATGAAAATATTTTTAACTTGTCCTCTTTCTGCCTTTGCAACATAGTTCTTTCTGGTCCAGAAGCCAAATGTCAACCCACTGAAGCTCTTGAAGTTGGAAACCCGAACTCTTGCTGCACACGCGTATATGAGGCAAACACACATGTCGACGCCTCGTGTGTACCCTCATCCTACCCCCCACCTTCCTGCCGCACCCACTATTCCTTGGCTTTAAAGGGATGAGAAATAAGTCTAGGAAGATGGGATTTGTGTAAAAAAGAAATGACTGGCTATGGAGACGGGATGGAGGAGGGATGTCAGACAGGCTTGCGTTCGATTCTCTGCTCTGCTTTGTAAGCCCTCGGGGTCTGTTGTGTGTTTTCTTATCCATACGGACCTCCCAGGTAGGATTAAGAGCAATAAAGCATTTGAAAGCTCCATACACAGTCCCTGGCACACAGGAGATGCTCAATGAACGGTAGTTTCCATTCTGTTTCATAGAGGCTTCTCTGGCCTGCTCCTTCTCTTAAATTGTTCCTTACTTAGGAAACATTTAAAATTTAAATAACAAGAGAGAAGACTGGCTGTCACTGGGGCCTGTGCTGTCACCTCATCTCTTAATCACTGAGGCTGCCTGGAGGAACACGGTCCCATCTGTCCTCATTCTGAGAAGCCCTGGGAACAGGAACCAGGGAAACGAAGCCATAGTCTTCAAGACACCCTTACATACTAAACTAAAGGGGAAGGTTTTCTCCTCTTTTACTATCAAAGCCATAGTACAGCACAGTAGCCTCTGGTTAAACTTGTGAGTCCTAAGGCAGAACAAAGGCCCTGGGGTGGAGGTAAAGTTGCAAGAAAAAAAATTAATGGGCAACTTTCTACATAGGACGACAGACTTCAGGTGGTCCTGGGAGGTGATTAACTGTTTCTGATCCAACGTGGAGCTAGAGAGGAAGTGTTCTATTTTATAGCATCGGCTTCCAGCTCTACTGTTTCAAACTTTCCCCTTAATTTTTTCTTTTGGGACAATCATTATTTCTGGGAAGATTATAGAGTATTTTTAAGAAGCAGACTATTTGTGAGGCAAAAAGGCAGCCAGCAGGTTGGCAGCAGCTTCAGAGCTTTGTCTAGCCCTTGCTAACTGGAGCTGGAGGAGACCCTCGCTGCCGTTTCTTCTGTTTCACGTAAGAACCTCACTACCTTTCCCGGAGAACCTCTCCCACGTCCCCACTCTCCTCAGCACCTGGGAAAACTCTGCCTCTTCGGGCATCACTGTGCCCTCTGAGATACCCACGTCTACGTATCAGGGTGCTCTTTTCATTGCCATCTAAAGATGGATGATATAAAGGTCACTTTTCCAGAACCGACAGCAGATCTGTTGCTACCGAGGCTGAAAGCTCACTTCTGTACACCTGAGTTCTCTATCCCTTTATTCAAACATTCCTGTTTGGCTTGGATTATTTTTATCTCCTGAGCAACCATGAGACCTCAGGCTAGTGGATGTCAGAGATGCCTGACATGATCCTGGCTATTCCCAGGATCTGAGAGAGGGTTCTTGGCCCAGGAGTGTCTGCAGGTCAAGGGAGCAGTGCCTGAGGGCATCAGAGGCTGTATCTGCAAGGCAGGCAAGAAGGACCAAGGACTATTTAGGGGATAATAAAGGACCAGGAGGAGTTCTAAGACTCCCTCTGTGACAAGAAGGGACATGTCATGTTAGAATAAAAGGACGAAGAAAGAAGTGAAAAGTTGAAGATTAGCCTTAGAAATTAAATCTTGAAGTTCATGGTCCTGGGCCCTCTTTCCAGCCCTTCCTTAGATGACTAGGGGGTCTACCAGTAAGGAAGGGAATGACTAAAATTTGTATCTAATTGCATCCGGAGTTCCAGTGACCACTGCTCTCACATTTTCCCAAAGACCAGAAAACTGACCTGGGGGCAGGGCGGGATGATGATGGCGTTCCAATCACTTTCAGCAGGAATCAGGAAAATTCAGAAAGCTACAAAGTGCCCACAGGATTAACTTTTTTATAGTTTGAGGTACGGATTGTACTTAGACTTGATTTCTTTCAAATTGCAAATGTCAGTGCTCTGTGAAGGACAACCAAGTTCCAAATGGGGCAGACAAGGATTTCAGGGGCCTGGTAAAAGCCAGTGCATGACACGGACCGTCAACTTCCAGTACTGCAGAAAGGAGCTGGGATGAGAGGGACTTACGTTCATTTTCCTGCGACATCGAGAGAGGTTGAGGAGGAGAGACACTTTTAGTTCCCGGAAGGTTTTCAAGTCCTCACCAAACCCTTCTCTAGGGAATTTCTTCAGAGCGTACTGGTAGCGCTGGGCAGCTTCCTTTACTTTCCCTTTCTAGTGGGAGCACAAGATAGCAAAACACACTGTTGGTCTGCTGAGCAGCTGACGAGGTTTGCCCCCACTCCCTTCCTCTCTCTGCAGTTACTACTAAGGGTTAGCCCTCCCAACACCAGCCCTGATGGTGAGAGCAGAAGGGTCCAGTCTTTTCTACTGGAAGCTCACCTGGCAGGTGAGGGGTGACGAAGGGGATTCCCAAGATACAAGCCAGAGAAACAAAGTCTTGGCGTATGAAAGGCCTGGGACCCCAGCTTCCCAACTGGACTCCCAAGGAACTGACCTTGTTCATTTCAAAGGAGGTTTTTCCCGACCTGATCTCCCTATAGGACACATAGCATTCCCCAGTCCCAATCACTCCAAGGTTATTACTACTTCTTTACATTTGTCTTATCTGTAAATTCTTTTTGTTCCACCTTGCCAGTCCTCTACAAGAGGCCATTCTCCTCCTCACAAAGGATGTGGGAGCTAAAGCAGTCTAGCTGTTGCTCCCCTAATCTCATGGCATAAAAGAATATCAATGAGTCTTCCCCTGTTTTTCGAAAAGGCATGGGGTAGGGTGGTGGTAGACAAGTGAAATTTAGAATTTGTGATTCCATCTATGTCAGAGGGATTTTCCAAGATGAGGTAAATCTGTGACCCATCTAGGGAACGGATCACAGGGGCCCTGAATTTTTCTTACATTTTGCATCTGAAAATCTGTAAGCTGAGCCCAGAATGATGCAGGAGGCATCTCACACTCTGTTAGCTGCCCTTTATCCACTCCATTCTGTCTGTATAGTTGCAACTCCAACCAGGGATCCTGATCTTTTATTTTCTCTTTAGACGCTTTCACTGAGGATAGACCTGGGAGTCTTCCAAGGCAGAATTCTGGGTAGGAGCAGGAGGAGCTCTGCCTGTTTAGGAGGTAGGACTCCTTGTCTTAGGGTGCCACAAGTTATGTTATGAACAGGGCTGAGATTCTTGACAGCAGTGCCACTCTCGAGTCCATAAACATGACACCCTGAGAGGCCCTTCTTTGAAGTCATGTAAAATCATGGCTGGGTCAGAACTCAAGTTTCCTAGAAGCCTAAGAGTCCTAGATTACAATAACTCTCACTCAAAGGGTCTTTGGGAAATACAGCTGGACTCCCAGGAGCTCTGTATCCTCCTTACACAGGGCGGAAGTGACGTGCATCACGGTCATTTCCTCATCTTTGGGCCTGGGCAGGTCTCAGTGACACCTGCTGCCGAAAGCTGGGCCGGATTTGTATTTACTTTAGGAGAAGAAGATTCAGCTAATCTTAACACAATGAGATAACTCTGACATGGGAAGTTCTTAAGGGACTTCCTGTAGCCCATGGGAGTTTGTGTGTGTTAGGGATATGGAGCCTTCAGCTTGAACTGTGAGTACAAGAAGACTTCATACCTTTTTTGTTGTCATTTCAAGTAAATCTTGTAATTGCTATTTGTCTTGGTTTCATTTTCTTCCTCAGGGGTGCTGATCAGCTATTATTACTACAGATTTTTAAATCTACACATTTATGAAATCTAAAAGCTAAGATTGATGCCTCTTTCCCGCAGACTGGAAGTATCTGTACTATAGAAGGTTTCTTTTACTTGTCCCATGGTTTCCAGGCTCCAATGAACAGATTCCGTGTAGAATCTACGTGCCTGCCTATTAGTGACCAGGTAAAACTAGGTCTTTAGGTTCACCAGCCGCAGGCACGTGCAGGCTGCTCTTGCCCTCTTGTTGAGAGAGCAAAAACCTGGGGTCCTCAGCTTATGAGCCCACCACCGACGGACGGCCTTGCCTCTAGAACCAAGGGTGAGACCTGCCGAGACTTCGGGAGATCCTCCAAGTAGAGAACAGCCAGCGGCTCCTGCCTCCGCTCACCTTATAAAACATGTCCCCCTCTTCCATCAGCTTGCTTAGCAGGATGATCATGATGTCCGGTTTGGAGGTGGCCATCGCCCATGTGGCTGGACCTGTAGTGTACAGGATGCATGATGGGTAAAAAACTCATACAATGTAAGGGTGGTAGGAAGCTAGGTGAAAAAAACACCCTTGGGGAATTTCTGCTGAGAGAACAACTTGCTCCACAACAATGGCCTCATCTTTTAGAACTGGGAGTGTCTTAGTAGCTCCCACTGCCAAGAAGCTGCGTTGGATTTGTATTCACCTTAAAATAAGAGTGTTTGAACTGTCTGAGTTTGCACCACTGGAGGGCAGCAAAGCCTGCGTGTTGTATTTGGGCAGGCGATGGCTTATTTTGGAGTTATTTTAAATAAGGAAATTGGGAGAAAGGGTTTACATTAAATGTCACCATAAGATTTTAAAAATCTAAAAAGGGTAATTTATTTCAGAATCTGGGACTCAAGAGCCCCAGCTGTTTAGTCTCAATTTTTAAATACGTTCTTTGCAGAAGGGAAACCATGAAAGACTCTAAAGGCTCCCCTAATTTGTAAGTACTGAATAGGACTCCTGGGATTCATGCTGAACCAGGAGCACGGTTCCAATGTGAAACAAGCCAACATGACCGAGGACCACTTTACCCACAAAGAGAAAGAAAAGGTTAACTCGATTAGTTTACGGATGCCTGAATTATTTACCAACTAGGCTTTTCAGGGTTAGTTATCAAAAGTTCAAGTTATTCTCTACAACAGTCATTAAAAAAAATCTTCTTTTAAGGTGAAGTAAATTAAAAGATTAGAGGTGTAGGGAACTCATGCAGGCTAAATCAAAGAGGAGAAGGCAAAGCTGACCAAGCCATCAGACCACGCCTGATGCTGACAGCGGTGAAATATACCTCGTGGGCGACTCGGTAACGTCTGACAACCTTCAAAGAAAGGAGAAAACAAAAAGTTGTAGGAGAGGAAAAAAAAATGGATGAAGGTGAAAAAAAAAATAAAAAAAGAAGGAAAAAGCAGCGGTGAGAGGCAGGCAGCAAAAAAGCCAGCATATCAGCCAACCCTTGTCTACAGGCCTGAGGGATTGGGAGTGGATGGGACAGCAGCCGCAGGGACTCGAGAGTCCAAAGCACATACAGAGCAAGGGAAAGCGAAGGCTGTGGCGGTGCAGGGATCCAGGATGCTCACAGGGCGGGGCTGCTACCGAGGCGTCAGCGCTGAGATGTGCTTAAGGTCGGAGCAGCCTCCTGGCTAAGGCTACTCGGGGCACGGCAGATAACCGTGTGATTTTGGACACAGGGTAGTGTAGACCATGGCTCAGATGGTGCTTTCTCTGGGCCAAGAGCCTTCTGTTCACTTGGACAATAACTGGGCCAGGGCAGAGGGGAAACTACATACACGCACACCACACACCCAGGCCAGCCAGACCGCCGGACCAGTCTGGCCCCTGGGCACAGATGGCCAGCACCTTCTTCCTTTTTCCTACCTATCTTGGCTCCTTTCTTCAGAAGAGTGACAACAACAGAAGTGTTCCGGCACCCCACTGCCCTGTCCAAAGGGCGCATTCCGCTGTAGTCAACGTGCTCAATCATGGCCCCGTGATCCACCAGGAACTGGACCTAGGACATGGACGAAGCAGCGCAGTTAACGCAGGTGTGATGGCTCACACTGCTCCACTCAGGGCTCTGGCTGCTGCCTGCCCTTTATTCAACTACTGGTTTGAGCCAGGCTGGACAGTCATGGTATTCCAGGCCAGACCTATGCTCCTGGTCTTTAATGGTGTTTTCAATGTTCCCGCCCTGGAGCAAGTACAGATCTGAGAACTTTATATCAGGAATCACCAACCCCAGATAACAATGTGGATAGAGAACCTTCCCTATTCTTACCACCCTGAGGCTTGGTTAAAGGCACTCACCACCTCAGCATCACCATAGAAAGCTGCCAGATCCAGTGGGGTGCGGCCATTCTTGTCAGCATGGTCTGTGGCGGCTCCATTATCCACCAGAGAACGTACTACTGAGAGATGACCCTTCAAACAAGCCCAGCTGAGGGCTGTCAATCCTTCTTTGTCCATTAGTGCAATGGAGGCACCTACAAGAGCAGGCATAATACAGGGCTGAGGAAACATGAAAATTCACAGCAGGAGGGAAAGCTGGTATTTAAGGTGTACACTCGGCCAAAGCACAGCTTATGTTTCTGGGATATGAGTTGTCTTTTGATAAAACTGTTAACAAAACTGCTCCCACAAGCTGTCAGTACAAGAGTCCAGTTCTTTGACAGGGCAGCCTATCCTGGGTTGTGCATAATCTCTCCCCAAGCCTACTGTTTATCCTTAAGTTTCACTACTCCTCTGTGAGAATCCTCAACTTTGCCCCAAATGGATGTGCTCACCACCTCTAGAATCTCCCACAAGTACTCCTGTATCCGCACTTCCGGTCATGCTGCCCCCATGTGTGGATACCTTTTATCTCCCCATGACTTACCTCACTTCTACCTGTTCTCTAGGAACCATCTCAAACCTCCCTGTCGGGGCTTCCCTGGTGGCACAGTGGTTGAGAGTCCGCCTCCCGATGCAGGGGACATGGGTTCGTGCCCTGGTCCGGAAGGATCCCACATGCCACGGAGTGGCTGGGACCGTGAGCCATGGCCGCTGAGCCTGCGCATCCGGAGCCTGTGCTCCGCAACGGGAGAGGCCACAACAGTGAGAGGCCCGCATACCGCAAAAAAAAAACCCTCCCTGTCTCCAAAAAGCTTCTCGCATTCACTGTTACCTCATCTTCAACCTGCTTGACATATGTCACCTTATTCTGTTATTAATCTTTTTTTTAATGTATCCCGCTTATTTGTAATAAATTCTCAGTGCATGTTTTCTGAACTTGGCAAAAATCTTCGATTTCTAATGGTATAAACTCCTTGAGAGGTTCTCATAAAATAAGGAGCTCAGAACAGGTTTATCATTGATGATAGTACTAGGACACCTTCTCCCGCCTTAGAATGGGAGGAAAACGGACTCATAGGAAGAGACTGAGCCCAGGCCAGGAAAGAAATCAGGAGTTTAATTAAACTAGTCAGCCTTCAACAACCCCACCCCCACTCTTTTAGCCTATTTTATATTCTGCATCTTCTTCCCTTCAACATTTCTATTTTCACCTGTGAGGAGCAAGCACACTTGACATACTGTTTTTGTAATTAGTCTAAACTTCAATATACGTTTGGTTCTCAGCCTAGACTGTAAGCTCTTGGATGGCAAAGAGCCTGTCGTTCCCTTGCTAGTTTTGAAAAGTACCTAAGATGACTCTTTCCACACAGTTGGCATGACATGCGCACTAACTAAATTAGAGATCAACTTACTGCACACACAGTACGTTTTCCAGGCTGCGTCCTCAGCCGGACAGGATTCAGATGTCAGATCAAGCTCAGGACCTGCCACAGCCAGGCTCTGGGGCTACTCAGCAGATATGTGGCCTATCACCTCTGTACCCCTAGAGGTCAGACAACCAGACTTTGTGGCTTCCCGTAACAGGATGGAGGGTTGGAAAGTACGATACTTCTAACCCTGAGGAGAGCCATCCATGTAGTGGGTTATCTTTTCACAATGGTGTAGTTTGCAACTAAAACACTGACTCTAACATGGAATGAACCTGAATATGGGACAGAATCTAAGGAGTTTTCTCAGATGCAACATCTATAAATTTCCTGGACAGAGTCTTCAGGGGTGGAAAAAGCAGGATAAGAAGGTTCTGGATGTATGTTACAGATAAATTGATTTTACAAAGATAAGGGAAGCTGGAATTTAAGAAATTAAAAGGAGATACATATGAAAAAAAAACAGGTATTCAATTTCCTCTGAAAATTCAATTTGAAATCTTCCTCTTCTCTCTTTTCTTCTCCAGACAGTTAACAGAATCACAGTTCTCCCAAACATCCATTTTAGAACTTTGGAGTTACCGTCAACTCATCTGTCCTTACGACCTGCATGTAATCAACCCTTATATCCAAAATCTATTTTGCACTTGGCCCTCCTGTTCTAACAGCTACTGCACCTCCATGGATTCGGCATTACCTCTCATCTACTCAATGACAATGGCTTCCTAATTGATCCCCAGGTCCACTATAATCCCTTCATCAGCTCTACTATTTACACTACTGCCAAAGTGAGTTTTCTTTTTTTAAAGTGCAACTCTGGCACTGATTCCCTTTTTAAAAATCTTGAAAGGCTCCCTACTGCCTTCAGATAAGTCCGAACTCTTTTAATCTGCTCCATTTCAATTCCTTTCCACATACATTTCCAATTTTATTTCCCAACAGTCCTCGTGTACGTCACTGGACAACTTGCATATTTCCCCAAACCTGTTGTGTACTGTTTCTCCTCTCTGACCTTTCATTTACATTACGTCCTCTCCCTGAATATAGAACATTTTTCCCATTCAAATTTCAAAGTCTGTCCTGTTCTAACTCAAATACCTTTATCATCAGAGTACTTAGGATTCTCTGCTTTTTAAGGTAGTTCCTTATCTTTGTTTTATCCCCTCCTTGCCAGATTATAGACCCTTTGAAGACATGGATTGTAGTGTATTTATTTTAAAAAATCACTCAGTTCCTAGCATAGTGTTTTGCGGATAACGTAGGCTAAATAAACTTGGGTAGGATTTGTTGATTGAGAGAAACTCTGATTTAAGTGTGAAAGAATGAAACGGTAACAAGACCGGAGACCAGAATGCCTGCAGCGTAAAGGGAACACATGTCTGGGATCTGTGTCTGAGGAGCTTCTACGGGCTCACGGCAGACTGTGTGCAGTCATCTACAGCTTATCTGTGGTGAAGGGGTCCTGCCTTTTCCAGTAGACTCAGGTTGTTCTGGGACATTTACTCCTGCCATGTTTTACCCTGAGGAGCTAGGCATATCTCCCTTGCTCCTCCAGCCCCCTCTTAGCAGAAGGATAGATACCATGAAACCAGGTTTGTTTGGTGGCTTGTATTGGGGAAGCAAGAACCACTCTGTACACGGGGAAAACAGTTCTCTGATTCTGACCCAGTTTTGTGAGTCTAAGGTTGTGGAAACAAATCTTTGCAGGAGAGAGCTAAAGATCCAGTAAGTCTCTGACTGAGTTGTAGTTTGAAATCTTAGAAGAAGAAACCTTGTCTTCTTCCTAAATCAAATACCCTTCAGCTGCTCCAGCCTGGGCACGATTTGCAGGAGCTTGTTTTTCTTGAAGTGTGTGCACCTGTGGATATTAATTATAGATGAGAAGATCCCGTTTACTCATAGGGGAGGCTTGCTGGAATGGAGTAAAAGCTGGTCACAGTCACACCACCTCCTGCTTGATGCAAATGCTCGAGCTCCACTAGATGGTACTGCAGAGTCACCAGAGACTGGAGCTTTTCTACTACAGAGGTTCGTTCCCCTGTCACTCACGACTATTCTGTATAGATGACTGAGGTCGGAGCCATTGAAGGGAATGCTTTGGATAGTATGACCACAGTCTCCTTTAACTTATTTCCCATTCACCAGGAATATATGAATGTTGGTAAATGTCAAGAGGAATTTATTACAATAGGAGGGTAATAATACCCTGATTCCTCAAATAGGGTCCCATGGTCAACAATCATTTCAACTTCCATTTGCCTCCTTAGGATACAAGAAAAATATTAGTTGTGCAGGCTTACAAAACAATTGATCAAGTCAAAATACGACCCCTGGAAGATGAACATTTACTGAGTGTACATTAAAAAAAATCAAATTTGGGAGATTAAAGAGCTTAGATTATGTAAATTTGATTAGGATACCAAAAACCCCTCAAGCCATAAAGAAATAGAGAATGTCAGAATTAGAAGGGTCCCACTGTATATGAGAAGAGAGGAGACGGACTTTCATTTTCTAACCAACTGGCTTGAGAATAGCCGTTCTCAACTCCTCTTGGAATCCATCCCCGGAAATCATGAGTTCCTTGGGTTGTTATGGGCACTGATCATCAAGCTCTGGCATTGGAGGACTGACCTTGAGCAAGGAGAAAGTCCACAGTTCCCAGGTGGCCTTCGGAAGCTGCCATCATCAGGGGAGTACGGCCCTGCTTGTCCGCCATGTTGACATCAGCTCCGTGGGTGAGTAAAAGATCAACAATCTGCAGTGCAGAGAAGCAGGGACCCATCAGCCAGGAAGCGCTGCTGAGCAGACACACGCACGCCCTCCCCCACACTGTGAGAACTCCCCGCTAGTCACCTCTAAAGAAACTTTCCACTGCAAGAACCCCCTGCGTGGTCTAGCACCATGGGATTCGATCTCTGACTGTCTCAGGGACAGCCAAATGAGAAGAATTCAACTCTAAACGTCTGACTCAGCCACTCAGTAAAAAAGAATTCAAGATGACAAAGGCCAAGATGTAGACTAAACAACCCCATGATGGAAGTGCCAACACCTATGTCAGTGCCATTTTACTGGCCTCCAGGGGTTGCAAACCTGCCTGCAGTGAATATTTACAACTGAGCAGAATACAGTAAATACAGAATACAGCCTCTGATAACTCTTTAGCACTGTTTGGCTCCTAGGACTTTTTTCCTACTTAAACATTTTCAAAGATTATAACCAATATACTTTTTTTTTCCATCCTAAATATATAAATTAGCGTCTATCCAGAATCCAAACATCTGGAAAGATCACACAACTAGAATTTACAAATACCACATTTTCTTTTTGCAAGTCTGAGGCACACCTGCTGTAAGTGGTTAGCAGGGATCTGTTGAGGTTTGAACCTTCAAGAGACCCTGGGGATGTTGTGAAGTGTGAGAAGGAGGTTGCTGCACCACCAGGCCAAAAGTAGTTAGTCCTTCTATATGATACAGATCATCGGGAATGATCTGTATCATATAGAATGTATGAATGTTAATTTTCTGATGTATTCTCAATTAACCAGAATATTAATAACAGAGGCCCAAGTCTTCAAACCCAGTGACTGCTGGATAACCCAAATTTTGTGATTTTTTTTCCTCTGCTTGAGAAGTTCCCACCCAGGAATGTAAACTGATACAGCCACTATGGAGAACAGTATGGAGGTTCCTTAAAAAACTAAAAATAGAACTACCATATGACCCAGCAATCCCAGTACTGGGCATATACCCTGAGAAAACCATAATTCAAAAAGAGTCATGTACCAAAATGTTCATTGCAGCTCTATTTACAATAGCCAGGACATGGAAGCAACCTAAGTGTCCATCAACAGATGAATGGATAAAGAAGATGTGGCACATATATACAATGGAATATTACTCAGCCATAAAAAGAAACGAAATTGAGTTATTTGTAGTGAGGTGGATGGACCTAGAGTCTGTCATACAGAGTGAAGTAAGTCAGAAAGAGAAAAACAAATACTGTATGCTAACACATATACATGGAATCTAAGGAAAAAGAAAAAAAAAGGTCATGAAGAACCTAGGGGTAAGATGGGAATAAAGACACAGACCTACTAGAGCATGGACTTGAGGATATGGGGAGGGGGAAGGGTAAGCTGTGACAAAGTGAGAGAGTGGCACGGACATATATACACTACCAAACGTAAAATAGATAGCTAGTGGGAAGCAGCCGCGTAGAACAGGGAGATCAGCTAGGTCGTTTGTGACTGCCTAGAGGGGTGGGATAGGGAGGGTGGGAGGGAGGGAGATGCAAGAGGGAGGAGATATGGGGATATATGTATATGTATAACTGATTCACTTTGTTATAAAGCAGAAACTAACACACCATTGTAAAGCAATTATACTCCAATAAAGATGTTAAAAAAAAAAAGTTCCCACCCAGAACTCACCCCTGCCTGGGGCACTGGAAGTAGCTACATGCTTACCTGCCAGTGGCCTTGGCGAACGGTGCTGAATAAGGGCACTGCCCCTCGGCGGTTTGGCTGGGCCACTGCTGCCCCTTGTTCCAGGAGTAGTCGACACACCTCCAGTTTGCCCCTTCCGGCTGCAGCTGTCAGGGCTAAGGGCAGAGAGCACAGAATGAGCACAGGGGGTCTTGCCTTCTCCAGCCCTCTAGGGTAAGCAGGGCAGCACACCTGTGTTTGATGAATGTAATTGCTACTTTATCTCCAAGAATGATGATTTTGGCTACTTCTGCCATGAAGGAAATTTTCGAAGAAAAATAAAAGGACTTACATATATGGAGACAATTATAATAATTTTATTGAAAAAATCACCTTTGAGCAAACTTACTTGGTTTCATGTTTCCTACCCAGACTATCTTCTCTGCTTTTAATCCCTCTCTTTTTTGGTACCTCGTCCCAGCTACAAACCTTTTACTGGTATGTGCATGGGTAAGAATGCAGAGAGAAGGGTCTTTGCAGACTACGGTCTTTTAGAGTTAGCTAGGAACCACCTCTGGCCAATTTCTACTCCTGGGCCCTTAAACTCAGAGAACCAGTCAGAAATTGCAGTCTTAATTTTGTTGATTTCTTAAATGACAGTTTCCTGGATTGCTTTTAAGGGAGTATTTACAATAAAAATATATTTAAAAATGTAAAAAAAAAAAGAAAAAGAAAAAAAAGAAATTGCAGTCTAAGAGCCTTGGGCCAGTTTTCTTTTTTTTCATCAGTTGGGACAGAAGTTTCTAGTACATGGGTGACCATTTTCATAGGAGGGTCAAAACTGTTCAAAGTAATAGTCTTAAAGATGAGAGGAGTGTGACAAAGGCTCTTTTCTTCTGAATACAGGATAATGGAGTCACAGATAAAGCACAGCTATAGCGAGGATAAAGGACACACAGCAGGAAGAAACATAAACATTCTTCCTTCTGTGCTACTGTCCATTGTTTATGATCTCTGATACACAGGATTCTAAGAGTGCTTATTTCATCCTTTTGAGTACTGTTTCAATAGCAGTAAGAGGAATTTGTCAATATACTTTCTACTAAGTTCATATTTGAACAAATATGTATTTGTTTCTTAACCAGCGATCTCAAATGTGTACACTCAGTGTTTTAAATGGATGAAGGTAGGGAAGATGGTAAACACTGTTAGAAAATGGCAGGAGTTATGCTTTTAAAGAAAGAGTATGGAGACCTTTTTCCCCACACAGACTTGAAAAACAGATGTGGTAGTCAGCAGGTCCTTCCTTTGCTGTGGCCACCTACTCCAATGACAAACCAGAGGAAGATAATACATGGCAGGTGCAGATATTTCAGTTTGCAAATGTTGGTATCTAATCAGGGAAGCAACTGAAAATCAAATCAAATGGTCACTTGTGATTTTCTTCATTTAAGTGCAAATTAAGGCATTTTGTCTTTGAGCTTGGCCAAATTTACCCACAACTGACTCATATGCAAAACTAAAACTACCTGTAATTTCCACTGATATAAACCTTCAAAGTAATCTTTTCCTTCTTCAAGGATAGAAAGGGCTTATGAAGGAAAATTTGGCAATTTTAGAAGATCTTAAACTAGATGTATCTAGGCCTTGTCTTATGTGTATTTTTCATTTTATTTTTTGGAACTCTTAACATAGGCATTTCCATCCTGTTCTCACAGAAGGGCAGAGGCTTCATCCTATCTGAGGTGAGGGTCATTTCCAAGTTCCGAATGGATAAGTTACAAGTATTGATTGTTCGCTTGACTGAGAAGTTTGTCTCTTGTTCTTTAAATCAAAGTGATTTTCCCTCTTTTCCAAGTTCACATTTCTAATAATTCAGGAAAAAAAAAAACAACTTTAGTTCTTGGGTCAGAACACAAGAGTAGCTTAAGAATTTGACTGGCAATCATCACATTGTATACATTAAACTTACACAATGTTGTATGTCAATTATATCTCAGTCAAGCTGGGGAAAAAGAAAGAACTTGACTGGGTTAGACACTTGTTAGGAACCATAAGAATCACCTCGTTGGTACATAAAACAAAGGGTTTGGAAAATTTCTAACTCTCCCAAGTTTAAAGTAGCTACCAGGGGGCAGGGATGCAGCAAGCCTCCCTTTCAATGTCTTGTGTATGGCGTGGGGTGTGTGTGTGTGTGTGTGTGTGTGTGTGTGTGTGTGTGTGTGCAAATACATTCCTTTTCACGCAAGAATTTATAGCACTCTGGAGAAAATACAGACAGTATTTCAGAATCAAGCCTCTCGTCAATGATGCTAGTTCACAGAACACAGATAAAAATTCACAAGCAGTGCCCATCCTGAAAGCTAAACTTATATACTGTCTGCTCTAACCTGGAGTCATGTTGCTGGGGGCTGGCCCATCTCAACCCACTGGACAACATGTTTATATGAGAGGGAACGTTCCATTTGGCCTTTTTCTTTGTTGTATCATCTCTGTTACTTAGGTTATGATGTAATTTGGCAGGAATCTCCAGCTGATATCTGGACATGGTCATTAACACAGCTGGCCAACTTCATCTCAGAGCAACACAACTATGGAAAATTGGATCTGTACTTTTCAAAATCCAAGAGCAACGAGTTGCTTTGGCTGGATTTTATATAGTTCTTATCAAAAACCATTAAAACTTTTTGAAAGTGAGACGAATAAGGCAAAGCCAGTTCTGTAAAACAACAAACTGATTCTTAGAGCAAACGTTAACAGTTTGGAGCCAAATCTCTCTTCCTAAGAGACCAGTAACAGAATTCGTTCCCTAGCATGTCAGCATCTGATGAGATTATTTGAAATAAATGGTCCTTTTTCAAAGGGAAACAGCTAAGGAGCTTGAAGAAACAGATAGGATACAGCTCAGAGTTGATCAAATAGCCAAAGTCGGCTTCGCTGGGACGCTGATGCTAAATAGAATGCAGAGAAGCAAATGGTTCTTTTATCTCTTCTCAACCTTGACAGTGTACAGCACAGACAGGTCATGGAAGACCGATGGGATGGAGGGGGGTGGGGAAGACATATACTGATCACCGCTATCCAAAACAACATTAATTAGTTAAACATTTATAGAGCTATTTTGTCAGATACTGTCGGCTCTCAAGGAACTCAGGGTTGAATAAGGATAACAGACAAACAAATACATTACTATACAGTGTGATAAGCACAACAGAGATAAGTCCACAGGGGGTTGTCTGGAGGTGGCACAGAGGAAGAAGTGTCTGAGAAGGTCTCCAGGAAGAGATGACAATCTAAACCAGATGCTGAAAGAGAAATAGGAGACTTATAGGCAACGACAACAGGGAGGCATTCTAGGCACAGGGAGATCACGTATAAAGGCACTGAGGTGGGGAACGGCACGTTTACTCCTACTGGAGAAGACAGGCAACAGATGATGCTAGAGATCATGACACGTCTTTTTATGCTACCTTTTTATTTTTGGCCGCATCACACAGCATGTGGGATCTTAGTTCCCCGACCAGGGATCGAACCTGTGCCCCCTGCATTGGAAGCGTGGAGTCGTAACCACTGCCCCACCAGAGAAGTCCCTTTTTATGCTACATTAATGTTACAGGTGGTCAATGAAGGGTGGTAAGCAGGAAAGTGACATGGACAGATTGTGGCTTAGAGAGATCACTCTGGCTGAAGTCTGGGAGATAAATCACAAAAGGGTGAGGCCAGAGACAAGATCAGCTAGGAAGTAGTTGCAATCATCTAGACAAAAGATGATGAAGGCATGAATTAATGGTATCTTGTTTATTTTCTGAATTTTCGCTACTTTTGGGCCATGGATGGCTCAGGCTCTCCAGAGTTGCTAGAAGCTTTTAATGCTGGTTCTGTTCTACAGCTGTAAGACAAAGGAGAGGAGGGATTGGTGAATCTTGTCATCTCAATTGCCTTCCTTCTGCGTTGGAATACAGATTTCTGTGTTCCATAAGAAATCTGTGAAAACCCTGCAGAATGGGAGGGGGTCAGCCAGACGGTGAAAGCTCGATGTAGGAAGGTGCTCTTTGGAAGGACAAAAAGGCCATAAAAGGAGGACGAAGACAACCAGGATATTCCAGTGACCTGCTTTTAGAAAATCTGATATGTAAAAATTACATCTCAATAAATATTTCACTATATGCTAAGATATATTTCATTGATTCTAAGATGTACTTTCTTCCCTCCGCATTTTTAACATCTCAAAGTCAGGTTGCATCTTATAATCGATGTGATAATAAAGAACTGTGTCAGTTTTATAGGCAGAGGGTTTTTCTTTCTGGTTTTTTTTTGGAATGGCACATAAAATAATGGTTATATAGTTTCTTATAGTTACTGGTGTTTTGGATTTAATAGAGTAAATGATTCAAATTGTTGGAAACATCATTGCCATCATATTTTCCCTAAGTAAAAACTGGGTTGTTTAGGCCAGGGTTGCAGATACGAGACCCTAACCAGCTGGCTGCAGGTCACAGACCTTCATTCTCTATGCAAGGGAAACCTGTATAAGATTTTGCCATTGGAGGAAACATCACAATTCAATGAGTCATTATAAATTTTAAATGATTATGTGCTGTAAGTTAAAAAGAAACGTGTACTTGGTAAGTCCATCACTATAGACAGAAAAGCAACTCAGAGTCTACTCTACACTAGTGGTGAGTTGTAGGGACATTTTTTAACATAGCAAAGATATTATTTCCCAGAAATTTTTCTGAAGTCAAATAACTTTTTATAGCTCTATAAATTATATTACAAATGTATTTCATTCTAACTCATATTTAAATAACGTCTTATGTTGATAATGCTGAAATTAATTCATATAAATATAAAATCAAACACAACACAATTCTGACTACAAGCAAACTGACATGAAACTTTGATTTTTTTTACAATCTTGAGATACGGTATGTATGTAAGAAAATTAATGTAACAAACTTTATTGTACACTTTAAAGCAGGAAATCTTTTAAAAGTCCTGCGGCTGTAAAGTTTTATTCTAATAAGAAATTCATATCAATAAAAATAAGTCTTCCACTTAGTTCACACCCTTCTTCAACATTTTTAAGGAATTCTTTCAAGGACAGCACTAGGACGTGTGTGATATTCATCACTATGATTGTTAGTCTTGTAATTGCTGTCCACTAACGCCATCGGGCCACTACTTTTTGTTGCGCCCCCCAGTTAGGGTTAGGGTTGCACGCGGGTGGCCTGGCAACAGGAGACTCTGGGAGGGACGGAGGGGCTGTGCCGGGGAGGCTGTGCTGACGGGATGTAAACCATCATGTCTCTCCTGCAGCTCCAGGTCTCAGGATGCACACTCCACAACTGCTGGCGACCTGGCCAGCCCCTTCCCCTCAGTCTGTCCTCTGGCTTCCCTCAGGGTGGGGCCCCAGAGACAGCAGCTGTTGCCAGCTGCACATTTTCCTTTAATCTGTCATGGGCTCTTAAGCTGCAGCTGCCCGGCATCTGCTCCCTTTGGCTCTGACAGAGGGAGGGATTGTTTGAGAAGCAAATTCCTGAGCTCTGGACCATTCTACACGATGTTAAAGAAGCCATGAAACCTATATAAGATTACTGCCATGTGTGGAAACATCACAGTTCAATAGGTAATTATACATTTTAAGTGAATTCAAGCATCTTCTCATTTTTAATAACATTCTGACCCTAACCAAAGCATACCCCCTTCTTGTTTAGTAAAATGCTCTCCCTAAAATCGGCCATCTCAATGTTGGTCTACTTATCCTGGCAAACACGACACATATCTGTGGTGACTCTACAGTTTTTACTGCCCTGGTTTCGTAAACACATAAAAGGTTACTAATGTTTTTCCAGATGTTCCAGTTTAGACTTGGGGGAAAGACAACAATCATTTCCTGCAAAGGCCACAAGGAAGAGGCTTCTGTTTGTGGAGTAAGTACCAAGCAGTATAGAAATGGCTTTGCTGCAGATCGTGAGAGACTACGCAGGGCTGTGCCCTACAGGGGGGACCTTCATTTTGCATCCTGATAGCAACTGTACTCATGACGTATCAGTTTAACCATGTCAGGACCACTCCGCCATGCTAACACTTGGTCAGTAAGCCAGAGGTGTCGATAAAAATTTAACTTCTTGGTTTATAGCTACAGGAGAAATATTTATTCCTAACTGCTATAAGGATCACAGGGAAAAAAAGTTCACAACTCTTTTCTGCTGTGGTTTGGCACATTGTAAGGAAACTTCCAGTCTTTTAAAGTATTTGGAAACAAGAGCGGGGGAAGGTTTGTCTGAAAGAAGACTCTGGGGCTAACGGCATGGAGCACCCAAAGGGAAAGAGGATTGAAAGGAGGAAACTTGTGACTTTTCCTTTGGCTGAATCAGTCTCCAACACAATAGCCATAAGACAGAGACGGCCACCTTTGGTCTGGCAGAGAAAAAAATCAGGGTGTGAGATGCAGAGAATATCTCCACACAGACATGACACGTTCACAGAGAAGAGAGAGATGTCCACAGGAGGTACCTGTCTCTCCCCAGAGACTGTCAAAGCTGTTGATCTGTGCTCGTTCCACCTCTTCCTCATCTTTTTCTGGAAGATCAAGTAGGTAGGAGACAATCTGAAACAAGAAGCTGTGTCAGCTCAAAGGTCAGGTGGGAAACTATACTACTGATACTAGCCTGTGAGGTTTGGAAGATAACCCGGATACCCAAGGGTCATGCTCTCTCTTGCACACAAAAGGAATCAGAACTGACTGTCCTCACCTAAAAACCCAAAGCTGCCATGACGAGCATTTGTTCTACCAGGTACAGTTTACATGTTTCCCTTGAACACAATTAACTTACATAGCATGTGACTTTTAAAAATCACATATTTATCACATTTGAATTAAAAAAGCAAACCCTCGTCCTCCTAATAAAAATGCTACCAAGAAATACACAGGAAAAAAAATCAATAAACAAAACCCAGAAAATAAATATGGAGAAAACTGAGGGCCTGTAGTTTTTCAGAGTGGAGCTATTATCTTCTTTTTTCCTCTTGGAATTACAAGGACTGTTTGTGGATAATAAAAGGAGAACGGCTGTTAACCACAAAGGAAAGTGACAGCTCTGTTTCCAGGAATTTCACTGTAGAGAGAGCTAAAAAACCTTCTACAGATAATAAAAATTCCAATTTTACTTAATATTCCCTTGGTGATACGTCAGGTCAGCTGGTGGGGTAGCTGTGTCACTGAAGCATCTCAAGCAGTGGCGAGCCAACTTGTACTGGCCCATGAAAGCGGACTGTTAAATTTTCGGAATTTTGCAAGCCAGTCAGTAAACAAAGATGTTTATTAAAAATTAAATAACAATTAAAGAAATTAAATTAAAAAAGGTTAAAATATCAAATGTTACAACTTCTTAATTATTTAATTACATTTTACTATTATCTATGCTCTTCAGGTTATTTATATTTACTGTATCTGTATGGTGGAAACTTTATATAATGGTGCGCTGTGCATCTCTCTGAAACTTTGTGTTCGGTGATGTCACGTTGGCAGCTTGAAATCAGCCATGGTAGGGGTACTTATACCCTGGAAATTGGCAAACTTTGTAAATGAGGATTTGATTTACTGCTAAAGCTAAAAGGGGTTCCAGTTTAATGAATATAATTTGTATGAGGATGAGAAGTAATTTAACAGTAGATCGCACATCAGATTTAATGACAAAATTATTGGGAAAAGAGCAAATAGGGGTGCAACTTCATTTATCAAACCATGGTTGAGTTGTAACCACAGGTTGGGTACGGATATACGTTTAGCAAAAATCAACAAAAGCATTCAATTAAGAGTATTACATAATTCATTATTATTTGTAAACTGTGTGCAACATTTTTTAAAATATCAGTAAAATTTATAATAAATTTAAGTATGTACACACACACACACACACACACACACACACACACACACACACACTTCTGTTCCACTCCACTCCCCTCCCCAGAGCTGGCTGTTACACATTTCCTAGAACACTACCAATTCCACATATTTTGCCACTGTATTATTACTTTCATTAATATAAATTAGCAAAAATACTATCTGCACAGTGTTGAACAGTTTACATCTCATATCAACCTTGTAAAAAACAATTTATTAGCCTCACTTTACTGGTGAGAAACTAAGGTTCTAAGAGATTAGGTATATTGCCCAAGGTCCAGAGCTAATGAGTAGGAAAGCTGGGCCTCAAACCTGGTCCTTCTGAGATTCCAACTGTTGTGCCCTTTCCATTCCACTCTGCCTACCCATGTGAACACAGGTCAAAAAATAATCCCCCTGAGCCTAGTGTCACTGTCTGTTAAATAGGGGTGGAAAGATGGGGAGGAATCAGATTAGATAATTCCCGAGGTCCTTTCCAACATAATTCTAGGTACCCTGGAATCTCCCTACTCCTCAGATCAATGACCAAAAACCTAATTCACATTAATTAGGCTAACAAATTTTTTTTTTTAATTTATTTTTGGCTGCGTTGGGTCTTTGTTGCTGTGTGCGGGCTTTCTCTAGTTGCAGCGAGCGGGGGCTTCTCTTCGTTGCGGTGTGCGGGCTTTTCATTGAGGTGGCTTCTCTTGTTGCGGAGCACAGGCTCCAGGCGCGTGGGCTTCAGTAGTTGCAGCACGCGGGCTCAGTAGTCGTGGCTCGCAGGCTCTAGAGTGCAGGCTCAGTAGCTGTGGCACACGGGCTTAGTTGCTCCGCGGCATGTGGAATCTTCCCGGACCAGGGCTTGAACCCGTGTCCCCTGCACTGGCAGGTGGATTCCTAACCACTGCGCCACCAGGGAAGCCCTAGGCTGGCAATTTTATAATAATGCAACCCCTTTTTCCTGGTTTCCTAGGTCCTTCAATACATAGCTTGAAAAAACCCCCCAAACCTTATCCGCTTTCTTACCTCAGTATAACCCATGCTGGCTGCAGCAATGAGGGCCTGTTGGATGGCGTGGCTCTTCTTAAACACCCCTTGCTGCTGGCCCGCCATTGTCCAGTCACACTGAATCAAAAACTTGACAACCTCCAGATGACCTCGGAGTGCAGCGTGGACCAAGGCACACTGCCCATTCTTATCCAAGTGATCCACCTACGGGAGGGGACAGAGAAACCTATGTGAAAAAGACTGTGGCTGTATTCCCAATCTAGTCACATCAGCCCACTGCACAGGTCAGGACTACTAAGACTCATCCTCTCCTATTCCTTGGACCAATCCCTGAGAAAATTTAGAAGATACTCTCCTACACAGGCTAGATCTTCACTGAGCTGCAACTCTGGTAGATGCCCCTCTGGGGAGAACCTCTTTGCATAACGTCAGGCTTTTGTTTCACATCAAAAGAAACCAAAAAAAAAAAAAAAAACAAAAAACAACCCAAAAACAAAACACCAAAACTCCCAGCTCCAGCTCTGTTTTCCTGAGGTACACTCTCCCTTGTCCTCAAATAGTTCTTTTTAGACCCAAATTTGAAAGACTTGTAAGCTGCGTTGGCACAAAAAAACTGTCTTTGAAATCATGAAAGGGAAGAAAAGAATTTTGAAGCTCAAATTATTTGGTCTTCCAAAGAAGCAAAACATCTCATATCATGACTCACACATTTGACCACTATGCTTTGGCAAAGGCCACTGCTCTCTACCAGTGGGAGGGCAGAATCTCAACCATCTGGCCAAAATGGCTAGAGGTACTTGGAACTTAATGCTAGTCTATGTTCCAACAGCAGTTTTTACAGTTGCAGTGCTGGTTACAAGTTTAGGCTGAAAGAGAAGGCTGACTAAGGTCAATGTACCAGAAGGTCCCCAGCTACAAGTCTCAATAGATGAACAGCCTTTTCTGGCAGGTGGGCAGGTTTTTTTCCAGAGGTAGTTAGAGCACTTGAAGCCTAAGTTCTGTATCTGGTTCTCTCCAGCTTTAGTTTCACCCGGCCATCCATATAACAAATGTTTACTGAATGCCTACCATGTACAAGGTACACGATAGGATAAAAAGGTAAATAAGAGAGTAAAATATAGATTCTGCTCTCAAAGTTTTGAACAAGATAGGGGCGATGCGACCACTACAACAAAAACGTGTCCAACAAAGGTGTAATATAATAAATGTCAGACGGAAAGCAAAAATGCAATAAAATTTCAGAGAATTTCCAGCCAGAAGCAGGAGCAGATTCAGAGGGAAAGGTGCAATGGTCTGAATGTTTGTGTTCTCCCACCATTATTCGTTGGAATTCTAACCCCTGAGGTAATTAGGAGGTGGTGCCTTTGGAAAGTGATTGGGTCATGAGGGCAGAGCCCTCATGAATGGGATTAGTGTCCTTATACAGAGGCCCCAGAGAGCTTGCTTGCCCCCTTCCACCGTGTGACAGCGAGAAGGCACTCTCTGTCAACCAGGAAGCTCTCACCAGACACCGAATCTGCTGGCGCCATGCTGTGGGGACTTAGCTTCCAGAACTGTAAGAAGGAAATGTTTATAAGATACTCTGTCTATGGTATTTTATTACAGCAGCCCAAATGGACTAAGAAAAGGGCTATCTCAACTGGCTGGGATAGGAAATGATTAATTCTAGTTTTTGAAGGGTAAAATACATTAAGGGGGAGTTCAAACTACAACGTTGAGAGGGTCTTTTGGGACAAGAGCATGGATATTTTGAATGCCAGGCTAGTGGTCTGAATTTTAATAAGTAATGGAGAGTCACTGAGAATTTTCATGTTCAGAACTGTATTTTTTAAAAACTAAAGGAATGAATTAAAAGAACCCTTGGCTTCTTGGGGAAATGGTTGATTCCAGGGCTGGGACAGTAATAGCAAAAGATGAGTTTGGAACATCTTGTGGTGCCAGAAAGTGCAGAAGCACTCATGAAATAATGGGGGGGGGGGCTTGAAAGGACACAGGAACCGACGTGAAGAAGCTCCCAATGGCCAAATCTGGGGCAATTTGAGCAAAAAAAGAAAATACCGGCAATGAGTTATAGATCACAGAATAAAATAAATATCCAGGAACGCACAGTGCTATAAGTAAATGAACACATTGAGGAGAAGGGACAGCTCTTCCTTACAGCAGAATTCCAATTAATAAACGTAGAAGGAAGAGGGAAATAGAAAATCGCTATAATGCAAATATCATAGCAATAATTATTGCAGCAAGAGTGGACCCATCAATGGATGGATCCTAAATCAGTGGACAAAAAAATTAGCGGACAAAAAAAAGATACAAGGTATCTGCCTAGTCTGAAAGCATCTCCCTAAAAGATACTTCTTAATTCCAAATGGGAGAAACAGTGACTTCAGGTTGAGAAACCTGGAAGATACCACCTTATCCAAGTGATAGAGGTTAACACCCCCTGTAACGAGATCGTAACATCACGCACCTCCTGCAGTGCTGCGTGAATAAGGGCAGAGCATCATGTCTGTGGTGTGCTTGCCAAAAACATACAGACTCAATCTAATGAAGAGAAAATATCAGACCAACTATAACTGAAGAACATTCAATTCAGTTATGCAACAAAATAACTGGCTAAATACTTAAGTGGTTTAGAGGGGTGAGAAATAGTTACTTTATTTGGCGGTTGGCAGTTGTTCGTGACTTTCGAGAGCAGCTTCAGTTGAATGCCAAGAGGTTGGGGTTTTTTTTCTTTTTTTAAGGATATTATTTATTAGGCACTGCATGAGACTAAAAGAGACTTCATCTCTTTTTCAAAAGGCTCGATCACTTTTAATTGTCACAATGCCCCTCTTCATCCTGTTTCTAGGTTAAACAAGTGAGGCTGAGAGGGGTCAGATGACTCGTCCAAGCCCTCAGAGAAAGCGAGTGTGAATGCAGGCTTTGACCAGGTCGTGCTTGAAGCCAAAGTTTATGATTTTAATGACTTGCCTCCTCTTTCTGTCACGGAAGCCTGACCACAAATGGTTAAGGAGTAGTAAGGAAGCAGTGGTAGCAAGTAGAGATGACTCTTAGGACAGGCTTGGTGGACATGGGTGGGAAGAGATGGGATGGTGGCTTCTGGTTAGGAGAGAGAGGGGAGTTTCTCTTTTGCGTTAGAGAAGACATTTATAGGTTGTAGAAACTGAGAAGAAAGGTAGTGTGAATTTAGAAAAAGAATGAAATGATGTGAGAGAAAGAGCAACATACTGAGATTAAAAAATATAGGTGGGGAATTCCCTGGCAGTTCAGTGGTTAGGACTCCGCACTCCCACTGCAGGGGGCATGGGTTCCATCCTTGGTCGGGAACTAAGATCCCACAAGCTGTGCAGCATTGCCGGAAAAAAAAAAAAGAAAAAGAAAAAATATATATAGTGGAGGCAAGCATTCTGGAAAGGAAGGTAAACACTTCCTTCTCTGAGGCAGAAGTAAAGGTGAGTGTATGTAAGGATTAATAGAGTTTTGAGATCGAGGCACAGTGAGATTAAAATCAATCTTGGTAGTCGTAGGAGGGCAAAAAAGGTTTGATAGGGTCTTGAAAAGATCACAAATGATTTATTTATCTGCTCTGAGGAAAATAAGAGATGAATAAAATGATACCTGAGCAACAGGAAAGACCCAGCTGAGATTAGAATATGAATTCACAGCAGTAATAATAAGGCCCAATTTTCACTCTGTTTCTAGAGGTGTTCATTCAAATGACTAGGACATTACAGGTGGATCATTCCTGTGTCACAGTTAACATCTACAGCTCTGAGATTTCACTGAGGTTCCCAGGTCCCAGCTCCCAAAGGAGTCTCAGGAGACACAGTTCTTCCCTGGTAAGGACACTGGACACCTCAGAACGAGGGCATACATATTACTTATATTTCACTGCAAAACCACCAAAATCCTCAGTTTGTTTTCAGGATGGAAACAAAATACCATTGGGCTACAATGTTCCCTAGAGGCCTACATTTTTGAGACCAGCATTTTTCTTTTCACCAATATTTTCAAATTGAGTTATATCAGTGGTCTTTGAGATACTATAAAGCAAATATATTTCTGAGAAATGTTTTGAGAGAATTAAAATACACTAACAGAAACATTTCTGAGTTCCTCTGGTCAGAGAGAGTCATCTTCTCCCCATACCTCTTCAGGGGTATCTTCAAGACTCTAACATGAAAGGCTTAGAGTCTAGAGGCACCATTCAGTTCAGACTTCACAGGGCCATCTCCTTGCTCCCCCACTTCTCTTTCCTCACTCTGAGCTCAGGAGGGAATTTCTTGGCTGTTAGGGACTTTTTGTGGCTGCTGATAAATGCAGTTTCCTAAGTGCCCCTCAAAAGTTTTAGAACTGTGTGCAAATTCAGCATGGAACTGGCCATGGCAAGTGGGCAACAGTAGGATGTAATCAGAGCTAGCTCTCCCTTTGATCTGATCCCTAATAGGATCTGATGTATTCTACCTACACTCAGGAGGTAACGCAGGAGATAAGGAAGAGTCTATAGCAGGAAGAAAGAAAAGGGAAGAAGAAAAGGCAGCAGAGCCGGACAGCCACTACCTTGGCCCGTTTCTTGCACAGCAATACGACAATGCTTAGGAAGCCTGCGGCTGCAGCATAGCCCAGAGGAGTCAGGCCGCTTTCTGAGGAGGCATCCACGTTGGCCCCAAACTCCAACAGTAGGGCCACCATTTCTGTGTAACCAAGATGACACTGGACGCATAGAATTGGAGCATTATTTAAAACCTCTGTCCGGTAATTAATGTTGGCACCTCCCAAAATCAGCAGTCGGCTGACCTAGAAATAAGTGAATAAACAGAAATAATACTCACATAAGTATCAGTTATATCCTATTAGTCATCTTGTATTAAGTCCTCTGGGACCCCATAATAAGTGCCCAGAAGCATTTAGTAACGGCTTTATTTTAAAATCTTCATTTGTTCCTTTTTCAATACCTTGCCTTTGGAAAGGGATGTGAAATATCTCCTTTATATAAACTGCTCAGTAACTAAAGTCAACACCACCCATACTGTGGTGCTGTCAGAATCTCCACTAAGTGAGCTGTCAGTCAGAAAAAACCCTATCAAAACAAAGGTGGTCCAAGAATGACTTACTCCCTAGAAGCAGCAGGACTTATTCTACAAATCAGAGTCATCTTACACAAGGTGCAAGGTCAATAGGCTTGGTCTTCAACTCACAGAACAAAATGTAAAATATATCAAATTATCAGTAAAAGGTTAATAGGAGACAGTCTAAGGCAAGTCAAAGACCGATTAAATAGCTACTTAAATGTCCTCCTAGTTTTAGGTTTTCATAGTTAATTCTTTAATCTGACTGTAATTTATCACTTACCTTTATATTTGGAGTATAGAGATTTCGTAAAGATGCCAATGCCATGGAAAGTCCCTCCGTGCTATAGGAGATCCAGAGACCTTGGAGGATGGAGGATGATACTCCAACTTTTTTACTCAAACCCTGAAAAAGAAATATAGAGACAATTAAATCATTAGCCCAGCTAAAAAGTACCATCAGTAGTTAAGTTAGGAGCCTCTAGGTTTGTGGTACTAACAAATGAGAATAGAGTCTTGCTCAAACAATACCCAGGCATAACAAAGCCAATCCACTGATGCAGACGAAGATTAGTCCTGTAGGAACAGGCTAACTTAAACTGTCTCTACCTTGGCAGTCTGCGGAAACAAATCTACTTAATACCTCTCTTTTCTGCTATATCTGGATATAATCCCCCCTCCCCCCAGATCTTTTCTACTAGCCTTCTTGAATCAATCTCTTAAATTCAAGTTAGTAAAGTATACACGGTAACAGAGATAATGCAGTGTGATCACTGATCTCCATCTCATTTCCGTCCTGGGCATTTGTGAAAACTGTATCCCCCAGCCTCCTTTACAGTTATGTGGGCCATGGGACTGACTCCTCCCCTGGCTAATAAAATGTGGGCAGAAGTAATATGTCATGTCCAGCCTTGGCCCCAAATTCCCTGTGTGTTTCTCCACACTTTCTATTGTTCCTCTTGATTGCAGGCCAGATGATCCAATGGAGGATCCTGAGGCCCTAGGAGATTTTAGAACTACTATGTGGAAGAAGCCTGCCCAATGATCTGTACTGGACTGCAACGAAAATGAAAAATAAGCCTTTGTTAAGTCACTGAGATTTTGCAGGTTTGTTAAGAGTAGCTAGCATTGCTCACCCTAACATAGCCTAAAATAATCACATCTGTTCATCTTCAGGGAAACAACATAGGTTTGATTGGCATCAGCAACAAATTTTCTCTAGTATGACTGGCCTAAGTCCCACTGTATGTACTAATGTTTGCCCTTTTACTTGGACTTCTCCAAAAGGAAGTTAGAATAAATTGTTTTTTAAAATCTCCTGCTGTGATGGCAAGATTCTCTGGCAATCTTCTTTTTCTTCTTTCTTAAGGCTGTGCAGCGTGGCTTGCAGGATCTTTGCTCCCTGACCAGGGATTGAACCTGGGGCCCCTGCAGTGGAAGTGTGGAGTCCTAACCACTGGACCGCCAGGGAATTCCCAGCAATCTTCTTACTATTCTGCCAATATCTGGGTCAAGTGAGTTAAAGCAGGAAATCCTGAGGGCCGCAAGATGTTAACAATGAAGTTTGGGAACCACAAAGTAGATCTGAGGAGGTATTTTTTTTAAAAACTTAATCTGCTCTGTTTGCTTTGTGAGAAAGTAGTCCAGTTTGATTCTTTTGTGTGTAACTGTCCAGTTTTCCCAATACCATTTATTGAAGAGGCTGTCTTTTCCCCATTGTATATTCTTGCCTCTTTTGTCATGGATTAATTGACTATATAAGTGTGGGTTCATTTTTGGGTTCTCTGTTCTGTTCCGTTGATCTATGTGTCTGTTCTTGTGCCGGTACCATACTGTTTTGATTACTGTAGCTTTGTAGTATAGTTTGAAACCAGGGAGCATGATACCTCCAGCTTTGTTCTTCTTTCTCAGGATTGCTTTTGTTATTCAGGATCTTTTGCATTTCCACACAAATTTTAGAATTATTTGTTCTAATTCTGTGAAAAATGCCTTTCATGTTTTGACAGAGATTGCACTGAATCTGTAGATTGCCTTGGGTAGTGTGGTCATTTGAACAATATTAATTCTTCCAATCCATGAGTATGGTATATCTTTCCATTTGTTTGTGTAGTTTTCGATTTCTTTCATCAGTGTCTTATAGTTTTCTGGGTAGAAGTGTTTTACTGCTTTAGTTAGATATATTCCTAGGTATTTTATTTTTTTTTGATGCAATTGTAAATGGGATTGTTTTCTTAAGTTCTCTTTCCAATAGTTTGTTATTAGTGTATAGAAATACAACAGGTATCTGTTTATTAATTTTGTGTCCTGCAACTTTACTGAATTAACTGATTAGTTCCAATGGTTTTTGGTAGCATCTTTAGGATTTTCTATATATAGTATCATGTCACCTGCAAACAGTGACAATTTTACATCTTCCTTTCCAATTTGGATGCCTTTTATTTCTTTACCTTCTCTGATTGTTGTGGCTAGGACTTCCAATCTATGTTGAATAAAAGTGGTGAGAGTGGGTATCCTTGTCTTGTTCCTGATCTTAGAGGAAATGCTTTCAGCTTTTCATCACTGAGGATGATGTTGGCTATGGACTTGCCATATACGACTTTTATTATGTTGAAGTATGTCCCCTCTGTATACTCTGTTGAGACTTTTTATTATAAATCGATGTTGAGTTTTGGCAAAAGCTTTTTCTGCATCTACTGAGATAATCATATGATTTTTATCCTTTATTTTGTTAATGTGGTGTAAGATGTTGATTGATTTGCAGATATTGAACCATCCTTGCATCCCTAGGATAAATCCCACTTGATCATGGTGTATGATCCTTTTTATATTATGTATTATTGAATTCGGGTTACTAATATTTCGTTGAGAACTTTTGTATCTATGTTTATCAGTGATCTGGGCTTGTCAGTTTCTTTCTTTGCGGTGTCTATGTCTGGTTTTGGTATCAGGGTGATGCTGGCCACACAGAATGAATTTGGAAGTGCTCCTTCCTCTTCAAGTTTTTGGAACAGTTTGAGAAGAATAGGCATTAACTCTTTAAATGTTTGGTAGAATTCACCTGTGAAGCTGTCTGGTCCTGGACTTCTGTTTGTTGGGAGTTTTTTTTTTTTTAATTATTGATTCAATTTTCAATTTCATTACTGGTAATCAATTTGTTCATATTTTCTATTTCTTCCTTATTTAGTCTTGGGAGATTGTAAGTTCCTAGGAACTTATCTTTTTCTTCAGGTTATCCGTTTTATTGGTGTACAATTGTTTGTAGTAATCTCTTATGCTCCTTTGTATTTCTGTGGTTATTTGTTATAACTTCTCTTTCATTTTTGATTTTATTTATTTGGGCCCTCTCTTTTTCTTCATGAGTCTGGCTAAACATTTATCAATTTTGTTTGTTTTTTCGAAGAAGCAGCTCTTGATTTCATTGATCTTTTCTATTTTGTCTATTCATTTATTTTTGCTCTGATCTTTAAGATTTCTTTTCTTCTACTAACTTTGGGTTTTGTTTGTTCTTTTTTTTCCCAGTTCCTTTACGTGTAAGGTTAGATTGTTTGAGATTTTTCCTGTTTCCCGAGGTAGGCTTCTATCACTATAAACTTCTCTCTTAGACTTGCTTTTGCTGCATCCCATAGACTCTGGATCATTGTGTTTCCATTTTCATTTATCTCTAGATATTTTTTGATTTCCTCTTTGATTTCCTCAGTGACTCACTGGTTGTTTAGTAGTGTGTTGTTTGGAGTTCACGTGTTTGTGTTTTTTTTTTTTTTTTTTGCGGTATGTGGGCCTCTCACTGTTGTGGCCTCTCCTGTTGCGGAGCACAGGCTCCAGACACACAGGCTCAGAGGCCATGGCTCTTGGGCCCAGCCACTCCATGGCATGTGGGATCCTCCTGGACCGGGGCACGAACCCGTGTCCCCTGCATTGGCAGGTGGACTCTCAACCACTGCGCCACCAGGGAAGGCCCCTTGTTTGTGTTTTTTGTAGTTTTTTTCCTTATAGTTGATTTGTACTCTCATACTACTGTGGTCAAAAAAGATGCCTGATATAATTCAATCTTCTTAAATTTATTGAGAACTGTTTGTGGAATAGCATGTGCTCTATTCTAGAGAATGTTCCATGTGCACTTGAAGAAAGTGTGTGTTCTGCTGTTTTTGGATGAAACGTTCTGTACATATCTATTAATTCCATAATTGTCATTTAAGCCCAGTGTTTCTTAGTTCATTTTCTGTCTGGATGATCTGTCCATTGATATGAGTGGGGTATTAAGTCCCCTACTATTATTATATTACTGTCAATTTCTCCCTTTATGTTTGTTAAAATTTGCTTTATGTATTTACGTGCTACTATGCATCCATATTTACAATTGTTACATATTCTTGTTGGATTGATCCCTTTACTCCTTTATCATTATGTATCATTGATCCCTTTATCATTATCATTGATCCCTTTACCCTTCTTTGCTAGTCCTTGTTTTAAAGTCTATTTTGTATAAGTAATGCCAGCCCAACTTTCTTTTTGTTTCCATTTGCATGGAATACCTTTTTCTATCCCCTTACTTTCAGTCTGTGTATCTTTGATCTGAAGTGAATCTCTTGTAGGCAGCATATATACAGGCCTTTTTTTTTTTTTTTTCAGTCCATTTAGCCACTCTATTCCTGCAGCTCTTTGGGGAGTAATTACCAAAAGTAATCTCCACTGGCCTTCAAAGCCAAATGCTCTGGGGACTCATCTTCCCGGTGCAGGACACCCAGGCTGGGGAGTCCGATGAGGGACTCAGACCTCTCACTCCTTTGGGAGAACTGAAGACGTGTCCACACAAAAACCTGAACACTAACATTGTAAGTGTACTAAATGCCAATGAGTTATTCACTTTAATATGTCTAATTTTATTTTTAAAAAATAAAAAGAGGAAAAAAAACCCTGTATGCTATGTTCATAGCAGCGTTATTCACAACAGCCAAAAGTGGAAACAACTGAAATGTGCAACTAGCGAATGGATAAACAAAAAGGAGTATTATTTGGCAATAAGAAGGAATCAAGTACTGATACATGCTACAACATGGATGAACCCTAAAATCATCATGCTAAGTGAAAGAAGCCAGACATAGACAACCATGGATTGTATGATTCCATTTATACTAGATGTCCAGAAGAGTCAAACTTATAGACAGTAGATTAGTGGTTGCCAGGGGTTGGGGGAAGCTCATGGGGAGTGACTTCAAATGGACACAAGGTTTATTTTTAAGGTGATGGAAATGTACTAATAGTGGTAATAATTACACAACTCTGTAAATATACCAAATATCCAGAATTACAGACATTCAACCTCATATTTTTAAGGTGATTAATGATATCATATGTAATTTTTCATGAACAAAGATAAAATAAGGGAAATTTAAAACTAATTGGAAAGAAATATGAATTGGACTATATGTCATTGCTGATTGGCAGTTCTAAGTGGCGCTGAGTCTAAGCACTGAGTCTGTCTTTGCCTTTTCATGACCCTCAGCTGATAGGAAGTGAGAATTCTGGCAGTCTGAGAGAAGCTTAAGTCTATCAACAGGGAGCACGCTGCATTTAAAGGACCCTGAACACTGCAGCATCAGGAAAACGATGGTCCGAGTCCACATTCTTCAGCTTGCAGTCATGTCATCACCACATGCTATACACCCAAGTATTTATGGCCTGAATCACACACGGAGCCAGTCTTATCTCAGGCAACCATGTTGTCTGCAGCAACATAAGATAAAACTGTGTCAGTGACAGGAGTGTATGGTTTAAGTGTAGGTCTCTATGACAGGCTGGTGGTTGCCAGAGAGGAGGGGGTTGTGGGGAGGATGAAGTAGGTGAAGGGATCAAGAGGTACAAACGTCTGGTTATAAAATAAATAAGCCATGGGGATATACAAAAATAAATAAATGTAGGTCTCCCTGTAGTGGATAAAGTCACAGGGGATCAAATGAAACTTCATATCATTTATCTGTTTCATGTGGTATTTATTTTATGGTGCAGGGCATAAAGACAGGCATCATCTTCATTGCATCTGATCCTAGGCAGAGGGTGATGACAAATGTTCAAGCGTTTAAAGCAGTGATGCTTAATATGTAAGTTACTTTCCTGTCTAATTGAAGGATACTCATCTTACAGTTTGTAGAAGTAGCAGATACTTTTTGGTCCACTTGAAATTGGAATGAGACACCTTGCCTGTTAAAAGAGTCTCATTCTATTCCCATTAAGTAAGGTCATTTTTGGTAGAGTGATTTATTAATAAGACAATTATGATTCAAATAAAGGACTTCTCACTGTGGGTTTTACTTCTGTCCATCTGATGAAAAGGCTTCTCTAGCTGTGTACTTATATACTGGGAAGAATTTGCTAGGCTCTTGCAGTTGCCCTTAATGCCATTTTTCTCTCTGAAGAGAAGAGAACTGTTTTATCTTCAACAGTATCTCTTGGGGGAAGTCCAAGCCAGAGGACTATTTAAGATTTCTGTATTTCTCAATCTGGAAGCAGCAAAAGTGGTCTGAAGAGATTGTAGGGATTGTAGGTGGCAGATGAAATAGCAAGCTGTGGGCTAGGAAAATCAGGAAAACAAATTTCTTCCTTGACTTCTGTCCTTTGCCCTACAACTGATATCTAGACAATAAATTCCTTGAGATTAGGGGCTGTATATTTTTGGTTTGTGTATCCCTAGTACCTAGTACAATGCCTCAGTAAGCACTGAATAAACAAATGAATGCATACAAGCACAAACAGATGAATTACGTGCCCTTCTCTGGGTCCTCCACTCCAGCCGTGTGGATGTTGGGACAGGGAGGCTGATGCTTGGAGTCCTTAAAAGTTTTGAAACTACTGCGAAAAACTGGGATTATAATTTGAAGAGGGAATGGGGGAAGTAGCTTAAAGGAAGGTTATAGTTGGTTCTAGACAAAGAGTTTGAAAATCACAGCACCAGGAATATTAAAATCTTCACTAAAACAACTATGAGAACACTGAGACAGTAAACTGCTCTCAGCGATTTTTTTTAGACATTGTGAAAACCTGCAACTAATGCTACAACGTGACTCTTCTCAGGAGATGGTGGGTCATATATGGAGTACACATGTGTATGTGTATATGCTTCTTACCTAAATGATTATACATGTACCTTTCCTGAAAAGCCTAGCAATCCACTAAACTGGGAGATGACAAATGTGGCTTTCTTTCAAAGTCCTAGGGAGGAACGGGTCAGAAATTTTAGGAGATGGACCAATTTTGCAACAAACTGATTTCAGAAAGCAGGGGCCACACTGACATAACAGTAGCTTCATACACACAGTGTTAAGGAAAGCCTGATGGAAATGGAAAGAAAAACACCTCCAACTTCTTTAATTACCTTAAAAATGTGTGCTTTGAGGATGTGATGTCCCAGTTCAATTGTCTGCTGTCGGTTTAGTTTTCCCTCTTGGCGGGAAAACCAGAAGGCAAGTAATGTGTGACCACTCCTGCCAAAAAAAAAAGACCCATTTTAGAAAATTTAATGCTCCATTTCTCCTTTGGGTGGACCACTGTTCAGGTCTAGCCATACCTCCAATGAAACTCTGTCTCATTCAACCAGTTTCTTAGGGAAGGGCACCTGCTATTGGGCAAATAACGGGTAGTGAACGGTTCCTAGCTTTTACCGGTCCTTTACCCAAATCACATGTGTGAATATCACAGAATGTCATTTCTAGTTGGCTTACACCCATCCCACACATAGATGGCATTAAAAGATCCATTTTTATTTTCTGTCTCTGTCAACTCCTCTTATTTCACCCATGCTTTAAAAGTCAGGATCCTGCTTCCTCAGGATCTCAGTTTTGGTCCTAGTGTGTCTTCTGGATTTAGCTCATCCATCCTCAGTGCCTTTGCCACCACCTAAACCCTATTATCTTTTTCTCTATCTAGATGTTTCAGCTTTAGATCAATATACATCAACTGTCTACTGGATTTCTCTACCTAGAGGTCCTATAGTACCTTAAACTCAACATGTCCCAAACTGGATTAACAACCTCTTCCCCAAGTGAAGTCTTCTCTGATCAGCCTCTACCAAGCCTCTATCCTTTCTAACATTTTCTCCCAGCCGAGAACACAGCACTCTGTCTTTGGTGCAATCATCATCGGTTGTATATGCCTTTAGTACAGTGTCTACCACACTATTACATGCTCTCTCCTCTACTAGACTGTAGGTTTCCTGATGGCATCATTCTCACCCCCCATCTCCTCGTCAACAGATCCCCAATCTGCTCATGAAAGAGAAAACCCTTTTCTCTGCCTCTTCATGTTGTCTTATCTGCCCAGGATGCTCAGTACTGCCACAGCCCTCCTGTAATCACGTGGTCAGCTGGCCTGACGACAAAGCCAACAAAAAGGCCAAGCTAAGAAACTGCTGAAAAATAGAGCCTGAGCCCTGACTGTACAGCATCAGAAGCGGCCCTAATTTTGGACTGCTAGTTATATGAAGTGATAAATTTCTTTATTGTTTAATCCATTTGAGTTGATGTTTCCTATTTCTTCCAGCTCAAAGCATACTAATAATATATGCCTTTAAGTGTGAATGTATATATGTATATGTGTAGGTATGTAAGGTATGTGCATACATACAGGATTATGTATGTGTATTTTTATTTACATTTATGACAGAAATCCCGAGTTGTTTATACTCTCCACAGTGCCAAACATTGTGTATTGCACATAAAAATTCTCAATAAAATTTTTTGGGGGGCTTCCCTGGTGGTGCAGTGGTTAAGAATACGCCTGCCAATGCAGGAGACACGGGTTTGAGCCCTGGTCTGGGAAGATCCCACATGCCACAGAGTAACTAAGCCAGTGTACTACAAATAGTGAGCCCGTGCTCTAGAGCTCACATGCCACAACTACTGAAGCCCACACGCCTAGAGCCTGTGCTCCGCAACAAGAGAAGCCACTGCAGCGAGAAGCCTACGCACCGCAATGAAGAGTAGCCTCCACTCGCCGCAACTAGAGAAAGCCCGCGCACAGCAACGAAGACCCAACACAGCCAAAACTAAAACAAATAAATAGATAAATTTATTAAAAAAATTTTTTTTGGAAGCAAGATCAGACATTAAAGAAAGGATACTGGGTCACCTTTGGGCTGTGCCTTCTTACCACATTTGCTGTAGTCTGTAGGAACTGTGACACTTAGAACTGTCTCTCTACTCCCCAACCAGGTTAGTGTCAGCGGAGTTTTCTATGCTACTGACAACACAACTCTTTTACTCCTTTCACTTCAAGTGTCATAGAGGAGGAAAATCAAACTATTATCTCAGTTTCAAGCCTAATGAATTAATCAAACAGAAGGAAAAACAGCAAGTGAATTTTTGTTGGTGACTCTTCACTGAGAAGAGTCTACTGGAAGATTTTCTCTCATATTTAACACTGGCTACTCTGCCAGGTTTAACATTTGAAGATGTCTAATACTGAAGTCTGAAAAACAAACATATCCTTCCTTCCTTCTTCCTTTCCTTCCCCCCTTCCTCCCTCCCTTTTTTTTAAGCTTCAGTAAAGAACTTGGAGAACAGAGGATGGGACAGTTCCCATCTTAGGTAGGAATCATCCTGTAAAACTTTAAAAAGAATTTCTACCATGTTCTAACCTTCGGCTTCATAGAATTTCTGAATTCTAGTGGATACCAGGTCATCTTACTTGATCAGATAAGACTAACCATAAAGGAAAGAAAGTTATTTAATTGAGAGAATGTCTCAGACAACTGTATCTTGTATGGAATCATCAGTGTCATCTGAAGATATGAGCCCAGGGTTGTTTCACACTCACAAAATCTAGAAATTGCTACTGAACTTTTATATATCCCTTGAAAGCCCAATGTAGTTGGTAGGCTATTTTAACAGAAGTTAATGAGAACCATTTCTAAAAGTTCCCTATCTCAAGTTCTCAAAATCCTAACCAGTTATTAACAATGAAATTATTGTAGCCTCCCTGGTGTAAGAATTATTACATTAAGCGTCTCATCCGTGGCTGTACATAGTGACTAGAACTCCTGAATACGATCCACCACTTACGCTTCAGGCCATTAATGAGAATCCATGCCGGTGAGAAATAAGGATAAAGCTCATGGCTGACAAGGATATGAATTGTCAGACACAGAACTGACTTGCCCTAGTGCATTTACGTTACTACCGTGACTAGGACACCCTGGGAAGACGCTTCCATCTCTCTAGTGTGCATTTCAGCCAGCTATAGAGGACAGTGCTTGCTTTTGTTATTGTTGGTCAGGCACTGAGGAGAAACAGCAAGCCATATGGCTCAAGGAAAAGATGAAGGTGACAACACTAGTTTATTTCTTTTTGGATACAAGCATATTACATTATTCATAAAAGAATGATTCTGATCAGTTCACTGGACTCAAAGCTTATGGCGTTTAAGACACAAAAGGTAAAACAGCAATTTCCATTACATGCTGGCATTTCCATTTGTACCTTACTATTTTTTAACACCTTTATTGGAATATAATTGCCTTACAATGATGTGTCAGTTTCTGTTGTATAATAAAGTGAATCAGCTATACATATACATATATCCCCATTTCTCCTCCCTCTTGTGTCTCCCTCCCACCCTCCCTTTCCCACCCCTCGAGGTGGACACAAAGCACCGAGCTGATCGCCCTGTGCTATGCGGCTGCTTCCCACTAGCTATCTGTTTTACATTTGGTAGTATATATATATCCATGCCATTCTCTCACTTCGTCTCAGCTTACCCTTCACCCTCCCTGTGTCCTCAAGTCTATTCTCTACATCTGTGTCTTTATTCCTGTCCTGCCCTTAGGCTCAGCAGAACCTTTTTTTTTAAGATTCTATATATATGTGTTAGCATATGCTATTTGTTTTTCTCTTTCTGACTTACGTCACTCTGTATGACAGTCTCTAGGTCCATCCACCTCACTACAAATAACTCAATTTCGTTTCTTTTTATGGCTGAGTGATATTCCATTGTATATATGTGCCACATCTTCTTTATGCATTTATCTGTCGACGGACACTTAGGTTGCTTCCATGTCCTGGCTATTGCAGATACAGCTGCAATGAACAATGTGGTACATGACTCTTTCTGAATTATGGTTTTCTCAGGGTATATGCCCAGTAGTGGGATTGCTGGGTCGTATGGTAGTTCTATTTTTAGTTTTTTAAGGAACCTCTATACTGTTCTCCGTAGTGGCTGTATCAATTTACATTTCCACCAACAGTGCAAGAGGGTTCCCTCTTCTCCACACCCTCTCCAGCATTTATTGTTTGTAGAGTTTTTGATGATGGCCATTCTGACAGGTGTGAGGTGATACCTCATTGTAGTTTTGATTTGCATTTCTCTAATGATTAGTGATGTTGAACATTCTTTCATGTGTTTGTTGGCAATCTGTATATCTTCTTTGGAGAAATGTCTTAGGTTTTCTGCCCATTTTTGGATTGGGTTGTTTTTTTGTTTTGTTCTGTTCTTTATTTATTTGCGGTACGCGGGCCTCTCACTGTTGTGGTCTCTCCCGTTGTGGAGCACAGGCTCCGGACTCGCAGGCTCAGTGGCCATGGCTCACGGGCCCAGCCGCTCCGCGGCATGTGGGATCTTCCCGGACCGGGGCACGAACCCGCGTCCCCTGCATCGGCAGGCAGACTCTCAACCACTGCACCACCAGGGAAGCCCGGGTTGTTTGTTTTTTTGATATTGAGCTGCATGAGCTGTTTGTATATTTTGGGGATTAATTGCTTCCTTTGCAAATATTTTCTCCCATTCTGAGGGTTGTCTTTTCGTCTTGTTTATGGTTTCCTTTGCTGTGCAAAAGCTTTTAAGTTTCATTAGCTCCCATTTGTTTATTTTTATTTCCATTTCTCTAGCAGGTGGGTCAAAAAGGATCTTGCTGTGATTTATGTCACAGAGTGTTCTGCCTATGTTTTCCTCTAAGAGTTTTATAGTGTCTGGCCTTACATTTACGTCTTTAATCCATTTTGAGTTTATTTTTGTGTATGGTGTTAGGGAGTGTTCTAATTTCATTCTTTCACATGCAGCTGTCCAGTTTTCCCAGCACCACTTATTGAAGAGGCTATCTTTTCTCCATTGTATCTTCTTGCCTCCTTTATCAAAGATAAGGTGACCATATGTGCGTGGGTTTATCTCTGGGCTTTCTATCCTGTTCCATTGATCTATATTTCTGTTTCCGTGCCAGTATCATACTGTCTTGCTGACTGTAGCTTTGTAGTATAGTCTGAAGTCAGGGAGCCTGGTTCCTCCAGATCCATTTTTCTTTCTCAAGATTGCTTTGGCTATTTGGGGTCTTTTGTGTTTCCATACAAATTGTGAAATTTTTTGTTCTAGTTCTGTGAAAAATGCCATTGATAGTTTGATAGGGATTGTACTGAATCTGTAGATTGCTTTGGGTAGTACAGTCATTTTCACAATGTTGATTCTTCCAACCAAGAACATGGTATAGCTCACCATCTGTTTCTATCATCTTTAATTCCTTTCATCAGTGTCTTATAGTTTTCTGCATACAGGTCTTTTGTCTCCTTAGGTAGGTTTATTCCCAGGTATTTTATTCTTTTTGTTGCAATGGTAAATGGGAGTGTTTCTTTAATATCTCTTTCAGATTTTTCATCATTAGTGTATAGGAATGCAAGAGATTTCTGTGCATTAATTTTGTATCCTGCTACTCTTACCAAATTCATTGATTAGCTCTAGTAGTTTTCTGGTACCATCTTTAGGATTCTCTATGTATAGTATCATGTCATCTGCAAACATTGACAGTTTTACTTCTTCTTTTCCTATTTGGATTCCTTTTATCTCTTTGCCGTCTCTGATTGCTGTGGCTAAAACTTCCAAAACTATGTTGAATAATAGTGGTGAGAGTAGGCAACCATGTCTTGTTCCTGATCTTAGTGGAAATGGTTTCAGTTTTTCACCACTGAGAATGATGCTGGCTGTGGGTCTGTCATATATGGCCTTCATTATGTTGAGGTAATTTCCCTATATGCCTACTTTCTGGAGGGTTTTTTATCATAAATCGGTGTTGGATTTTGTCAAAAGCTTTTTCTGCATCTATTAAGATGATCATATGGTTCTCCTTCAATTTGTTAATATGGTGTATCACATCGATTGATTTGCATATATTGAAGAATCCTTGCATTCCTGTGATAAACCCCACTTGACCAAGATGTATGATCCTTTTAATGTGCTGTTGGATTCTGTTTGCTAGTATTTTCTTGAGGATTTTTGCATCTATGTTCATCAGTGATATTGGCCTGTAGTTTTCTCTTTTAGTGACGTCTCTGTCTGGTTTTGGTATCAGGGTGATGGTGGTCTCATAGAATGAGTTTGGGAGTGTACCTCCCTCTGCTATATTTTGGAAGAGTTTGAGAAAGATATGTGTTAGCTATTCTCTAAATGTGTGAGAGAATTCGCCTGTGAAGCCATCTTTTTAAAATTTTTTAAATCACAGTCTCAATTTCAGTGCTTCTGATTGGTCTGTTTCTATTTTCTATTTCTTCCTGGTTCAGTCTCGGAAGGTTGTGCTTTTCTAAGAATTTGTCCATGTCTTCCAGGTTGTCCATTTTATTGGCATATAGTTGCTTGTAATAATCTCTCATGATCCTTTGTATTTCTGCAGTGGCAGTTGTTAATTCTCCTTTTTCATTTCTAATTCTATTTGAGTCTTTTCCCTTTTTTTCTTGATGAGTCTGGCTAATAGTTTATCAATTTTGCTTACCTTCTCAAAGAGCCAGGTTTTAGTTTTACTGATCTTTGCTATCATTTCCTTCATTTCTTTTTCATTTATTTCTGATCTGATCTTTATGATTTCTTTCCTTCTGCTAAGTTTGACGTGTTTTTGTCCTTCTCTCTCTAATTGCTTTAGGTGTAAGGTTAGGTTGCTTATTTGAGATGTTTCTTGTTTCTTGAGGTAGGATTGTATTGCTATAAACTTCCCTCTTAAAACTGCTTTTGCTGCATCCCATAGGTTGTGGGTCGTCGTGTTTTTGTTGTCTTTTGTCTCTAGGTATTTTTTGATTTTCTCTTTGATTTCTTCAGTGATCTCTTGGTTATTTAGTAGTGTATTGTTTAGCCTCCATGTGTTTGTATTTTTTACAGGTTTTTTCCCCTGTAATTGATATCCAGTCTTATCGTGTTGTGGTCAGAAAAGATACTTGATATAATTTCAAATTTCTTAAAGTTACCAAGGCTTGATTTGTGACCCAAGATATAATCCTGGAGAATGGTCCATGAGCACTTGAGAAGAAAGTGTATTCTGTTGTTTTTGGATGGAATGTCCTCTAAATATCAATTACGTCCATCTTGTTGAATGTGTCATTTAAAGCTTGTGTTTCCTTATTTATTTTCTTTTTGGATGATCTGTCCACTGGTGAAAGTGAGGTGTTAAAGTCCCCTATTATGACTGTGCTACTGTCGATTTCCCCTTTTATGGCTGTTAGGATTTGCCTTATGTATTGAGGTGCTCCTATGTTGGGTGCATAAATATTTACAATTGTTATATTTTCTTCTTGGATTGATCCCTTGATCATTCTGTAGTGGCCTTCTTTGTCTCTTGTAATAGTCTTTATTTTAAAGTTTATTTTGTCTGATATGAGAACTGCTGCTCCAGGTTTCTTTTGATTTCCATTTGCATGGAATATCTTTTTCCATCCCCTCACTTTCAGTCTGTATGTGTCCCTAGGTCTGAAGTGGGTCTCCTGTAGACAGCATATATATGGATCTTATTTTTGTATCCATTCAGCCAGTCTATATCTTTTGGTTGGAGCATTTAATCCATTTACCTTTAAGGTAATTATCGATATGTATGTTCCTATTACCATTTTCTTAATTGTCTTGGGTTTGTTATTGTAGGCCTTTTCCTTCTCTTGTGTTTCCTGCCTAGAGAAGTTCCTTTAGCATTTGTTGTAAAGTGGGTTTGGTGGTGCTGAATTCTCTTAGCTTTTGCTTGTCTGTAAAGGTTTTAATTTCTCCGTCGAATCTGAATGGGATCCTTGCTGGGTAGAGTAATCTTGGTTGTAGGTTTTTCCCTTTCATCACTTTAAATATGTCCTGCGACTCCCTTCTGGCTTGCAGAGTTTCTGCTGAAAGATCAGCTGTTAACTTTATGGGGGTTCCCTTGTATGTTATTTGTTGCTTTTCCCTTGCTGCTTTTAATATTTTGTCTTTGCATTTAATTTTTTATAGTTTGATTAATATGTGTCTTGGCATGCTTCTCCTTGGATTTATCCTGTATGGGACTCTCTGCACTTCCTGGACTTGATTGACTATCTCCTTTCCCATATTAGGGAAGTTTTCAACTATAATCTTTTCAAATATTTTCTCAGTCCCTTTCTTTTTCTCTTCTTCTTCTGGGACCCCTATAATTCAAATATTGGTTCGTTTAATGTTGTCTCAGAGGTCTCTGAGACGATGCTCAATTCTTTTCATTCTTTTTTCTTTATTCTGCTCTTATGTAGTTATTTCCACTATTTTATCTTCCAGGTTACTTATCCATTCTTCTGCCTCAGTTATTCTGCTATTGATTCCTTCTAGAGAACTTTTAATTTCATTTATTGTGTTGTTCATCATTGTTTGTTTCCTCTTTAGTTCTGCTAGGCCCTTGTTAAATGTTTCTTGTATTTTCTCCATTCTATTTCCGAGATTCTGGATGGTCTTTACTATCATTACTCTGAATTCTTTTTCAGGTAGACTGCCTATTTCCTCTTCATTTGTTTGGTCTGGTGGGTTTTTACTTTGCTCCTTCATCTGCTGTGTATTTCTTTGTCTTCTCATTTTGCTTAATGTACTGTGTTTGGTGTCTCCTTTTCAGAGGCTGCAGGTTCGTAGTTCCTGTTGTTTTTGGTGTCTGCCCCCAGTGGGTAAGGTTGGTTCTGTGGGTTGTGTAGGCTTCCTGGTGGAGTGGACTAGCGCCTGTGTTCTGGTGGATGAGGCTGGATCTTGTCTTTCTGGTGGGCAGGACCACGTCTGGTGGTGTGTTTTGGGGTATCTGTGAACTTACTATGATTTTAGGCAGCTCTCTGCTAATGGGTGGGGTTGTGTTCCTGTCTTGCTAATTGTTTGGCATGGGGTGTCCAGTACTGTAGCTTGCTGGTTGTTGTGTGTAGCTGGGTCTAAGCGTTGAGATCGAGATCTCTGGGAGAGCTCTCGCCCATTGATATTACAAGGGGACAAGAGGCTTCTGGTGGACCAATGTCCTGAACTCAGCTCTCCCATCTCAGAGGCTCAGGTCTGACACCTGGCCGGAGAACCAAGACCCTGTCAGCCACTTGGCTCAGAAGAAAGAAAAGAAATAAAGTTATTAAAATAAAAAAATTAAAAAGTAATAAAAAAGAAAAGAAAGAAGAGAGCAACGAAACCAAAAAACAAATCCACCAATGGTAACAAGTGCTAAAAACTATACTTAAAAAAAAAAAAATGGACAGACAGAACCCTAGCACAAATGGTAAAAGAAAGCTATACAGACAAAATCACACAAATAAGCATACACATACACACTCACAAAAAGAGAAAAAGGAAAAAAAATATATATATAAAGGAAGAAAGCAACCAAATCAATAAACAAATCTGCCAATGATAATCAGCTGTAAATACTAAACTAAGATAAACATAAAACTAGAAATGAATTAGATTCAGAAAGCAAACGCCAAGTCTACAGTTGCTCCCAAAGTCCACTGCCTCAATTTTGGGATGATTCATTGTCTATTCAGGTATTCTGCAGATGCAGGGTACATCAAGTTGATTGTGGAGATTTAGTCTGCTGCTCCTGAGGCTACATAGAGAGATTTCCCTTTCTCTTCTTTGTTCACACAGCTCCTGGGGTTCAGCTTTGGATTTGGCCCCGCCTCTGCGTGTAGGTCGCCTGAAGGCGTCTTTTTGGAAGTCTGAGGTCTTCTGCCAGCGTTCAGTAGGTGTTCTGTAGGAGTTGTTCCACATGTAGATGTATTTTTGATGTATTTGTGGGGAGGAAGGCAATCTCCATATCTTACTCGTCCACCACCTTGAAGGTCCCTCCCCTGTACCTTACTATTCTGACAAAATATGATGTCACTGGCTAATCCATAGTCTGAATGTGCCTATATGTGGAGTTGTCTACATTTATGTCTATTTTTCTTATTATTTGCTCACTCCCAAACCTTTTTTTTTTAAGAATACAACATTTGACCATTTATTTAACGTTCTTTTATACTTATTTAGGGCTATAAATTTCAAATATGACACTTTTAATTTTTTGTTTACATCCCTCTCATTGAAGATGGCAAGTGTTAACCAAAACAAGTCCCTGCAAAGTCACATGACCAAGGGCTTGGCTACAAGAAAGAACAAAGAATTAAAGTCCATGATGTCATTTACCAGACAATGATACAGAGATGAGTTTGCAAGAAGCTAGCATTCTGGCTGGAGTGGTGGATGGAGCAGAGTGGGCACTGATTGTGGTATGTGTTACAAAGAAGTACAAATATAAAATACATTACTATGAGTCCATTTCTGAAAATAAACATGAACCAGGCAATATGCTGTTTCATATATATCATTTCATTTACTTCCCACAGAACCACAAATAAGTAAATATCATTATCCCCATTTTACAGATATTAGATATAAAAATCAGAGAAGGGAAGTGACTCCACTAAGACAGCACAGTACGTGACAAAACCCAGATTCCATCCCAGGTCTATCTGATTACCAAGCTTGTGCTCTGAACCTCTTGACTGCTACTGAGTTCCTGAAATTAAATGTAACAGTGATTCTGAGGAGAGAGAGGGAATTGAAAGTCTTCCTGCAAGAGAAATCCTTTGTCTCTGGGTCCTGGAAGTTTGAGTGTGATGCTGATAGGCAGGAAAATAGGAAACTGGGGAAAGGCGTAGAAGATGGAGGGAACAGAATGAATGAACATATAAAGGCAAATTTTTACAATCCCAGAGGATGTAGGGGGAGAAACAAGTCAACTGCTTTGGCTTCCCAGGAAAGTTAAGATTCTGGGCTGAGGAGTCGGTATTCAACACCACAGGCAACAGGGAGGCACAACCTTATTCCTTTTGACTCCTAGCCTCACCATTCTCTAAGATCACCAGGAGCCTCTTAATTGGTTTTCTTTTAGCCTCTGATCTTTTTCTTTCTTTTCTCCCTCCAGCTTTAGGTCTTATGGACTATTTTCCTTGAAACTGTCTTTTTTCTTGACATCTGTGACACTACCTTGGCACTTTTCCTTTCCTTCGGTTACATTAACTTCTTTGCTCTATTCCCCATTCACTCTTCTTTCGCAGGTAGCCCTCCCCTCGACTCCTGGCTTCAGCTCTCACTGCAACAGCATCTCTAGCACTGAGATTTCCTTTGCTTCTCTAGCTGCCTGCTGATCCCTCTACCTCCAAATGACCTGTCAAACGATGCTGTTTGAAGCTGAAGTCTTCCCTTAAAACCAAATCCCCTTAAGAGTTCTTTATTTTTAAAAAATACTTCCAGTCACTCAGGCATAACATCAGCTGCTGTTTTTCTCCCCACTTTGCATCGTCTCTCTTGGATAATTGCAATCCACTCATTCTCTCCACTGCCTCCTTCCTGGCCCACACAGAAACCTGATCAAAATGCACCTCAAAATTCTTCAATGGCTTTATATTTCCTTCTGTACATAATCTAATAAACTCCTTAGCATGGTATTCAAAGGCTCTCCATAATTTGTTCCTCATCTATCTGTCTCTGTCTTTACCTCCTTACCTTGAACTTCTAATTCCAGACAGAGTAACTCATTCTAGAGTTTCAAACATGCTTTCCCTCTGCCTGGAATTCTCTTCTCTGTTTAGTTCATCAGGCAAACTACTTCTCATTCTTCAAGTCTCAGTCCACACCATCTCCTCTGTGCAGCCTTCCCTGGTGCCCCCAGATGGACTCAGGGATTCTTTCCTTTAGGCTCTGTTGTACCTGGTACACATCCCCATCACTGCACCAACTGCAGCACTCCCTCTCTGTCTGCATGTCGGTCTTCCCACTAGACTGTACTGAGGACGGAAGCTACGTTTTTTCACATACGTACGACCTGCTAATAGGAGTAAATAGCTGCAGAATGAATAATAATCCCTTACATTTATAAACTACTTCATAATTTTTGAAATACTACAAATACTACAGCACTTATATTCTCCTGTACACCTATACTACATTATTTCTCCTAATACGGTAGAAAATTGACTGAAACTCAGAAAGATTGAAGGACAGATCCTAGCTCACGTTGCTCAGATGTAAAAGAGATGAGATGAGAACCCAAGGTCTTCTGAAACCTTGTTCCACTGCCACACTGACAAGATTAGGAACTGGTTTTTATTTCTGGGCAAATTTGTATGAAAAAGTTGACCAACGTAAAGAACAATATGTTCATTTTTACAGTGTACAATCTGAATTCTTACAATTAAAATCAGCAACTGTTAATTTTGACATTTTTCGATTAGCATTTTGGGAGAGAGTAGTTAAGAAATAGAGACAGCCCTAGTCACTGTGACATTTTACGCATGACTGAACACAACTATGTTTTCCCCTATAATTAAAGATGATGGTGATCAAAATAAACATTAATGTGGGTTCATATGTGGTTATAAAGACCAATGGGGGGTGGCAGTGGTGAGGGCAGAAGAAGTATTTCCACATAGCTTATATAATGAGGTCACCTTGTGATTCAGTCACCCTGTGGACTCCATCCCTGAAAGAAAGTCAAATCCCAGTTCTGTCACTTACAAGCTTTATAGCCTTGAATAAGCTTTCTAACCTCTCTGTAAGACAGGGATAGTAACACCTGTCTCTCAGGACTGTGGTGCGAATTAAGTGAGAGATATTAAGTAAAATGTATTTTATATTTCTTTTATATCCTCCATAGTAACTAACACACTGCTGGACTAAAGGAATGAATGTTAACCATAAAAGACTTTAAACATATTATAAGATGACTGACTGTGTGCTCAAACAGAACTTTAATCTTTAACGTATGCAGCAGGGTGAAATGCAGTACCCTATCCTTAACTCCAATCTTTGCCCCTCCACACCTAACCCCACTACCTTTACAGCCAGAAAGGAAATCCATGGATCAGGGGAAAATGACTGGGGATGGATGTCATTCACTGTTAGTCACCGCAGGAAAACTTGGTAGTGTAACTTCAGGCAGAGAGTGGGGATAAGGACAGAGCTAACCAGTCCCTAAGAAATAAGGTAAAAGTTAAGCTAACAGGAGGAATATTAACCTCTCATGTAGATCAGAGGTTTTCAGGAGGATATAAACCTTACATTCAAGATATATTTGCTTTGCGATATTTTAGGAGAGAATCAATCACGTATCAGAGTTAAAGATTCTTCCCCCCAGAACTGTCTCCTCTCCCCTCTCCTGACAAAACGCAGGGAAGGGCGTATCCAGAATAACAGAAGGTAGATCCAATCTCCATTCCATCTGTAGGCATCAGCAGCCCCTCGATAAGGATAACGGGAGACAAGTGATACTCACCCTTGGACAACTATAGGTTATAAGACAGTGAGGAACTGCCCTTACCTGATGCCCCTGTACCACAAGAGTTCAGAACTATGGAATTTTTTCAGACAAAATCTCTTTCTAAGGCAAGACTACCCTCTAGGGCATCCCTACCCTCTGCCCATTTACTGGTTTGGAAGTTTCATAACAGTTGTTATACATAAAATATACAATGGAACTATGTTTTTCTAATAGATTTTCACTTAGCACACAAGGGAGATAGTTAATCTTAAAGTTTCTATTTGTAGTACTGAAACACACTAACAAATGGACTCAAATATTTCCAGCATGGATGTTTTCTCCATTGTTCTAGCCAGAGTCACTAATGTGTAGTCACATAGATTTCATCAGCTCTGGTGATGACAAACTTGATATACAACACTATAGTGTTTCAGAGAAATAACACTTAAGTGTTCTGATATTCTTCTATGTGGTGCTCAGATGTGATAAAGTGGTACAGGGACAGCCAGCTGGCGAGGAACTGCTTACAACCTAAAGCCTATCCTAGCTATCTTATAATGTGGGCTGAAATAACATGTGCTGCTGTGGAATGTCTTTATATTATAGAGGTACTTGTGGGGAATTATTTAGGGAGACCTAGTGAGATTAGAATTGTGGGGCAGAGAAGGATATCTGTCTGCAAAAGGTCTGCGCTCCCATCCACAGTCGAGAGTTGTTGGGAAGCAGTTACTTTGCCAGGGACCTTGCGTTCACATTCGAGTGGGGTCACTTGACAGTTCTGGCTAATGGAATACAGGCAGAAATTATATTCATTACTTCAGACCTAACCCGGAAAAATCTTCTCCTTTGATTTCCATGACCTTACTTTCTCTTGTTTCTCTAATATTACTCTTGTAAATTATTTGGCTCACCATTTTCTTCTAGCATTTAAATACAACTACTCTGATATGAACCTATTTATGAAACAGAAATAGACTCAAAGACATAGAGAACAGACTTGTGGTTGCCAAGGGGGAGGGGGTTGAGGGAGGGATGGAGTGGGAGGCTGGGGTTTGCAGATGTAAACTATTATGTATAGAATGGATGAACAACAAGGTATTACTGTTATAGCACAGGGAACTATATTCAATATCCTATGATAAACCATAATGGAAAAGAATACAAAAAAAAAGAATATGTGTGTGTGTGTGTGTGTATATTTGTGTGTATATATACATATATATATATATATATAAATCACTTTGCTGTACAGCAGAAACTAACACAACATTGTAAAACAAATATATGTCAATAAAAAAATATATCTATTCTGTTTTCATGCTTCCAAACTTCCTGCTTTATACTCTTAACCTGGGTGATCTTGTTAAGTTCTATGGCTTCTACTGTCAGTTATTTGCTGATAACTCTGCAGTCCATAACCTCATGCCTTCAACTTTCTCTTTTCCTGTTTTCCAAGGTCACATTTCTACATATATTTGTTCATCTTCCCTTGGAGGCAATACATTACAAACATGCCAAAAATAGGATGTCACCTCTCCCCATAAGCCTGTTCTTCCTCCTGCCTTTGTTCATGCTAAAACCCTTTCTCCTTTCAGAATGTTCTATGCTGGTCAGTAGCTTCACTATTTTCCATCATTGAAGATAAGTTCTGAAGTCATTTTTGATCCCTCCACCCTTACCTCCCATACACACAAAAAAAGACCAAGTGCTTTTGAGTATCTCCAAAATGTCTACCTTGCTCTCTGTTCTCACATTACAGGCCTTAGTGTTTCTCACCTAGACTACTGCTCGAAACCTCATAACTAGTATCCTGACCTGCAGTCTCTCCTCTTCTTCAACCCATCTTCTATATGCTACTTGTCAGAGCTATTTTGCACATTATCAGAGTTATATGATCGCTGTCTCCTCTTTCTCACAAAATTATAGACTCCCTGTTATCTAGAGAATAAACTGTAAAGTCTTAAACCTGGCATTCAAGACTTTTTTCCTAGTGACACTTGCTATCATTCTCTCTGACCATATGTCTTATTTTCTAATTATGGCTTCTCACAATTCCCCAAGGGCACTTCACGTCTTCACACTTGTTTTTGTCCCTGCCATTATGTTTTCTAGCCTGCTTACAGCACTCTCCTGTGCCAATGCTGCTGAACGGAATCAACTCATCCTTCAAGGCTGAACCTGACTGTCACTTACTCTGCAAAGTATTTTCTCTTTGTCTAGGTCCCTATGGTACTCAGTACTATGGCACTGTCATTGGTTGCTATGTGTCTGGCGTTCCCCTAGAAGGTCATGGCTCTAGTGTGGGGGTGTCTCAGTCACCTAAGTTTCTCTAGTACCTAGCAGAGTCCTTGGTGTAGAGTAAAAGTTCAATAAATGTTTCATGAATGAATAAATGCCACGCAGATGCGTTCATGGAAAAACAACACAGGGACTTCCAGACCCACTGTCTAATGCACTACCCGATTCAACCTTGAATTGGCAGGCATCTCTGGTGCCACGGATCAACTGTGAAATGAGTGTGACCATGACTCAAATACTGACCATACACTGACAATCCTGATCTTTTTCATCTCTCATCTTAAAATCCTGCCTGCAGTTAAACTGTGGTGGTTGCTGCCTTATAGTCTGCTTATTGCAAATGACACCCACATCTTTACAAAAATGCTCGCCTCTATCCTCAGCTTTTCAGTTAGTAACTGCTTTGGCATGTTCTTTTTGTGGCTTTCTCATGGAATCGGAATACAAAATACATCTCTAGTCAGCTGGTCTTACTGTTTCATATTCAACGCGGAGATGGAAGCGCTAATGATAAGGAGGCTATAAGTAAAGCGTGCCCAAGATGTACCTTTGTAGAAATGGGTGGAACAGCATAATTTCTTTTTAAACATAGAACTTGGATAGAAATTTGCTGCTTTCTCCCGCTATGCCTCACGGTTTCCTCCTGTGCTTCTGTTCTGTTAATGCATCACTGGCCCTAGGAAAACGGACGCTGTCTGCCTCTGCTGTGCCAGTGAAGCCTTTAGGCAGTTGGCAGGGCTTCATGAGGCAGCAGAGCTGTGACGCCATTGAACTGCCACAGTTTGAAACGCCAACAACAGGCACAGGAAGATGGATCACTTCTTCTTCCTCCACGTTCCTCAGCTCTTCCTTTGTACCTCCAGCACAGCACTCAGTCTTAAATTATAGCTGGTCATAAATATGTCTATTAAAACCGCTATCCTGTAAGTCGCGGTACACAGATCTGTCTTACTTGTATTTGTATCCGCTGTAGTGCTTAACACAGAGCCTTGAATATGTTACCTAACAAACGTTCACTGGGTGTGTGCCGAAATGCATGCCTTCACTTTCTACTGACGTGCAGGAGCAGAAAAACGAAACTACTTAACTGTGGGAAGAGTTTCTCAAATACTTCCAGTTGCAAGCTTAAAGTTAGTACCACTTACCACTTCTTTGTTCACTCATTAATTCATTATTTAACAAAATATTTGCTGAGTGCTGACTGTGTGCCAGCCACTCTATTAATTAGGAAGACCAAGGTGAGCGTGATAGGAAGGTTCCTAGCCTCATGGAGCTCACTCATATTCTAGATGGGAAAGTGGACAATAAACAAGTATTCACAGACAATAAATTAATAAAAGACTAGAAAGTAAAAAGGTTCTATGTTAAAGCCAGGAAGGACTTTCTTAGATAAGGTGACACGTGGAAGTCTTAGGAGGTGGCCATTAGGCTGAGACCTGAAGGAGTGAGGGATCTTGCCATGTGACGAGGGAAAGTGAGCTCCGGATGGAGTGAACTATTAAGTGCAAAGAGCCGGGGTGGAAAAGAGCTTAGCAAGTTCTAGGAACTGGTAGATGACCATTTATGACCAGAAAATTGTGAGTAAGAGGGAGAACAAATGAACTTAATTAGAGAGGGTAGGCAGAAGCTATCTTTGTAATACAGGGCTTTGAAGGATCTGGCTTTGATTTTATTCTAATCACAACAAGAAGCCATTGCAGAATTTTCAGGAGGAGGTTACATAGGGTGTGGTCAGTAGAGTTGGAAATAAGTGGATACTTACAAGTAAAATTTGGGTGGTAGAACCAAGTGAGTATGCTGATGGCTATAGTGACTACATGTCTCACAGCTGTGGGTTCTTATGGTTGAGTGAATAGAAGGCTATTAGTGTTGATTTTACCAAATGTGGAGAATCAGCTGCTTTTGAAAGTCTAGAGACAGCCGAGTAAGTTGCTCCGCTCACAAAAAAAGAAAATGTGCTGTCATATCCCACTAAGCTGGCAGTAACTCATTCTGATTGCTGTGCCATGAATCTTGGTTTGACAATCTAGGAAAGCCTGTGGGATTCCCATCTTTTCATTCAGCCAGTGTTGCTTCAGAGACTCATTAACAGGACAAATTAGCCTCTATTTCCTAGGCTACTTTCAGTACCAAAATTTCCCTTAAAATTTCCCTGCTCTACTTTTTCTTCTTCTTTTTTTTTTTTTTTTGCAGTATGCGGGCCTTTCACTGTTGTGGCCTCTCCCGTTGTGGAGCACAGGCTCCGGACACGCAGGCTCAGTGGCCATGGCTCACGGGCCCAGCCGCTCCGCGGCACGTGGGATCTTCCCGGACTGGGGCACGAACCCGTGTCCCCTGCATCTGCAGGCGGACTCTCAACCACTGCACCACCAGGGAAGCCCTCCCTGCTCTACTTCTTACGTGAAGTTGCTTTAACCCGTATTTGCTACACCTTAAAAAAGCAATATATATATAAAATTTAAATATATAAAGCAATATTATGTTTGTAGCAAAATCAAATATAGGAGAGTACAAGACCCTTCTGTGTTTTCGTTAGCTGACTCTTCTGCATGCCTGCCAAGTCATAAAATGATGCTCTCTCTCCATCTTCTAAGCAGAACTACTTCTCTGTATATTTATTAACTTAGCAAACTTCACATGAGTTTTTATGACAGTAAAAATAAGTAGTTCTCAGTTTTAAATAGGTGTGGAGAAAAATTCTGATTACCAGCTTTCCCCAAACTTAATTTTGGACTTGGAAAAGGAAAAAAAATATGTTATAGTTGTACATCTCTGAAGACACGAGAGTTTTAACAATGGGGACAATTTACCTATTTGATAGATGTGGGTTCCATGATTTATGCTGAGAGAAACAAATTTGTAAAGTTTAAGGACATCATGCCTGGGGAAACTGGACATATTCCCAGATATACATTAGATTTCATGTAATATCTTCCTTGCATTATATTACAAAACCATGACCCTGGGTCACTAGAATAATAGATATTCCATTATTATTTTGAGTCTCAAATTTATTCTTGATGCCAATAGGGAGTTAGAAAATGGTTTAGATAATAAGGACAAAATATTTATTGCAAATTAGACAAATCCCCCCAATTATTATAGATTAGTGAAATCTCTCCATGAAAATCACATATCGAAATCACGACACCAGAAGACTGACTTCCCCTTAGTGGTAGAAAAGAATTAGGAGTGAAGCAGATCTGGACCCAGAACAGTGATTAGAGAGCTAATATTTCTAGGCAGGTAAGGTCATCTACTAAGGGACATGTACTAGCAAAAGGTGTTTGGTACACCTCTCCTCTCTCTGCATTAACTCTGCCAAACCTCCTAAAGGCTGACGTAGTTCCAGAAGGCTTTTTTTTTCTTAGCATGATCTATCACTTCTCTGAATTCCTTCCTAATGCTTTTAGAAAGCAAAATCCATCTGCCAGTTCAAGGGGGTGTTGTGGGAGCCTGCAATGGCTGAGGAGCAGTAATCTCAAGTTTGTGCTTCAGTGAGGGTAAGGTTAAGCGTCGTTCTGCCTGGAGGCTCCTGTTTGGATTAAAAAAACAAACAGGGCTTCCCTGGTGGCACAGTGGTTGAGAGTCCGCCTGCCGATGCAGGGGACACGGTGTTCGTGCCCCGGTCTGGGAAGATCCCACATGCCGCGGAGCGGCTGGGCCCGTGAGCCGTGGCCGCTGAGCCTGCGCGTCTGGAGCCTGTGCTCCGCAACGGGAAAGGCCACAGCAGTGAGAGGCCCGCGTACCGCAAAAACAAAACAAAACAAAACAAAAACAAATAAAACCACCACAACCCTGCAACTCACCATTTTGTGGTCATTTCAGACTTACGTATTCTTTAAGAAGCCAGGCTGTACAAGTTCCTGACACAGAATTAGTTTTCCTTTATAGGGAGAATGGCCTCTTTTTTTTTTCCCTTTGACAAACTGCTTCTACTCTGACACTATGCTTTGTGACATGGATTTTGGAGCACCCAGTCTCCAATGTGTAATTTGCTAACATGGCCAAAATAATTAAGAAAAATCTTAAAGAACATTTATTGTAAGATATCAACTCTGGCCACAAGGAATTGAGTAAGTCCTCAACTGTCCTCACAGGTACAGTTAGGACTTGAGTAGCCTTTTCCCTTTTCCACCCACTATAAATCTGCTACTCTTAGTTTGAGGAAATCAGGCCAGCTCAAATTAGGCTTCCAAATCAAACCTCACTGGTTCTACAGCTTAAGACTCGTTAAAGTTTACAACAGGCTTCCTGCGTTTTATTCAAACAGTTAAAAATAAGGCAGCTGAGTCTTTGAATCTCTATGTCAAAATCTTACATGTATATACACATCAAAATGTTGATCTGAGAGCTGTTCTTAGGGAAGGGGAGGCTAATACCATGAAAACAGAGATAACAGGATAGAAACAGGAAAAAAAAGAGTGGGGATTCATTCAGGGCTAGCCTAAAGCTATGTAGAAATATTAGGCAGTAATTGGACAGCACCACAAGGCTGGTGGCCCCAACTGTCTACTCTACCAGCCTCACATTTCCACTATCAAAGTCATTAATAGGTTGGATTATAAAGGCTGGTGACTTCTCTTAAATGCCTTACTTAAAATACGCAAGTTGCATTTAATGTTTTCTACTTCCCTGTTAAGAGCATAACAACAGAGATTAGTTTATTAGATTAGTGAGTTAATCTGATAGCTCAGTGGCTGAGGGAATAACATATAAGAAAGATTAGTTTCAGAGTATGACAGAATATGACAGTGATGAATAGTGGGAAATAGAAGGCAGAATAAGGTGGTGAGGTCTAAGGCTTATGAGTGCTTCAAGGGGCAAACTTTTGTCTAGAATGTAAATCTAAAATCTTAGAAGTTTTGATGTAATAAAAGATTTTGCAGTGATACTTTGCTTACAGTTTGATAAACACCAACATGCGTATATATACAAATACCAAGCCAAGAAAAGGTATCTATAACTCATTTCTTTCTGTGACAGACGTGTATGCAACCTTAGGTCACTCTTTCTGGGATGTCAACTGTCTGCCCTGATTCTGGGACAAAAGGAAGTCTGATACTTAAAATAAGGAAAACTCTATCTCAGCTGCTGCACTGACCTCCAGCTCTGCTTTTTCCTCTTTCTAGCACCATCCTCAGATTACTGACTCTCTTCACTTAGCAGAAGTACCTCCCTGGGTGGCCTATTTCTGATGAAGGTCAACTACTTTTTGGCTTCAGTAGAATATTCTCATCGGTGTCTAATTCCCTAATAAGGTCAGTAAGTTCAGGGTGAAGACGTGAGTGTTGAAAGCCCAGGAAAACGGACTAGAAGAGATGTTCTGTAGCTTCTGAAAGTTCTCCTTACACAGAGTTATGCATGTCAGGCACTGGCCTACATAATGTGACTTCAGAGGCACTGAGTTAGTCTTCCCTGGTCTACTGAACCACATTAGATGTTCTACAGAGAAGCTGGAGATGAAGTGGAGAACAGAGTGGGAAACAATGTACAGGAAATAGAGGCTGAAGCCATAATGGCAAACCCTGCCTGGAGAGAGTCCTGCTAATCAGACTCGCCTACAATGGAAAGCAATTACAGCCAGTTTCTTTGAAAGGCCAGCCTGGGCTTTGCCAGTGACATTAAATTCTTAGTGAATTTCCATCTCATTGACCCAGGGGGCCTCGAGCTCTGAGATCAATACCTTAGTAACAAAGCTGGTGCCAGACAGTGCTGGGAAGAAGGCTGGATTCCAACTGAGATGAAACGTGTAAGAAGGCTTTTTTGATAATGCCTGGTCCTGTTTACTCTCTGCCATTAAGTGATATATGATGATCCCTCAGCAGCCCTGAGTGTTATTCAATCACCAGGGAACAGATACACAGCATTTGAAGTTAGAAGTGTTTGCTCTCCTTGTCCCAGTGCATCAGCCTCTTGCCAAAATGATTCTAGTTAATAAACAATGTTGAGAAGGTAAGCCTGTAGAGCCATGATATGGCTGCATAAATACCATCATTTTCCCTTTGAAAGTCTGAGGGTTTTATGTGTTGTAAGGATACTGTTAATTCAGCGTTCGTCTGGCTCCCTTGGACCTCAGTTCTCAATCCTCTGAGACGTTCCAGGATAAGAGAGCAGATCAGCCAGCAAAGTTCCTCTGGAAACTGATTTCAGTGTTCATTAGGCAATTCTAGATTGGTCTCTTTTTTTTAACTATGTCGTTGCCAACTCTGTGTACCAACATCAGCAGCAGTACTAGTGGGATTTACAATAAAATCCTCTTGGGAATGGCATACAACTCATAGAAGAGACTCAGACCCAGGGTTTTTAAAAAAAATCTTGTGCCCCCAGATGCGGATAGCAGAAGACTCCTGCTGCCTATCCAATTAGCCACAGGATTTAGTTAAGGTGCACCTGAAAGGTCTATTACTGCAAAGAGAGAGGAGGACAAGGAACATCCCCTGACCACCTTCTCCGTACTCTGTGCTAGTCTAGGCACTACACTGCATGACCTCAATTCTCAACAGCTCTAGGAATTATTATTCCTTTTATGTAGATGAGAAAACTGTCTCAGAAACATTGTGTAATTTTCCAAAGGCCACAGTTCCTAGAAGAGGTAGGATTTATTAAGCAGGTCATCTGACTCTAACGTTTATGTTCTTTCCACTATAGCATGTTTCTTTAAAAAGTTTCCCTCTTAGGGAAGACAGCACAAAATCTACTGCCTGGCTTAATATCGTCATCAGAGTCTGGAACTGATTTTCTAATGAGTCGGCATGACGTAGGCCGAGCAGCATGCCCACAAGCACAGGTGTCTCTAACAGGACCTGGTGAAGAACATGCCTCGCGAGTAATAATAAAATGCCAGCACGGTCAGAGACGGTCAGCCTCTGATGACTCACAGCGGAAGGCACAGGCAAACCTGGCCTATCTTCTTTTTGAGCCACAATAAGCTCTGCGTTTGTCAGCTATGTTGTTGGTATCTTCTTTGTTTCCAGGAAATCAGGACTATACCTGCTTTTGAAAACATCAACTTTATTAAAGGAATAATTCTTTCAAAAAGGAGTGGGAAGGAGCAGAAAGCAGACCTCACTAGGATGCTAGAGATCTAGGTTCTATCCAAGAGTATGGGAAACAGTTTCATGTCGAGTCTGGTTTGTTGAGCTGAGAAAGATTAAGCCAGGGTCGAGCTCATCAGGAGAGAGTGCTAGGGTAAATCAGTGACGTCTGCCACGGGTGCAGGATAGGGGTGCGGTGGTACACACAGCGCATTTGCCATTCTTCTTTTAACTCCTCTTCCTTTCTCCCACCTGTTAACCTTATGGCTTTTCACAAGTGATTCAGCATTTTAAGGCCTTTATAGTAAAATAGGGATAACGACACTTTATTTATCTAAAGGTAAGAGTGGCTAAATCAGCTGATCTCCTCAAGCCTTTTTCAGCTATAAGGTGTAAGATTCCATTTTCCACTGTAAATCTTAGCAGCAGCTGGGCTCTAATGGGGTCAGTCATTGGTGACTTTAACAATGGCATGGCTTTTAAAAGGGCACTCACAATTTTAAAACAATTCTGCTCTAAGTCAAAGAGGTGAACAATTCTTTCTGAAGAATACTGAGGAAGTCTGTTAAATGATTAAATTAATTACTGCCTGGGGACTGCCCTGGTGGCGCAGTGGTTAAGAATTCGCCTGCCAAAGCAGGGGACACGGGTTCAAGCCCTGGTCTGGGAAGATCCCACATGCTGCAGACCAACTAAGCCCGTGCACCACAACTACTGAGCCTGTACTCTAGAGCCTGCAAGTCACAACTACTGAGCCCATGCTCCGCAACAAGAGAAGCCACCGCAATGAGAAGCCTGCTCACCGCAACGAAGAGTAGCCCCTACTCGCCGCAACTAGAGAAAGCCCACATGCAGCAACGAAGACCCAACGCAGCCAAAAATAAATTAATTAATTAAAAAAATTAATTATAGCCTGTGAACCCTAGTGGAATCAGAGAAAGTTGTTTAGAAAAATACAGGAATGTAAGGAGCATTCTAAACATCTATGCAGATTTTGAGTCTTAAGGAAATAATATTGTGAGAAAATAAACTTCATTATAGCCTTGTCTTAAGAAGAAACAGAGATGATGCTTCCTTTATGTGAAATGTTCAATGAAGAACACTTCTACTGTTTTCAATACCCATGCTCCATGCAATAAATACAAAATAGGCTCACAAATTGCTTATTACAGATCTATGGCTTACCTGGGATCACAGAGAAATTTGGTTTTCTCTCCTTCTTCTCTCCAGATAAGCCATTCTCGAAAAGAAGGATGTACAAACATACGAGTCATGTCTCTGCGCTTGATTAGGAACATGGAGAGGTTCTCCATTCTCTGCTGAAAATCCTCCCATTCTAGCGTGCCTTCAATGCTGCCAGCATTGATGGCTTGGAAGATATGTTCATCAGTCAGTGGGTGGAGAGAGGCCACTGCCACATTCAGGAGAGGCATCACCCGGTCAAAGGAAGACTGGGTTGGGAACTTCATATTGCACTGGAGTAAGTAAACCTCAGAGAGCGAAACAGGAACTACTTTGTAGCTAGAGCTCTTTAACACTAGATAGCCTTTCTCTATGAGGTCAAATGTGAGTTTCAGGTATAGATAGGACCCTTGACTGAGTGTCTTGAGATGAGAACTGAGTTTGCCAAATGTAGTATTGTCCATTTTGCCATTAAGTGAAATGTTATTCTGGATCTCTGAGCTGCTGTGTATCCGGTGCAGGATGTAAGCCTGCAGGTCCTGGTCTATGGCTTCATTCTCTTCTAGTCGATCCAAAAAAATCCTATGGAAAGGCAGCAGCTTGGTAATTTCCTAAAACAGATGGAGAGAGAGAGAGAGAGAGAGAGAGAAAGACCTTCAGTTTCCCCTAACTCTTGTGATAAACTACGAGGTCCACAAATTTATTCTGAACTTCTGAGTGGTCAAAGAAAAGAGGGAAATACGATCGAGTATTAGTGTCCATAGATCAAGACATATTAGTTGCACAGGAGGGACACTTTTCCTAATATTGAGACTTCAAATAACTTTTATGGGTCTTCATACAGGGCACTTTAGGAGTGATTTAATGGTCACTATCCTAAATAACACTCACTCCTAAAATAGAAAAGAGAATGCCATCTAACTTTTGTTGTAATTTTTCTCAGTGTAAACCATAGCCTAATGTCAAAGTACAACTCACTAAGATAAATGTAAAAGGACTTAAAGAATGTCATATAAAAATGTGGCCTTCTATCCCACCTGATAAAATGACTTTATTTTAATGTAGGTTTTTTGGAGATGCCTTAGCCCAAAGGAACACTTCTAATAGTGGGAAGCTTGGTACCTTGGTGATCTGCTTGGAAATTACACTGGGGGGAGGTGACAGGGCTTTGTGGCGACTCTCATGCTCTGGAATCCATCTTTTCTTATCTGCTTATAGACTTTGCTCCTGTAAGTATCTATTCCCTCTCCTGCATTAATTTCCTCTTCTCTTCTCTTTCTGTCTTGTCTCCACGCAGACATGTGACTCCATACTCCTCCCTCCAACTACTATATCTCTGTTCCCATGTTTAGCAAAACCTAACAGAAAAGTTTTCTCTACTTACTGTATTTCATTCCTCCCTTCCCATTCTCTCCTCCATTTGTTGCAATCAGGCTTCAATCCCGTCACTTCACTGAAACGGTCCTTGTCAAGATGATCAGCAATCTTCATCTTGCCAAATCCAATAAGCAAGTTTCATTTCTCTTCCCCCTCAACCTCTCAGCAGTATCTGACACAGGTGAACACATCTTTCTTCTCGAGTCCCCTCCTGCAGCTTTTGCTTCCACAGCATGCTCCCCTCGTCTTCCTCTTAGCACACTGGCTACTCCTACCCAGCCTTTCTGGCTGGCTCCTCTCTCATTTCTCAGTCCACCCAGGGCTCACGTCTCCATTCTTTCCTCTTATCTGGCCACCCTCACTCCCTAGAATAGTTGGGTCCCATGGTTCTAAATATCATCTATACATGGATGATGTCTAATTTCATATTTCCAGCTTAGTCATTTCTTCTGAGCTCTCATCTTATATCTCCGTCTACTCAACAATGACACCTGGATGTTTCATAGACAGACAATGTGTGATCAAATCAGAACTACTAAAATCTCCCCCCACCACAAAACCTCCACATGTCAATAAATGGTATTACCACTGACCCTACCACCAAATCGTAGGAACTATCTATGATCCTTCTCTTTTCCTCAAACCAGCATCTACTCAGTCGCTCACCAAAACCCCACAATTCATCCTTGAAGCTTCTCTCTTGCTCATTCCCACATCCAGTCCTTTTGATTCTTCTTCAAAATATACTCCAAATATGACCACTTCAGAGGGTCTCCACTGTTCCCACTCTAGTCTAAGCCACCATCACCTTTCATCTGTACTTCTGCTTCCATTCTTGATCCCCTACATATTATTATCTACACAGCCAGCAGCCAAAGAAAGTAAATCAGATGTTATCACTTTACAAGGCTCCTTGGAGAGGCCTTTCCTATCTGCCCTATCTAAAATATCTGTCATCCTCATTTATCCCTTTACTCTGTTATGTTTGTCTTCATAGCACTAACACTACCTAAATTTTTAATATATGTTCATTTTTTACTTTATTATTTGTGTTCCTCACTAGAATACAAGCTTTATGAGGGCAGGGATATTGTCTGTCTTGTTCACCATTGTATCCTCAGCTCTTAGAAAGAGCCTTTTATACTTGAAGTACGTAAAAAATGTTTGTGGAAATAATGACTGATCAGTTATGAGGGTTCACTTTTAAAGACCTAGGAATTGTTTCATTGTCAGCTAAATAATTTAAAAAAGTTATTGGTTGAAGTGAATGAAGTATCTGGGAAGTTGTTGCAGGTCTTGATCTATGAAGACATTGACATTTGGACTTTGAGTGTATAGTACTTTTCCTGTTCTTTGGCACAGCTGAAAAATTAAAGTTATGTGGTCTACCAAGTCATACTTAAAACGTCTTTTGAGATTGCACACGGCATTATATAAAAATATAAACAAAGAAAAAAACCAAAACCAAACAAAAATTATATAAACGAAGATATCTCCTAAGTACGTACTTAGTAAAACTAGTCAGAGATTGTGTTCCTGGAAGTTTCTTTTATTCGTCTTTCATCTTTAACAAGCTACTGACCAATAATGGCAGATTACATAATTTTTAGTTGTAAAGATGCATTTACGTTGATTCATTCACATTCCTCAAATTACTTTGAGATTTTAATAACAAACATCTGCAAGTTGGTGGTCAGGATCAGAAGTACAGTCTCTGATCAAAGAAGGCAGACTGACCTAAATTGGTCAATCTATAGGAAAAATACTAAATGCCTGGGAGAGAGGAAAAGGAGGGCACCGAGACTATTTTCTGTATATTAACAACTGTTTTAAGGGAGTTGCATCAAAATAGTGGGATGGGTGTATAATATGCAAAATTTTAATGTTCTTTAAAAGAGGCTATGGTTAGGGGAAAAAAGGTTGAGAAACCCTGTTTCAAACCAAGTGTGAATATGTAAAGAATGGAAAATACCAACTCAGCTATACTGTGAATGGTAGAGAAGGTGGAGTCATTTATCCTTAGCCCATATGTCTTTTACAGGCACAGTTCCAACATTCCTAGTCATTCTTCTAGGCCATAAACTGAGTGATCAGTGAGTGAGCAGGGATGGTAATTAAAAAAACCTCTTATCTCCCAGTTGCAGTAAATTTAATATAAAGCCTTAATATTGCCAATATTTCTTAGAAAAAGAAATATATAGAAGAAAGTCCATCTTCATGCTATAGAAGTTGAGAAACAGAGGGAAGAACTAGAAAATCTGACTCTACACTGTATATTGAACTGGATTTTGCCTGGCATTAAATGATAAAAAACATAAAACAAAAGTCAAACAGTGAATTAGAGTGTTACAGCATCTATTTGCTTTGCTACACTCATGACAAAGTCTAGAAAAGTGGACTTTCTTTTCATGCTTTTTTGAGGGACACTTTATCAAAACTTACCCAGAGCAATGGAAATGGGAATTTGAGCTAAGAGAGTAGTATACAGAGAATGCTCTCTCTAGATTGTATCTCTTACTCTCAAAATATGCTCATTGGGAATTACTCTTGCTAGCGCTCTAGGACATGGTAGAGATCTGGAAAAGCTCATCACTAAGGGTACAATGACCTAGAACTTTTTCAGTTTAAGCACTCTCCAAGGGAAATAATTTATGGTCCAAAAGCAAACAAACACATACCTGTAAACTGGTCCTAACTGTTACAATTAGTTTCAGCCAGGAAGGAAATTTTCCAATCATTTTACTCAGAAATGATACAATTGTATCCCCATAATCCGGTTTGTGAAATTCTGCTTCATTTAATCCATCAATTAAGATGATGAAATCTTCATCTGGGATTTTTCTCTCTGAGATAGAAGAAACAAATTACTTAATAATTACAAGTGGATAAGTGAGTTCTTTCTGGGTCTTTGATCACGTATCTCCTTGGAAGAAAAAATTAGAAAAGGTCTGTTGTGTGTTTAGTGAATGCTAAGGGTACGTAATTTATTATAAAGACGTGGAATAATTCATTTAGTGGGTTCATTTTGCTTTTCACCAGGTATGAATGTGTTTGTCACATAAATAATATATAAGGCATATGTATCATCATCTCCCCCATGTTGTCAGTTGTGAGACAGCCTGAGCAATGCATTTATGAGAATTTGCGCATGTAAATTTATTTTTCTCTCATACCTGAAAAAGCTGGAAAGAATGTTTTTCTCTCCCTCAGCCCCCCGGAATCTGACAGCATTAAAGAGAACAGTATCACGTGTTTTTTGGGGAATTTCCAAAAAAAAGGTTTAATTTGGAGTCCACAGCAGTATATAAAACTATATGTGAATACGTAGTAGGAAGGAAGGGATGGAGGAACAGAGAAAAGGAATCCCAACCAACAGACAGATCTACACTAGGCAGGCTGGATTCCAAGATCTTACAGAACCAGCAGCTTCCTAGACTATACCTAAAGCAGCTTCAAGGAGACCAGACCCTTACGTGATCTTTCCAGGGGAGCAGGAGTCATGTAGGAAAAACAAATATCTTTTGTTTCCCTTTCTCGCCTGGAGTCTATACTATCTTAAACTGACAAAATCAGTTTATCGTTAGGGCTAGGCTGCAGAAGACTTGGTAAGATTTCAGGTTTCCACTCCCATTAAATGCTTACTGATTCTTAAACAATATTGAACAATTAGAGATTAAAAAAATACCCTGGCTGAATGAATATTTCAGTATAAATGAATTGCAAATAACAAGTAAAAGTTCCTAGTTGGTAGGACCTTACAGGTTCTGAAGAGAGGAAAGCAGGGGAAGAGAGAAAGAAGTCACTGGATGCCTGAAACAGGAAATAGGTTATATCTGAGGAGGAAAAAGGAAGTGAAGCTGGGGACAGAAGGAAAACTCTGAGGAACTCTGTACCACGTTGGCTCTTTTAGCTTTTGAAAGAGTCAAGGCTAATCAAAACTCTACATATTTTTGTTTCACATTTGAAAATATGCAGATTTTTTGCATGATTAATAAATCTTTATATTTCCCCTCTAAAGTACAAGCTTTACATAAAGGAGTTTAATTTCAATAGCCTAAGCACTATAAATTAGTTCTCAAATTATAAAGAGTTTCAACTATTACTTTCATCTGGTGACTTTCGGAAGAGAAATGAACTATGGATTTCAGCTCTAACTGTTAACAATGATTATTAATGAAATGGCATTCTAGATGATGTAGGGCTAACAAAACACATTACTCCTTTAGGGAGTCCAAAGAATTCCGGAAGAGAGAGGAGTTGCTTGGAACTAATTGGGATTTACCCACACAAATGGGGGCTCTTAAGTTCTTGATTTTGAGGACCTTGGCTCCCTTTAGCATACTTGTGTCTTTAATTCCCATAGAGGAATTTTCTAATTGATTCTGCTTGGTGATATACTAGAGTTATCCTTTGTTACTGAGTAGAACCTTAAAGTATCGTGCAAATCGCTGACTCTAATTTTTTAAAGAAAAATATATAATTTGAAATCTAGCTCTTGAATCGAAATTGAAAGTGTTTTCAATTGAACTTTCCTGGAAAGAAAACTCCAGCTACCTTTAAAAAAATTCCCTATTTTAAAAACTCCTGTGATAAAATTTATATATAATTAATACAATTAATTGTGAAGATCTTAACTGTACGCTTTGGTGAGTTTTGACAAACATGTATACTCATGTAACTAACATCCTGATCAAAGTAGAGAACATCTCCATCATTCCAGAGAGTTCCCTGAGGTTCCTTCCCAGCTATCAACAGGCAACCACTGTTCTGATTCATATCACCATAGACTATACTTGCTTCTTATGCTTGATATAATGTTTCTGAGATTCATTTATGTTGTTGAGGGTATTATTAGTTTCTTCCTTTTTACTACTAAGAAGAATACTGAGAATTTAATACTAAGATTTCATTTAATATCCATCGAATGAATATACAATTTGTTTATGTATTCTTTTGTTGAAGGACCTTCGGTTGTTTCCAGTTTTTAACTACTATGAATAAAGTCAATATAAACATTTTTGTATGAGTCTTTTTGTAGACATATGTTTTCATTTCTTTTGGGTAAATACATAGGGATAGAATTGCTTGGTCATAAGGCAGATTTATCTTTAACTTTATAAGGAACTGTCAAATAGTTTTCCAAAGTAGTTGTACCATTTTAAACTCCCACCAGCAACGTGTGAGAGTTCCAGCTGCTTACCATCCTCACTGACATTTGATGTTCAACTTTAAAAATGTTAACCACTGTAGTGGGAGTAAAGTGGTGTCTCATTGTGATTTTAATTGGCATTTCCCTGACGACTAACGATGGCAAACACCTTTCTCTGTGCTGGCAGCCTATTTGAATATCTTCTTTTGTGAAGCATCTAGATTTTTTGTCCATTTAAGAATTGGATTATCTTTTCAGCAATGATTTATAGAAATTCTTTAGATACTATGGATACAAGTGCTTTGTCACACACGTACACAGAGTGAATTATTTTCTCTCCTTTTGTGATTTGCTTTTCCTTTTTCTTAGTGTATCTTATGTTGAGCAGACATTTAACATTTTGATGAAGTCCTATTTATTAATTTTTTCCTACATGGTTAATGATTTTTAGGACCTAAGAAATCTTTACCTACCCCAAGGTTGTGAAGATATTCTAAGTTTTTTCTATTAGCTTTAGAGATTTAGCTTTTATATTTTGGACCATGATCTATCTTGAATTTATTTTTGTGCACCTATGGTGTGAGGTAAGGATTAAGATTCATTTTTTCTCCATACATGTATCCAGTTGTTGTAGCATCATTTGATGACAAAAATTCTCTTTTCCAAATTATCTTGGCATCTTTGAGGAAGGTCAACTGACTCCATATGTGTGGATTTCCTTTCTGTTCCACTGATCTATTTATCTATCCTTGTGGGAATACCACCCTGTCAGTGGAGTGCTAGAGCCAGCTCAAGCTGGTTCATGGGAGCTGACTGCTAAATTTCTTATGGTCAAATCTGGCCCCCACCCCTGGACTGATTGTTAAACATTTACTAACCTATTACTGCCTGTCATGATTTCTGTAGCTTTATATTAAATCTTGAAACCAGGTATTGTTGGTCTTCCAGTACTGTTGGTCTTCCAATTTTTTTTCTTTTTTAAGATTGTTTTGGCTATTCACAGTACTTTGAATTTCTGAAAGTTGTCAATTAAAAAAAAGTCCTGCTGGGATTTTGATTGGGATTATGTTGAATCTACAGACCAGTTTGGGGAAAAACTCCAATCTACAAACATGGCATATCTCTTCCATTTACTAAGTTCTTTAATTTCACTCTGCATGTTTTGTAGCTCTCACTGTGGAAGTCTTACACATCTTTTGTTAAATTTATTCTTAAGCATTTTGATTCTATAGAAAACGGTATTTGCTCCAGTTATCTACTGCTGCATCAAACAGCTAAGAGTTACTCAAATGGCTGGGAAACGGAATCATCTGCAACAAAAACTCACATGTTTGGTGTCAGGGCCAGAATGACTTGATGACTAGAACAGTCAACTGGAACACTAACATACGGCTGCTCCATGTGGTTTGTACTTCCTCACAGCAGGGTAAACTCAAAGTAGTCAGTTTTTTGACATGGCAATGCATACCCCCAAAAGCAAGTGTTTCAGTGAACAAGATGGAAGCAGCATGACCATTTATGACCTAGCCTCAGATATCACATAGCATCATTTTGTAGTATTTTATTGGTTGAAGCAGTCACAAGTCTGCTAAGATGCAAGGGAAGGAGACACAGACCCTAAATCTGGATGGGAGGAATGGCCAAGATTTTGCAGCCATGTTTTAAAACTGCCACACTACTTTTTACATTTCAGTTTTCAGTTGTTTGCTGCTAGTATATAAATACAACAGATACTGCATATTAACCATATAGACTGTAGCTCCACCTATGTTAATTCTCGTAGGCTTTTTTTTTTCTTTTGTAGATTCCTTAGACTGTTCTAGGTAAACAATCACATCTGCAAATAAAGACAGTTTTACTTCTTCCTTTCCAATCTTTATACTATTTGCTTGTTTGTTTTCTTATTGTGCTAGCTTGGACCACACATGGAATGTCAAATGTTAAGTCGCCTTGCTCCTGATAGTAGGGGAAACGTACTTAATATTTCATTGTTACCTGCATGTCCTTTAGGAGACTAAGTTTTCTTCTATTCTTAGTTTGCAGAAAGTTTTTATTGTTAATTGTAATATTTTGTTAAATGTTTTTCTGCATTTGTTGAGATTACAGATATATATTTATATAAAGACATATAGATATTCTCATTTATTCTGTTAATATTATGAATTACAGTGATTAACTTTCAAATGTTAAACTAACATTGCATTCCTGGTCAAGTAAAACTAATCATTTTGCTATTAGTGTGTTTCAGGATTTTGCTATTATGGTTATGAGGAATACATGTCTGTAATTTTCTTTTCTTATAAAGTCCTTATCATATTTTGGTTTCAGCATTAATGCTTGTCTAATAAAACAAACTGAGAAATGTTCTCTTTTCCTTTATTTTCTGAAAACATTTGTGTAAGATTCATATTATTTCTTCTTTAAATGTTGGATACAATTCATTAGTAAAGCCATCTGAGCCTGGAGTTTTCTTTTAACTTACAAATTAAATAGATAAGAGCTAGTCAGATTTTCTCTTTCCTCTTGAGTCACTTTTGGTAAGTTGTGTTTTTTATAGAATTTGCCCAATTTAAGTTGTTGAATTTATTGTTATATAGTTGTTCATAATAATCCCTTATTTTTCTTTTAATGTCTGTAGGAACTGTAGTGCTAGCTCCTCTTTCAGGCCTGATGTGTTTTCCTCTCATATTCTTGATCAGTCTTCCTAGGGGTTTATTCATTTTAACTATTAATTTTTTTCTATTTCACTGACTGCTGCTCTTGCTTTTTATTATTTCCTTCTTTCTGCTACCTCTGGTTTTATTTTCCTCATTTTTTTCTAGTTTATTAAGTCATAAACTTAACCACTGATTTTATGTATTACTCAGTTTGAAATATTCTATAATTCGCTTTGTGATTTCTTCTGTCTCTAATGGGTTGTTTAGAAGTACACTGCTAAATTCCTAAATATTTGGGGATTTTATGTGTATTGATTTCTAATTTAATTCCATTATCTCAGAGAACATTTTCTGTAAGATTTTAATTTCTTGAAAATTTCAGACTGATTTTATGGTCCAGAATAAGGTCCATATGCACTTGAAAAGAATGTATATTGTGCAGTTATTGGGTAGTGTTCTATAAATGTCAGTTGGATCAAATTGGTTGACAGTGTTGTTAAAATCTTCTATATATTTACTAATTTTTGTCTACTTGTTCTAACAGTTACTGAGAGAGAGGTGTTAAAATTTCCAACTATGATTGGGTATTTGTCTATTTAGCTCTTTGGTTCTATTAGTTTTTGATTCATGTATTTTGAACCTCCATTATTAGGTTCATACACATTTAGGATTACTTTATCTTCTGATAAATTGGTCCCTTTATGTTTATCAAATGCCCCTCTGATAATACTCCTTGTCTTGAGGTCTACTCTGCCTCACATTAATAGACCCACTCCAGCCTTCTTATGCTCCATGTTTATATAGAGTATATATTTTTCTATCCTTTCACTTTCAATCTGTGTCTTTAAATAACCTCTCCTGCAGACAGCATATGGTTGGGTCTTGTTTTTTATCCAGTCTGACAGTTTCTGCCTTTTGATAGAAGTATTTGGTCAATTTAAATTTAATGTAATTATTGATATGGTTGATTTTAATCTCTCATCTTGTTGTTCCATACTAAAAAAAATTATTCTGTTCTTTCTTTCCAGGCTTCTTTTGGATTAATCAAACAATTTTTAGTATTTCATTAATTTTATAAATTGTGTTTCCAGTTATTGCTCATGACGGTGATTTTGTTTTAAGGGTAAGAACATGGGAATTTGATAGAATAATTAAATTCACTCAGAACAACATTTACCAATGGGGATGTCTAAAGCTGGTGATGGAGACCTAAATGAGAAGCAAATATATCTAGTAGCAAAATTAAAAAACACACAAATTATGGTTGAGAATCCAGAGCTGAGTCTGCATGCATTTGGATATTCTCCTTCAATTAGCCTTAAGATGTAGATCCTTGTATCACTGACTTTCCTTCAAGGTACCCCTACATGTGAGCAATTTCTATGTTCACTTATTTGTTCAAAATTTATTTCCTGAAATGCCTACTATGTCCAAGGTGAGGTAATCACTATGAAGGATAAAAGTTGAACAAGAAAAGGTTCCTAACTTCAAAAGCATGCAATTTAGTCAAAGGAATAAGTACAGAAATAACTAATTCTTATAAAGCACAAAGTATAATATCTGATGTATAATAAATGTTCAATAAATGTTAGTAATAAAAATTTAAGTTCTTACTATACATACAGTAATGTATGAAGTACCATAAGTGAGATATAAAAAAGAAAAACCTATTGTCAATTTGGAAGGATACTGTAACTTACTGGAGGGGGCAGGTGGATCAGCAGGTATTTCATGAATGAGGTGGTATTTAAGGTGGTCCTTGAAAGATGGGTAGGATTCTGACAGGTAGAGATGTGAGGAGAAGGTATATTAAGAAAAGGAAACAATGAACAAATGTATGGAGGCAGGAAAATGGAGAGGAGTATTTAAGGATTAATGGATACTTTGGTTTACATGTAAATACAGGGTTCATAAGGGTAAAAGTAGATAAATAGGCTGGAAAGTAGGTTGGATCCAGGCCATTAAGTACCTTAAATGATAGGTCAAGGAGCTGGAAGTTAATTCAGTGAGGTAATAGGGAAGCACTGGAGGTTTCTGAACAGGGAAATTTAGTGATCAGAGCAATGCTTTATGAAGCTTTATCTGGAAGCAGTACATAAAGTCTACAAGACTGGAGAGACTGGGCAGAGACTACCCACCAGGTATGCCATTAATGGGTTAGAGGTGTGCCTAAAAATGAATCCCTTCAGCCCTCAGGGCTTCGGGGGATTTGTGCAGCTGTAGCCTCAGGGCCAGCCATGTCCAGCCATGAGGAGGCATGATTTTTTATCCCAATGTGCTAAACAAATTTTAATAATTTTCCAAGTGTGTTATGATGTGAAAGAAGCACTAGACCAGAAAACCAGAGAAGACCAGAAAGGGTAGCAACACAGATGTGATATCATGGGCAGCTGAGCAGCCTTCAAGGTAACAGTGGTAGGAATGACTCTGAGATTAACGGATGTGAGAGACATCAGGAGGGCAGAATTAACAGGATTTAAAGATTGACTGAATGTACAGAAATTTCTCTTTAAGTTTGCTCAAAATACTTGCAGAGAAATTCCAATGTTTAAAAAAGTCTAGGGTATGGTAAAGCTAATAGGTAGGTAGTAGAAGTATAGATAGAGGTCATCAGCATTGAGAAGAGAAACTCTGATATCCAAGTAATTGGCATGGAAGTTCACATAACTGAAGATACAGGCCGGAAGAAAGTAAATTCTTATAAGTATCTCCAAAATGCTCGAGAAAAGTATATAAGTCTCTCAGGAATAAACAGGATTGCTCAGCAATCTCATGCTTACTCAGGTCCTTTTCTTCAGCTTCCAGCACTGACAGAACATTAGGAAGGGGGTGAGGCAGAGAGACGGGTGAAGGAGGAGATGGTTACATTTAGGTCACAGCCAACACTTGAGCTACAGAGTTAAAACGGAGGAAAGGCATGAGGCATGAGAGGGAGATGGATCCCATTTCATTTTCCCCCACTTCTTAAAAATATCTTAATACCTTTTAGTGGACAATTAAGTAATTTTTAGCATATACACAGTTATATGGCACAGTTAAACGGCAACTCTACATGCCATTTCATTTTACCTGACTGTGGAGTAATAAAAAAAAATAGCAAATATAAAAACTGAGGATGTTTCTAACCATAGAAGCTCCACGGCACTGGGTTGGAGTCATGGCTTTACTGATTTATTTGAATTCTACGGAAGGACTGGTAGCTCTACTACCTTTAGTTCAAGAGAAATGCTTTATATTTGGAAATAAGAATGAGAATTTTTACAAATAAAGGAGGAAGTAGCAATTCCTGGAGGAATTTTTATTTTTTCAGGTAAAACCTTTTATTTGTTAACTGTATCCTGTAGGAACATTTAGTTTTTGCAGTGTGATAAAAATGATCATTTTTATAGCATGACCCCAGGTGAACTTGGGCTTCAGAGCCTCCACCTTCCACCTTCTTTGCACCTCATCTGTACCTTTGTGGAGATTCTCCAGGGGCTCCAGCACTCCCCTCCGGAAGGAGGCCATGGGATCTTGAACACAGGACCGAAGGCTCAGCATGCTCTGTAGGTGAGGCTCCCGGAGAAGCTGCTCCCGATAGGCTGCCAGCTGCGGTGAGCGGCAGAGCAGGGCAGCAACATTGTGGACGAATTCCGGCACCAGGCAGGTGTAGGCATTATCTGCTTGGCAATAGTGATAGGCAACCACCTAAAAAAGAAAGATGAGAACACAGACAGGTTTACCAGTAGCAAGAGCAACAGTCATGGCTACTGTACAATCATCCTCTAACACTGTCTTCTGTCTCCCTGCTCCTCAACTTCTTCAAGTAAAAATAAAAGCTGCTAGACTTTGAAACTGCCTGATTTATCTAAGATCAGAAATTTGACCCAATATTTCTCTTGTATATGTATGGTATCATAATTCGTAATTAAAATTTATAAATACAAATTGAGTTTTCCCTCTGGATTATAAGAAATAGGAAGCAGGCGGGAGAATAAAGATTTATATTAATCTCTCTAATATTTATTCAGCACAGAGTAGTAGAGGAAAGAGTCTGATATTGTAACAAAGCATTAGGGATAAAATAACCAGAAAAATACCATATGTTAGACTCAACAAACATATGCTCCTAAGGCATATTTTTAAAATTATTAAAAAATTATAATTTCATTATAAACATCTTATAAAAAATAAAATGACTCTGACTTAAGAATTCTCACTAAGTATTTCCTGAGCACCCAGAGAGAATCAGAATTAGATAACAGGAAGCAGAAAAAGAGTGAGATTTTTGTCAGATGCAGGTGTTAAATTCAAAGAACTTAGAAAATGTATGCATCTTAATACCTTTCACGGTCTGGCCTGTCAGGCTGGAACCTGCAATTTTAAGCTGCTTTTTATGTGTGTTTTTTTTGCCGTACGCGGGCCTCTCACTGTCGCGATCTCTCCCGTTGCGGAGCACAGGCTCTGGGCGCGCAGGCTCAGTGGCATGGCTCACGGGCCCAGTCGCTCCGTGGCACGTGGGATCCTCCCGGACCGGGGCACGAACCTGCGTCCCCTGAATATGCAGGCAGATTCTCAACCCCTGCGCCACCAGGGAAGCCCTGTTTTCTTTTTTTTGTTTGTTTGAATTTGCACAGGATTCGCTCTATACCTTCTGGTTGTTCCCTCTGCCTCAAGGTCAAGTGCAGAGGGTGATTTTAATCTAGACCACTCTGTTGGCTCAGTACTACCTACAAAAGTGATGGGATTGTGCAGATAACAAGAAACTGCAGGGGAGATTCAGCCTGAATGTACGGAAAGCATTGACATGGTGCTCAGAACATACAAGCGCACAGTAATGTTAGCTGATGCCGCCACCACCATCATCATTGCCTTCCTTCTCCTCTTTCATCACGTCATCTCCATCAACATCACGGTCATCATCAAGGTTCTGTATACCCTCTCCTTTTCAGCTACTGGCTTTGTAACGACAGGCATTTGAAATCTGCCCTAGGAGCATGCATAGATATACCACTGGGACCCCAGCTCCTCAATCATCTCTCAGAGAACAGTCATCCACGAAAGTGTTCTGCTTTGAAATGACTCTTAATCTAGCTCTTTAACAAATGCTGGGGTTTCCCTGGTGGCGCAGTGGTTAGGAGTCTGCCTGCCAATGCAGGGGACACTGGTCAAGCCCTGGTCTAAGAAGATCCCACATGCTGGGGAGCAACTGAGCTCGTGCACCACGACTACTGAGCCTGCGCTCTAGAGCCCGCGAACCGCAACTACTGAGCCCGTGTGCCACAATTACTGAAGCCCATGTGCCTAGAGCCCGTTCTCCGCAACAAGAGAAGCCACCACAGGGAGAAGCCCCTGCACCACACCAAAGAGTAGCCCCAGCTTGCCGCAACTAGAGAAAGCCCACGCGCAGCAACAAAGACCCAACGCAGCCAAAAATAAATAAATAAATAAATAAATAAATAAATAAATAAAAACAAAACAAAAACCCAAATGCTGGAAATGTCACTTTTTAAAAAACACCTGAAATTGTTCTCATTAAGCATTAAGAAAACTGAACAATACAGGAAATGTTACTACACATGTAAAGCTGAGGACAGGAATTGCTTGTGAGTGAAGCAATGATGTCAGAGCACAGCGTGGAACTGGAAAGGAGGAGGTGCACTTAGAAATCTCCACTCCTTTCTGTAGACAGATTGATGACCGACCTTAAGCACAACATAAGGAACCCAAAGAGAATACTTGGCAGCAATCCATCTGTGCTCTCAATGAACAGTGAATGTCAATGGTTATGCCCACAAGGACACAGATCTCCATTCTATAAAAAGCAAACAGCAAACCTCTGAATCAATATGAACTTTCATCATATTTTACCTCAATTGATTTCACATGTCGAGGCAAAGCACAGCTGAGCAAATCAGCTGTAACTTACCCTTTACCTAAAGTAACGGGATAGGAGTTTGAAGATAAAAATTCTAAAATTTAGGAAGAGGGTTCTTTTACTGATTGCATTAAAAATCATCTGCGCTCTTGGCTGTATGAGGTTTTATCTAACAAAGATCATTGCTAAAGTTGCCCCTTCTGTGGCTGCCTTTCTTTCTTTTAATTTAAAAAATTTTTAGGCATTCTAAATATAAAATCTCGATTCCTCTGAAGAATTCAGGCAGAAAGACCATTCAACATCTTCATGAAATTTGCAGTTTGACTCAGAACTGATCATCTACTAGACATTTCAAAGCAGCTACATAGTATGTAAATGTACACACAATCTGTCAAAAACACTTGGTATTTCCCCTTAAATTGTCTATTGACATTATCTACAACTTTTCCTACATATGCAAATAGGAAACAAGTCTGGGAATGTAGTTTTTTCCTGCATTCTCTCATTGTACTAGTGTTCAGTGATGGATAACAGATAACAGATCACTCCCTACAGCTCTGAGGAAGTCATCACAGCCACCCATACTCAGTCACTATTATTACAACTTCTTGGTTCAGAATTAGTCCACCCTCAATAAATCAGCAGGTAAAACCTTTCTGCTTGGTGAACTCTTGTCTCTCACAATGACCTGTTGAAATTTCATTTTCAGCTATGTTTTTCTTGTTATTAATTTTTTTCCATCTCACATTTTCCTTATGTTAAATCTCTATACTTTTGATTAAAACAATTCTATCCAAAATATATCTAATATAACCAAAACTGTAGTAATTCTTTGAAGAGGACAGTGAGTAACTTTTAGATTACTGCTGTGAGGGAGGAAAAAAAAGGCCAGGTTTGTAGACTATACAGACCAAAAAAAAAAAGAAGACTGGAGGTCAGTATCGCCTTGGGTATAAAAAGGTTTTGATTTAAAGCTATACACAAGAAATGATACAACTAAGCAAAATCCTCATCAAAGACCTTAATCAAATGACTGAATGGCAGCAAACCTGTCAGGCTTGTGTTAAAAGTCCCAGGCCTTCACTCTTTAAAGATTCTTTTCTACTTCAAATGAATAATCTGTGACAGGATTAAGCTAACCTCACATAAAGAAAAGGCAGCTTTGAATATCTGGAACTCATTTGGACATAAAAATTTAATTTACATCATGACTGGCATTTGCATTACTTAAATTCTAATGTTGTCACTGACCTTCCTTCAGGTCTGCTCTCATATTCTTATTCCCTGTCTCCTTCTCATCACTTCTTGAATGCCCTCACCACCACCTGATTGATTTCTGACTCAGCGCATCCCTTCCAACACTTCGGGTTACTTTGGCTTTTTGTGTTTCTAGGGACCTGAAGGCTCAGTGTCAAAAACTACTTTCTCTGCCTTTTCTCCTGTCCCTCAACTCTGACTCTAATCCCCATCCTGGGACTGGAAGCTAAGAATAATTCCAGACTTGGGTTCAGCCTCAGTAATTTTCCAGCTTGGAGCTCTAACTTTTTTTTTTGTCAGTAGGACTTTTATTTATTTTTTTAAAACTTTTTATTTTGAGCTAATTTTAGACTTAAATGTTGCAAAAAGATGTGAGTTTCCGTATATCCCTTACCCAGCTTCCCTTAACATTTTATATAACCGTAGCATAATGATCAAAACCAGGAAATAACACTGGCACAACACTATTAACTAAAGGCGGTATTCGAATTTTGTCAGTTTTCCACTAAAGACCTTTTTCTGTTCCAGCATTCTAACCAGGACCCCGTGTTGCATTTAGTTGTCATTTCTCCTTAGACTCCTGTAGTCCGTAAGAGCTCCTCAGTCTTTGTCTTTCATGACCTTGACACTTTTGAAGAGTCCTGATCTGTTATTTTGTTGAATATCAGTCAACGTGGGTTTGTCTAATGTTTTTCTCATATTCCAACTGAGACTTTTTGGCAAGAATACCACAAAAACAATGTTGGGTCACTCTCAGTGAATCATGTCATGGGGTTCATGATGGTGACATGTCTTGTTACCGGTGATGCTCACCTTGATCGCTTGGCTAAGATAAAGGTTTCTTCTACGTTTCTCTACTGTAAAGTTACTGTCTTACCCTTTGTAGTTAATAAATATCTTGGGGGAGATACTTTGAGAGAATGCAAATCCTGTTTCTCCAAAAATTTTTGCCCATTACTTTTAGTATCCATCAGTGGCTGCTGTCTGCAACATTATTATTATTGCTATGCTGTACAACACGGTGACTATAGTTAACAATACTATGCTGTATAGTTGAAAGTGGCTAGGAGAGTAGATCTTAAAAGTTCTCATCACAAGAAAAAATTCTGTAACTACAGGAGCTGATGGGTATTAACTAAACTTAGTGTGCTAATCGTTTCACAATATATACACATATCAAATCATTATGCTATACATCTTTAACTAATACAATGCTATATGTCAATTCTATCTCAGTAAAACTGGGGGAAAAGCACTATGAGAGAGGAAATATAAGATGTTGGTACAACATATCTAAGTAACTTAGGAGAGCCAGAGAAGTCTTCTTGAAAGTAAAACTTAAGCTGAGATCTAAAGGATGAGGTGGAGTGAACGGACACAGGAGTGTCCCAGGCAGAGGAAAGCAATACGTGCAAAGGCCCTCAGGCAAGACACAGCTTTACACTTTAAGGAAATCAGTTTTAGTGTGGCTACAGTGGAAGTGAGCTGGGGGTAGTAGGAGATAAGACAGAGCATAGGTTTTCATCTGGGGTGGCTTTGCTCCCCATGGGACACTTGGCAACGTCTGGAGACAGCTTTGGTCATCACAACCGGGGGTGGGAGGATGCTACTGGATAGTGGGTAGAGGCCAAGGACACTCCTATACATACTACAATAAACAGGAAGGCCCCAAACAAAGAATCCTCTGGCCCAAAATGTCAATGGTGCTGAGGCTGAGAAAACCTGAGCTAGATATAAAAGGTAAAAGCCCTTCATGCTGATACATGTGATGTTTCAAGAAGGGAGTGTGGATTCCATTTAAGGGCAAGGAGGAGCCATTGACAGGTTTTATGTAGCAAGAAGAAAAATACGTTTTAGAAAGATTACTCAGGCTTCAGTATAGAGAACAGTCTACAATTTAGTCACTCATTTAACACATATTTCTGTGCAAGGCATTGTGCTAGGAGCTGGGGATAGAGGGGTGAACAATAATTTAAATACTGACCATTCTGGTGAAGGAGACAGATAAAAAACACAAGATTGACAAAGGAATAAATAAGGTTGTTTCCCATATTCAGTATCCTGAATGTAGATGTAATCTGGGTCTCACTATAAAATTTCAGTGTTAATTTTTAGAGGAAAAAAGCCCTAGACACATTTGATAAAACATCATCTGTAGGTTACTTGTTTAGTTCTGATCACATTTCTCCTAAAATGTAAATCTTTTAAAAAATACCCAACTGGAACACAAACCAAATCTTATACCTCACTGTTGTCATTTTTTGTTTTTCTCTCTCCACGTGTGTACGTGTGGCTTAAGTCTCTGTATTATGCTCAACACACATGTGTGAACTGCTGAAATGATCACTTCCTTGGCTGATAGCTTTAACGGCAGCAGCAACAATCTCAGGAACCGTATCACTTGACATCCTCCTGATTTAGAACAGAACTAGTCTCTTGGCAAGGATGACATTTCAGTTTTCTTTCTTTCATAGATTTCCTTCGGTGAAAAAAACCTTTGCTTTTTGTATCACTGTGACACTTCTTAAAATTAGCTGGCTTCTCTAATTAGCTTTATTTCAGATGTATTAGCTTCTTAATATAAGGACTAAGCTAGTGACAATTTACCTAATGTGACAAGAGCTTCTAGATGCATAAAAACTTTTTTTAAAGACTTTTTTTTGGATGTGGACTGTTTTTAAAGTCTTTATTGAATTTGTTACAATATTGCTTCTGTTTCATATTTTGGTTTTTTGGTCTCAAGGTGTGTGGGATCTTAGCTCCTCAACCAGGGAAGCTAAGCTAAGCAAACCCGCACCCCCTGCATTGGAAGGTGAAGTCTTGACCACTGGACCACCAGGGAAGTCCTGCATAAAAACTTTTTGAAGAAGAATTTTAGGTCAGCAAAATTTCTGAAAGGTGCCCCTTCATTATGACTTCCTTACTTTAAAGCCACTCAATTATCGATAGATTTTCCAAAAGAACACTAAGCAAAAATCCTTCCTGTCACACTACAGAGGCAGCACAGTGGTTAAAAGCATGGACTCTGGAGCCTGCCTGCCTCAGTTTAAATCTGGTTTCAAGTCACGTACTAGTTATCTCAGCAAGTTGTGTAACCTCAGAGCCTCTGTTTATCTGTAAAATGGAGAGAAGAAGAAGACTCATTTCATTGGGGTGAATACTGGCTCTGTATCCTAGCTCTGCTATTTACTAATAGTAAGACCTTGGGAAAATTAACTATCACTGAAGCACAGTTTCCTCATCTGTAAAATGGGGATGATAATGACCACCTCACAGGCTTAAGAATGAAGAAGTGAAATAACAAATATAATGTAAAAAGTACTAAGCTCAACACACATTAAGCCCTCAGTAAATGGAAGTCAGCCTCTCCTTGTCTGGGGAATTCTGCATGTATGATCACTTGGTGGCAACAGACCGAAAGCCTGGAAAATCTATGGTTGTTATAAAGTCACACACCCAGGAAAGGCCCCGAATGAGATCTTTGCACCGCTCTACTGTGATTATACTTCAGAACATGTAAGATTAACTGGAAATACATTTAAGAGATGTACACCTAGCAAAACCTGTTACTTCAAGTAGGAAGTGTTTCTTCAATAAATAAAATTGCTTTAAAGTTGTGACAAGAACTCTTCAATGTTCTCAATTATGAAGAAGCATAAGAAGCAGCAAGCATACTACGAAATACCAATGATAATTAATGATATACAAGCACCAACACTAAGAACTCTGGCTAGCAAATCAAGAAGTTTTTCAAGGATACTTTTAATTCTCATATATTAGCTTACTTTATCAAAATACTAACTGGTTTGAAAAGATAATTTCTGCTTACCAGTTTGTTACAGATGAGAAGCAAGGTTGTTGGCTTCTGCTCTACGCTTCTATAGCACAAACTTACACTTGAACTGCAACCTGTGGCACAATTACTGGGATAATATTCAATTTTAATCTAAGGGGCCATTTGTTTTAGATTTTTTTTGTTTAGTGTAAACTTCACAATATCCCATCTCTAGGTGTGAACAGATGTATTTATATTTTGCTTAAGGAAGAAACAAGTGTGAAATTTTAAATATGTTCCTTGAGTAAGTGTAAATAATCACTAATTTCTCACTTATAATATTTAACATTTTCCAAATATTGAACTAAACATTAATTTTAATCTAAAGGGCCATTTCTTATATAATGTTACTATGAATTTAAAAATATCCCATTTCTAGGTACAAAAGACATTTATTTATATTTTGCTTAAGGAAGGTATAACCATGGAATTTAAAATGTGATCACTTTTCAAGTAAGTATAGTCACTAATTACCTACTAAAAATAAATAACATTTTCCAAATATTGAACATAAACATCTTGGGACTTTTTCTCTTGATGAGAGAGAGGCTAAGAAGTGACAACATGGGGAGACTTTCTTTTTAGCACTCATCACCATCTGACATATTACATAATTGTTTAATTGGCCTTTTCCCACCACAAAAATGTGGGCTACATAACAGCAGGGATTGTGCCTGTCTTGTTCACTGCTTTAACTTCAATCTTGTGTTATAGGCATTCCAAGCATATATTCTAAATGAATAAATAAATGACTGTGATGATGAAAGCTCTTCAGCATTTGTGTATTTCTTTCTTTTTTTTTTTTTTAGCATTTGTGTATTTCTAAGATGACAGTTATTCTGATTGTTCTAAAGAAGAGGCAGGAGTCAGCTTACATGGAATATTTGGAAAAGTAAAACAAAGATGTCTTTTCTTCTTTTTTTTTTGGCTCCACTGGGTCTTCGTTGCTGTGCACGGGCTTTCTTTAGCTGCAGCGAGTGGGGGCTACTCTTTGTTGCGGTGTGCGGGCTTCTCATTGTGGGGGCTTCTCTTGTTGCAGAGCATGGGCTGTAGGTGTGTGGGCTTCAGTAGTTGCAGCACGCAGGCCCTAGAGCGTGCAGGTTTCAGTAGTTATGGTGCATGGGCTCAGTACTTGTGGTGCACTGGCTCTAAGGCATGTGGGCTTCAGTAGTTGTGGTGCGCAGGCTCAGTAGTTGTGGCTCGCAGGCTCTAGAGCAGAGGCTCAGTAGTTGTGGCGCACAGGCTTAGATGCTCTGCGGCATGTGGGATATTCCTGGATCAGGGATCGAACCTGTATCCCCTGCAGTGGCAGGCGGATTCTTAACCACTGTGCCACCAGGGAAGTCCTCCAAAGATGTCTTTTAAAGTTGCACTGACTTAGCAATGAATATAAGGGAAATTTCAGACTGTTTTCAGAAGCCCGTTTATAAATGGATGTGTACCAATAAGTGGGGACAACTGAAAACGTATTTGGGGGAAACATGCTGTTTCTGGCTGTAAGCTGGACAGGATTTCTATGAGGAAATTAGAACCTTATGACATTGAAGATGGCTCCCTGTTCCTCATTACTAATTAACCATGCCAAGACATTTCTTTAAATACTGGAGACAGGCATTCTGCACTCTATACTTCTCCTTAAAATCCTCAAAAATAAGGAGAATAAGAAACAGAAATGCAAACTCCATTGATTAGGAATATTTATCTCTAATCTTAGATTATAATATATAAAGATGGAAAGTGGACGTAGGATTAAACAACCTAACAGACAGAAGAAGGTGAAACAAATGCCTGCTGGGGTAAACAACAGGAATAAGCCAAATCATCTGTCAAACCTCAGAAAAGCACAGGAGTTAGAAGCACCAGGTACTATGGAAGATGGGGGTGAGGAAGGAAGTTGCAAACACAGAAATTATTTGAAGTTTATATAAAGAGCAGTTAGATTCCCAGATATCCATCCCTATCCTGCCCAGCCAGGTGACTACCTTCCCCAAAACCCACAGGAAAGAGAAATTAAAATCACTAGAGAAACTAAAGCAGAGAATCTAGGCTTAGGAGACATAGAGTAGGTGAGGATCAGGTGCAGGACTGAAAACAAGGGGCTTAGGTAAAAGGCTGCAGCCTAAATGATGAAACTCCGCCACCTTCTCCTACTAGCTCCAGAATGTTGGCGACCAAGTTATACACCCTCCAGGAAATTGGTGGATTCTTTGCTAGAACAGGGCAAGGAAAAAACTTATGGACACTGACTTTTGGGTTTTCCCGTAAAGGCTGGTGGGTCATCTTAATGCTCTATAGTTAAGCTCTCCATACATACAAGCTTCCATCAGTTTTTTGGTGCCTAACTATTAAGGAAGAGATAAGAGAACATACTACATCTATAAAACAAAAACAGTATGCTATAAAAAAGAGGGGTACAGGGACTTCCCTGGTGGTCCAGTGGTTAAGACTCCGTGCTTCCAATGCAGGGGGCTTGGGTTCAATCCCTGGTCAGGGAACTAAGATACCACGTGCCATGCAGTGCTGCCAAAAACTAAACTAAAAAAAAAAAAAAATTTCAGCTTCCCTTGTGGCACAGTGGTTAAGAATCCACCTGCCAATGCAGGGGACACGAGTTTGAACCCTGGTCTGGGAAGATCCTACATGCCACGGAGCACCTAAGCCAGTGTGCCACAACTACTGAGCCTGTGCTCCAGAGCCCGTGAGCCACAACTACTGAGTCTACATGCCACAACTACTGAAACCCGTGCGCCTACAGCCCGTGTTCCGCAACAAGAGAAGCCACCACAATGAGGAGCCCGTGCACCGCAACGAAGAGTAGCCCCTGCTTGCTGCAACTAGAGAAAGCCTGCGTGCAGCAATGAAGACCTAATGCAGCCAAAAAAAAAAAAAAAACTCAATTAAAAAAAAAAGAAGGGAACAAATGGGGGAAATAAAGACCTATTGGAAATTAAAACTATGATAGCCAAAAATTTTTTTGTGAAAGGACTGCTTTAGGTAATGTTGAGGAAATCTCCTAAAAGTGGATAAAACAAATAGGAAACAGAAAAGTTAAGAAGAGTAACAATATAGGAAATCTAATTTTTGACTAAAAGGAGTTGTAGAAGGAGAGAACAGAGGAAGTGGTGGTGAGAAATTTTTCAATAAATACTACAAAAGCATTTCCCTGAATCAAAAAATATCTCCAGGGCTCACTAGGTACCAACAGAATATGAAAAAAAGACCTAAGAACAGTGGTGATAAAAAGAAGATTCTGGGCTTCCCGGCGCAGTGGTTGAGAGTCCGCCTGCCGATGCAGGGGACGTGGGTTTGTGCCCCGATCTGGTAAGATCCCACATGCCACAGAGCGGCTGGGCCCGTGAGCCATGGCTGCTGAGCTTGTGCGTCCGGAGCCTGTGCTCTGCAATGGGAGAGGCCACAACAGTGAGAGGCCCGCGTACCGCAAAAAAAAAAAAAAAAAAGATTCTAAAAGCTTCTGGAGAGAAAAAAGGTATATATAAAGAATTAGGAATAAGAATAGTACCATATTATTTAATAGTAATACTGGAAGTTCAACATGAATGCCTTCAAAATTCTGAGGGAAAATAATTTTTAACCTAGACTTATGTCAAACAAAGAGTAATGTATGAGAATAGAATAAAGATGCTTTTAGGAACATTAAGTCTCAAAAAACTTACCTCCTATGCATTCCTTCTTAGGAAGCTAACAGAGGACGTGCTCCGTCAAAATAAGGAATACAATCAAGAAAGACGATGACATGGGATCAAACACAAAAGGGAAGTAACAGGAATTTCCAGGATAACAAGTAGGTGGTAAGACTTGAGAGCATCCTAGGTCCAGATTAGCTCGATGGAGAGCTCTAGGATTTCCAGTGGGTGGGTGGGGGGAAATGTAACTGATGTGGAAAACTGTATTGAGAGGCATTTTACAAAGCATTAAGGCTTATGGAATGACAGCCATAGTTTTGAAGAAACATAAGCAAACTTTACAATGAGGCATTTCATAACCCAGGAAAAACAAAACTTCTCAAGAAGAAAATGTTATCTTTGGTTCCACAGTGAACCATATTTGTGTAGTATTAACACTGAAAATACTGTAACATGGATTCAGACTAAAATCATGATATAACTGTTCTGAGATGGTAGAGGGAGGAAGGAAGGTGAAAGAGCTAACATTCTCAACATCCATAAGAAGAAGCAATAGATAATGTACAAAACTGATCAAAAAAGTTATAGCAGTATATGAATATGATTTAGAAACACGGAGGTGAAGATCAGAGAAACATCTCCAAATGTTGAAAGTAGCTGCCTTTGGGGAGAGGGTGGGCTCACGAGGGGAAAAGAATTTCTGGTTTTTATTATAAGTCTTTGAACATTATTTGATTTCCTAAACTATGTATATATGTTACTTTGATAAAAATAGAAAATTAAAATGCAAACATATAAAGAAGTTATGGATAGTGTGGTATAGCAGGAAGAGTTTTGAGCTAGGAATGAAAATACAAAGCTATTGATTACTTATACTGTGATCTTGGGTAAATCATACAACTTCTTTGAGTCTCAATTTCCTTATCTATTCACTGTGGGACTTTGGTTACTTCTAAGGGCCTTTCCAACAATAAGGTTCTGATTCCATAATAACGAAGTATTTTTCTAGGAACAGCAAAGAGAGAGAAACTTTTATCCATGTTCTCATGGTCCACCTGTACATACTTTTGTTCACTTTGCCAGGGGTCTGCCTACCATTGCCCCCTTGACGTTAAAATGGAACTAGCATGCCCACAACCTGAGAATCCTATTGTACCTGCGAGGCTAGTCTCCGCATGGCCTCCTCCTGCCGCCTCCGCATTTCTGGAGTTCCTGGGCAGCTTCCACTGGTGATGGATGAGTGGGCTGAAGGTGGCTGTGTGAGTGGCAGCTCTCTGTTGGCATCCATATCTGTATTAAAAAGATGAGATGTTTGCATCAGATAATCATAAAACTCTAAAGAAAGACTGGTTAAATCCCATTTGTTCTTTGATCCAGCAATTCTACTCCTAGGGGTATGTACCCAAGAGAATTAAAAACATATGTCCACGCAAAAACTTGTACACAAATGTTCAGAGAAGCAAGATTCATAATAGCTCCAAAACGGAAACAACCCAAATGTCCATCAACTGATGAATGGATAAAAGATGGTACAGTCTCACAGTCGAACATTACTCAACAATAATAAAAAGAAATGAAATACTAATATATGTTACAACATGGATAACCCTTGAAATGTTACACTCACTCAAAGAAGTCAGTTACAAAAGACCACATAGTATACGATTCTATTTATTTGAAATGCCCAGAATACGGAAATCCATAGGGACAAAAGGCAGATTAGTGGTTACCTAGGGGTAGAGATAGGGATTTAGGGGGGAAATGAAGACTGACTGCTAATGGGCATGGGATTTCTTTTAGGGGGGGAATGAAAAAGTTCTAAGATTATGGTGATTGCTGCACAGCTGAGTGACTACAGTAAAAAGCAGTGAATTGAACCATTTAAACGGGTGATTTATACGGTACGTGAATTGTAGCTTAGTAAAGCTGTTTTTTAAAAATTCCATGCGTTCATGTTGTTTAGGTAACATCTTAACGACTACTAGAAATTACAGACTCTATTTATAAATGCAGACCATATTTTAAAAATGGGTACACAATAAGTAGACTGTTATTTGATGGTCAATAACTACTGAAAAGGAGAAGAAATAGGGGAAAATAGTTCTCATTTAACTCCCTACCAGTAGGACTCAATTGAGACTTCTTCCATCCAACTGGCAAAGTAAATTCCCTGGCCACTGCATAGAGCTCTGAATAAACTGTAGGGGGGTAGGTGTGGGAGACGGCAGTGAAAACGACTGAAGAAGTGTGCGCAGTAAAGTTCAGTGACTGTCACGGATTCGTGCCTGTTGTTCACTCCCTCTGTCCACCCCATTCCCCCTTATCTGGTTTTGTGGGTAATTAGTGTCTGAGTACCTTCTGTCTTCTAGCTGTTCCCTTTCAGAGAGGCCCTCCTTTTTGTCTGGGTGTCTTTACTTTCCGCTTGGTATTCAGAGAACAGTAGAAATAAAAGTTAACAGGGAGGAGCAGTCAGTGTGCACAGCGAACTGGCAACACAGACTTCTGGAATGAGCAGAGTGGGGAGGGGAGGGGTTACTCACTGAACAGCTATTTGGGGGCATGGCAGCTGTTGGCAAATGTCAAATCCAAACAGTAACTACCCTGAGACTTTCAGTGATAGGAAAATACAGTCTTGTAATTAGACCGAACGTCCCTAACTACTGTACTGAGTACACTTGTAGTTAATGTAACAATGCCTGGATTACACAACAGGTCCATTTTCACAAAATGTTTCCGTTCTCTGTACGTGTGTGTTGCGGGGTGGGTGGTGATGGTAGAGATTGATGGGGGAGTCGGGTTTGGGACGGGGTGTAGGTGGACAGCAAGATGACAGGCTAGTGCCTGCCTTGACAGCTTCTCTGTGCCTTCCCAGGGAAATGACAAGGAGGGGGCGGCTGGGGGCTGGGTGTCTGTGGGGGAAGGACAGAGCCAGGCAATGCAGTGCTGCAGGCTCAACTGCTCATGTCTTCCACAGCAGCGCTGCTCAGCGTGAAGGAGTGAGGGACAGAAGAAAGAATGACACAGGATGCAGAAACGGAGGTGGGGAGCTCCAATAATCTTCCACCTATTTTCGTTACTACTACAACTGCATCACTGACTTAAGGTTGGGAAGGCCAGTGGGATCCCAAATACACCTATCAAAGCTGAATGTAAATTAAACTGTAAAACATTAAGCCAACTCTCTCTCGATAAGATATCATTCTTATTCACTAAAGAAAAAAATTCTGCTACTGCCAGTAACATTTTCAGTGCTGGCTCATAAAGTAACAGATCAATGCCGAAAAACAGCTTGTTCTTTATCAACCACTTATTCTTTTTTTTTTTCCTCAAAGAAGTATCTTTAAATTGGTTAAGATATATTCAGTTCATATTTGTTTACAGAAATAACAAATATAAAATAGAAACATACAGATCACTGATTTTTTTTTAAAAAAGTAACATTTTTGAGCGCTAATACTTGAAAAACTTTAACCAAAACCTCGTGAGGATAATACAAGAAAGACAAAACACTTGTCCTCAAAACTAGAAAATTTGGGCTTCCCTGGTGGCGCAGTCGTTGAGAGTCCGCCTGCTGATGCAGGGGACACGGGTTCGTGCCCCGGTCCGGGAGGATCACACATGCCGCGGAGCGGCTGGGCCCGTGAACCATGGCCGCTGAGCCTGCGCGTCTGGAGCCTGTGCTCCGCAACGGGAGAGGCCACAGCAGGGAGAGGCCCACGTACCACAAAAAAAAAAAAAAAAAAAAAAAAAAAACTAGAAAATTTAATGAGAGCCAGTTCTAAAACAAACTGAAGTTCGATTTTATTATTAATCATTTGCATAACAGAAAATGAAAATTTTACAGATGTGTGTAGCTACTGGGGTAATTTTAAGAGTTGATTTTGTTTTTCAGAGTTAATATTTAAATACCAGTAAATGACATCAACCACTTATTCTTGACCATTCTTAAGTGGTTCGGTTAAGATGGCAGAGGTGGAATGTAGTTTGGACATCAAAGCGGACAACAAAAATTATTACATCAAATTACGACAAGGCAATGCTGGTTCTGTGTAGTTCTGATAAATATATAACCACATACTCGATCCCCTTTAACACCTTTTCAAGTTTTCTAAGTTAACTATCAGGCCAAATCTATAGTCTTGACATGTGGACATTTATCACATGAATGGGGTATTTTTAGAGTTTCTCTGGAGGTAAAAGGCAACGGATGTTAGAGAATAACTTAATGAACTATCTTTAAAGGATCTCTGCTTTGGGGAGCACATGGGCTGTTTTCTATTAACTCCTGCTCTCCCAGGCTTAGAGGGGGCACTTCCAGGCACCTTTGCTTTCAGAGAAAGCAGCTCTTCTTGCCCTTGAGCCATGATTCTACCATCTGTTATCTGCAACAGTGATTGATATATAGAGGAGTCAGAGAGACTATTACCTAGCTGGTTTTCTTTCTGACACACTCAAATAGTTAACCTCTTGGATTACTCAGATAAAAAGTAGTCTGGTGTGATATTTAAGCTAAGCACTCTAACGAAAATACTGGAATAGGTATGGAAAGTTACTTTCAACCATGCAGACATCTTAGAATCACAGAATTTTAGCATAGGAATGAATCTTAAAGATCACCTAATCCCACTGACTTATTTTACAGATGACAAAAACCAAGGTCTAAAGAATTAAAGTAAAATTCTCAAGGTTACATAGTAAGTTTGAGCGCTGGAGCCAAACTATGGGCTCTTGACTCCCATGACATTATGCCAATCTACCTCAGATAAACTTAATCCAGAAACTAAGCATGACACTGCTCTTAAGACATGATTTCTTCCATATCAATTCTTACCATACCCTGGCAAATGGGACTCTTGATCCAACCAGTTTTCTTTCTAGACACTAGTTCTTCTACGTGTCAGATATCCGTAAGTTTACCAGAGGCAATCTGCCTACTTAACAACATGAAACAGGAATTAATTTCAACAGGAAGCCAGGATGTCTGGAGGGTGTTCAGTGAGTTCCTGTTGAGTTCCCACAGCACCGTGCTAGACTCTGTAACTACAATACTATGATCCCAAACAAACCATTTCTAGTGGTTGCTGTCTGGAAATCTGTGGTGAGCTAGATTATTGATTTGGACTAGCAGGGCAAGAGTTTCTTTTTGTTTTCTTACAACTAGCAGAAGCCAGGTAGACTGGTTCGATACATATAGTGTGTATAGGAAGAACCCCTATACATTTCTTTTTATCTCCTTTACTCAAGTGAGTTCCATCAATAAGGAGAGGGAGCACAGCAAAATGGATGACACTGGCCTCTGAAACCAGACTGCTTAGGCTCAAATTCTAGTTTCACTATTTACTGGCTACGAAACCTGGGAGGCTTACTTAACCTCTCTGAGCCTTAAACCACTTATCTGTGAAAGGAAGATAACAGGAACTACCTCTCTGAAAGAGATAAGAGGGTTGGATGAATTAATGTTTGTTAAGCTCTTAGAGAGTGCCTGGTACTAAGGACCATATAAGTATTTTAAAAACAAATAAACAGGATCCTGATGGCGATTATTAAGCTGCACCTGCCTGTGATGAAAGAAGCATAAATACATATGCGATCTCAGCATCTTTTCACACAGAAGCAGGAGAAACCCTTCAAGGACACAATGAAGTTCAAGCCCAAGCAGTGCAACACTGACATCGATTGCAAGGAAATGAAGGCCGCAAACAGATTGTGCCGGTGTGAACAGGAAGCCTGCACACAGGCTGAGCAAAAGCTGACAGTGATGGAGGCAAACAAGCTCTTATAGGCAATTGCTGTAGTCATTATCCAAAGGACAGACCAGCCAGACAGTCAGGAGGGAAGAGGCATACATTTATTCTGAGAGAAAGGTTTTTTTTCCAGTCACTTTCAGGTGACTGTTGGATATGTGGGTTAAAGGTCAACAGAGTATTACATTCTTTCCCTGGACTCTGAGTTAATGGTCCTCACGTGCCAGTCAGGTTTTGCAGATCAGAAAATGAAAGGATATAAGACTTAATACAAAGATGCCGGAAAAAATTTCAGAGCAATGAAGCACGGAGTTATTTTTAAAAAATTTTTTTTAGTGTTTTTTTTTTTTAAACATCTTTATTGGGGTATAATTGCTTTACAATGGTGTGTTAGTTTCTGCTTTATAACACAGTGAATCAGCTATACATTTACATATATCCCCATGTCTCCTCCCTCTTGTGTCTCCCTCCCACCCTCCCTATCCCACCACATGGAGTTCTTTAAAAAGGGATACATACGTTTGGGGGAGGCATGTGGGCTGTCTGAGGCGATCTGTCTCATCCGTGTTCCATGGCAGCTGAGGGCCACCAGTCTGGAGACGATGGCGGTTTTGCCAAACCCAATGTTTCCCACGATCACTACTCCTTGGTTCACGCTGGCATTTGAACTCTGAAGTTGAGCATCTATTTCATGGAAAACCCAATCCCGGCCAACAAACACTGACTCTGTAGTGATGCTGGGCACTTCAAAGAGCAGCGGCTTCAGGGAGATATCTGGAGGCCTGTAAGGTGCAAAGCGAACTGGAAGGAACAATAAGAGAACACAGACCTTAGGCCAAACCATCAACATTGAGAGAAATAAACAAAAATACCAGTATGGTTTAGGAGACCACTGGGAGTTATAGTATGATGGTATTCTGGGTTATTCAGAAAATAATAAAACTCTGAATTTTGGTTCTACACAGATAAGCAATGGCACATGAGCTAGAGCTATTTGATACTGTAGCTGGCAGAACACAAGCATAGTTAAAACAGTAATAATTTACGTTATAGGCAGAAAGTCAGGGTGATATTCAAAATTATTAAGCAATGGAGATGGCCCAGGCACCGGCAATCAAGATGGATGCAAAAGTAACAAAATGCAGGGTTCTTAAGGCCTCCTTCTATGCCTGGGGATAACCTTCAAAATGTTGGATTGTGGGGAGATGCAGTGTTGGAGTTTCTGGGGGAGAGGCTGGGGTGTGGCAGGGAATCAGGATGGCTTACAGTGTCAGTCCTGTAGAAAGCAATGTAAAGAGAACTTGTGTCTTTAAAAATACCGATAAAAACAGTAATTCCTTTAAGTTCACAATGATAGTTTTTAAAAATCTAGTAAGTATATTAAGGAAGCAAACCCCTAAAAACTGTGATGGTTTAAAAGGTTTTTTCAATATGTTAAGCAGTCAAGGAAGCAGAAACCAAATGTTCATTTAATGTCTCTGCACCTGTAATGCTTGTATTCACGCCAACTGAAAAAAAAAAAAGATTTCTGGTTTACACACACGTCTTGGGGACAAATCCCTATTGCTTTTCTCGAGATTTTTTTCTGTGCTTATGTAGTTGTGAGATGTGCTAAGGGCCAACCAAGCATGAGTTCTACTTGCTCTCTAAAAACACATAATAGATATAACCTGGTTTCAATGATCAACCTTCTAATTACATTGATGGTAAAACAAGTCCTGCTTGACCTCCCTTATCTGAGTTAAATGCCTTCATAACTCTTTCTTTTTTTTTTGGGCCACGCCGTGTGGCCTGTGGGATCTTAGTTCCCCGACCAGGGAACGATCCTGGGCCCCCAGCAGTGAAAGCCCGGAATCCTAACCACTGGACGACCAGGGAATTCCCTTTTTAACTGTTTCAAGAGTAGTTCTAGATGTATCTTTTTTTTTCATTTTATTATTTATTTTTTAAAAGTTCATTTTCTGTATCATTTACCTTAGCATAGTACCTTGACACACAGTAGATGCTAAATAAATGCTTACTGAAAGAATTAATTAAAAACAAGGTATTACACACTCACCCCATTTTATATTTTGAAGAATAAAGTCCAGGGGTAGGAAGGGAACGAGGACAGGAGAAAGGGAAATCATAAAGGGGGGAAATCAGATCTATTAGCATTAGTATCTATTAGTATAATTAGTATATATTACTCTAGAACATACTTAAACCACTTATACATTATAAATTGGGATCTGGAGATGGCAGCTTACTCGAAAAACACACAAGCACACTTCATGTAAACACTCATTTAAAACTGTCTGAAAGCCATTAGAATGATAGCTGAGCATTTTCAAAAAGGTAACAATTCCAGGGCTTCCCTGGTGGCGCAGTGGTTGAGAGTCTGCCTGCCGATGCAGGGGACACGGGTTCGTGCCCCAGTCCGGGAAGATCCCACATGCCGCAGAGCGGATAGGCCCGTGAGCCATGGCCGCTGAGCCTGTGCGTCCGGAGCCTATGCTCCGCAACGGGAGAGGCCACAACAGTGAGAGGCCCGCGTACCGCAAAAAAAAAAAAAAAAAAAGTAACAATTCCAAAAGTAGTACAAAAATTAAAAATATAAAGCCAAACTCTAATAATAGAAACAGTTTCCTATAAGTTTTAAAATGTCCCAAATTTTCACTAAAAAAAAAAAAGGCTGTGGAGATACACCTACATGGTTACTTATAATTTCCTGATTCACATCTCCTTATCAAAGCGTACTCTTTTTTTTTTTTTTTTTTTTTTTTTTATGGGTTACGCGGGCCTCTCACGGCTGTGGCCTCTCCCGTTGCGGAGGACAGGCTCCGGACGCGCAGGCTCAGCGGCCATGGCTCACGGGCCCAGCCGCTCCGCGGCATGTGGGATCTTCCCAGACCGGGGCACGAACCCGTGTCCCCTGCATCGGCAGGCGGACTCTCAACCACTGCGCCACCAGGGAAGCCCAAAGCGTACTCTTTTAAAATACATATATAATTACAGAATTAAGTGAAAAATTAGACTTCAACTTGCTAAAAATATTCTTAATTCTAGTGTCTTAGCTAAATAGATTCTCTTTTATTTTTCTTAAACATTATTTTATTGAGCCTCACATGCCATAAAATTCACCCTTTTAAAGAATACAATTTGGTGATTTTTAGTATATTCACAAAGTTGGCAACATCACTATTTAATTCCTGAACATTTCCATCATTGCCCCCCAAAAAACCACACACCCATTAGCTGTCACTCTCTAGTGTCTGTTTCCCCCAGCCCCTGGCAACCAGAGAATTTCTGTCTTTACAGATTTGCCTATTCGAGACAGTTCACATATATATTATCATATGATATAGGGTCTTTTGTGTCTGGCTTCTTTCACTTAGCATGTTTTTCAGGTTCATCCATGTTGTAGCATGTATCATTACTTCAGCCTTTTTACTGCTGAACAATATTCCATTATATGGATATATCACATTTTGTTTGTCCCATTTATCAGCTGATAAAAATTTGGGTTGTTTCCACTTTTTGTCTATTATGAATCATGCTACTATGAACATTCATTTACAAGTTTCTTCTTTTTCTTTTTTAAAATTAATGACTAATTTTTAAAAACATCTTTATTGCAGTATAAGTACTTTACAATGGTGTGTTAGTTTCTGCTGTAAAACAAAGTGAATCAGCTATACATATACATATATCCCTATATCTCCTCCCTCTTGCGTCTTCCTCCCATCCTCCCTATCCCACCCCTCTAGGTGGACACAAAGCACCAAGCTGATCTCCCTGTGCTATGCGGCTGCTTCCCACTAGCTATCTAGTTTACATTTGGTAGTGTATATACGTCCATGCCACTCTCTCACGTCGTCCCAGCTTATCCTTCCCCCTCCCCATGTCCTCAAGTCCATGCTCTATGTCTGAGTCTTTATTCCTGTCCTGCCCCTAGGTTTTTCAGAACCTTTTTTTTTTTTTATTATTCCATATATGTGTGTTAGCATACGGTATTTGTTTTTCTCTTTCTGACTTACTTCGCTCTGTATGACAGACTCTAGGTCCATCCACCTCACTACAAATAACTCAGTTTCGTTTCTTTTTATGGCTGAGTAATATTCCAGTGTATATATGGGCCACATCTTCCTTATCCATTCATCTGTTGATGGACACTTAGGTTGCTTCCATGTCCTGGCTATTGTAAATAGTGCTGCAATGAACACTCTGGTACATGACTCTTTTTGAATTATGGTTTTCTCAGGGTATATGCCCAGTAGTGGGATTGCTCAGTCGTATGGTAGTTCTATTTTTAGTTTTATAAGGAACCTCCATACTGCTCCCCATAGTGGCTGTATCAATTTACATTCCCACCAACAGTGCAAGACGGTTCCCTTTTTTCCACACCCTCTCCAGCATTTATTGTTTGTAGATTTTTTGATGATGGCTATTCTGACAAGTGTGAGATGATACGTCATTGTAATTTTGATTTGCATTTCTCTAATGATTAGTGATGTTGAGCATCCTTTCATATGCTTCTTGGCAATCTGTATATCTTCTTTGGAGAGATGTCTATTTAGGTCTTAAACCCATGTTTGGATTGGGTTGTTTGTTTTTTGGATATTGAGCTGCATGAGCTGCTTGTATATTTTGGGGATTAATCCTTTGTCAGCTGCTTCATTTGCAAATACTTTCTCCCATTCTGAGGGCTGTCTTTTTGTCTTGTTTATGGTTTCCTTTGCTGTGCAAAAGCTTTTAAGTTTCATTAGCTCCCATTTGTTTATTTTTATTTCCATTACTCTAGGAGGTGGGTCAAAAAGGATCTTGCTGCGATTTATGTCATAGAGTGTTCTGCCTATGTTTTCCTCTAAGAGTTTTATAGTGTCTGACTTTACATTTAGGTCTTTAGTCCATTCTGAGTTTATTGTTGTATACAGTGTTAGGGAGTGTTCTAATTTCATTCTTTTACATGTAGCTGTCCAGTTTTCCCAGCATCACTTATTGAAGAGGCTGTCTTTTCTCCATTGTATATTCTTGCCTCCTTTATCCAAGATAAGGTGACCATATGTGTGTGGGTTTATCTCTGGGCTTCTATCCTATTCCATTGATATATATTTGTTTTTGTGCCAGTACCATACTGTCTTGCTGACTGTAGCTTTGTAGTATAGACTGAAGTCAGGGAGCCTGATTCCTCCAGATCCGTTTTTCTTTCTCAAGATTGCTTTGGCTATTCGGGGTCTTTTGTGTTTCCATATAAATTGTGAATTTTTTTGTTCTAGTTCTGTGAAAAATGCCATTGGTAGTTTGATAGGGATTGTACTGAATCTGTAGATTGCTTTGGGTAGAAGAGTCATTTTCACGGTGTTGATTCTTCCAATCCAAGAACATGGTATATCTCACCATCTGTTTCTATTATCTTTAATTTCTTTCATCAGTGTCTTATAGTTTTCTGCATACAGGTCTTTTGTCTCCTTAGGTAGGATTATTCCTAGGTATTTTATTCTTCTTGTTGCAATAGTAAATGGGAGTGTTTCCTTAATTTCTCATTCAGATTTTTCATCATTAGTGTATAGGAATGCAAGAGATTTCTGTGCATTAATTTTGTATCTTGCTACTCTACCAAATTCATTGATTAGCTCTAATAGTTTTCTGGTACCATCTTTAGGATTCCCTATGTATAGTATCATGTCATCTGCAAAGAGTGACAGTTTTACTTCTTCTTTTCTGATTTGGATTCCTTTAATTTCTTTTTTGTCTCTGATTGCTATGGCTAAAACTTCTAAAACTATGCTGAACAGTTGTGGTGAGAGTGGGCAACCTTGTCTTGTTCCTGATCTTAGTGGAAATGGTTTCAGTTTTTCACCATTGAGGACGATGTTGGCTATGGGTTTGTCATATATGGCCTTCATTATGTTGAGGTAAGTTCCCTCTAGGCCTACTTTCTGGAGGGCTTTTATCATAAATGGGTGTTGAATTTTGTCGAAAGCTTTTTCTGCATCTATTCAGATGATCATATGGTTTTCACCCTTCAATTTGTTAATATGGTGTATCACATTGATTGATTTACATATATTGAATAATCCTTGCATTCCTGGGATAAACCCCATTTGATCATGGTGTATGATTCTTTTAACGTGCTGTTGGATTCTGTTTGCTAATATTTTGCTGAGGATTTTTGCATCTATGTTCATCAGTGATATTGGCTTGTAGTTTTCTTTTTTTGTGACATCTTTGTCTGGTTTTGGTATCAGGGTGATGGTGGCCTCATAGAATGAGTTTGGGAGTGTTCCTCCCTCTGCTATATTTTGGAAGAGTTTGAGAAGGATAGGTGTTAGCTATTCTCTAAATGTTTGATAGAATTCGCCTGTGAAGCCATCCGGTCCTGGGCTTTGGTTTGCGGAAGATTTTTTTTTTCTTTTGTGGTACGCGGGCCTCTCAGTGTTGTGGCCTCTCCTGTTGCGGAGCACAGGCTCCGGACGTGCAGGCTCAGCGGCCATGGCTCACGGGCCCATCCGCTCCACGGCATGTGGAACCTTCCCAGACCGGGGAACGAACCCGTGTCCCCTGCATCGGCAGGCGGACTCTCAACCACTGTGGCACCAGGGAAGCCCTGCCAAAGACTTTTAATCACAGTTTCAATTTCACTGCTTGTGAACGGTCTGTTTATATTTTCTATTTCTTCCTGGTTCAGTCTCGGAAGGTTGTACTTTTCTAAGAATCTGTCCACTTCTTCCAGGTTGTCCATTTTATTGGCATACAGTTGCTTGTAGTGATCTCTCATGATCCTTTGTATTTCTGCAGTGGCAGTTGTTACTTCTTTTTCATTTCTAAATCTATTGATCTGAGTCTTTTCCCTTTTTTCTTGATGAGTCTGGCTAATGGTTTATCAATTATGTTTATCTTCTCAAAGAACCAGCTTTTAGTTTATTGATCTTTGCTATCATTTCCTTCATTTCTTTTTCATTTATTTCTGATCTGATCTTTACGATTTGTTTCCTCCTGCTAACATGGGTTTTTTTGTTGTTGTTGTTCTTCATTCTCTAATTGCTTTAGGTATAAGGTTAAGTTGTTTATTTGAGATGTTTCTTGAGGTAGGATTGTATTGCTATAAAATTCCCTCCTAGAACTGCTTTTGGTGCATCCCACGGGTTTTGGATCATCGTGTTTTTGTTGTCATTTGTCTCTAGGTATTTTTTGATTTCCTCTTGGGTTTCTTCAGTGAACTCTTGGTTATTTAGTAGTGTATTGTTTAGCCTCCATGTGTTTGTATTTTTAACAGGTTTTTTTCCCCTGTAATTGATATCTAGTCTTTCAGTGTTGTGGTCAGAAAAGATACTTGATACAATTTCAATTTTCTTAAATTTACCAAGGCTTGATTTGTGACCCAAGATATGATCTATCCTGGAGAATGGTCCATGAGCACTTGAGAAGAAAGTGTATTCTGTTGTTTTTGAATGGACTGTCCTCTAAATGTCAATTACATCCATGTTGTTGAATGTGTCATTTAAAGCTTGTGTTTCCTTATTTAATTTCTTTTTGGATGATCTATTGGTGAAAGTGGGGTGTTAAAGTCCCCTATTATGACTGTGCTACTGTCGACTTCCCTTTTTATGGCTGTTAGCATTTGCCTTATGTATTGAGGTGCTCCTATGTTGCGTGCATAAATATTTACAACTGTTATATCTTCTTTTTGGATTGATCCCTTGATCATTATGTAGTGCCCTTCTTTGTCTCTTGTAACAGTCTTTATTTTAAAGTCTGTTTTGTCTGATATGAGAATTGCTACTCAAGCTTTCTTTTGATTTCCATTTGTATGGAATATCTTTTTCCATCCCCTCACTTTCAGTCTGTATGTGCCACTAGGTCTGAAGTGGGTCTCCTGTAGACAACATATATATGGGTCTTGTTTTTGTATCCATTCAGCCAGTCTATGTCTTTTTGTTGGAGCATTTAATCCATTTACATTTAAGGTAATTATTGATATGTTTGTTCCTATTACCATTTTCTTAATTGTTTTGGGTTTGTTATTGTAGGTCTTTTCCTTCTCTTGTGTTTCCGGCCTAGAGAAGTTCCTTTAGCATTTGTTGTAAAGCTGGTTTAGTGGTGCTGAATTCTCTTAGTTTTTGCTTGTTTGTAAAGGTTTTAATTTCTCTGTCGAATCTGAACAAGATCCTTGTCGGGTAGAGCAATCTTGGTTGTAGGTTATTCCCTTTCATGACTTTAAATATGTCCTGCCACTCCCTCCTGGCTTGCAGAGTTTCTGCTGAAAGATCAGCTGTTAACCTTATGGAGATTCCCTTATATGTTATTTGTTGCTTTTCCCTTGCTGCTTTTAATATTTTTTCTTTGCATTTAATTTTTGATAGTTTGATTAGTATGTGTCTTGGCATGTTTCTCCTTGGATTTATCCTGTATTGGACTCTCTGCACTTCCTGGACTTGATTGTCTATTTCCTTTCCCATATTAGGGAAGTTTTGAACTATAATCTCTTCAAATATTTTCTCAGTCCCTCTGGGACCCTATAATTTGATTATTGGTGCGTTTAATGTTGTCCCAGAGGTCTCTGAGACTGTCCTCAGTTCTTTTCATTCTTTTTTCTTTATTCTGCTCTGCAGTAGTTATTTCCACTATTTTATCTTCCAGGTCACTTATCTGTTCCTCTGCCTCAGTTATTCTATTGATTCCTTCTAGAGAATTTTTAATTTCATTTATTGTGTTGTTCATCATTGTCTGTTTGCTCTTTAGTTCTTCTAGGTCCTTCTTAAAAGTTTCTTGTATTTTCTCCATTCTATTTCCAAGATTTTGGATCATCTTTACTATCATTAATCTGAATTCGTCTTCAGGTAGACTGCCTCTTTCTTTTGTTTGATCTGCTGGGTTTTTACCTTTCTCCTTCATCTGCTGTGTATTTCTTTGTCTTCTCATTTTGCTTAACTTATTGTATTTGGTGTCTCCTTTTCAGAGGCTGCAGGTTTGTAGTTCCCATTGTTTTTGGTGTCTGCCCCCAGTGGGTAAGGTTGGTTCAGTGGGTTGTGTAGGCTTCCTGGTGGAGTGGACTAGTGTCTGTGTTCTGGTGGATGAGGCTGGATCTTGTCTTTCTGGTGGGCAGGACCACATCTAGTGGTGTGTTTTGGGGTATCTGTGAACTTACTATGATTTTAGGCAGCCTCTCTGCTAATGGGTGGGGTTGTGTTCCTGTCTTGCTAGTTGTTTGGCATAGGGTGTCCAGTACTGTAGCTCGCTGGTCGTTGAGTGGAGCTGGGTCTTAGCATTGAGATCGAGATCTCTGGGAGACCTCTTGCCAATTGATATTATGAGCGGCCAGAAGGTTTCTGGTGGACCAATGTCCTGAACTCGGCTTTCCAACCTCAGAGGCTCAGGCCCAACACCTGGCCGGAGTACCAAGACCCAGTCAGCCACACGGCTTTTGGGAAGTCTGAGGTCTTCTGCCAGCGTTCAGTAGGTGTTCTGTAAGTGTCGTTCCACATGTAGATGTATTTTTGATGTATCTGTGGGGAGGAGGGTGATCTCCATGTCTTACTCCTCCGCCATCTTGAAGGTCCTCCCATGTACAAGTTTTTATGTACATATGTTTTTAGTTCTCTTAGGTATATGTCTATGAGAGGTATTGCTGGGTCATATGGAAACTCTATGTTTCAGCTTTTTGAGAAACTGCCAAACTGTTCTATTTTACTTCTGCTTTTTTACATGGAAGTAATACATACTCACTACAGAAAATTTAGGAATAGCCGATAAACAAAATAATAATTTTACTCCCATTGGCTAGAGAGAAACACAATGCACTTTAAAAACAATTTATTTAGTTAAATTATTTTAATTATTTTATTTATTTAATTTTTGGCTGCATTGGGTCTTCATTGCTGCATGCAGGCTTTCTCTGGTTGTGGCGAGCGGGGGCTACTCTTCATTGTGGTGCGCAGGCTTCTCATTGTGGTGACTTCTCTTGTTGGGAGCACGAGCTCTATGCATGTGGGCTTCAGTAATCATGGCACATGGGCTCAGCAGTTGTGGTGCATGGGCTCAGTAGCTGTGGCTCGTGGGCTCTAGAGCGCAGGCTCAGTAGTTTTGATGCACAGGCTTTTTTGCTCTGCGGCATGTAGGATCTTCCTGGACCAGGGCTCGAACCTGTGTCTCCTGAATTGGCAGGCGGACTCTTAACTACTGCACCACCATGGAAGCCCCGCACAATTCACTTTTTTTTTTCCCCGAGTTTTGTCTGTATTATACATACTTACTTTTAAGATAAAAATCATACTATAGATACTGTTTCATAATCTGCTTTTCTTGCTTTGCTTAGCAATTCTAGAGTTCTGAAAAACTCTAGAGTTCTGTCAGACTTGCTTCAGTGGAGGGACTGATTCTTGGAGCTCCTTACTCCATTTTCCATAAAGTCACTTGATAGTAGGGGGCTGCTAACCATGCAGGGGGGTTCCTGGGTATCTGAGTGCCCTTCGTGGGCAGACACTCAGACAGACATGCTGAGCTCTGGCTGAGCAGTCACAGGACTCACAGCGAGGAAGGAGAAAATAGATCAATTGGTTTGAGATAAGTGTAATTAGGCCTAGAGAGATCTAAGGTCACACAGCTGGTTTCAGAACTAGAATCAAAACCTAATTTTGACTCCAAAATTCAGTTTTTTTTCTATTATTTTATGTTGCTGCTCTATAGGATGTCACTATTAAGTCTGAGATCTGGTCATGAGTTACACCACTGATGACCAGAATTGAGTAGACTTAGCTGACTGGCTAGGCTAGCTTCTTTCTCCTTCACCTCTCCTGTGCTCCCCTTTAGGAATTGCATGCTTGACCTTCCAGAGAGAGAAGAGCTTCTGAGACACTCAGTTGCTTTCTAAACTAACAGACCTATCTCTTCAGGTCCAAGATTACTTAACATTTTGCATCAAAAGGGGGTTTCATGAATATGAGCGATGCCAATTTATAATATGGGATAAGTAAAGATTCAACTTAAATGCTGAAGTTTTTGAGAAAAACTCTATTAACTTGTTCTCATGTTGATGTAATCTCTCATCATATTTTATTCTACTGAGAAAGCTCTGACATTTTAAAAAGTTATTTTAAAATTTTTCTAAAAATGTAATCAATTTACAAAAGCCTCAAGGGAAGAACAGACAAAATTAGCCCAGCACCATATGGTAAAACAACTGTAGACACCAAGAACAGCCTAGAAACAATTTCTGTACCTCAGAATCTAATGCTTTTGTCAGATCAATATGATAAAAGAAAGCCATACCTCCTATGCACCAACAATAAATTTAGGGCATACGAACAAGAAGGCACTTTGGCCTGCACTGTGAAACGCGGAGGTAATGAATACCCTCTGTGGAGTTCATATTCCTAAATAAATGCTTCTTTGTTTAGGATATCCACTGGCTTCCAAGAGATTTTCTAAGGCAGAAACCACTGAAATAATCCAGTGAGAAATGACCACTGCAACTATAGCTGAGCCAAGGGATAAAAGATGAGCTAATCCATATATTTAGTAACAGATGTGGTCTTCTTACCCCTGGCACCCAAGAAGTGGCAGTCCCAGGGTGGCAACAGAATGGGAACACCATCCCATCCTTCTCAAAATATTCCAAAGTATACTGACACCTGGAATTTACTTTGAAATTTGTAAAAAATGATGCGTGGTTAAAGAGATGGGCAGATAGATAGATATGTGATAAAAATAATAAAATATTAATGATATAATCAAGGCAAGTAAACGAGGGTTTACTGTAAAATTGTCCTTTTTTGGGGTATATCCAAAAATTTTCCTAATAAAATGTTGAAGGAAAAACATTCCAACAGGGTATACAAATAAGACAAGCTTTGGAAGGCAGTTTTTTAAAGAAATTTAATAACCACTCAAGACTCAGATCTGTGTGTGCATCTCTTCAATGCAAATTAGGCTTGTGACAGACAAATGAATGCTCTCTAGGAAACAGTCTCTGTGAGACCATCAATACAAAAATTATATATCTAGGCTTATAGAGAAAACTGACCTTTCTTTAACTATGGCAAAGTGTAAACATTTAAAAAACAAACAAAAGTGCATTAAGGCTAACAGACCAGCTCGTCCAAATGCAAATATAAACAGCTGCAGCAAGAGGAAAAGGGGAAGGGGAAGTGGGGGCAAAAGAGCTCTAACTGGATTTAGACTAAAGCTTATTTACTCATGGAAAACAACTATGAATCATCTTAAAAGAAGTCAGTCACAGGACTGGCAGAAGAAAGGGTGTGTGTAATACAGACAAAGGTCTGGTGCAAACAGGAGCAGAGTTGTATTTCCTCACATTCTTCCATTATGGCTGCACAGCCTAGCCTGGAAGTACCTCTGTTCCTCAGAACAAAAGATAATTTCAGGCTTATTCTTAGGGTTCAGGCCATGTATGCTATTCCCTACACAGAGCAGAGGATAAAAACATGTTCTTCAGACAAAACCTGATATCACTTTAGTGCCAAACGTAAGTCAAGAAACATGCTTATTTTTTTCTCAAGTATATTTATTAAACCAAGGCAGGGCTCATTTGTCTACTGAGTTTCTAGAAGACTCATTATTCCATTTACAAGAGTCAAATCTCTTTAGGATCTGTTCCTTATTTGTGGCACTAAGGAATAGGACCACAATCGGCAGGTACTCCTACCCCAGGAAATGAGTTTTGGAAGAATGTAAAGCAATTTGAAGCAGGTCCTAGAAAACAATCTAAAGATAATAGCTTGAGAAATGTTCATTCCAGATAACTTCTGTTTAAAAAAAAAAAAAAGATTAAATAAAGCAGAGTCACTTTTTGGGTGAGCAGGGAAACATAGAGAGCAGGGTGGGTAAAACTGTGGACTCAGAGCCAGGATGCTTCAGCTTGTATCCAGTCTCTGTTACTTATGGGCTGTGCGACCTTAGGATAGTGACTTATGTTCTTGGTATCTCAGTTTTCCTTATCTTTAAAACAGGGATAACCTTGACATGTGAGGATTAAAATGAGTTAATACATGTAGTGTGCCTAGGACAGAGTCTGCTGGTTAACTCTGGTAGCTGCTACTATTATCCACATGATCAAGCCAAAAAAGAATCCAGTGTAACCTAATCACCTCCCTCCCACACACATTTATTTAAAACAAACATAATGAAAAGGATATTGAGAACATACTGGCTCTCTTGGAGCCCTCATCCCTTTGAGTTTCTGACTTATGTCCCTTCTCCCTTTCACCCCCAACCCCCTGCAACATTTTGAAAGGGCCATGCTTGCCATCTTCACTTCCACAGCAGTAACTCATCCTAGCCTGGCTTCCTCCCATGTTACTCTGTTGAAATTGTTTTAGGTAATAACACTAAAGACTTTCTAAATTTTAAGTCCAATGAGTTATTTTCAGTCTTTATACTTAACCATGCTTTAGTATTTAACACTTCTAATGAATCCCCACTTTTTGAAATACATTCCGTTCTTGGGCTTTACATAATAACACTTTCTTCTAGTTCTTTTTTGGTCCTCTCTTCCTGATATATCTTTAATGATTCCTCCTCTTCTGCCCATCCCTAAAATATTGCCAATCTTAGGTTCTATATTTTATTATTTTTTTCTTCTTCATGATCTCCCTGGGTAGTCTCAAAGGAACAGACTGATGGCTTTTATAACCATCTAAGTGGTGATGGTTTATATATCTGTTCCAGATCCCATTCCTAAACTCCTGTATAGCATTTCCAGCAATTTACAAGAATTATCTATGTGGATTTCCAATAGATATCTCAAACTTAAAATGTTTAGAACTAAAGTTATTTTCTCACTCACCTTAACCTATTCTTTATTTTCCATTCATTATCTCAGTTAATGAAATATCATCATCTGCCTGGTCTCCCAAGACAGTAACTTGGGACTCACCAGGATTTCTTCTTTCTTGACCTTTACATCTAATTTGTCACAGGTCCTATCAATTATTCTTGAGGAGTATCTCCCAGATATAATTCCTGTTTTCTTTCCCCATTCCACTGTTACTCATAATGATATAATCTTTGGAGGTGTTGCCAGATTACTCTAAGCCTCAGTTTTGTTATCTGTAAAATGAGGATAATGAGAACATCTATCTCATAAGGCTAAACAAGAAAATGTACATTAAGTTTGTAGTTCAGAAGCTAGTTAATCCTCAATGAATGACAGTCATATAGTTCAGATTCTCAACATCTCTTGCTTTTTACCATGTACTTAAACAAGCTTTTAATGAATAACTTTGCATTCCACACATCCCTCCTGTATACAGTCATCAATGATATGTATCTGATATAATCATTTCAGCCCCTACACTTCTACCCTCATATCTCATCAACTTACCCTACCACAATCACCCAACCTAGTAAGTCCTTATTAACTAGGACAGTTCTTGTCACAGGGTATGTACATTTAATAACATTTAATAAATGAATTAGTGAATGAAAACAGTGAATATGAATTTTCCATTCTTAACTGCAGGGAAATGTTTATAGACTTGGCTTTGGTAGGACAGCAGGGCTACAGGAAGACAGTTATAGGATGCAAACCAAAGTCTTTGAAAATCACTTGAACCATATTATAATAAAAAGAAATGAATCACTTGTTTGACACCTTTCAAGGATAAATTCCTGTTTAAAGGCTTCTGTCATAAACATGAGGGCCATTAAGTAACAAGACATTCAGGGAAGAAAAACTGTTATTTTCGAAGCTCTGTACACATCACAGGCAAGGCCTGGATGCTGGCCAAGACACAAACAATCATATTCCTACAGGAAGCTGGGGGAAGGGAGAAAATGTGCCTTAGAGCTAGTGTCCAGAGAGGACAGGATATATTTTTTTAAAGACTAGTTTTCCTTTCTTTTAGAAAAGTTACTGAGAAGGCTGAAGTCATACATATCCACTTAGTAACTAAAGTCTTGCTAATGTGACATGTGGGATTTATTCTGTGCAAATAATAACCATATTTTTCTTCATCATTATAAGTATGTATTTTAGCTTACAGAAAACCCAATTCTATCTCTCAAGCCAGTCATTTTCTAAGGAGAGATGGGTTGATGCTCTGGTTCATTTCATCTATAATTTTCTTTTAAAAAATCTGACATGAATTTCCACTTCTGGCGAAGGAGAAACAAGGACTAGATTTGCCCTCCCACCTAAAACAACTCCAGAACAAACATATAAAGCTCTAGACAAAGTATATGAAATGACGGTTTTCAAGACACTAGACACAGGTAATGAAAAATAGTAATCTCTGAGAGATGAAAAACAAATGAGGTAAACCCTATGCCCACTCACAACTTTGCGAAAATTTTCAGACCACTATGGAGGGAGACAGAGCCCAGTCAGATTCTGGCAGACTCCCTTAGTTGAGTAGGCTGAGCTGAGAATCCAGGGAGACCAAGGCAGCCACTGTTCAAAGAACAGAGTACTGGAAAGGAGAGAGCTGTACAGAAATAATTCTGGAGACCTGTGGGGAGTAACCCTTGAGTAATCAGCAGGATAGTGATTAGCACAAGTATGAGGATTGGAGACAAGAGTATCTGCAGCTTACACTGGGCCAGGAATAGTGCCTGCTCCTATCAGCCAGAATGGAAAACCTCACAATGCACAGGACATTGGATAAATCCAGGAAGACCTTGACTCAGTCGTATAGAATAATGAGACCTGTAAATATTGTTCTGGTTCTACTCAACAAATTTTAAAGGCAAGACCCAAAATTGATCATACTGTTTCTAAATAAGTAAGTCACATTCCAGAAAAAAGCTGAAGAATATTTATAGGAATACAAAAATATCCAACACTTGATAAGGTAAAACTCCCGATGTCTGGCATCCAAATGAAGATTATCAGGCAAGCAGAAAGAAGCAGGAAAATATGAGCCATAAGTAAGAGAAAAACCAATCAGCCAAAACTGACCCAGAACTGACCCAGATGTTAGAATTAGCAGAGAAAAGTATTAAAACCACGACTATATTCTATCTGTTCAAAAGGGACAGGGAAGATACAAAAGACCCACATTGTGCTTCTACAGAAAAAAACATCAGAAATGAAAAATACACTAGATGGGATTTGGGACAAATCTGACATTACAAAAGAAAAGATGAGTAACCTTGAAGACACAGTAATAAAAACAATGCAAGGGCTTCCCTGGGGGCACAGTGGTTGAGAGTCCACCTGCCGATGCAGGGGACAAGGGTTTGTGCCCCGGTCCGGGAGGATCCCACATGCCACGGAGCGGCTGGGCCCGTGAGCCATGGCCATTGAGCCTGCATGTCCGGAGCCTGTGCTCCGCAATGGGAGAGGCCCCAACAGTAAGAGGCCCATGTACCACAAAAAAAAAACAAACAAAAAAAAGAATGCAAAATGAAATACACAGAGAAAAAAGAGATAAACATAAAAAAATTATTTAAAAAAATAAAAAGAGCATCTGTGAACTGTGGGACAACTCCAAGTGGTTAAGTATAGGTATAACTGGAGTCCTTAAAGGTGGAGGACAAAAAAACATATTTAACAAAATTAATGCACAGAAATCTCTGGCATTCCTATATACTAATGACGAAAAATCTGAAAGTGAAATCAAGAAAACACTCCCATTTACCATTGCAACAAAAAGAATAAAATATCTAGGAATAAACCTGCCTAAGGAGACAAAAGACCTGTATGCAGAAAATTATAAGACACTGATGAAAGAAATTAAAGATGATACAAATAGATGGAGAGATATACCATGTTCTTGGATTGGAAGAATCAACATTGCGAAAATGACTCTACTACCCAAAGCAATCTATAGATTCAATGCAATCCCTATCAAACTACCACTGGCATTTTTCACAGAACTAGAACAAAAACTTTCAAAATTTGTTTGGAAACACAAAAGACCCCGAATAGACAAAGCAATCTGTTTTTGTTTTTTTTTTAACATCTTTATTGGGGTATAATTGCTTTACAATGGTGTGTTAGCTTCTGCTTTACAACAAAGTGAATCAGCTATACATATACATATGTTCCCATATGTCTTCCCTCTTGCGTCTCCCTCCCTCCCACTCTCCCCATCCCACCCCTCCAGGCCGTCACAAAGCACCGAGCTAATATCCCTGTGCCTTGCGGCTGACAAAGCAATCTTGAGAACGAAAAAAGGAGCTGGAGGAATCAGGCTCCCTGACTTCAGACTATACTACAAAGCTACAGTAATCAAGACAGTATGGTACTGGCACAAAAACAGAAAGACAGATCAATGGAACAGGATGGAAAGCCCAGAGATAAACCCACACACATATGGACACCTTATCTTTGATAAAGGTGGCAGGAATGTACAGTGGAGAAAGGACAGCCTCTTCAATAAGTGATGCTGGGAAAACTGGACAGGTACATGTAAAAGTATGAGATTAGATCACTCCCTAACACCATACACAAAAATAAGCTCAAAATGGATTAAAGACCTAAATGTAAGGCCAGAAACTATCAAACTCTTAGAGGAAAACATAGGCAGAACACTCAATGACATAAATTACAGCAAGATCCTTTCTGACCCACCTCCTAGAGTAATGGAAATAAAAACAAAAATAAACAAATGGGACCTAATGAAACTTCAAAGCTTTTGCACAGCAAAGGAAACCATAAACAAGACAAAAAGACAATCCTCAGAATGGGAGAAAATATTTGCAAATGAAGCAACTGACAAAGGATTAATCTCCAAAATTTACAAGCAGCTCATGCAGCTCAATAACAAAAAAACAAACAACCCAATCCAAAAATGGGCAGAAGACCTAAATAGACATTTCTCCAGAGAAGATATACAGACTGCCAACAAACACACGAAAGAATGCTCAACATCATTAATCATTAGAGAAATGCAAATCAAAACTACAATGAGATATCATCTCACACCAGTCAGAATGGCCATCATCAAAAAATCTAGAAACAATAAATGCTGGAGAGGGTGTGGAGAAAAGGGAACACTCTTGCACTGCTGGTGGGAATGTGCATTGGTTCAGCCACTATGGAGAACAGTATGGAGGTTCCTTAAAAAACTACAAATAGAACTACCATATGACCCAGCAATCCCACTACTGGGCATATACCCTGAGAAAACCATAATTCAAAAAGAGTCATGTACCAAAATGTTCATTGCAGCTCTATTTACAATAGCCCGAAGATGGAAACAACCTAAGTGCCCGTCATCGGATGAATGGATAAAGAAGATGTGGCACATATATACAATGGAATATTACTCAGCCATAAAAAGAAACGAAATTGAGCTATTTGTAATGAGGTGGATAGACCTAGAGTCTGTCATAGAGAGTGAAGTAAGTCAGAAAGACAAAGACAAGTATTGTATGCTAACACATATATATGGAATTTAAGAAAAAAAAATGTCATGAAGAACCTAGGGGTAAGACAGGAATAAAGACGCAGACCTACTGGAGAACGGACTTGAGGATATGGGGAGGGGGAAGGGTGAACTGTGACAGGGCGAGAGAAAGTCATGGACATATACACACTAACAAACGTAAGGTAGATAGCTAGTGGGAAGCAGCCACATGGCACAGGGATATTGGATCGGTGCTTTGTGACAGCCTGGAGGGGTGGGATAGGGAGGGTGGGAGGGAGGGAGATGCAAGAGGGAAGACGTATGGGAACATATGTATATGTATAACTGATTCACTTTGTTGTAAAGCAGAAACTAACGCACCATTGTAAAGCAATTATACCCCAATAAAGATGTTAAAAAAAACCATATTTAAATAAATAATGGCTATGAAATTTCCAAATATGACAAAAACTATAAACTTACTGATCCAGGAAACTCAATGAGCCCCAAGGCAAGAAACATGAAGAAAATGACACCAAGGCACATCACAGTCAACTTGCTCAAAACCAGTGATAAAGAGAAAAAAAATGCAGCCACAGAATAAAAAGACACATTAAGTACAGAGGAACAAAGATAAGGATGACAGCAGATCTGTTGTCAAAAACAATGCAAATGAGAAGGTAGTAGACCTAAAGCTTTAAATTATGAGAAGAAAAAACATGTCAATCTGGAATTCTATACCCACCGACAATATCTTTCAAAAATAATGATGAAATAAAGATTTTCAGACATATAAAAGCTGAAAAAAATTAATAATTAGTTACCAGCAGACCCATAACATAAGAAATGTTAAAAGAAGTCCTTTAGGCAGAAGAAAAATGACAAAAGAAATGAAGAGCACCAGAATTGGGAACTATGTGGATTAACATATAAGATTTTTTTCACAACTCTTTAAAAGATAACTGACTTTTATATGGTGGGGTTTACAACATTTAGATAAATAAACTGTCTCACAACAGTAACATAAAGGCTCAGAGGAGAGAAACAGAAATATACTATTGTGCAGAAAAGAGTTAACATAACAGGCCTAAGACTACTAACCCTTAGAAAGCCTGCTTACAAGATTGGCCCTTACTGAAGTTTGGGAACGTAGATTTCAAGAGGATTCCCACCATTCCAAGAACTAAGAAGAATGGCTCACTGTGCCTAATTTGTTTGTACAAACAATATTGTTTATGCTGGATACTTGCTTTTCTTCTGGAAGTCTGGAGTTTTGGTATTTTTTTTTTTTTTTTTTTTTTCTTTTTATGCTGTACACGGGCCTCTCACTGTTGTGGCCTCTCCCGTTGCGGAGCACAGACTCCGGACTCGCAGGTTCAGCGGCCATGGCTCACGGGCCCAGCCGCTCCGCGGCACGTGGGATCCCCCCGGACCGGGGCACGAACCCGCGTCCCCTGCATCGGCAGGCGGACTCTCAACCACTGCACCACCAGGGAAGTCCTGGTGTTTTTTTTTTAGGCAAGGAGGTCTATGTGACCAGACCCCCATAAAAATCTTGGGCACTGAATCTCTAATGAGATCTCCTGGTAGACATTTCACACAGGTCACAACTTATTGCTGGAGGAATTAAGTGCATGTTGTGTGACTTCACTGAGAGAGAACACTTGGAAGCTTGTGTCCACTTTCCTCTGTACTTTCGCCCATCTACCTTTCCCTTTGCTGATTTTGTTTTGTATCATTCTACTGTAATAAAGGATAGCTATGGGAATGACTATATGCTGAGTACTGTGAGTCCTCCTAGTGAATCAGTGAACCTGAGGGACACCCCAGACACAAGTATTATAAAGGCCTTGAAAAATTTACCAAGATAGACCATATTTTGGCTCATGAAAAATTCTGGATAAATTTAAAAGAATTCATGCTGTTCAAAGTGTGCTCTTTGACCATAACAGAACTAAGTTAGGAATCAACAGCAGAAATATATCTGGAAATTCCCCAGAAATATCCATGAGATGAAGAAGAAATCAAAAAGCAAATTAGTATTTTGAACTGGATGAAAGTGAAAATACAAAATCTGTGAAATACAGCTAAAGCAGTACTTAACAGGGAAATTTATAGCATTAAAATGCCTATATTAGAATAGAAGAAAGGTCTATGTCAATGACCTCACCGTTTACCTTAGCAAATTAGCAAATAAAGAAAAAAATCCCAAAGCAAGCAGAAGAAAGGAAATAATAAAAATCGGAGTGGAAATAAAACAGTAAACAGAAAAACAACAGAAAAATTAATGAAAATAAAAGATTTAATAAGCTCAATAAAACTGATAAATCTCTAAGCAGACTAATAAGGAAAGAAAGAGAAGACATATCAATAAGGATAGAATCAAGAATGAGGGGTAACATGACTACAGATTAAAAGGGTAAGGGATAACTATGAACAATTTTACACCAATAAATTCAACAGGTTATATAAAATAGACAAATTTCTTGAAAGACACAAACTAATGAAGCCCACTAAAAAAACCCACACGTGACCTGAATAGCCTATATCTACTAAAGTAATTGAATTGATAGTTAAAACCTTCCCATAATTAAAACTGCAGACCCTGATGGCTTCATGAGCAAAAACCAATCATTTAAGGAAGAAATAACATCTATTTTACACAAACTGTTTATAAAACTAAAGAGGAGAGAATACTTTCTCATTACTATGGTATTAAAACCAGACAAAGGCATTGCAAGAAAACTATAACCCAATATATCTCATGAACACAGATGAAAAAAAATATAAAAATTATAGTAAATTGAAGCCAATATAAAAAAATACACCATGATTAAGTGGATTTTATACTAGGAATTCAAAGTTGGCTTAACATTTGAAAAATCAATGTAATTCATCATATTAACAAAGCAAAAAAGAAAACCATATGATTATTTGCACAGATATAGAAAAACCACTTGACAAAATCCAACATAAACTCCTGATTAAAAAATAAAAAATCAAACAACTCTTACAAACTAACAATAGTAGGGGAACAACTTCAACCTGATAAAGTGCATCTACTGAAAACCTATCACTAACGTATCTCATGGTGAAAGACTGAATGCTTTCTCTCAAAGATCAGAATAAGGTAAGGATTTCTGCTCTCTTTGCTTCTATTCAACAATGTACTAGTTCTAGTCAGAGTCACAAGATAAGAAAAAGAAAAAGGAAGAAGTAAAACTATGTTTGCAGACTATATGATTATCTTAATGTAGAAACTCCTATGGAATCTATAAAAAAGTCATTAGAGGGGGCTTCCCTGGTGGCACAGTGGTTGAGAGTTCACCTGCCAATGCAGGGGACACAGGTTCGTGCCCCGGTCCGGGAAGATCCCACACGCCGCGGAGCGGCTAGGCCTGTGAGCCATGGCCGCTGAGCCTGCACGTCCGGAGTCTGTGCTCCGCAATGGGAGAGGCCATGACAGTGAGAGGCACACGTACCGCAAAAAAAAAAAAAAAGTCATTAGAAATAATAAATGAGTTTAGCAAGGTTTCAGGATACAGAAGCAATAGCAAGGTTTCAGGATATTCAGAAGCAATATACAAAAATCAATAGTGCTTCTATGTAATTGTTCACTAGCAATGAACAATTAGAAACAGAAAGCAATACTATTTACAATAGCATAAGAAATATGAAATACTGAAGGATAAATATGACAAAATATGTTCAACCTCTGTACATCTACAAAACATTGCTGAGAGAAGTTAAGGAAGACCTAAATGAATGGAGAGATATATTATGTTCATGGATTGGAAGATTCAACATTGATAAGAAGTCAATTTTCCTCAAATTGATCTACAGATCCAATGCAATCCCCATCAAAATTCCAGCAGGCTTTATGGGTAGAAATTTACAAGGTTTCATATGGAAATACAAAGAACCTGGAATAGCCAAAACAATTCTGAAAATGAACAACAACATTGGAAGGTTAACAATACCTGATTTTAAGCTTTATTATAAAGCTACAGTAATCAAGAAGGTGTGGTATTAGCATCAAGATAAGACAAACAGATGAATGGAACAGAAGCAGTCCAGAAACAGATCCATACATATATGGATGACTGATTTTTGACAGTGCAAAGGTGCAAAAGGAATTCCGTAGAGGAAGAACAGTATTTGCAACAAATGATGTTAGAACAGTTGTATATCTACATGCGAAAAACAAAACCCCAGAAAACTTTGATACATATCATGCACTGCACCACATACAAAAATTAACTCAAAATCAATCACAGACCTAAATGTAAAACCTAAAACTGTAAAACGTCTAGAAGAAAATACAGGAGAAAATATTTGTAACTTTGGGTTTGTCAAAGAAATCTTAGATACAACACCAGAAGAACAATCCATCAAAGGCAAAAATTCATAAACCGGACTTCTAAAAACTTCTGTTCTTTAAAAGATACTGTTAAGAGAATGAAAAGACAAGCCAAAAACTGGGAAAACATATTTGCGAAGTACCCATCTGATAAAGGACTTGTATCCAAATTATATAACAAACCCTTGAAACTCATTTATAAGAAAAGAAACCATCCAATAAAAGGGGACAAAATATTTGAATAGACACTTCACTAAAAAAGATATTTGATGGCAAATAATCATATGAGATGATTAACAATAAGCACAATGTTGTACATCAGATCCCTAGAACTTTTTCATCTTGCATGACTCAAACTTTATATGCCCAATCAACAGCAACTCTCCATTTTCCATTCCCTGCAGGTCTTAGCAACCACCATCCGGCAATTAGTGTTTATATGCAACTGTTTCCCATCCTTAACACCCCGGTGTACTGAACTATGTACAATAAGCCATCGTATTGCTATTATTATATTACTTAAAGCTTTTTATATTATATTGTCTATGACATAGGATAGCATGGTGGTTAAGAGCACAGGCTCCAGAGTCTTCCATATATGAAATGAATCCTTGCACTGCCAATTACTAGACCTGTAACTCTAAGCAAGTTACTTAATCTCTCTAAGTCCCAGTTTCCTTACTACCCCACTTGCATCAAAGCATTGTGAGGATTAAATAACATGTTTAAAGCTCTTAACACTGGGTCTATAAAGAATAAGAACTCCAATAAATGTAAGCTATCATTTTTATCTGTTTAAAAGTGCCCCATTCTCAGCATTTGTCTTAGTGTTTTAAGAAGTCTATTGTATTCTACTAATGTGGGGATAAAAAAGGGAAAAGGCTTATTTGCCTCTTGAAAATAATACTTTGAGTCTCTGAAAAACTTGTATATTAAATTTCAGCTTTCTGACATCGGTCTTATAGAAAAACATTTGTTGAGAAAAACCTGGAATCATTGCTGAGTGGAATTTTCAGGAAGGGAACAATGATCCTTGAAAAATAGTGGAAGAAATAGGGAAAATCCAACTCTCCTAAATGTTGCTACTTTTCACATGTTTCCTCACATTTAATATCTTAAAATGTGGGGAAAGTATAAGAATGGTAAACCTTTAAAAATGTGAAACATCTGATAAAAGAATTATTTAACTATGTCAACACAGTTTTGTGCTATTAGATTGTTGGTCTTGAAGGTGAGATTTTTATCGGGGAATCAGAACTGGCTAATTACTTGAAATTTAAGATTAAACTTAAAAAATTAATTAATTAATTGGCTGTGTTGGGTCTTTGTTGCTGCACGCAGGCTTTCTCTAGCTGTGGTGAGCGGGGGGCTACTCTGTGTTGCGGTGTGCAGGCTTCTCATTGTGGTGGTTTCTCTTATTGCGGAGCATGGGCTCTAGGCGTGCGGGCTTCAGTAGTTGTGGCACACGGGCTCAGCAGTTGTGGCTCACGGGCTCTAGAGCACAGGCTCAGTAGTTGTGGTGCACGGGCTTAGTTGCTCCGCAGCATGTGGGGTCTTCCTGGACCAGGGATCGAACCCATATCACCTGCATTTGCAGGTGGATTCTTAACCACTGCACCATCAGGGAAACCCAGATTCAACATTTTTAAAGTGAACACTCAGTGATGAAATAGCTATGGCCGTACAAAGGAAATTCTCCTGTGCTATATTTTATTAGTATCTGGGGAAGTTATTACATAAAAAATCTTTTATTACATACTGCAAGACTGGAACGCTTAGATCATTTTACTGAATCAAAAATGTTTTACAAAGTGTTACCTGAATAAATTTACTGGCATTACGGTTAGTTTAATAAGATTTAGTCACTTTTGGAGAAAATAATGATAGAAAGATTAACTGGGAAGCTATCCTTTAAATCTAATTTAGATCAAAACATAAAAATGGCTTAATAGTTATTTTTCTTTATTGCACTTAAGGCATTTAAAAATATTTTCAGTGATTTATTCTTGCAGAACTAGAAATCATGATTAGAATTTCTTTCATGTTACTCCACAGCCTTTCTTTAAGTAGTGTGTTATTTAATGTGAGAGGTCAATACGTGCCCTGTTAGAAGATTAAATGGTTTATAGACTCTTCTCTTTCCCAAAGGCTAATTTTCCCTTTCAGGTCTTGTGGAGGAACTTTGTTGTATATTAGCCACTGTTTGTGCTTTCAAATTTTAAGACAGATTTACCAACTAAAGCTGGTTTATATAAAAACCAGATCTGTGTACTGATCTGGAGCTACTTTAACAAGCAGTGATCTGCTTTAAAAACCTACAGCTAGACTACTCCAAAAAGTATAAATCAGTTTTCTAGCAGACAAAGACATCCAGTTTGAGTACTGCATTTTCAAATTTTAGGGTACTTTGCAAAAGAGCTGGCTGGAGGTGAGAGGATCACCTCATACAACTAAAGCTTACAATCTACCCTAATATTTATATATAGGCAGTTATGTGTGTGCAACTTTATTTCTGGATTTTCGATTTACCTAAAAAGAAAGAAATTTTATCTTGTAAAAATTAAACAATGACCAGTAAGATAGAAAAGACTGATGGAAATATTCCCTTGTAAATGTGAGAGCTAGCCAGGCAATAATCAAGATGACTAAGCAACCTCAGGGATGTATGACTCAGTAGGCTAATGCAAGATTATTAGCTTCATGACATACATCTTAGCCATCTTCAGAAAGGATTCATTGTTTTGGAAAAGTAGGGGACTCACAAATGGCATGAAACACTGATTTTATTTGATAAAAATTCAATTTTTTGCTTTGACAAAGCCAAGTTAACTGTGTCAGGGTCAATTTCACATCAGTTCTGCCAATGAGTCAGACCATCATTTGCACATACGCCCCCAACCTAGTATCTATTAAAGCAGCTATTAATTAAATCCAATGCCTGTGAATGGCCATTTATGTAATGGGATTTAGTAAAAGTCCTAAGGAAACCAACACATATTGAGAAATGAAGTTTCAATTAGGAATGTATAATCTCTTTAAGCAGAATAGTGCGATGATGATTTCATATCAGGCAGGTTCCAGAGTCTTATCAATAATAATCTGTTGTTAATTTACCCCAAGTAGCTACTATTCAAAGTCATTATGCTATGATTTGCTTTGTGTATTTTTTTTTTTTTTTTTTTTTTTTTTTGCGGTACGCAGGCCTCTCACTGTTGTGGCCTCTCCCGTTGTGGAGCACAGGCTCCGGACGCACAGGTCCAGCGGCCATGGCTCACAGGCCCAGCCGCTCCGCGGCATGTGGGATCTTCCTGGACCGGGGCACGAACCCGTGTTCCCTGCATCGGCAGGCGGACTCTCAACCACTGCGTCGCCAGGGAAGCCCTGCTTTGTGTATCTTAACTTCCCTTGGTTCCATTTATATATTCTTTCTTCAGATTTATTACATTTATCCATAAAAACCAACATCCTCTTCTTCCCTTTTACTGGACAGTAAACAGTTTCTTTCTTTATCTGGGTAAAAAGAGATTCCATTAAGGTGGTCAGAGAGAGTGAGAGGTTTCAGGTCTAGCATGACCCCAAATTTACACAAGGTGATTAAATTAAAAATGGACCCTGAAAATAATTTTAAAAACTTGACTTAAAACCTTTAAGATTTCAAATTAATATCTGTCAAGGACATTAGGCTTTGGGACTTAAAAGGCACATGTAGTAGGTTAACTAGCTGTATACTCTGCATTAGGACACAATCTACTGTAACTATTTTGTCATTAGAGCTCAAGCTCTTGGACGGTTGACAGCTAGAAATCTACTGACTTGCTGCACTAAGATCCTGGACAGTGCACTTATGTGACCTCCTCCCCACTGTTGGGCTGGGTCTCTGGAAACATCAATTTTGGGAGAACAGTTGTTCAAAACAGCTGTCTTGAGAAGTAAAAAAAAAAGACTTTTTACTAATGAAGCAAATGTTAATGTTAATACTGAACTTGAAGATCCAAACTGTAGCTCATGGGTTACCTCAGCAACTTCTGCTTCAGCAGTCAAAAGACTATTATTATGATCAAACAACTGCAGTTATTATTAAGATAACTGTTAAATGAACTATGCCTGTACTATTAAACCATGTTCATGAATAACTTCTAACCAACTCTCAAACTACACTTTTCCACATTTCTGTAAACAGGCTGCGTGATCCTTAAAGGCATAAAACTTATCTTCAGTTACAAGGATATCCTCTAAACCAGTCTTTCTTAGTGTGATCTTGGGACCCCCGGGGCTTCTCAAGACACTTTCGCGGGTCCACAAAGGCAAAGCTATTTTCATAATATTAAGAGATTATTTGTCTTTTTCCACTCTTATTCTCTCACAGGGGTAGGGTGGAATTTTCCAGAGCTTACATTAACACTTAATGTGTCTACTATTAAAAAAAAAAAAGAATAGGTATTTTAACAATTTATCAGTTCTAATTTAATATGGTAAATATCAATCAATACAACTCACATAACACAAGCTTTTTAGGGTCCTCAATAATTTTTTAAGGTGGAAAGAGGTCCTGGGACCAAAAAGTTTGAGAACCACTGCTCTGAACAAAATACTGCAGGACTGCCTGTATGAAGGGCCCAATAAATGCTCGCCATCTCGTCATATATTTCAGTGATTTTACTTCAGATAATCTCTGTACTTGAAATCAGTCAGTTAATTTAGTACCCACTGGATATACTACAGTGTACATGACTACCTTCTTCTGAAGATCCAGGGTCACTTAAAACCGAAATTGTGATTTAAAAACTATTTCATAGGACTTGTTTGAGTTATACTTTAAAATACAGAAAGATATACCTCTAATGTAGAAAGAGATACCTTAATGTACACTAAAAAAAGTCTTCAATCACTTTATTACTTTTTTGGGGTAAAGCTGTTTTACTTCGATCATAACCAGAGTTAGCGGAAGTTATAAAACTGAAATACGACTGCAATTTGTATGTTCCTTAAAATAAAAGTAGAAAACATGATGTGACATGATTTTTTAAAATTATACCAGGGAAACAATATGATTCTGTTTCTATAGTAAAGTGTACTGTTTTGGATATAATAACCACAAGTTATAAAGGCTTGCCAAACAGGTCTACAGAAACACAAGGAAAATCTGTCCAAGTTTGCTTTCCTTTCTTGTTAATGTCTAAGCTACAGAGTTCATTTGTAAATAGTAATCAAGATAACATGTTTTTGAGGGAAGGTTATTGTCTAGGGCTTCAAAGTTCTAAATTAAAGTATGCTAATTTTAGAAGATAAAATACTGCTTAGTAAACACCCTGTCTCTTATGGATTAATACACTCAACTGGATGGCATGTTCCAACCCTCTGGACTGCTAAAAGAAAACTTATTGAAAGAAAAGACAGCTTTAAGGAACTGAAACACTAATACCAGGAACTGAAACACTAATACCACAGCACACTCATCAACGGACAAACTCCATCTTTAAGTATTAATGTAAGCAGTAAGTTGAAACCCTATCTGCAAGGGATATGAAATTAGTTTTGTTAGGAATGCATTATTCAGGTGGAGAGCTTCCTAAAGATTTAGGTATGCTTTGGAAAAATCTTTGGAGGCACTTTGGTTTTACTGAATGTTTAGCCTGAAGCTCAGTGAAATGGAAAAGATTTTCGTTGGATTCTATACACAGCTGATATCTATGTGTAAACATCAAGCTCACCAGAATGTATCCGTTGAAGACCTTACTAAAATCTTTAGATACTGGAAGTAGACATGTGTCATCAAGTATCAATAAAACCCAACATGAAGAGTTCTCAAAAATACATAGCTGAAATCTGTCATTACTTTTGTTTTTGATGTAGTATAAAATCCATTATTCAATGACTAGCAAAGCAGAAAATAAAATCAACAATGTCAGTATGTTTTTCAGTAATGCAATGCAAGGTGATGCCAATGTGGCAGATTTTCAATCAAATCTGAAGGTCTATATAGATCAATAGTTATATCCCATCTTCTTTATTATGGTTATGCCTTCTGGTCATGGCACAAATAACTTAGTTGGCCTGTGAATAAAGTTATTCAGGCTTTGGACATGATCAGTATAGCAGCACTAAAGTAATACCTGACATAATTCCACTTTCTGGGATAAACAACTAAGATGTGGCTAACTGAAGAAATGGCAAGCAAGGATGGATAGGATTGGGAACTAAAACCATGACTGAGGCCATCAACTCACCACTGTTGATGGGAGGTATGGTAATTGTAGCAATACAACTAATTATCTTATGCTCCTAGTTTCTGAGCCATCAGTGAAAAATGGTCAGCATAATGACTTCCAGAATGGACAGCAGGCATGTTTGAGTCCCCTCCTGTGTGAGTTATGCATGTGGCACTACACAGATTAGAGTAGGGCACAGGACAAGGGGTGAGGAGAAGAGCAAAGCAAAGATGCAAATAATCTATAAGATAAAATAAATAATGCACCTGATGTAGTAGAGCTATGGATTACTAGATACTAGAGAAAGCAGACCATCTGTTAAGACTATCACAGACAGTTTGGTTCACTTGAACAAACAAGAGGCACAAGCAGAGACACCAATAACAGGCCTCTCAACTAGACTGTGGTTATAACAAAATGAAAAGTCTTCAAAAACATCAGGTTCCTGACTGCAGAAGCATGTAGCATGCACAAAGGGTGTAAAGAAACAGGTGTCTGAATGGGAAAAGGATAAGTTGTTTAGATGTTGCCATGACAGGACTAGAAGCACTAAAATTCTAAGAAAATAAAAGTACTGTATGTCACTAGAAATGGCCACTAGAATGTAAATGAAATGCATTCTCTAGTGAAACAAATTAGCAGCATCAAGTTCACCTGCAATAGGGCTAGGGCTGAAATTGGTCAACAATTACTTCTAAAACCCAGGACCTTAAAAAGGTTATTTCCCCATCAACCCCAGCCCTTTCCACTTGTTTTCTTTCAGAATTTCAAGGATTCAATGCTTCCAACTGTTGGTAATTACACTGCCTTTCTATGATGATGAGTACAATGTATTTGTGTTCATCTTTCTCTCTAGATTCAGCAGAAATGAACTGGTTACATGCTCACTTAAGGGAGGCTTAAATAGGTGTGGAAATTGGAAACAAAGGAACTTTTTGCCTACTGCCCATTTCCATTTTCCCCTGGGCATCCCCATGCAAAGCCCTCTTGTGGTTCTAACCTCTTAAATCCTGTTGTGTGCGAGCACCGGCCATGCTCTGTCTTGGCATTCGAAGAGAAGTTCTCAAAGGTGTATGTCTCTGCTCATCCAGGTAAGCGAGGTCCTCCAGGTGGGTGGAGCTTGTGGCTGATAAGACAGAAGAGTTTAGTCAGAATACCTAAGTTTAGAAAACTGTCAGTTAGTCTGTATCTCCAGACTTCGGAATCAGAGCAGATACATTTACTGAGAATTTGCTCAACTCAAAGTCCTCATCAGTGTCTGGAACATGTGCCAGGAAAACATGTCAAGAGTTGTCTGCGGCTCCTTCACTACTATCAAATGCCTGAACTTATAGAGAATACTAGCAACAAGTTGGCAAACACATTAGTACCTGACAACAAAGATTATTAGTTTTTGCTTCTTTTGGGTCACAAATCCCATCTGTATAAACATCAGTGCAGAAATCTGTTCCAAATTATATTAAGCTAGAAAAGAACCATGAAGCTCTATTTTCAACATTTCTCATTCACGGTAAAGAATGAAATATGAAAACATCCTAAAAACAATTTTCACATGTGTGTATATATATGTATATAATGGAAAGGCGGGCACCTGGGACAATGGACAGAGAATTGCCAAATAGCATTTAGGGAACTGCCAATGTCCATGAATTCCAAAGAACGTGTTGTTGCTCTCTGAAGATGAAGGTCAAGCAACAGTGGCTTCCCACTGCATCTATAAATCCTTTAACCCCTAACCTAGCCACGAAAGAGACAGAGAAAATGGCAGAAGATGGGGGTAAAACGGCACTGCTACATACTGACAGCTATTGAGTCCAAGAATCTGGAAGTGCTGAAGACAAAAGCTTTTAACAAGAAAGAAAAAAACCCCCAAACTTCCATCAGAAAATGGTTATTTAGAGCTCATACGTGATTAATTAAACCGTTAATTCAATCTGTTGCCAACTATGTAAGATACCGTGCTGGGGGTTAGTTCAGTAATTCCATGACAATTATTTACTGAGAGACTCCTGTGTGCCAGGCTCTGTTCTTGGTGCCCTCGCTGCCTTCATTGCTAGTCTACCTCTGTGATATTTTGGAGTGCGTGAAAGGAAGCAAACTGAGATCACTCTTGGCTGCTGAGCTCCAGTGAAGCAATGTCCACATCCTCAGTCAAGGTAAGACATAACAATAACATAAAGAGGGCTATGATAAATGGCACAAAGTCAGTTACAAAGTGCTCCATGAGCTGAAAAAGAGAGAGAAAAGATGGAGAAAATCGAAGAGAGGGGGAGGAAGAGAGAAAAGAATAAGAACAAGTGCAAGAGACGTATATTCCCCTCACCCTTCGATTACCCCAACTGTCTTATTTACCTGGATCTACTGGAAACCCACACAAAAGGAATTTATCCAAATTATACATATAGTTTCTATAAGGAAATAAAAGTCTTTGAAAGCTAGTCCAGGGAACTTAAACCAAGAAAGGGAAGCCAAATGACACATGACACACCAGAGAGAGGAAGAGAATAAATATCAGAAGAGTAAAAGATAATCTCGATTTCTGCATTCTGAAATTAAAACTATCCAGAATAGATAACTTTCTAATCTCTTATTTAAAATCACTGGGGACAATTACACCATCCCCACTGGTTCTAATTTGGTTCTGTGAATTAGTTCTTTCTTATGTTTCATACAATCCCTCCTGTTTTAACCAAAGTCTATTTTCTTTTGCTAGGTTCTTTATCCATATGTGTGTAGCTACCAAAAAAAAAAAGGGGGGGGGGATGGGCAGCCCCCAGAAGTCCTGTCCCCACAGAGCCCTCCTTGGAGCTCAGAAATATTAGCATCAGCTGAGCATGGCCCCTTCACAGAGATGTTTGTTTCAGCTTTGTGGGGCCTCTCCCCCAAGCTTCTATGGTTTAATCATCCCAACCTCTTCTCGTTTACAGGCTCAGAAGGGGTAGCTGCTTTCTGAAGTTGCTAAGTCCATGATATCTCAGTGTTCTCTTTTACCTTTTCAGTTCTTTAAAACCTAGTTAACAATTCTTTATATATAACATCTTCTGTTAAAATATCTGTGTGGTTTCTGTCTCCTGACTAGCCTCTGGCTGAGATAGCATAGAAAATAACTGAACAGCAATTCTTTTACTATGTGATGTTGATAATAAAGCAATATCACAGAACACAGATGTAAAAGATGTTTTAAAGGCCATCTAGACTAGAGGTCAGCAAACTATGGCTTGTGGATGAAATCTGGCCTGTTGCATAAAGTTTTACTGGAACACAGCCTTGTCTCTTTGTTTAAATAGCTGTTTACCATAGAGTTGAATGGTTTCGACACAGACCATATAGCCTGCAAAGCCTAAAATACTAGCTGACCCCAATCTAGTCAGATCCCCTCCTTTCACAGTTTAGGAGACAGTGAAGTCATTTATCTACAGTGACTCACTTGTTCACTGGAGAGCCAGGCCTGGAAACCAGCTATCTTAACGCTCAATCCAGTGAGCACTATTTGCATTGTACCCTCCTCTCCTTTTAAACCTAAACAAATCTAATTCTTTCTTAAAAAGCGTATTTTTCATTCCTTCTTTATCTTTGTCACTTTCCCTCAATTCTCTGTATTTTTATGGTTTCAAAGAGCAGTGATCAAACTTGGGCAATAAAGGCCTTGCCAATGCATAGTAAGGTGCCCTGCATGTCACAGACCAATAAATCTCTGCACTTCAAAATTTTCTGCAGAAGAAACAAAAGAACAAACAAAAGTCCAAATTTGTTATTTTTTTAATAAGAAAAATACTTATAAGGTACTTTTTAAGCTGATAAACTGAAGAGTAATACGAAAAGACCAATGACAATGAGAATTTTTTATTTTCTTTTATTCACATTAAAACAAAATTCAAATAAAAACTAACAGCTGGATGAGTGATAGAAATTTCTGGTTATCATTATGGCAGTATTACTGGTACATTATATGATTTTAAAGCAAGGTTCTAGCAGGGTACTTTTACTAAAATGGTTCTATATGCTAACACACTAAGATGGTTTGATATGTTTTAATAAAAAGAGAATATATATTTCATTAACAGTAGGCAGAATGATATAGAAATACACAACATGAAGTGGAGCAAAAAGCTTTGTTAAAAAAAGAAGCCTAAAGTCTTTCCTTTTTATACGTTATATCCATCTATGAATCTTTTAAAGATTAAACTATGGGAGATCTATACTTGGAGTATAGATTTAAGTTAAATAACAGTTACACAATCCATTTTAATTTCTTTGTATTAAAAAAATCTTCTGGCACAGCCTTCGTTTCACAGGTTCAACTTCTTATATTAAATGAAGAGCTACTGACAGCTTTTATAAAATGTAAATGTTTACTGTGAACTTAACAAGTTTTACTAAACTAAGCTTTACCATAGTAATTCCTAGAAAAATGAACATCACTTGTTCTATTGCTTTTTTTCACAAAACCAAGAAATGTAGTAAAATATATTTTGGAATCAGCACATTTCTCATTTCAGATAAATGACATTAGAAGAAAAAGAAAAAATATTGCAATAACCGAACTGAAAAACAGGTCAGTCCTTTACAAGTCCAAATACTCACAGGCAAACTGAACTAAGGAAAAGCAGAAATATTCAATATCAAGCACTATAGCTCTGAACCAGCCAATGGGGAACTACTGCTTTATTCTAGACTGCAATTGAGTTATGGTTAGTGTTACCTAAGTCTCTTAAAACATTCATTCTTTTTCTTATTTTGGCAATAATATCTTTTTCTCTGATCTCTGAATCTATCACTATTTTATCAAATAATCCAAAATAATTTCTTTACTGCCTCTTTTCCTTATTAAATTGTTTTCCTTAGTTTTATTTTCAGTTTCTTTCTGCTTCATCATTTTCAAAATTCTTGTCCCTTCAAATATAGTATTTAAAGACTTAGCAGACAAATACTGGAAAGATCAGCCAGGAGATCTGAAATTCTATGCGCTGTGGCCTTTGTTTCACTAATTGTACATAGTTGTACTCTCCGGCGTAGTCACATGACTCCTTTCTATTTGCTAGCCAATTTCTGAGAAAAAGTCTTTGTCATACTTTGCCAAACATCTCACTCATTGTCAAAATTTGCTCAGGCTACACTTTTTCTGCTTCCCTGATAGATCCCCCAGGCAGAATTAATTGCTTCTCCCTTTCAGCAACCATATACATATATGGCTAATTAGAACTTGTGTTATTCAGCTAATTGTTTACATGTCTGTCTTCCCTTACTAGATTATGGTAGATTCTTGAGGGCAACTAGGAAATGTCTGATTCATCTTTGATAACTACATTCCTTTAGAGTAAATCAGAGTGCCCTGCACGTAATGCTCAATACAGAACTAAATTCCAGGCTAGTCCTACTTAGATTTAGAAATCTGTCTGGCTCTATCCTCACCTTCCTCATTGCTCTGCTTAATGTTTAACAGACATCACTATGGCAATATGCTTGGCTCCAATGATGTTCATAAAATCTTTCTTCAGGTACTGCTGATCCTTTACTTTTTTCTATAACACATATCACTTTCTACTGTATTGAATACTATATAAATTACTTATTTATTCTGTTTATTTTACTTTCCCTGGTGAGAATGTAAGTTCCACGAGGGTGAGAATCTTTGTTTTATTGATGATTCTCAAGTGCTTAGAAGAGTGCCTGGCATATATAGCATATGCTCAATAAGTGCTATTCTAATGACTAAATAATTGTATTTAACATACACGTTGTGTTTTGCCTATATTTAAACAATCAATGAATAACAAATTAGGTTTTGTCTCACTGGGTTATCTGAAAGCTAAGGATGAAGGAGGTGGCTATAACAACAATGCCTTGTACATCATCATCCCATAAAAACACCAGTGATAGATCTATAGGGACACATATATTCCCACCTTGTAGTGCTACTCTTACTGTGAAATTGTCCTGGCAATTTTTTTGAGATAATTCTGTCAAATTAAATCAATATTATAATATTTAATGAACACTTTCTAGATACAAATATAAGAATTAATCAGGTAAGTTGAAGTGAACTGATGAAATAGGAAAAACAAGTCAACAATAAAAAGTTTTATGTAAAAAGAAAATGCTTTAAAAAAGTAAGCCCATAAAATCTATGTCATTAAAAATCCTTGTTTTCAGAGAAGGAAGAGGGAAGTGGAAAAAGGGAGCATATATTTTTCTGAGATTTCATCAGATTGGAACAGCTGACTCATTTACAGAACATTTAACTGACATACTTTTTGAATTTAATACACAAGTGGGCAGGAAGAAATCCAGCAGATGACTTTTGGTACAAAACATTCCAGAGGCAACTCTGTATTACAGAGTTTGGAATCAGTTTAAATTGTTTCTTCTTATATCAGTTGCCACTAATGCAAACAGATTTTAGTAGCACAATTGCCATTCTGGCTGACCTGAGCAGGGAGCCTGGAATGACACTTTATGTTTGCTACAGCCTGGGCAAGAAGCCACTCTGCTGTTCTTACACCCTTGGTTCATAAAGCCAACATTCTGACTGCAGAAAAGCCCGTTTCTGATTTTATTTTTTTTGGTAAAATCTTTATTACAGTTTCCAATTGGATTCATTTAAATCCCCCAGGATTCCCATTTTGCATTTACCTGATTCTTAAGATCCTTCTCTTAGGAAAATGTGCAGCCCCAAACATTAAGAAGCAGATGGTGAGAGTTTATATTTTAGCTGACTCCTGTTGTTTGCATGTTTCCCTGATAGACTCTTCATTTTCACACAAAGCACTGAGGACAGCTGTTGTAAGTGAACATTTCCTGCTTCTCATATCCCTCCAATTCATTGCCAATCTCATTTTAAGACATCAAAGATGACCACAGACAGCCTACTCTGATAATTTCTGCCATGCAACCACAAGTCCACAAGGGTTCTCTGCTTCCTTCCAACACAACAGGCTTAAAAATATGCAATAGTGATTTACATTTTGAAAACAATAAAAGACAGTTTTTATTTTTTCATATTTTATGATTTTAATTTAAAGGTGCATAAACTTCTAAATTTATTTTCAGAAAACTGAGCTGCTCCAGGAAAAACCCAACCTTGAATGCTAGACTGCCAAAACTCACCTTTAATCACTTCATCATTCAAGATAAAAGTTTTTATGTTTTCAGTAAATAGTATTATTTTCATTTGTGGTATATGGAGCTTTTAATTGGTACATTAACTTTAGACTTCACTTGTTTAAGAATCTTTATGTTGCTAAAGGTATATAGCTAAATCTAACTGACCAATATATTTATTCAAGCAGACCTACTTTAGTAATCAACAAAAAGTACATGATTAAAAAATTTCATTACATATGTTACTTCAATACATTGTAGTGAGTTAAAATCTCAGAAAATATTAAAAAAATAAATCACTATAAACATTTTATATGTGCTGACTCCATTCCCTGAAAATAAAAGTGTTATAAAAGCCACACATCCTTTCCAATTCTCTTTAAAATCAAGAATTATGGAATAACACAGACAGTTTTACTCTTCAGAGTTCAATCCAGCATCAGCCCCATATAATTCCTTGACAATTTCCTGGTTGTGACAAATGTGGTCCTGTAAAGATGCCACAAAGCTCAAGCTAAAGAGGATGCTTCTCTTCCCCAGCTGGGGAGAAGTCTATAACACAGCAAGGACCAATTAAACAATTAATTCCCTAGGTTTTTAAAAATGTGATGAAAATGGTATTTTCAAATCATTATTCAACATTAATTGGTCTCTAAAATAAATAATTATATCACTCATACTGAGATAAAGTTTAAAAAAGAAGGAAATTTAAAAGCTGAGTTTGAACAAAGCCTTTTATTACTGGCATTCATCACTCCCCAACCCCATTCATATACTTAGAACAATTTAATAAGTAAAATATACTGACTCTTTTCCCTATTTCAAACTCATCTCATATTTGAAATCATCAATCATTCCTGTTCACCAAGGAGATTTGAGTATTTGATCTTCCCCCAGCTTGGGGAACCACTTCTACGTACATTAGAAAGTAAAAGAAAACATATATACCTAGAGCTAAAATGAGAAGAGAGGACCCTCCTGAGCTAATACAATTTACTTTAAAAACTGATTTAGGTATCTAATCACTTAAGCTACTAGAGATTGTGGTCTTATCAAATATTTACACACATTATACAGTTAGCAGGTGAAAGTAATTTTGTCCTTCTACATTCTGGAAACACTTTCAACCTATAATCTATTAAATTTTGAAAATAATTGAGTCGTTTGGTTTACTTTCCTGCCTCTGTGTGAGGATCTGAAACCATGGTTTCCAGATACAGAACATGGTTACAGATACAGATACATGGTTTCCCATACAAACTACTCCTTGACCTATGACTTGCCCTGTAGGCAATAGCAGGTCTATTTGTATTACATTCAACATTGACAAGAAATAATTCTCTGATGAAGTATTTTGTTCAACATAGTCAGTAAGTGCTCCTCCAACAGTATAAAATCCTATTCTCCAGGACAGATCTATTAAAGAAGCATGATCAGTACTGCTTAAGAATCTGAAAAATCTCTGCTAGCCAGAAAGGCCAGTGTTATGAGATGACCACTGTGATAGATGAAAAACTAATCAATAATTAAGGTTTATCGGAATAACAATTTAGACTAATATTATCCCTTTTATTTATGTTTTAACATGAGGGAGGGTAGAAGGAAAAGAAGAAGGAATAAAGCATTTAAGTATGTAAGGAAGTATTTTTCAGTACTTGAGTTAAAATAAACTTCAATAACAAAGAAAAATCAGTGTTTTATAATACTTGATATAAACAGTTTTACTTTCTGTTAAAATGATTTAAAAAAAATGGCACCAAAAGCATGGTCCACAGAAGAAAAATCTGATAAATTGATGTCATCAAATTTTTTGTGTTTCAGATGAATGGATAAAGAAGATGTGGTATATACATACAATGGAGTATTACTTAGCCATAAAAAAGAATGAAATAGTGCCATTTGCAGCAACATGGAAGGACCTAGAGATTATCATACTAAGTGAAGTAATCAGACAGAGAAAGACAAATATCATATGATACCACTTGTATGTGGAATCTAAAAAACGATACAAATGAACTCATTTACAAAACAGAAACAGACTTAACAGACATAGAAAACAAACTTATGGTTACCAAAGGGGAAAGGGAGGGGGGAGGGAAAACTTTGGAATTTGGGATAAACAGATACACGCTACTATATATAAAATAGATAACCAAAAAGGACCTACAGGGTACTGTATTCAGTATCTTGTAATAACCTATAATGGAAAAGAATCTGAAAGAGCATACAAATATATAACTGAAACACCTTGCTGTACACCTGAAACACTGTAAATCAAGTATACTTCAATAAAGGAATAAAAATTTTAAAAAATTTTCTGTTTCAAAAATACATCAATAAGAAAACAAAAAGATAAGCAACAGAGTGGGAGAAAATATTTTACAAACACATCTCTGATAAGGATTTGTATGCAGAATATACAACAAATTCTAACAACTCAATAATAGGAAGACAGACAGCCCATAAAAAATAGTTATTTCACCAGAGAAGATATATGAATAGCTAATAAGCACACAAAATAAACTCAACATCATTAGTCACTAGGAAAATGCAAATTAAAACCACAAGACAGCATTTCACATCTGCTAGAATAACCATAATAAGAGGTAAGACAATAACAAATGGTAGACGGGAGGTGGAGAAACAGGAGTCTCCACACACTGTGGGTGGTGCAGTCGCTTTGGAAAACAGTTTCGCAGTTTCTTAAAAAGTTAAACATAGATTTACCCTATGATCCAGCAATTCCAATCCTAGGTATCTATTCAAGAGAAATGAAAATATATATCCATTCAAAGACTGGCACAAGAATGTTCATAGCAGCAGTATTCACAATAGCTAAAAAATGGAAAAAACCTCAATGTCCATCAACTTGGTGAATGGACAGATAAAATGAGGTAGAGACATACAATGGAATACTATTTGCAAGAAAAAGGAACAAACTTCTGATACACCTTAAGTAAATCATCCAGTTCTTGAAGTTATTTGGATATTTTTAATCAACACTAAAAATAGGTATTTCTTCAAAGATCTAGTGATGTCACCTAGGACTGCTATTTCTAAACCAAAGACAAAGGAAAACCCTTTTAGAAAGACAAGAGCTTAAATATATACTTTATATGTATTTTAAGTTGAGGTATAATTTATATACACAGTGTACATAAATCTTAAGTATTTAGCTCAATAAATTTTTATCTATGTATACACCCATGCAACCACCATTCAGATCAAGATATAGAAGGCTCCCTTAATTGATATTCCCACCAAAGGTAACCACTACTTTAGTTCTTCACCACAGAAGTGTCATAGTTTTGTCTGTTTTTCTGAACTTTATATAAATATACATACTTCATAAAGTGTGCACTCTCCACGATGTTGTCTATAGCAGTAGTACATTCTTTTTCATTGTTGTACACAATTCATCAAGACTGTTGATGGACATGTGGATTAATTTCAGCTTTTGGGTATTATAACTAAAACTGATATGAACATTCTTATATTTGTCTTTTGGTGAATATAAGGACTTATTTTTGATGGCTAGTCTATGCAGGAGTGGAATCGCTAGGTTTTAGATAACATGCACATATAGCTTTATACACCTTTAACAGATCTTGCCAAGCAGCTTTACAAAGTGGTAATGCCAATTTATTAATATACCCCCATCAGCGATGTATGACAATTCCAATTGCATCACATCCTCATGAACACTTGGCATTGCCATTCCTTTTAATTTTTTTAGGTATGGGTATAATGGTATTTCATTGTCAAGAACTGTGAAGGATCTGATATTTTATCCTACTTGTAAGCTAACAAGCCTGGATGCTTGAGGAAGAAGACATGAGACATCTAGGTCATAGATGAAAGACAGTTTATTACTCAGAGGAGTAACAGTAGCCAGAGTATCGACACTGTGTCAGTTATGAGCCCCAATTCCCACAGGGTCATACAAAGAGGGCTCGGTGAAACTCGCACGTGCAGATGGTTGTATTGCAAGAGAGACCCTCTGTGCCTATAGAGTAGTTTGCATTTTCTAGGATTTTATATAAATGTAATCATATAGTATGTACTTTTTAAAAATCTGGCTTCTTTCACTCAGCATTAACTATTTTGAGATTCATACATGTTGTTGCAGTATCAGTTCATTCTTTTTACTGCTGGGTAGTATTCACTGTAAAGATATGCTTAATTTGTTTATCCATTCACCTGTTGATGGGCATTTGGGATACTGACAATTTGTGGCCATTACAAATAAAGCTGCTATGATTTGTGTAAATCTGGGTAAGAACATATGCTTTCATTTCTCTTGTATAAATCTTATTGATTTTTGACCTCACATGTTTCTTACATATATTATAATCACATGTAGCTATATAATATATATTATATTATGTATATAATATGAATATTATATGTATAATATATATTTTTTAAAGAATCATAATATTAACATTTTACTAAGAAGAGAGGGGAAAGTGGCTTTTCCTTTTGTGTTTGAATCTGAATTTTTATTTTATATATATTATATAATATATATGAATCTTTAATTTCTAGAATATGTCAGCAGGAACCACTGGGCAAGGAGATTATAGCTCATTTCTTGTTTTGTTTTCTTCTTTATATCTCTCTGTATTAAAAAATCTAACAAATGTTATTTTTTAAGGTAAAAAAGAAGAAGATCTCTCAAGCCACTCTCCCAACTCTATTGATATAACCTGGCAATTCAATTCACTATAATTTTGCACAATACCAGAAGCTTTTAACTATTTTCTCTAACTCCAGGCTTTTGCCCTTCAGTCTATCTTATAAGGGATGGATACATACAGTCATTCTTTTGAACTGCAAATGTGATGATATGGCTCCTGTTTAAACTCACTATCAACAAAGTAAACCCAACATAACATCAGAGTGCATAAGGTCTTTGGCATCCCTTTCAACATCATTTTCTACCATTCCTTCCATATACCCCAGGTCCTAGTCATGGAGAAATACCAATTATATGCCAAGTTTTTTAACTTCTTGGTGCCTTCTTCCTCTTTCTTCTCTTAGTCCTTCTAGTGAATTCTTATTTGTCCTTCTCTGTGATGTTTTCTGTTCTTCTCTACCCTACTCTCCCCTTTGCACTTAGATGCTTCCTTCTCTGTGTTCCTATGGTACTTCATAAATTACTGTATTATAGCATTTATCACACTGCAGCCAAATAGGTTACCAAAACAACAATAGATGTCAATTAGAATTCCCTCCTGTAATTCTCCCCAAAAATCTTAATATTTGCTTCAGTCACTGTTCCAATGGATATGCGAAAAGTTACTGACGTACAATTGTAGCCACAAGTATGATGATGACTACAAACAGTAAAGTTGCTAAAGGCAGTTTGCAAAAAATATACCATGAGAGGTAGTTAAGAAGTCTGAAAAATTCACAAGTTGAATAATTCCCTAAAAGTTGACCACAATTTAAAAGATTTTATTAAGTAACTAGAATAACAGTGCTTACAAGATAAAATTCTAAATAGACAAAAATCTTACAATCCATATAATGGAAGAATGTACTCTTCACCTGATAAAATACTGCTTGCTTTTTAAAGTTTTTTAAAAAACATATTTCAAATTATACTTTTACCCGGTGACTAAAATACCTGGTATAGAAACCTGGGTTCTATGCAGTCAATTTCTTCAATATCTATTAGTTAGAGAAATGTCTGATAACTTATTGATGCTTCTGACAGCTGCCTTATGCCAATTTCCGGAAAGCAACAGTGTTAGAAACCTTTAGAGACAGTGAGGGATGAATCATATCTGTCTAATTAGTCCTGTACAACTTTTTGTAAAACCTAAAGTTAGTTTTTGCATAGGGTAAAATAATGAATCTTTACAGACACTTATGCTCAAGAAGGGAAAAGTATTTTATAATCTCTTCAGTGAACTAAAAAGAGAACAAAAGAAGCTTATACCTCTGTTTCCTACTAAGTGCTCAGTGTTCTTCTCAAATAACAGAGCCAGAATTCTCTTAGAAATCACTGCAGCTTAATTAAGAAGTAAATTGGGATGTACCATTAAGGCTTGTAGCTATATTTTCCACTTTTATGTAAGCAAGGATTTACATGTTTCTCTTTTGGATAGACTGAATTTGCCTAGCAATTTCTCATAAGTTATAGCAGTCTAGGATTCTAAAAATGATGTCATGGTTGGGGATCATCATATTGAAAAGAACCCAGGAGAGAAAATTTTCTGTCATTATATAAAAGTGAATAATCTTGAAAAATTAATATTAAAATCTTCTGCAGTTACTGATCTTTCAGATGAGCCATGCTCCTCGTAATCACATCTGATGACAGATGCTGATGGTCTCCAGAGGACGGAACAAAGAGTAATGGTTTAGAAAAGGTACAGAAGGGAGATGGGAAAGGCAAGAAGCATCACACCATCATCTGCGTAACATAAATAATTACATCTGGAAAGAGCTCCTGACTACAATAAGTATTTTATTATCTTGTGTCAGTGAGATAAACCCATCCTGACACTCATCAGGCAAGTAAGAAAGACAAACATAACTTTGATTTTGTAGCATGGACAAAGTCCAGATGATGATGCATTTTGAAAATGTCAGAATGCCCAACCGTTCTGCAAAAGTTCTGGTCTGAATTATTAAACAGCAACTTAGCTGTATTAAAAATATCCCTTGACGTAGTTCTGAACAGCTGCTAAAGAATAATGGCTCCATATTCCAGCCACTTATTATCTGTATCATCCCCTTATGACTGAGACTGCTAGTGGTGTTTGAGTTATTCTTTAGCAATGCAGGTACCTGATGATTCTACTATGGTAAGATAGCCAGTGTACTGTGAAAATACTGAGCTCTTCGAACGGGGAAGTTGAATTCTTGCCTGCTTGTCACTCTCTCAAACTACAGGTGATGTTTCTGGTAATATAAATTCTACTGAAATATACTTCAATTTAATAATGTTTTAAAATTTTTATTTTGGCTGCACAGCGCAGCTTGTGGGATCTTAGTTCCCTGACCAGGGGTCGAACCCAGGCCCTTGGCAGTGAAAGCTCAGAATCCTAACCACTGGCCCGCCAGGGAATTCTCAAATAATGTTTTTTAAAACTAAAGTTTTTAAAATTTCAAAGTGAAATCCTTTGAAAGACTTCTGATGTGAGAAAAGACTTTTAACAGCTTGACAATATACTTTATAGGTTCTCTTTTTGATTTTATTTTATATTTATATTTTGGTTTTCTTTTAAGATTTTTTTTGATGTGGACCTTTTTTTTTTTAAAAGTCTTTATTGAATTTGTTACAACATTGCTTCTGTTCTATGTTTTGGTTTTTTGGCCGGAGGCATGTGGGATCTTAGCTCCCTGAGCAGGGATCAAACCCGCAGCCCCTGCTTTGGTAGGTGAAGTCTTAACCACTGGACTGCAAGGGAAGTCCCTATTTTATATTTATATTTTGGAAGCAGAACTAAACAATCACTTAAGGAACACAAACCTTCCCCCAGGTTCAAAAAGATATACACATGTATATTACCCAAACATAAAAGAATAGCTTAGTTGAAGAAGATGAATGGAAAATTTAAATATACTGTGAGAGCAGAATTTATCTTCATTTCAATATATATGCCAATAAAATGGTGATTTAAAACAAATAAAACTTACCTGCTACTGAATTTGGCCGTGGCATAAGATAAAGAGGAATAGACTGTACTGACTGTGATAAAACTGTTTCCAAATTCCTCTCTGGGATCTTATTCAGACTATAGGTGGAAGCCGTCATGTTTTCATCTACTCGATATAAACAGGAATCCATGCTGGATTTTTGAGACTGCCAAGGCTTTATGTTTCCTCCAGATCCTAATTCTTTACTGCTTTCCCCAACGTATTTTGTGCGTTCCATGTTTTCAGAATAGCTTGTCAAGGTAGCTGAAGAAAAGAGTAAAGTGAATTAAAAAAGAAAACCAAACCTAGAGGTTAATCTGTTTACTACTCTCCAAATACATGACTAGATAATGACAATATCAGAAACATTATTTTTAAAAAGTTACTGATGACTTCATCTCCATCATGAAGTTTAAACAATTGAAACCAAAGTATAACTCTCTCACACAGGTTCTCTCTCAAAGATTTATTTTTAACAACTCTTTTTGAACAAATTAAACAAATTCATATATCAGTGCTAAAGGGCCTACAAATAGGGCCCATCAATGGTAAAAACTGTGGAATTTCATCAAAAGGGAATTCACATACTTTTCATGGATTGCTGGAGAGCCCTAGAGGTGTCAAAAAGATCTTTATAGTCTTTTTACCCTATATTTTTCCTTCCTGGCCCTTTATATGAAACAAAGAATTAGAGAATATAGAAACATTCCCTAAGTAGACGCTAATATAGGAGAAAGAGTCTGTCTAAGGAAACACTACAAGGCCTCTGTTTTTAATTAAAAATTCAGTTCATATATTTATCTTTCAGTCATAAATAGCCCAACGGATCCTAACCTTTTTGCCACCAAACACAATGTTACACCTTCCCCAATGAGATTTTATGGGTTCTATAGCATACTGTATAATTTCTAAATATGTTCAGTGATAAGATATAGGTGTAAATTTATATTATGTGTGTATGTGTCTGTGTGCGTTCTTTTTAAACAGATGCATGCTTCTTTTCCTAATTTCTGGAAATTGTCTTATTACTTTAAAATACATTTAAACATTTTTCTTTCTGTAAAATTTGACTGAAGTATAATTTCATTTGGTGTAAAGATGTGGTGATTCAGCTGGCTTTTAATTCTTAGCTAGAGGCTTGGAGTTCACACAGCTGCTAGGGTCAGTATAATGAAAGCTGGAGAATGTAAAACTTCTGTTTCCCGGAGGACTTGTCTACATGTAAAGTGTCTGTTAGTTAACCCTTTGCCTTTCATGGTTTTTTTTGGTGGTGTGTCCCAGCAGAAGTTTTTATCCTTAGGTCCCAAATCAGAGCTGGCTAAGATTCACTTGTATCTGTGTGGTCTTACCCTGGTATATACTCCAGAAATATACCCCTTTTCTCCAGATAAACCCTGAGCACATTCAGTAGGCTCCAAACACTGGAACACGACACCTTTAAAGGTCTGAGAAGGTAGTAATGGGTTTCACTATTTTCAATATTTCAAATAATTTGTAAGTAATAATATGTTTTCAAATAATTTATAAGTAATAATATGTTGACTAGTTACCTAAAACATCAAGCTTCTATAAACTTGGCTGCAATTATATCAAGGGTGATAACATTAGTTATCTCAGGTTGAACAGAAATTTTGGCATATATATATATGTATACATATCACATGTATATATATATCATACGTATATATACATTTGATAAATAAAAAATGAGATAGAAGCTATTGGACGATGAATAGAGTGATGCTGAAAAATTTTTCAAAAATACAGGGCCTATCAATAAAGATTATGAAAGTCCTCATTGGTGGTGAAAAGATTTGAGAAACTTTGAATTAGTTCATGCTACAAAGAATTATTCATTGGCCTCTGGACCCTATTTTATCATTTAAATGATAAAGTTTATAATAAGGAAGGGCTTCTATGGTCATGGTATTTAAAAGTGAAGACAAGGAAGACATCCAGTTTCCCAGTGTGAGAAGAGCAGTGATGTCATTTTACACTACAACTGTACCATCTGCATGAACCAAACCTGTTATTACATAGCTCACTTGTTTTTCAAACCCAAAGTATCCCTTGCCCTTTTTCACTAGAGAGAAATGTATCTAGTCCCTGGCACACAGTATATGATCAACAAATATTTGTTGAGAGGATGAATAAATTAGTTTTATTGGATGCTCAATGGTCCAGAACCATTGGGGCACAGAAAGAGTGAAAACAGACAACTCACATAAAATACCAGAAGTAGAATCCTCTGGTTAACCATTCCCATTTAGGAATTTTGTACATTTTTGCTTCATTGATGTTTTTCACAGAATATGGTGACTTTCAGTTTATTTCATTCACTTATCTAGCCAATAAAATTTTATTGAGCAACTAGTATGTGTCAGACTACAGTGGTGAACAAGATAGGTCCTAAATCTTTAATCCCAGAAAAAGGACAATCCTGTGGCAAAAGAGGCCACACACAGGAAAAATGAAGAATCACAAAATGAAATGCTACTTTTTTTCTTGAGGTACGCGGGCCTCTCACTGCTGTGGCCTCTCCTGCTGTGGAGCACAGGCTCTGGATGCACAGGCTCAGCGGCCATCGCTCACAGGCCCAGCCGCTCCACGGCATGTGGGATCTTCCTGGACCAGGGCATGAACCCACGTCCCCTGCATTGGCAGGCAGACTCTCAACCACTGCGTCACCAGGGAAGCCCTGAAATGCTATTTTTAATAACAACATGCTAATGTCTGCACATTAGTCAATTTTATGGATGCTCCTATTTTACTCAACCATTCCTCTAGAGTGAGAACTTATCATATCACTTAAAGTCAACAAGGTGAATGAAGCACCAGAGAATGCAATGATATTTTGATTCATGTGGCTACTAAAAGTTTCAAAAGTCTAAAGCCCAAGCAGTCTATATGTCAGACATTGGCCTACATAAATTAAGCACCCCTATGTGCAAAGTTTCTATGAGTGGAGTTGAAGAGGAAGACATGGCCTCTCACTGAAAATTATACATATTTGTTTTCCACTAGACCTATTCTATCTCCATTTTATTTCTCTAGACCTAGTCATTCCCATGTGGAACAAAGAATAGTGGGAAATATTGAGTTGTAAGTAATTAAGGAGATTTTTCTGAGAATTTCTCCATTTTCCTTCCTTGATATAGAAAAATAAATTGCTACCTCAGTATAAAGAACTGCTTACATGGCATTTCTGTTTATATTGCCATATAGGCCAGGAAGATAGTGTGAGGAAGGAGGAATTACAGGCTTATAAACAGGCTCATTGTGAATAAAATCAGCTCCATATATTTAAAAGTTTTATTGAGGTACAATTTACATACCATAAAATGCACCCATTGTAAGTGTACATGGGTACAAGCACATTTGCTTGTCATCTATAATAATTAAAAACTGATAGTAGGGACTTCCTTGGTGGCACTGTCATTAAGGTTCCACGCTCCCAATGTAGGGGGCCTGGGTTTGATCCCTGATCCAGGAACTAGATCCCACAGGCATGTCTCAACTAAGGAGCCCACCTGCCACAACTAAGGAGCCCATGTGCTGCAACTAAGGAGCACTCGAGCCACAACTAAGGAGTCCATGAGCCACAAGTAAGGAGCTGCCTGCTGCCACCAAGACCCGACACAACCAAATAAACAAATAAATATTAAAAATAACTGATAGTAATAATTTTTATCTTGATTCACTACTTTGCTTTTGTTGATAAAAACTAAATTTTTAATGCTGGATAATAGTCTTAGGTCATCTGTTCTGAGAGAGAATTATTTTAGAACTATGCACTGTTTTGTAATAATTAGGACCATGGGTTTTGAAGTTATACAGACCTTAACTTGAATTTTAGCTTTGCCTCTTAATATCTATGTGATCTGGGACCAATTATTTTTGAATCTCAGTTTTCTAAATCTAAGAAAGATTGTTATAGTATTATGTAAGACAGAGTCAATTTACAGCTAGACTGGGCCGGCCCTACACTTATCTCTGGGGATGCCTGGAACTCTGGTACTGACTCTTAGCCAAGATAAGGTCAACAGGGATAACTAATGATTTATAATTTGCTGTTTAAAGTTTGAAACTCCCCTGGTAGCAACCAGGTCTAGTTGTTTATTGACAGCTTACACCTGGACTACTTAGACAGCCTGGCTTAGCTATGTGACCAGAGGGGCATAAAAAGCTTCACTGTAAACTTCTGGGGAGCTCTCCTGAAACCAAGATTCCTTATACAAATCTCGGTGACTTATACTCTGGGGACAGGCACATCCTATTTGATTAAGAAAGAACCTGGATATATATGGAATCTAAAAAAACAAAAATGGTTCTGAAGAACCTAGGGGCAGGACAGGAATAAAGATGCAGATGTAGAGTATGGACTTAAGGACACGGGGAGGGGGAAGGGTAAGCTGGGACGAAGAGAGAGAGTGGTATGGACATATATATACTACTAAATGTAAAACAGATAGCTAGTGGGAAGCAGCCGCATAGCACAGGGAGATCAGCTCGGTGATTTGTGTCCACCTAGAGTGGTGGGATGTGGGGGTGGGAGGGAGACGCAAGAGGGAGGAGATATGGGGATACATGTATATGTATAGCTGATTCACTTTGTTATACACCAGCAACTGACAACAATGTAAAGCAATTATACTCCAGTAAAGATGTTAAAAAGAAAAAAAGAACGTGGAGAGCTGCACTTGGGAATGGATCCTCGGTGCTCGCCGGCATTCTCTTTCGCCTGCTGTACTGTATCTTTACTAAAAGCTTTTTGTAAGCATTTTTCTGCGGAGTCTTATGTACCCTTTCAATTATCTGATCCTGTGAAACCTTTACAACTATTTTCTTATAAGATGATTGTAAGGAGTAAGTAATGGTACCCGCCTCGTACTTTGTACTCAATCAATGGTTGTTGTTACTATTATTATTGTTATTTTAGTTAGGTCAATTATGCAAGAGAAATGCTCTGTTTGGTCTCCTTGATCAATTTAATAGGCAGTATCTAGACTTCTTTAACATATATGCCATGCCATATAAATATAACGCTACAGCTACCAAAAATTTATTAGTGCTAAGTAAGTAGAAGGTGGGAAGGATGACAGAGTCACTGGCACAATAACTGGAGAAACTTAGCAGTGAAGATACAATTGCACATTTCTGAAAACAGGTTGGAGAAAATATAAAAAAAAAACTCAAGTTATCTTAATGTTCAAGTTTATGACTCAGGGAGGTGATTTTTTAAACGTGAAAATTTGGATCAAAAAAAGAACATACAACATCCTACTGGAATATATGTTACTAAACGAACAAAGGTCTTTGATTAGGAGTTTCTGATTTTGCTTTTAAGTTACTAATGTGAAATACTAGGAAAACATAATCACTGAACAATGAGCAAAGCTGTAGATGTTTCATCTTCCTAGGTGTTAAGTGATATAAGGCTAAAGGATATAAGAACAAATTTGGCAATAAATCAGAACCTAAAGAAAAAAAAATTCTGAGATTTGATTAAAAGAGGGAATTCAAGAATTATACCTTTCTGGGACTTCCCTGGAGGCACAGTGGTTAAGAATCTGCCTGCCAATGCAGGGGACACAGGTTTGATCCCTGGTCCGGGAAGATCCCACATGCCGTGGAGCAACTAAGCCCGTGCACCACAACTACTGAGCCTGTGCTCTAGAGCCCGTGAGCCACAACTACTGAGCCTGAGTGCCACAACTACTGAAGTCCACGCGCCTAGAGGCCGTTCTGTGCGACAAGAGAAGCCACAGCAATATGAAGCCCACGCACTGCAATGAAGAGTAGCTCCTGCTCACCGCAACTAGAGAAAGCCCGCATGCAGCAATGAAGACCCACTGCAGCCAAAAATAAACAAATAAATTAAAAAAAGAAAGAAATTAAAAAGAATTATACCCTTCTGGAAGGAACTGTGATCTCCAGATAAACAAAAGGCAAGAAACATGCCTAAATGGATCCATGCTTAAATTCATTTTGCTATGTAACACCATACCAAAACAGCCCATTATTAAAACTTAACATGAAAAAGGAATAGGATATAAAAATGATGTATATCTCACAGAGTTTATGATTATCAAGATTTTTGCTCGAAGCTATATAGGAGCTTATATATAAGGTAATAGGAGATTATATGTAGTTGGTGGTATCTAACTAGCCACATATATAAGACCATTATACCATTAAAGTTATACCAATAAAATAAAAGAGTAACAAACATGGGGGCTTCCCTGGTGGTGCAGTGGTTGAGAGTCCACCTGCCAATGCAGGGGACACGGGTTCATGCCCCGGTCCGGGAAGATCCCACATGCCGCGGAGCGGCTGGGTCTGTGAGCCATGGCCGCTGAGCCTGCGCGTCCGGAGCCTGTGCTCCGCAACGGGAGAGGCCACAACAGTGAGAGGCTCGCGTACCACAAAAAAAAAAAAAAGAAAAGTAGTAACAAATATGAAATTACATTGTAAACACCTGACAATCATGTCAGTGACATTTTACCACATATTTAAGAAAGGTTGTGAGTTTGAGGAAAGGGAAGCTATGATTGGAACAGAGAATGCTTTCTGTGGTAAAAATTAAATTACATCTGGGGTGAGTCTAGACCATACAGAATCTAAGAAGTTACAGTTATTTACAACCTTTTAGAATCTGAGAGAGGAACTTTTTACATTAACAATGTTTAAAAATTCAGGAACTCTGCATTTCTAATATTCTGATTCTTATAACTAGAATTCTACGTATTTTGGCATGCTATAAGAGTGATACAGCAGGCATCACTAAAATTCTGACTGCTATAATTACAAAATGTAATCATAAGAAATTCACACTGAACTGACTGATATATAAAGAAATCAAAAATAGATAATTTAAATTAATACATTTAATAACTTTTGTGCTTTTCGCTGACGGGGCAAGATTTAAATATGGAACACTAATAAACAACAGACCATCTTGGAAGTTTTTGTTTGAAATAATATAAGCAATATTTAATTTGGAAAAGCAGATGTTTCTATAATCAGCGGGGAAAATACTTGAAACATATTTAACAGTTAAGGTAGGCTAGCCTTGAGATTTCCAAGGTAATAACAATATCTTTGACTATTATTACTTATGCCATATACAATTTTCTTCCAAATCAGACTGCAGTGAAAAAAAACTAAAGGGAAACAAGTCATTTCTCAAGATAAGCTGCTCACATATAATTTGATAACTACTCTATAGTCTTATGTAATTTTAGGAACAGACATTATTCTCTTTCTTCTCTCATTATTTTGCAAGTAAATCTGTTTCAGTATTTATACACATTAAAGAATGGAAGTTCATTATTCTTCAAATTAGCTCTCTTATCCACAAAGGCACTTATATTTACAAGGAACACAATTTTGGAAATTTATCAGAAAAAAAAAATGAGGAACACTGTCTGCTATAAGTCAAAGCAGGATCTCATTTTTAATTTTCAGAACATTATGAACATTTATTTTGAACACTCACTGACATGTTAAGCTTCCACTTTGAAAGGTAACTACTTGTAAACGGATTTTATCCAATCCGTCAGTACCATGCCTTCTGCTTGGATGAATGTATTTCTAAAGCTAGTTTTTAATGTATGGCAGAATAGATGATATTACAGACACTCTAATAAGGTCAACAGAAGAACCCAGGAAGAGGTGTGGCTGGGATTATAAAAGTCACTGGGCCAAAATGAATCATAAAGAGAATTTAAGAAAATAAGATTAGTCGATGGAGAATTCTAATCTCTATTATTTATTAAAAATTTAATAAAGTTCCATCTTGTACCCAATGGTCACTCTAAACACTCTAAACACCTGTAAAAAAGTAAAGTGCCAGGTCAGTCCTTTATCCCCTATCCTTCCACACTTAAGCTTTCTTTCCTTTGAGCACCTACTATGCTACCATATGTCAGTCACTGGACTAGGTGCTACAGATACGGATGAATAAGACACAATTTTGGCTAACAAGAAACAGTCTAATGGTGAAAAGCAAGCTCCAAAAGTAATTATAATACCATGTGTTAAATGTAATGGTACAGATATGCACAGGTATGACTGGGAACACGGAATAATAATATGTATTGGATAGGAGGTGGAGTGGAGAAGTGAAGAGAGGTGGTGGTAGTAGTGGTGACAGAATGCTCAAGGTGAATCTTAAAAAATATGTAGGACTTAGTCAAATTTAAGAGGGACAGAGGAGATTACAAGGCAGAATGATCAATATGAGCAAAAGCACAGAGATGAAAAAATGAATGTGTCAGGTAACAGCAAAATCTAAAGTTGCCAGAATAATATATACAAGGCCGAAAGTAGTGGGCTTGAAGGCTGGAGAAACTGGCTGCGGTCAGATCAGGAGAGCCTGGCCTTTATCTGCTAGGTAAATGGGAGCCAAAGGAGTGATCTGATCAGATTTGATTTTCAGGTAGTTCACTACATCTTATAGATAACAGAATCAAAACAGTAATTGTTTTTCAGTTAATTCACTTTGGTGGCTGTGTGAGAAACAGACTTAGGACAAGGCAAAAAACGCAGAGAGAACAGTTAGATTTGTATTAATCTAGGTCTAAGATAAATGCGGACTATCAAGGCAATGCTAGGAAAGATGAAAAAACAATACAGGGATGAGAAATACAGGGGGAAGGAAGGTGGGAAGGACTCTCCTCTTGGCTTTCTAGCTTGGGCTCCTGGGTAGGTAGTGATGTCATTATAAGAGAATATTTTGGACAAGTTTTTGCAAATAAATTTGAAAGAAAAACCATTACTAAGGAAAAGAGATTCAGAAAGAAAAAAATTTAAGTCCTATAGTATTTTTTTTTTTTTTTTAATTAATTTATTTATTTTTGCTGTGTTGGGTCTTCGTTTCTGTGCGAGGGCTTTCTCCAGTTGCGGCAAGCAGGGGCCACTCTTCATCGCAGTGAGCGGGCCTCTCACTGTCGTGGCCTCTCTGGTTGCGGAGCACAGGCTCAGTAGTTGTAGTCCTATAGTATTAAATACACTGAAATAGTAGTTTAAAAGACTGACATAAAGAAAATAACAGGTCTGAAATATTTTAATGGCAGGTCCTACTAAATAGTCCAGAAACAGGTAATTCCAATTTTCTATAAACTATTTCAGAGGTTAGGAAAAGAGGTCAATTTTCATCATATTTTATCTATCTATGTATTTTATTTAGTTAAAATATTTAGCTATTTAATGATAATACCTTCATAATGACTTCTCATATAAAGCAAGCACAAATCAGAAATTATTATGTTACATACTGAGGGTACATTAAATTATCAGACATGAATCCTGCTTTTAGGAGCTTTATAATAAGTTTTCAAATCAGGAAATATGAGTCCTCCTCTGTTCTCCTTTTTCAAAATTGTTTTGATTATTTGGGGTCCTTTGAGATTTCACAGGAATTTTAGAATGGGTGTTTCTATTTCTGCAAAGAACATTGTTGGGATTATGATAGGGATTTCAACGATTCTGCAGATTGTTTTGAGAAATATTATTTTAACAATATCAGTCTTCCAATCCATGAACACAGGATATATTTCCAATTATTTAAGTCTTTTAAAATTTCTTTAGCAATGTTTTGTGGTGTTTAGCGTACATGCCTTTTGTCTCCTTAGTTAAATTTATTCCTAAGTATTTTATTCTTTTTGATGCTACTGTAATGGAATTGCTTTCTTAATTTTATTGTTTTTGGTTATCCATTGTTAGGGTATAGAAATGCAACTGGTTTTTGTATGTTGATTTTGTATCCTGTAACTTTGCTGTAAAAATATTCTTTTTATCAACTCATTATTTATTTAAAGTAAATAAATTCACATGTTGATGTATATTCATTTAAGTACTAGAGATATGCTTAGTTGACATGGCATTAAAACATCTGCAATAATATCTAAACAAATAAATATTTTGATTTGATAACCTTTAGAAGGAAGCCAAATGAGGAAAAAATATTTCATTGTCTTTATTCCTTTATCATTTCCACTTTCCTAGTCTCTTCAGCTTCTGTCATTTGTTGACCAGACTCTCCTCACCCCTTCCTTGAAACTTTTATCTTCCTTGGCACTGGTAACATTATACTGCCCCAGTTTTTCTCCTATCTGTCTGACTACCCTTTTTCTGTATCTACTGGCTCATTCTCACACCTCTCACCCCCTGCTCAATTTGAACATGCCCTAAGATTCTGTGCTCAGTCTTCTTTTCTTCTCTTTGCATTTCTTTGTCTTCAGATTCTTCTTTTCCCAAAACTTTGCTCACTTCCATGTGACTGACTCCCCTTAACAAGTATACAACAGGCAATAATACGAAGAACTGAGAACCACCGAGAAACTACTAGTTCAGTGAGGGATAAACTTTTTCTGAACCACTTCTGTTGGTAGACAGATGATGCATGTGAATTTACAAGAAGAAGTAGAAAGAACTTTTTCTATTCATCCGTTCTTTTATCAGATAATATCTTTAAAGGACTGGTTAAGCAGGGAGAGATACCTCTCATTTTGTTTACCATTTATGTCTCTCTCCTGTATCATTAAAAAGAAAAGGACACATTTTATATATACATCTCAGTAAATCAAAAGCAGAATTTTTGAAAACCTTGAGCTTGCGTAATTATTTTAAAAAGAAAAAAAGACATAAGATGCTTTCTTTTTTAATGATTAATATAAAAACCAACTTACCAATGATACCGCTATCTCTGCTTTCAAGGGTGGAGGTTGGACTGGTGACAGCCCCATAGCTGCTATCCTTGGCAGTTGCATTTGTACTGACTTGCGGGAGAGTAGAGCAGGGGCTGCTGGCTGGTGGAGAGGCAGTGCTGCTAGTCAAGGTGGAACAGGGACTTATCCTCTGGGTGATTGCTGAGGTCTGAAAAATTTAAATGAAAAATGAGATAAACTGATCAGCTGTTAAAGTAAAATATATCTTATGGTAAAACACATACTTTGATAAGAAAAAAAAAATTCACATGCACAACTTTTACATCTATTAGTTTCTGTTTGTTTTTGCCTTCCGGGATAAAGCATTCTGTGTTCTATAATTAAGGTGAAACTTGATAAATTTAACATGAGCAGAGACTGGCCTGTTTTTCTGCCTAGGAAACTCACAGTGACAAGCAGTCTTTATCACTGCTATGAACTAATAGAGGAATTTATTAATCACAAAATTTTCTTGCTATTTTCAATCGAAATTTTTCTGAAGGCTTGGAACTTTTTCTTGCTAATAATTTTCTTTGGATAGAAAAAAAATGTCTCTGCAGCCAAGGAGAAATAAAAATAAAGTTCTTAATGCAAATAAATGTGTTTTATTTGATACACAGGTGGTTGCTCAGAGGCAATAAATGAATGCAGGGAAAATGCCTTATCTAAAAGTTTGTCAAATAAAATAGATCAAACAATATTAATTTAATACAAAATGAAATAATTTCTCTGTAGAAACTGATTAAAGACTGAGATCACTGAGTGATTCTTACACCTAAAGTTACCTCCTTTTCACATTTTTGATGGGAAGTAATGAATACTGATGGTAATATATTCTGGTTTACCTAATTTAATGACAATTCGCTTTTCTTTAGCTCTTTCTACCCAAATAAATTAATGAAATAATGAATGAAAGTCTATGTTTTTTCAAACACTCAAGAAATGTTATCCTACCCTGATACCAAAACCAGACAAAGATGTCACAAAGAAAGAAAACTACAGGCCAATATCACTGATGAACATAGATGCAAAAACCCTCAACAAAATACTAGCAAACAGAATCCAACAGCACATTAAAAGGATCATACACCGTGATCAAGTGGGGTGTATCCCAGGAATGCAAGGATTCTTCAATATATGCAAATCAATCAATGTGATAAACCATATTAACAAATTGAAGGAGAAAAACCATATGATCATCTGAATAGATGCCAAAAAAGCATTCGACAAAATTGAACACCATTTATGATAAAAAAACCTCCAGAAAGTAGGCATAGAGGGAACTTACCTCAACATAATAAAGGCCATATATGACAAACCCACAGCAAACATCGTTCTCAATGGTGGAAAACTGAAACTATTTCCACTAAGATCAGGAACAAGACAAGGTTGTCCACTCTCACCACTCTTATTCAACATAGTTTTGGAAGTTTTAGCCACAGCAATCAGAGAAGAAAAGGAAATAAAAGGAATCCAAATCGGAAAAGAAGAAGTAAAGCTGTCACTGTTTGCAGATGACATGATACTATACGTAGAGAATCCTAAAGATGCCATCAGAAAACTACTAGAGCTAATCAATGAATTTCGTAGAGTGCCAGGATACAAAATTAATGCACAGAAATCTCTTGCATTCCTATACACTAATGATGAAAAATCTGAAAGAGATATTAAAGAAACACTCCCATTTACCACTGCAACAAAAAGAATAAAATATCTAGGAATAAACCTACCTAAGGAGACAAAAGAGCTGTATGCAGAAAGCTATAAGACACTGATGAAAGAAATTAAAGATGATACAAACAGATGGAGAGATATACCATGTTCTTGGATTGGAAGAATCAACACTGTGAAAATGATTCTACTACCCAAAGCATTCTACAGATTCAGTACAATCCCTATCAAACTACCAACTGCATTTTTCACAGAGCTAGAATAAAAAAATTCACAATTTGTGTGGAAACACCAAAGACCCCAAAGAGCCAAAGCAATCTTAAGAAAGAAAAATGGAGGTGGAGGAATCAGGCTCCCTGACTTCAGACTATACTACAAAGCTACAGTCAGCAAGACAGTAATGGTACTGGCACAAAAACCGAAATATAGATCAATGGAACAGGACAGAAAGCCCAGAGGTAAACCCACACACATTTGGTCACTTTATTTTTCATAAAGGAGGCAAGAATATACAGTGGAGAAAAGACAGCCTCTTCAATAAGTGGTGCTGGGAAAACTGGACAGCTCCATGCAAAAGAATGAAATTAGAACACTCCCTAACACCATACACAAAAATAAACTCAAAATGGATTAAAGACCTAAATGTAAGGCCAGACACCATCAAACTCTTAGAGGAAAACATAGGCAGAACACTCTATGACATAAATCACAGCAAGATCCTTTCTGACCCACCTCCTAGAGCAAGCGAAATAAAAACAAAAATAAACAAATGGGACCTAATGAAACTTAAAAGCTGTTGCACAGCAAAGGAAACCATAAACAAGAAGAAAAGACAATCCTCAGAATGGAAGAAAATATTTGCAAACGAAGCAACTGACAAAGGATTAATCTCCAAAATATACAAGCAGCTCATGCAGCTCAATATCCAAAAAACAAACAACCCAATCCAAAAATGCGCAGAAGACCCAAATAGACATCTCTCCAAAGAAGATATACAGATTGCCAACAAACACATAAAAGCATGCTCAACGTCACTAATCAGTAGAGAAATGCAAATCAAAACTACAATGAGATATCATCTCACACCAGTCACAATGGCCATCATCAAAAAATCTACGAACAATAAATGCTGGAGAGGATGTGGAGAAAAGGGAACCCTCTTGCACTGTTGGTGGGAATGTACATTGATACAGCCACTGTGGAGAACAGTATGGAGGTTCCTTAAAAAACTACAAATAGAACTACCATATGACCCAGCAATCCCACTACTGGGCATATACCCTGAGAAAACCATAATTCAAAAAGAGTCATGTACCAAAATGTTCACTGCAGCTCTATTTACAATAGCCCGGAGATGGAAACAACCTAAGTGTCCATCATTGGATGAATGGATAAAGAAGATGTAGCACATATATACAATGGAATATTACTCAGCCATAAAAAGAAATGAAATTGAGCTATTTGTAATGAGGTGGATAGACCTAGAGTCTGTCACACAGAGTGAAGTAAGTCAGAAAGAGAAAGACAAATACCGTATGCTAACACATATATATGGAATTTAAGAAAAAAAAATGTCATGAAGAACCTAGGGGTAAGACAGGGATAAAGATACAGACCTACCAGAGAATGGACTTGAGGATATGGGGAGGGGGAAGGGTAAGCTGTGACAAAGTGAGAGTGGCATGGACATACCTACACTACCAAACTTAAGGTAGATAGCTAGTGGGAAGCAGCCGCATAGCACAGGGAGATTAGTTCGGTGCTTTGTGATCGCCTGGAAGGGTGGGATAGGGAGGGTGGGAGGGAGGGAGACACAAGAGGGAAGAGATATATGTATACATATGTATATATGTAACTGATTCATTTTGTTATAAAGCAGAAACTAACACACCATTGTAAAGCAATTATACTCCAATAAAGATGTTAAAAAAAATAATAAAACTACAATGAGGTTATCACCTCACACCAGTCAGAATGGCCATCATCAAAAAATCTACAAACAATAAATGCTGGAGAGGGTGTGGAGAAAAGGGAACCCTCTGGCACTGTTGGTGGGAATGTAAATTGATAACAGCCGCTATGGAGAGCAGTATGGAGGTTCCTTATAAAACTAAAAATAGAACTACCATACGACCCAGCAATCCCACTACTGGGCATATACCCTGAGGAAACCATAATTCAAATAGAGTCATGTACCACAGTGTTCATTGCAGCACTATTTACAATAGCCAGGACATGGAAGCAACCTAAGTGTCCATCAACAGATGAATGGATAAGGAAGATGTGGCACATATATACAATGGAATATTACTCAGCCATAAAAAGAAACGAAACTGAGTTATTTGTAGTGAGGTGGATGGACCTAGAGTCTGTCATACAGAGCGAAGTAAGTCAGAAAGAGAAAAACAAATACCGTATGCTAACACACATATATGGAATAATAAAAAAAAAAGGTTCTGAAAAACCTAGGGGCAGGACGGGAATAAAGACGCAGATGTAGAGAATGGATTTGAGGACACAGGGAGGGGGAAGGGTAAACTGGGATGAAGTGACAGAGTGGCATGGACATATATACACTACCAAATGTAAAATAGATGGCTAGTGGGAAGCAGCTGCACAGCACAGGGAGATCAGCTCAGTGCTTTGTGACCCCCTAAAGGGGTGGGATAGGGAGGGTGGGAGGGAGACGCAAGAGGGAGGGGATATGGGGATATATGTATATGTATAACTGATTCACTTTGTTATAAAGCAGAAACTAAGACACCACTGTAAAGCAATTATACTCCAATAATGATGTTTAAAAAAAAATGTTATCCTTTTCAAAACAGTACTTGATCAGTGGCAAAATTACTTGGAGTATTAATGATAAATTTAACATCTTTAAATGTTAAATTAAAAAAAAAAGCATTTCAGCTTTACATACAGAATCTATTCATAATCTCTCTGCTAAAATTGAAGATTTACATTTTATAACTTGACTGGAAAATATGCTGATCACTGAATATGAGAATATTAAGGCTCTTTGACTCGTCCCCAAATGATTTCCAGATGCAATCTCTTATATTTAATTATCTGTGTTGAATCCAGGTTTTGATTTTAATTTAAATGCTATAACCAGGTCATAAAAGATACATTCAACTCAACCAAGCATAAGTGACATTCTCAGAACCCTGCAACCAAGTAAATCTTTTCAATCATATGAATAATATTAGAAACTGATTTTTCTTAACAACACAATAAGCCCTCAAATCTATGCCATTTCTCTTCTATATAATTTTTCTCCAGAAGAGGGAGGAGTTTCAATTTCTTTGTAATTTCCTCTATTTCTATAAAATGATGTTGGTCTACCAGAGCAATGAATTTTTTAAAAACTGGGCTTGCAGTAGAATTTCCTGTGGAATGTAAAAAACAAGTTCCCCTATAAAACTGACAGATACTGAACCCCATCCCAGTCTTCCTGACTTAGAATCCTCCCTAGTTAGAATTTGGCATGGCAATTTTTAACTGCCTCATTCTCAGTTTAAGAAATATGTGGGTACTCTAATAGAACTGTACTAGAGTCTTCTACATTAGCTATATCTATACTATATAGTCATTCCATGTTGAAAAAGTTTAATTTGGGTATAAATCTATTACCTCTAGAGCAACTAATTTCCATTTTTAGACAAGATTCTCAGTCGGTTCTTTGAGAAAGGAAACTGTATTATATGCATAATATAGCCAATGTGGAGGTTAGGCTCAAATGACACATAATTTTTACTACAAGTTATTTTCTGGAAAATAAAGCATTTACCACAGACTATGCTTTAAAAGCTTTAACTGTAAAAGCAAAGCTTAAAGATCAAGCCATTTAGAAAGCAGAAAAGTGTTCATGGCTTGTGAATTAAAAGGCAAGCCTTATATTTATTTAAGGAGGCTAGTTAATGAGACATAGAAATCTCTTCTGGGCACAGAAAGACAACATTATCTACTCTCCATACTGCAGGCTAAAATGGACATCTAATTAAGCCGCTCCGCTTCTAAAACCTTTCAGTGGCTTTCCCATTGATCTTTTAGTGGTCTCCAGAAGGATCCCAAACTCTCAATCGGATCTCTTCAAGGTTCTACAAATACCCAAGGGAAGAATCTAATGATGGAATTTATAAGGTACATCCTAATACACCACTGAGAGAAGAAAATACAGTGATCAGTTGAATATCACTTTCAATATGTTGTCCTTTGCAAAAAAATGATATATGCTGACTTGCCTGTGCTGGATTTTGTCATTACTAGCACTATTCTGAGGACGCCATTACTATATAGGGTCTTTCTAAACAAAGCAATCTATCTTTGTCAGTATGTTGTTTAGTACAGAAGAAAGTCACTAAGTGAACATGACCTCCTAGTTCTTAATAATTTTCCTAAGACTAGAAATTCCAATGGTCAATTCAGCCACTTTCTTCTGTGGTTCCAAGATAGTTTCATGGTATATTATATTCCAAGAGGGCTATCATGTAGCTTCATTATTAATATTTTACATTTGTTCAATGTTTCGTAGTTAAAATTTTTTAAATGTTATAATTGATACTTCGTTATCTCCTTATCAACCAAGTATGAGGCATAATAAATATTATTTCCCCATTTAAGAAATGTGAAAATGAAACTACCCTAAGTATGCAAGCTATGAAGCAATTTCCCCCAAATCATACAGTTCCTGCATACATTTACATACTAATTATATTGCATATATATCTTTTGTTTATATGACACTTTACAGCTTACAAAGTGATTTCATATTCATGATTTAACTTGATCTTCACAACAATCCTGTCATTATTTTATGCTATACTGGACCAGTATGGTGTAGCTATTACGAACATAAGTTGTAAAAGCAGACTGCCTGGATTTGAATACTAGTCCATCACTTTCTGGCAGTGTGCTTCCATTTTTCTTTACCTGAAAATTGAAATATAAATGAACCCTACACATCTTCTACCTCCTGGTTCAGTGACTTTTCTGTTATACTATATCACTTTAATTACATTAAATCAATGATACTACTCATTTACTTATTTTATGACGAATTTATTCAGTAAATGCACAAAGCACGCTTTAACCTGAAATCTTTATTTACCATGACCAGGAAGGGGTTACCTGATTTCTAAATGAAGTCACAAGTCATGTGACTTCATTTAGAAATTACTGCAACAGGCTGTGACATGAAGCATCTCAAAAGCAACCAAATATAAATTTTAGCACCTCAAGAAATGTAGCTTTTTAGAAACACAGGGTCCTTGGCAAATTCTCAGATTGTAATGTCATGTTTCTTGGTCATTATTAGAACAGTCATATTTTAACCTGCTGTGAATATAAAGAGATAAAAAGTAAAATAGATGTTTTATTTATACCAATTTAAATGAGGCTCTCAACATGTATCATTTCTATTTTTTATTCACAGATCACAGCATACTGACATAGTTACAATGTAAATTAGTTAAAAAAAATCCCTATCACCATGAAGCTTACATTCTTGTATGATATACACAACTCCCCCACAACTAAATATATAATGTAATAAATTAATAAGAGCTATAAAAATATAAAGTACCAGGATAAGGGGATACAGTGATGGGCAGGTACTATTAGATAAAGTAATTAAGGAAGAGGCCTCTCGGAGGAGGTAACATTTGAGCAGAGCACCGGATAAAGTAAGGAAGTGAGTTATGTGGGAAGAACATTCCAGTATAAATGAATGTTTTATGTGTTTGAGGAATGACAGGAAGGCCAGTGTTGCTGGCGAGCTGCAGGTGAAAGGGAGAGGGGTAGGAAATGATGTAGGAGAGGCAGCGAGGGGTCAGATCAGGTAGCCCCTTGCTGGTCATGGTAAAGATTTCAGATTTAATGTTAAATGTGGGGGAATACAGTGGGAGATCGAGAGAAGAGAAGTCAAAGGACCAGGTTCACATTTTCAAGGATCACGCTGGCTTCTGTGTAAACAGACTACAGGGGGCAAGAGTGGAAGCAGAGCCCTATTAGGAGGCCATTTATTCAGACAGTAAATATTTATTGAGCACCTACTAATAGTAGACATTGTTCTAGGTGCAGAGGATACAGTCGTAAATAGAACAGGCAAAAGTTCCAGCCTTCTAGCCTTACATTCTAGGAGCTATTGCACTAGCCCAGGCAAGAGATGACGGTGACCTGGATTTAGGTGTACCAGTGGAAGTAATGAAAAGGGATCAGATTTAGCATACATTCTGAAGACAAAGCCTACATAATTTGCTGAAAGAGTGAATGTAGAGTGTGACAGAGTAAAGCCAAGAATGACTCCAGTGCTTTTGTCTTATGCCTGTAGGTGATGCCACCTATTCAGACAGGAAACTCAGTAGAAGGAGCAGGTTCTGGGGAAAAATGCAAGAGTTCAGTTTTATGACATGTTAAATTTGAGATGTACCTTGGACACATAGGTAGAAAATGTAGTGCAGGCAGCTAAAAATACAGATCTAGAGTTAAGGGGAAAGGCAGGGCTAGAGACAGTTTAGGAGTTAAGACAGTATTTAAAGACATAAGAATGGAAGAGTTTCAATCTGATTAGAATCTCCAGGTATTTGAATTTTACAGAAACTGCCCACATGATCAGAATGTGCAGCCAGCAAAACCAATGACCTTAGGAGTGAGAATATAAAGAAAGGAAAAGTCTGAGGAGAGAGCTCTGGAACATCTGAGCATTAACCACATGATCGACAAATATATTCAAATAATCCTTGTACACTTTATGGTGAAGCTAACATACGACATAGAATCTTCACCAACATTACTGAGAATACGCAATTTGAATTGAATTTGTCATCTTCTGAGTAAAATGGTTCACTACCGGACGTTCGTTTTAAAGATTAAGACCGCATAAATGAATCTGAGTCTAATACTTCTTTTGCTACATTTTAACTGAAAAGAACGGAATAGACAAAAGAAAAATGTCTATGAAATAATAATTTTTTCCAATTGCTAATATTTTTAACTTTCTGAGATAAATATCTAGATCATTAATTTTTTGGATTTTCTGCTTTTCTAATATATGTATCCAAAACTAAAGTTTTTTAAAGCATATTTTATATACTACAAGTTATATTATATTTCATTTTTTATTATTTCCGTTTAAAATATTTTCCAATTTCTTGTGATTTTCTGACTTAAAGGCTACTTAGGAGTATATTAATATCCCAACACTTGGGGATTTTGATTTTCTGAGTTATCTTTTAGCTATCATTTTCTATGTTATTTTATAATTGATTAATTCTACTATGGTCACAGTAGTTGAAATCTTTTGACATTTGTTGAGATCTGTTCAATGGATCAGCATATTGTCAATTTGGCAAATAATCCATGTGTACCTGAAAACAATATGTATTCTGCAATTTGGGGGGGCGGTGCTCATATATATGTCTATTTTGTTTGTTGGCTTATTTACTTATTTATTTCCTCATTCATTCAATAAATAAGTCAAAACCTTAAAGTGGCTTTTTAAACTTAAGAAGGAAACTAAAAGACATTCTATAAACTGAAGAAATATAGTGATTATGGAAAATTAAGTTATATCTCCAGGCCTCAAAAGGCACTCTATACTTGGGATTATTCTTCTCAGAACACTGACACCCTGCAACATTTTTCCTTTCCTGGTTATAATAGGCTGTTTCATCCCATGTTTCACTAAGTTGATAGGAAGCAGTTTACCTGATTTTCATCCTGTACTTCCATGTTGTATTGGTCACCTGGCTGAACTTCCGTGACTTTCTCTCCAAGGAGGAAACCCAGACGAGTCATGAGTGTGTTTGCTGCCTCATCTACAGATGGAGGGGGACCAAGTTCTTGTTCAGCATCACCTATAACAGGAAGACATTGAAACACCTGAATCTATCAAAATAAAATGGCCAGTTTTGCAACTATTTTTACATTCAGTTTGGTCATTTCCTTTGTTTTCACATTCTAAATGCAAAATTACTAGGTCCTTGACTAGAAGCTGAATTTTCCACTGTTACATATTATAATTGATAGTCTACTCAGAATCCTCAATATATTTACTTGAAACCCTTGACTTTGAGAGAATGTTTTTGTAACTCATTGAATAGAAGTTTCCCATTTCTTTGGCAGTTAGCCTTCCAATACAAGTCCTAGTCTTGGGATCTAGTCCTGGCCATAATCACCACCTTCATTCAGGTTCTTTTATCTTTTTTTTTCCTTACAGTTCGTGTAAATATCCTTTTTTATTTTAAAATCAGTTCAAACTTACAAAAAAGTTTCAAGAATAGTACAAAGAACATTTTTTTCCTTAACCATTTGAAAATATAGACATGATATCCCATCATGCCCAGACAGTATGCATTTCCTATAAACAAGCAATTCTCTTACATAACCACAGTACTAGCAGAGAAATCAGGAACCTAACACTTTACATTATTATGATCTCATCCACAGACCCCATTTAAGTTTTGATATTTATCCAGTAATGTCATTTCTAGCAAAAAGATCCAATTCAGGATTAAGCAACTGCACTGAGTTCTTAGTTCTCTTTGACTCCTTTAATCTCGAACAGTTCCTCAGTCTCATCTTAACTTTCATGATCTTGACACTTTTGAAGCTTACAGGCCAGCTATTTTGCACAGTGTCCCTCAATTTGAAGTTATCTCATGACTTAATTCAGGTTATGCATTTTTGGCAGAACTACTGCAAAAGCAATGCTGTGTTAACTTTGATCACTTGGTTATGGCAGTGTTTGCCAGATATTTCCACTCTAAAATTATACTCTTTCTCTTTGTAATTAATAAGTATGTAACGGGGGGATACTTTGAAAGTATGTAAGTATCCCATTCTTCAACAAACTTTTAAATTAAAAAAAATTTTTGTGATAAAAATACACGTAACAAAATTTGCCATTTTAACCATTTTTAAGTGTACAATTCAGTGGCATTAAGTACGTTCACAATGTTGTGCAACCATCTCCATTTTCAGAACTTTTTAATCATCCCCCAGAGAAACTCTGTATCCACTAAATAAAACTCCCCAATCTCCCCTCTTACTAGCCCTAGCAACCTCTATTCTACTTTCTGTCTCTATGAATTTACTTATTCTAGGTACCCCATATAAGTGGAATCACACAGTATTTGTCCTTTTATGTCTAACTTATCTCACTTTGCAAATTTTCAAGGTTCATCCCATGTTAGATCATGCATCAGAATTTCACTCCTTTTTATGACTGACTCCATTTTATGTACATACCACATTTAGTTTATCTATTCATCTGTCCATCAAGTTGGACACTTGAGCTGTTTCCATCTATTAGATATTATGAATAATGATAGTATGAACATTGGTGTACAAGTAGCAGTCTGAATCTCTCCTCAATAAACTTTTGCCCACTACTTTTAGCATCCATTAATGTTTCTTGGTAGAATTACTATCATGCTTGCCAAACAGTGATATTTTCTAAATCCATCACTCTTCTATAGTTTAGTTTCTTTTCCTTTACCTATCTACCTACCTATCTGAACTCAAAGACTCCATTCTTACTCAATGAGTTATAACCTGTTACTATTATTATTTATTTTGATGCTCAAATTGTCCCAAAGTTGGCCACGTAAGCCCTTTCGATTTGGCTCCTGTAACCTTCTGATATATCCCTGTCATTTTCTGAGCACTTCTTTGCTTTCTGGCATCAGATGTTCCGGGCTCATCTTGTACTTTCCCTGCCCTAGCCCTAGAATCAGTCCTTTTCCCAAGAAGAGTTGTTTTTTTTTGTTTTTTTGTTTTTTTTTAGTGGGGAAAGGTATTTAGAATATCAGGTATGCTCATTGCTATCAGGATGTCACTGCCCCCCAGGTCCACTCCGTCGACAGAGTTAGGCAGTATGCTCATACATTTATATACATATACACACAACTCTATATTCATTTTTATTTGTAAATCCATATACAAACATACACTCTAAATGTTCACAAAGATGCTCCAATTCCAATTCAATACCATAGGGTTAATTCTAGACTTCTTCCTTTCCAAAGTTGTAAACTCTGTTCTCCAATAGTGAAAAATCTGGTTCTTGTTTTATTTAATACTATACTTATGTAATCTATCCCCCTACACGTAACAAATCTCACCGCTGCTCACTGCCACCCTGCACACAGGTGCACTACTCACCCTGGTTGGGTTCCTACCCTATGCCAGATGGCCTTGAGCTATCATTTCCCCCACAGTCAGGGTCATTTTTTCAAAATAATTCATATACCATAAACTCTATCCTCTTAAAGTATACAGCTCAATGGCTTTAGTCTCTTCATAAGTTTATGGAACCATCACCACTTTCTAATTCCAGAATACTTTCATCACTCCAAAAAGAAACCCCATTCAGGTTCATTTTTTTTGCCCTGGAATTTAGACCCCTAAAATTCCTGATCTCTGGCATTCATTTTAATCCTGTGCTTCCTGACTGCTACACTCTTCCCATACAATTAGCTTTTAACGCAATTTTCTTTTTTCTTTTTTAAGAGCTCAGCTTTTTATTGAACGTATTAAAGAGGTTTAGTCAAAAAGACCAAAGCCCATGTCATCATCAGACTCTTCAGATTCTTCTTTCTTTGCTTCCACTTTCTTCTCCTCAGCTGGGGCAGCAGTGGTGGAGGGGGCAGGACCTCCTGCCGGTGCAGCCCCAGATGCTGGGGCAGGTCCACCTGCCCCCACATTGCAGATGAGGCTCCCGATGTTGACACTGGCCAAAGCCTTTGCAAACAAGCCTGGCCAGAAAAGTTCAACATTTACACTGGCTGCTTCAATGAGGGCATTGATCTTATCCTCGGTGACTGTCACCTCACTGTCGGACAGGATGAGGGCTGAGTAGATGCAGGTGAGCGCTGAGTCGGAGGCCATGGTGCGGGCGAGTGCTAGGCAGGGGCTGCCGGGCATGGTGCAGTCGCCAGATGAAGTGAGGGCCTACACCCCAATGCGGCCTCAGCTTCCTCAGAAGGACCGAGCACCTTAGCGGCAGCTGAGGAAAGCGTACTTTTCTTTCTATTTAGGCTATTTTTCAGTGGTTACCAACTACAGGAATTATTCTTTTTCAAACCTTTTCACTGAGGGATGCTGAATAATGTCAGTATGAGGTCTTTCCTTGGGCTCAATTTGTTTCCAAATAGAGAATTTATAGAAATTTATAGACATAAAAAATAGCCAGGGAACTCAAGATGATCTATTTTAAATGTGAGGCAGAACTAATTTACCTAAACTGAATAATATCTCTTTACATTAACTTGATTCATTTCAACATTTTTTCAGATTTTGTTTTATGTTCAGATGCATTCAGTCTAACCTGTTAACAATCCACAGTAGCACGTATCCTATATAGGATATTACAAAAATCTTTTTTTTTTTTTTGGAGTCAGATATGTCCTTTCACCATAGCAAGCATTAACTAGAGTATCATATGGTTTGATGCTAAAATATAATAGCTTAATTTTTTAGGATATTCAGCATTACACATTAAATCACTCCTAATGGCAAGAAAGTGAGGTTTATGTTCTTATTACTCAATTTAACATTTATCTTAACTTCTCTACTAAAGTCACAAGCTGCAGGTCAGAGGAAGGGACTACAGGTGTTATCCTTGTATAGTATTATTGAACTCAAGTGCTCCATCTGTGGAAAATCTATATAGAATTCTCACTGAGGACTTCCCTGGTGGCACAGTGGTTAAGAATCCGCCTGACACTGCAGGGGATATGGGTTCAAGCCCTGGTCTGGGAAGATCCCAGATGCCATGGAGTAACTAGGCTTGCACACCACAACTACTGAGCCTGCGCTCTAGAACCTGCGAGCCACAACTACTGAGCCCATGAGCCACAATTACTGAGCCCACGCGCCACAACTACTGAAGCCCTCGCGCCTAGAGCCTGTGCTCCGCAACAAGAGAAGCCACCACAATGAGAAGCCCGTGCACCACAATGAAGAGTAGCCCCCGCTCGCCACAACTAGAGAAAGCCCATGCACAGCAACAAAGGCCCAATGCAGACAAAATAAATAATAAATTAATTAATTAAAAAAGAAAGTGCCTGGACTGGCATTCAAACCTAATTCTACCAGCGTTAAAGTCCCATTAAAAAAAAAAAAAAGAATTCTCATTGAAATTACGCCAGAGTAGAAAAACAGGATCTATATTCCCTTCCCTACTTCTCTGCAAGAGGCAACAAAAACGGATTTCTCTTCCACAGACCAGAAAGATATCCCAGGGGCTTTATTACCTCTATAATGTCCAACATTATAGGCAGTTCCTTATCTCTCTACCTCTGCCCAACTATGATATTCTAATATAAAATCTCAGGAAAAAGCTGTGTTACAAATGCATGCAAATGCATCTTCAAAACAAGTACCCTAAATCTAAAAAATAATACAAATGAATGTATATACAAAACAGAAACAGAGTTACAGAGATAGAAAACAAACCTGTGGTTACCAAAGGGGAGAGGGAAGGGTGGAGGGACAAATTAGGGGTATGAGATTAACAGATACAAACTACTATATATAAGTAGATGAGCACCAAGGGTATACTATATAGCACAGGGAATTATATCCATTATCTTGTAATAATCTATAATGGAATATAATCTGCAAAAATACTGAACCATTATGCTGTACACCTGAAGCTTACACAAGACTGTAAATCAACTATACTTCAATTAAAAACACACAAATCCCCTATCCGTCATTCAAGCAAATTTCCACCTTTAAACCCTTGCTATGAAGAATTTTTCATTTCGTTACCACAGTGTGTAGAATTTCTAAACTACTGAGTCAACTATTTAATATTATTAAAATTTATCAAAGTCTACTATGATAACAAGAATATTTATAGCATATGAAATTTGAAGTAAACAGTTTCAGGTTAAAATGCTAAATGTAATTCTGAAGACATCTATAATAAAATGTAAAAGTCCCTGACCTCTTTAAATTTCACAACATACTACTACACTATATACAAATGGTAGGCAAGAGGCTATAATTATATTATTATTTCATGCATTATTTGCAAAAGTCCAAATGTTACTCACTTAAGAAAGAGGCTAGGGGAAAAGAAACCAAACTCTTCCTTTTTCTTCTAGGCTCTTATACTCATGTTACTCTTAGTCTTATTATATCACTCTATTTCTCTTAAGTGCTTTTTTTTCCCCTAAATATTAGTTTCTTAAAAAGATACTAATATTTATTATTTTTAAGAAGTCCACAAGCTCATATACTTTATATACATTAAAGTATTTATGGGAGAAATGATATAATGACCAGGTTTTGCTGAAATTACTACAGAAAAAAAATGGAGAAGATATAGATAAAACAAAGTTGTCAAAATTATTGAAGCTAGGAAATGACTACATAGTGGTGCATTATTTTATTCTCTGTTTGTGAATGTTTGGAACTTGAGGAAAAAACTCTATGCAGGGAAGTTTCTTTTAAATAACTTAGCAGTTCTCAACTGGTGACAATTTTGCCACCCCAGGGAACGTTTGGCAATGAGTGGAGATATTTCTGGTTGTCACACTGCAGGGAGCGGTGCTGCTACTGGCATCTAGTAGGTAGAGGCCAGGGACTCTCCCAAACAACCTACAATACACAAGACAGCTCTCCACAATAAAGGATTATCTAGCCCCGAAAGTCATTAAACAGTATTGAGGTTGAGAAACCCTGAAACAGCTAGAATCACCTTATCCTTTAAAATCTGTCAAATTGGATGAACTCTTACCACACAGTCAGTAGGAAAACCAGTGTCCAACCTGTTACTTCCATGGATTCTTAAAATTACTTCAATTTCTAACTTACAATGAATTTTTAGTCTTTGGGCTATTTCTTTCCTGAGTGTAGGGTCTGTTTTCTGCACTACTAGATTCTGCTGTAATCTTTTCAGTCTTCAATGAACCTTAGTCTTATGGTGGTGTGTGGACAGGACTTTACTGGGGTTACAGCGTGTTTCTTAAGGGTGGGGGATTATGTCATGGCACAGAACAATTAAATGAAACTAAAAAATATGATATATCTCAAATTTTCAGATTATCTTTTATTAATTATAATAACAGCTAGCACATATGGGGATTAATTATATGCCAGGTACTGTTTCTAAGTACTTTATATACATTAACTCTTTTAATGATCATAACCACCCTATGAGGTAGGCACATATATCCCCTTTTTATGAATAAAGAAAGTGAAGCACAGAGGGATGAGTAACTTACCCAAATTCATAAGCTAATAAGTAGCTGATCCAGGAAATCTGGATCTAGAACTCAGGCTCTTAACCCCTAAGCTCTACTGTCATCCTTGATTCCAGTCTCTCACCATTTTGCTGGCATTACTTCCTACCTCCCCTCTGCCCAGGGTATTTGTTCAAAACTCTCAAAATTCCTCTTAAATCCTCATACCAAATATTTTACCTATCTTTTCTGTCTCATCCATGACCATCCAGGCGATGTGAAAAAGGTGTCATCTTCATAACCAAACACGCCCAATTAAGGTATGTCCCTAAACAAAGACAGTACTTTTCTTGAGTGGGATTCTACTGTGACTCCTTTAATAATGATGAATTTGGAGTATGATACACAACAAAACAAGATGGCTGGTAGGTTGTTGGAAAATAATCACCGTGACACTATTATACACAAAATAAATCATATCATTCATACATTATGTTGATTAAAACTCTTGAAATTTATCTTGGCTATTTGGGAGCAGTGTGTTTATGCAATAGGCTTTGCTCCCAGAATACTGAATGAGGAATACAGCACCGTAAAACTAAAGGATTCTTATGCCTGGATATTTTTTCCACAGCAGAAGTGGTTATTGAATGTTTATCAAATGCCTTTTTTAGCCTCTATGAAGAAAACTAGTTGTTTTTATTTCTCTTACAGCTATTAGTATGATGAACTATTTTAATGGATTTTGTAATTTTGAAAAGCTTTCATTAAAGTTAATAGGAATTATTATTAAACATTAAAAAAAAAATAAAGGGGGCTTCCCTGGTGGCACAGTGGTTGAGAGTCCGCCTGCTGATGCAGGGGACACGGGTTCATGCCCCGGTCCGGGAAGATCCCACATGCCGCGGAGCGGCTGGGCCCGTGAGCCACGGCCGCTGAGCCTGCGCGTCCCGAACCTGTGCTCCGCAACAGGAGAGGCCACAACAGTGAGAGGCCCGCGTACCGCAAAAAAAAAAAAAAATAAATAAAAAAAAATAAAGGATTTAAAATTCACATGGGAATGGAAAGGTCTAGGAATAGTAAAGAAAATGTGAAGAAGAATGACTGCTATTACTTAATATCAAGGTTTAATCTAATGCTAAAGTAATTAAGACAGAGTATGATTGGTACAAGCATAGATAAAATGACCAGGAGAACAGAATAAAGAATCCAGAAACATATCTATACATGTATAATCACCTTATTTGGACAGAGATGCCATTGCAATATTTTAGTAATCAAATGGCATTTTCAATCATTGGTGATGGATCAGTATGTATGAATAAAAATGAAACCTGTCCCAACCTCATCCCATACACAAAAATCAATTCCAGGTGGATAAAAGACCCAAATACGAAAGATAATACATTTTCTGGAAGATAGCCTAATAGAATAACTTCATGAACTAGGACTAGGCAAAGATTTCTTAAAAAGAACACAAAAAAGAAAAGATGGGTAAGTTTATTAATGAGAAAAACTTCTGTTCACCAAAGACTCCATTAAAACAGTAAAAAGGGGCTTCCCTGGTGGTGCAGTGGTTGAGAGTCCGCCTGCCGATGCAGGGGATACGGGTTCGTGCCCCAGTCCGGGAAGATCCCACATACCGCGGAGCGGCTGGGCCCGTGAGCCATGGCCACTTAGCCTGCGCGTCCGGAGCCTGTGCTCCGCAATGGGAGAGGCCACAGCAGTGAGAGGCCCGCGTACCGCAAAACAAAACAAAACAAAACAAAACAGTAAAAAGGCAAGCCATAGAGTGGGATAAATATCTTTAGTTCATACATCCAACAAAGGACTTGTATTTAGAATATACAAAGAACTCGTACAAATCAATAAGAAAAATAAAGACAATACGATTAAAAGATGAACAAAAGAAATTCCACATGGGAATTTACAAAACTCCTGTTTTATACAAAATGTTCAACATTATACGGAAATGAAAATCAAAACCACAATGAGATACCACTACGTATGTGTAGTGCAGGATAGCACACAAAAGAAACAAACCAAAAACACCTGATAATATGGGGTAAAAGGACAGTTAAATCCTGCTGTACTGGTGTGAATGTAAACTGGTAGCATCAAATCTGGAAAAAAATTTAGACTGGGGACTGAAACCCCATGACCCAGCAAGTCTACTACTAGGTATATACCGAAAGGAAAAGTATATGTAGGGGCATCAAAATAGATGTAACAAACATTCATAGAATTGTTCATAATAGCCAAAGTTGAAAATGTCCATCAACAGTAGACATACAATGAAATATGAGAGCAATGAAAGAGAATCTCACAAACATACTACTAAACAAAAGAAGACAGACTCAAAGAAGTACATACTAAATGACTTCGTTTATATAAAGTTTGAAAACTGGTAAAAGAAATCATTGATAATGCAGTCGGAACAGCGGTCAAGCTTAGAGGGAATGGATTATGATGCAGAGGAAACATGAGGAAAGGTTCTGAGGTGCCAGTAATGTTCTATGTCTTGATTTAGGTAGTGGTTATACAAGTGTGTTCACTTCTGAAAATTTCACAGAGCTGTATAATTATTATTTGTATACCTTTCTGTAATTATGTTATATTTTAATTTTCAAAACTTACAGAAAATGTATTAAGGACATAGGACACTGGGTTTGAGAATGAAACAATATTCACAATACTTTTTTTTCCTCCAAGAAAGGAGTCTACAGCTATGAAAAACTAATGCTATATATCATTAAAAATTGAGTGTAAAATAAAAAATTATCTGACCACTCCCCTCTTACATCGGTTAACTTAAAGTGGAGCAATGACCTAAGGATAGAGAGAAGCCAGTATATATACAAGAAGTATTTTGTAAATTAAAGGAAGTAGTAGAGAGCAGAGAGAAAGAAACAATTAAACTTGTTCTGGAAAGATGGAGGAAGAAAAGGAGGAAAGAAGGTTTTTTGCAGGAAGCCATACTTGTTTGATTTTTTAACAGTAGAGTTATTAAGGAAAAAGAGCAGGGGGAGGAGCAATTTTCAGATTCAAGTTCTGTAAGACTTACCAGTTCAACACAAATACAGAATTCTGAAATCAAAACTGAGTAATATAACATATTTAGTATTGTTTTAAAAGAGTGTTTTAAGTTTATTTCTGGAATAATAATATTGATAGTTGTACTAGTAGTAATAATAACTTATTGAGGCATTACTGTCTGGTACTTTTCTAAGTGCTTTACATGTATTAAATCATTCAATCTTCACAACACCTTCCTTATCGTACAGATAGTAAAAGTGAGGCACACACAGATCAAGCTTTTGCTCACCCACAGTTACACAGTTAGGCAAGTGACAGAGTCAATGTTGAAGTCCAGGCTGCCTGGCTGCTGGACTCATTATTTTGCCAGGAAATATGTGATTATTAAGTACAAACTGTTTAAATGGTTATTTTATTTATTAATGGGATCCAGCAGAATAACCTCCATGGACAATACAAGAAAGCATGAATTAATTCAATAAATATTTACTAAGTACTTTCTGTGTGTCCAGCACTGTGTGAGGTATTAGATCACATTTGTGAACAATGGGCACAGTCCCTGTCCTTAAGGAGCTTATAGTCTCATGGGGAAAAATGGAAAATAGATAATTTGAATCATAGCAAATTAAACTCTGAGAAATATAATGCAGGCAAGAAATAGGATGCTGTAAAAAAGCAAATGCTGAATATTTCAGAATATTTTGGTGTTTTGATGACATCAATTTTCTTTTCAGAGATGGTTTATACTTTACAACATTTGCAAAAAGTATTTTTTACTCTAAGTAGCCAAACTGCAGAAGGATTAAACAATGATTAAAACTGTGCCAAGAAATGAATTCATTTCTTGGATACAATTAGCTAATGTATCCAAATCCCTAATCTGTATTCCTAACATGGCAGGCTACACATAGAACAGTTCCACAGACTCTTAATTCTCAGCATTCTCTTAGTATTTTCTCATCGGGCTGTTTACATTTTCCTTTATGATCTGTTAATTATAAACTGCTTGTTCTCATCTATTTCAAGACTCAGAACTTTGTACTACATTTAATCAAATAAAGAAACCCATGCTTTCTCTCCAACAGAGTTACAAAACCTGTGATTAGTTTGGCCCAACTGCCAAAGCAAACCTGGTTGTATTTTCATTTCTTAGTTCTTAAATGGCAACCTAAATTTTTCCTTTTCTGATGAACATTGGAAATGGGTGACCAACAAAAGCAGTGCTTCTGCAGTTTGCCGCAGGAAGTGCTAAAGTGGAGCTCTACCACATCCTCCCCACACTGAGCTCCTGATTGTGAGAGTCACTGCCAGTGATCCAGTGATCAAGAATCAAAGCAACACCACTAGCCCATCTCTACTCATAGAGGCTGACCTGAAAGCATATCCCTACACTTCTTAGTTCCCTTGGGCATAACTGAAGAAGAGGGGGAGAAAATACATGAAATGATTGTTGATACTGTGGGGTGGGTATATGGGAGGTTCTTTGGGTAGGTTTAAAACTTTACACAATGAAAGATGTTTTTGGCTTGGCCATGTGACTTTATTTGGACCTTGGAATGTTATGAGCAGAGGCTTGAAATGTACCTGAGCAGTTGGGCTTGTGTTCTTGTGCTCTGGTGATCCGCCAGGAGAAAGAGCTTCTCTCCAGTGGATGCCCCTTCATCCTGGGCCCCAAAATGAACACCCACAGGCCTGAGCCCAACTTGAACCCCAGAGCTGCTCAGCCAACCTGCAGCCTGAGACAGAGCCATCCCAACCCACACTTGCAAATCCATGACTAAAAAAAACTGCTTATTTTTTGGTTGCTCTAAATTTTAGGGTGGTTTGTTACACAGCATTATTATGAGCATTTACTTTTTAGGTACTTAATTTGATTCAAATGCAACCATAACTTATTAGTAGACCAAAATGAAACCCTGGTGATTTCTCTTACCATGTATTTTCTGTTCAGTATAACCATTCTCTCATTCTCAACCACTCACCTTCATACCCACTCACTTCTAGCTGTCATCTTATTCCAGGATTCTATTCTATTTCTTACTCACCTATTGATCTTGTCTTTTTAAAGATGTAATTTACATACAATAAATTATATTCCAATAAAGTGTGCAATTCAATGAATTTTGACAGATATATACATCTGTGAAACTACCACCAAAATTGAGATACAGAACATTTCTATCATCCCCAGAAGTTTCCTTAGGTCCCTTTGAAGTCAAACCCTCTCTCAAACCCTAGCCACAGGCAACCACGTTTTCTATTATCAGAAACAGAAACCACTGCTTTCTGTTATCTTAGTTTATATCTTCTATAATTTTATATAACTGGAATTAAATAGTGTATTTTCTCTTTTGTCTGGCTTCTTTGGTTCGGTTTTTGAAATCTATTCATGTTTCAACAGTTTGTTTCTTTTTATAGCTGAGTAGTATTCCTTCGTATGGCTATACCACCTTTCTTTTCTTCCTGCTGATGAACACTGGGTTGTTTCATATACAATAGTTTTTTGGCTTTTTTATATGAAGAAACTACGAATATTCTTATAAAAGTCTTTGCGTGGATATATATTTTAACTTCTCTTGGACAAATACAAAGTTGTGTAATGGCTGGGTTATAAAGTTTAAACATTTAACTTTGTAAGAAATTGCCGGTTTCCAAAGAGATTGTTCAGTTTACACTCTCAAGTAGTGTGTAAGAGTTCTAGTTGCTCCATATCCTCGCTAACGCTTCGTATTGTGAGCCATTTTGATTTTAGCCATACCAATGGGTGCACAGAGGTATCTCATGGTTTCACTTTGCATTTCTCTGATGACTAAAGATATTGAACACCTCTTCATGTATTTACTGGCCATTCTTATATCTTCATTTGTGAATGTTTCTCCAAATCTTCTGTACTTAAAAAAATTAGGTTCTCTTCTTAATATTTGTAAGAGTTCTTTATATTGGATACAAATCTGTCAGACATATGTATGCTAATATTTTTCCTGTTCTATGGCTTGCCTTTTCCTTTTCTCAAAAGTCTCTTTTGAAGAACAAAAGTTTTAAATTTAGATAAAGCCCAACTTTTAAATTTTTTCTTTTATAGCTCACACTTCTTTTGTCCTATCCAAGAAAACTTTGCCTACCTTAAAATTGCAAAGATTTGCTCCTAGCTCTTACATTTAGGTCTATGGTACTTTAAGTTAACTTTTGTGCACGGTATGATGTAAGGATTGATGTTCACTTCTCCACTGAATTTCCCTGACACCTTTATTGAAGAATAATGGAAGTCCTTTAACTTTGCTGTTCTTTTGAAAAAGCACTGGGGCCACTCTAGGTCATTTGCATTCCTATAAAAATTTTAAAATCATGTAAATTTCTAAATTTATAATCATGTAAATCTTATAAATTTCTACAAACATGTTTTTTCTCGGGATTGTAGTAAATCAAAATTGCTACTTTAGCAATACTGAATCTTCTAATCCATAAATGATATCTTCAGTTATTTGGATCTTTATCTCAGCACTGTTTTATTTATAACTTTTAGTGTACATGTTTTGTTAAATTTATCCCTAAATATTTCATGATTTTGGATGTTATTGTAAATGATGTTTTTAGATTTAATTTTCCAATTGTTCTTTGCTAGAATATAGAAACACTCCTGATTTTTATATACTGACCTCACTGTCCTTCTTTTATACTTACATAAATGCATTTATATAAATGTTATTGGAAATGTATCTTGCAAGTATTAGTCTGTGTTTGTGTATTGCTCTGCTAGTATATAAACATATTTATATAATATAAAGGTAGTTAGAGTTGGGGTGGGAATCTCCATGTCCACATAGAACACTGACATATCAAGGCAGTTTATCAGAGGCTTGCTTTACACCGAATTTGGGAGAAACAATGATGAGGCACTCGGGTATTACCTAGTTCTGGCATTAGGATTCTTAAACAGGAAAGGAAGATAGTCACAGACTATATTCTAAATTCCTCGGGCAAGTCCATAAATACTGACATATATGGAAACTTTTTTTAGTGTTCCTAGGGGAAACAATTTGGGGTGGAAGACGAGATGCCACTTCCAATACCTTTGAACTTAACTGCAGGAACCTGGTTCTGAGTTCTTCCAGCTGGGGATAAAGGTAAGGGGAATGGAGGTGGTGTAAGGGTGTAAGAAAATGAGGCTAATAAAAGAGCTGTAAAACTAGGGGTACTGTACAGAACCGAAAGAGTAAGTTAATTCTAATTTAGAAGTCTGACAAGAGCTGTAATACTGGTATACTAAAAAAGCGCTACCTCACACAGCATAGCTTCAGTGCCATGAGATGACTAAATCAAAATCAGTTAATGTGGAAAGTGATACACCACCAAGGCATTAATAGATTCCAAAGTCATGTCAAGATCTGCCTTTGTCACTGGGAATGATGTTATGTGAAAAAAAGGTATGGAAATAAATGAAGACCACCCAAATAAGAACAAGGAAAGGCTATTTATTCAGAGCTTGCTATAGCAAGGGAATCAGCTACTATCACTTGCACCTGGAGGAGACTTAAAGGCAGGCAGAGGAGTTGAAAAGCTTTATAGTGGGAAAAAAAGGAGAGGCTTCAGGTTATGCCCGGATCGGAGGCACCTGGCACAGAAGAGCTGAAGGTGGGCTAACTACAAGCATCCTACATGACTGGCTAGGTGTGTGTATTTAGCCTTCTCTGGTTACTCCTAAGTTGGAAGTGATGGCAAATACTAGGGAAGCTGTCAGTTAAAATTCAAGCCCTGGTCATTTAGTTCCAATAGTTACAGGAGTTACTTTTGGCTTCCTGGACTGGTTATTAGAGATAGTAGTCTTACTTCCTACAAGTCTGACTTGTAGATAGTAAGTTGGGTTCCTAGGCTATCTGCTGCAAATTGGGTGTCAGAACTCTATTTTTATACATGGTCTGGTCATTGTTATATACATTCAGTTTCTCAAAGGATAGTGTTAAGCTTATTCATGTATTTATTTTCTTTTTCCTGACCTTTGAGGATAAATGTGTCACATTTGGCTGGCAGATATTTTCCTGAAATCCTCATTCCTTTTTTTATACTCATTGATTATGTTCTCTAATTACATTTATTACAATTCACTCGTAGCTGACTGATCTCAGTTGGCTGCCATGGCCGAATTCTTATCTAGTGAAGCTTTAAGCCCCTTCCCATATGCCAGTCACATTGGCCTTGTAGGTAGACTTCTATCAATGGAAGGAGAGAGTTTAGGAATTTAAAGCAAATGAGATACCACAAATAAAAAAAACCACTGAAAGAAATACTACCTCCCCTTTCTCAACGCCATAGTGAAATTACATGATAAGCACAGATTAAGAAATCATGGTTCCAGTTGTTCACACAGGCCCCTCTGTAGTAAATTAGAAAAAGACATATTCCTAAGTAGAGAGAAACCATGTAATTTACACATATTTATAACATACTAAATTTTTTTTCATTTTGCCTTCCTCTGACTTTTTAGGTTCATTTCATTCATTCAACACACACTGAATGAACACCTACTATGTGTTAGTCAGTCACTGCACTAGGCACTGTGGATACAGTGGTAAGCATAAAGGAGAAAATGTGTAAATTGTCCAGATGAGTGTTTTTGGTCATTTTAGTGTGTTTTTTTTTCCTTCTTTTCTTCTTGTTTGAATATTTAAGAAGAAATGATTTAGGGATAACTGTTATTCAAAAGCTTTCATTAGAGAAATGCTGTGATGATTCACTTATAGTTTAATTCTTTCTTCTCTCTAAGGCAGAGAGCATATAATCTGGGTCATTATAAAAAATGTCACTTGATTAGGGACCAGATAAGGCATTTGTTGTACTAGAGAATTCATTGCATAGAATAAACTTTAACTAAGAAAATAAGCATCATTGCTCTGGTAAGGTACCAGAAAATAGCATCCATATTTTATGCCCTTGACTGTAATGGAAGTTTTACTTGTATACAAATGAATTCTAACCAGAGTTCTTTCACTTTAAGACTTATAAACAGGGCTTCCCTGGAGGCGCAGTGGTTGAGAGTCCGCCTGCCCATGCAGGGGACACGGGTTTGTGCCCCGGTCTGGGAAGATCCCACATGCCGCAGAGCGGCTAGGCCTGTGAGCCATGGCCGCTGAGCCCGCGCATCTGGAGCCTGTGCCCCGCAACAGGAGAGGCCACAACAGTGAGAGGCCCGCATACCGCAAAAAAAAACAACAACTTATAAACAGAAAAATTATTTATATGAAACAAATACCTTTACATTTTAAGGGTAGCATTCTGTTCTATAGTATCAAAGATGATTTACACAGATTAACAGAAAATTGAGTCTTTAATATATGCACTAGGAATTTTGTGGTAAATACAAAAAATATATTACATGGCTTTTGATATTCAATGTTTTAATGAAACATTAACCAGCAGATTAGAACATCCCTTCTAAAATTGGTTTGCAACAGAGCCAAGCAATAGAAAGCCAGACTGTAGTAAGCTTGTGTCTCATGATCCTCTTCAAACGCTAAAGAAACTCTCCAATCATTTTGCATGATGACTCCTATTCCCTATTTAAAATTTTTTTTCTGGCAGCAATATAAACATCAGCTTCATCCACTCACAATTATAATTTAACTATTACGGCTATTGTAGAAGGTAAGATGAAAGCTGAAAACATAATTATGTTTAACTTACCTCAGTAATCTATGAAATACATTTGGGATTTGTGACTGGATGAAACAGACATTTTCCTCCCCAATCTAATAGTAATAGGTCAAATAATACCAGAAAGACATCAGGCACAGAAAGGCAAGTTTTTCAACAATTCAGTATCATGGGTAATATCATAATCACACTTGGCAAAACTTGCCAAAATTTTGATGCAAAATACTAATTTCTTTGAGATTAAGTTCCAAGTCCAAACAGGAGACAAATTGCTCAAAGAGATGGACCATGAACCAACTCTGAGAACCTGTTTCAGGGCTTCCCTGGTGGCACAGTGGTTAAGAATCCACATGCCAATGTAGGGGACATGGATTCGAGCCCTGGTCCGGGAAGATCCCGCATGCTGTGGAGCAACTAAACCCGTGAGCCACAACTACTGAGCCTGAGCTCTAGAGTCCATGAGCCACAACTACTGAGCCCACGTGCCACAACTGCTGAAGCCCACGTGCCTAGAGCCCGTGCTCCGCAACAAGAGAAGCCACTGCAATGAGAAGCCCGCACATTGCAATGAAGAGTAGCCCCTGCTCGCAGCAACTAGAGAAAGCCCATGTGCAGCAATGAAGACTCAACGCAGCCAAACATAAATAAATTAATTAAAATAAATAATTTTTTAAAGGCCCGTTTGAAAAGAGAAGTTCTTTATATTGATATTTAATCAACCGGCTAATACTATCAGTTCAATTTCTTAGTAGATAGCTCCCAGAATTTATGGGGACTGGTTTGTCCAAAGAGGTAGTGTTCTAAGACTGTTTTAGCATACAGTCTGTTCCCATGTAGCTTCATGGGGAGCACAGAACAGAAAAATAAAAATGTATACATACCGGGCTTCCCTGGTGGCGCAGTGGTTGAGAGTCTGCCTGCCAATGCAGGGGACACGGGTTTGAGCCCTGGTCTGGGAGGATCCCACATGCCGCGGAGCAACTGGGCCCGTGAGCCACAACTACTGAGCCTGCGCGTCTGGAGCCTGTGCTCCACAACGGGAGAGGCCATGACAGTGAGCGGCCCGCGCACCGCGATGAAGAGTGGCCCCCGCTCGCCGCAATTGGAGAAAGCCCTTGCACAGAAACGAAGACCCAACACTGCCAAAAATAAATAAATTAAATTTAAAAAAAAAAAAAAAAAAAAAAATGTATACATACCTTCAGATGTATACATGATCTACAAATACAAATGCTAGAATTTTTTTCCCCCAAAGGAAATAATGATGATAGGGACCTTTTAGTAATTGGAAACCTTCCAGCTGATGACAATTATTAAAAACTGGACAAAATATATTTTAAAAATCTTTTGGAAAGCATTAAAGATCCAACAAGATGGTGCTAAGTCATCATTATAAGAACAGGGAGAAGACGGAAATCAGAAATGGAGATCTTGCCCAGCACGGAGAGCCACTTTAGCACTGGGGGCATTTCTTAACAGGGAAGAAATGACTGAGCAGCTGAGCTGTGTGTTTAACTGTCTCACAAGGTCAGGGGAACAAAAATGGAGTCTAGGATCTTCCAGGAGTGGGAGATCTAGTAGAACACCCCATACTTTAGGCTGAGACCCTTAAGAGCTACAACCTATGGGTAAAGATGAACCAGAAGTAAACTAGGTCCTGCAGTACTGATTTGTGTCATTTCATTGGCTTGGAAAACTTCACACCCTGAACTTGGATTGAACTGGTCACAGGTGGCAGAAGCAAATGAAAACCCTCTCTGGAAAAAAAAGAAATCATCCTACTTTCAGATTATTTCTACACATATTTTCAAATATTAAATCCAGCACACAAAAATAATTAGGAGTATGAAAAGGCAAGAGAATTAGCAGAATAATAGGCAAAAGAAATAACGGTAAAGGTCATAGGGTTAGAGTAGTACAGTCAATCTTTTAAGATTATTCTTAATATAAGATTGTAAAAATGTGGTAGAAAAGAGCTAGAGTCTGTGGGAAGATGAGTGGTGGAGATGGAGGAAGGAGAGAGCAGTGGGAGAGTTACAAGAATAAGAGTCATTTGATGAACACTGTGTTGGAAAAGGTGAATATTTCCCTAACACCACCAGAGGTTATTGGTTGAGGAAATTCTCCTTTAGTTCTTCTCTTTTTTAAGTAACATTACATTTCAATTGTTTAATCATGCATAATGCTTCCTCCTAGCAGAGCTACACCATAGTAGCTAATAACAAATGATATTCTAAATAGTAGCTTATGTCAGCTAATGAATGATCTAAATCAAGAACTCTTGATGTGAGATCCTATGATACACTTTTGAAAGTCTATGAATCTCCTGAAATTGCATGTTTTAATAGGGAGAGAGTAAGGGAAATTTTCATTCTTTCATCTTCCAGTTCTTCTTTGTCACCTTCTAAAAAAAGTAATGACTTCCTGTAACCCACAGCAGAGGTTGCAAACTCAAATACCTTCAGGATATAAGAAGTTTTAATATATCTGGCATGGCTAGGGGTGATGGTAGCAGGAATGATAAAGTGTATGTTGAGCTGCAGAATATACAGCCAGGCTGAAGGCACTCTATTTCTTTTCAATGTGCTTGCTAAACAGTTTTTGAATACCTTATCTCAAAAAATGTGACTACTGTTTTAAAATTAAATATAAGTTGGAGGTTAAGATGGTGGTCTTGGTCTAAGATGTTTTCCATAGTTCTAAGTGAGAGCCACCTCTCAATATGGAGGCTCAGGAGGGCAGAAAATAGGGAAGAATGGTCCCTGGATGTAGATGGGAAAACTAGATCCATGTCAGGGTACCAGTGACACAGGTCACTGTCAATCCTCAACTGAGGGAAAAAAAGTGCCTTAGTTGGGGCAGGTGCAGAGAAATCTAAGGAACCTTTAATCACAGGACCCCATCTCCTTAAAACAGAAGTGTATGAATTTCTCCTACTTACCCTTCCTTTCCCCTACTTCCTTCCTAAATAACTGCCTTCTTTAAATTAACTCACCTAGAGCCTAAGTTAAAGAACCAACTTCTATGGAATCTCTACAGTTGCATTATTTAGATACCTAGCTTTAGGGTATGGAATGAAAGTTAGCAATAACGTAACTTCCTTAGAAGACTCTAGTCTGATTCTTATTAATTTTGGTTTGCTTAGACTAGTTTTCAGATAAAACTATTACACAGGGCAAACAAACCTAAATGTTTTATTAATTTCTTCAAAACTCAGACAATATGCAAAATTTTGCACGTGGGTGCAATTTTCTGGAGAGGCTGTCCATAAACTTCATCAGTAATCCATATATATATAAAATGATAGTGTTGTACACAATGAACTTACCCAATGTTATATGTCAGTTATATCTCAATAAAGCTGGAAAAGGAAAAAAATGCTCCCTAAAAAGTAAATTTATCTCCTAATAACCTTATACTTTTTTTTTTAATTAATTATTTATGGCTGTGTTGGGTCTTCACTGCTGTGTGCGGGCTTTCTCTAGATGCGGTGAGCAGGTGCTACTCTTCGTTGTGGTGCGCAGGCTTCTCATTGCGGTGGCTTCTCTTTGTTGCAGAGCATGGGCTCTAGGTGCACAGGCTTCAGTAGTTGTGGCATATGGGCTTAGTAGTTGTGGCTCGCAGGCTCTAGAGCGCAGGCTCAGTAGTTGTGGCACGCGGGCTTAGTTGCTCCACGGCATGTGGGATCTTCCCGGACCAGGGCTCGAACCTGTGTCCGCTGCATTGGCAGGTGGATTCTTAACCACTGCGCCACCAGGGAAGCCCCTATACTTTTTATTAATAACTTAGACATACACAAATAAATGGGGGAAAAAAGTCCTACACACACACACACACACACACACACACACACACACACACACACTGTGGTTCTCCCTTGTGCTATTTAGGAATAAAATTTTTATAAGATTAGGGACTCTTTGCATTTTAAAAAATTCATTACTTTAGCACTTAGCTAAGAGAACAGGCTTTTAAATGCTTATAATCTTCCATTACAACATCCCACTATTCTGATTCTCTCCCATTGGAAGTGGGAATCACTGTAGAGGCAGGACACCTAGAGATAGAAAGTACTCATTGCTTGGCAAAACTTACACTAGTTTCCTTGCCTACATAATTGCCCCCAATGTACAAGAAGTACTACGTGCACGTCAATGTATGATGAGGACTATTTGGCTGAAATGAAAAGCAGTATATGACAAGCTCAAGAACCTTAAACGCTTCACTGAAATCTGTAAGACTGACGTTTATCATTGAATGTTCCTTTGGATTTTAAACTGAGGTTTCTAACAACTGCTTTGAACAGACATATGTTTGAGATACAAAATATGGTAAAAATGTGTTACTTGTGTAATACAGTATTTCCATATTATTCCCCTACTGACCTGGATTTCCTTACCCATCGTACAATGTATGTGGAAAGAAAGGCATTTATATATTGCTCACAGTAAGAAAAGTATTATCCTCAAAAGTCACCTTTGTCTAAATGGCAAATGTATTCTCTGTTGGCTTCCAAATCTGGAATTTATTCTAGAACCTGCACGTTAAAATAACATGATGTAGTTACCCAGACTTAAAGAGAAAAACACCATTCTAGGAACAAGTATTTCACTGGACCATAACAGTATAGGTTAGGCAAGAAGAAAGAACTACAGACAGTTATTAGAAGGGCAGCAGGGGAATTCTGAATATAAAAGGGTAGGATACCAGGAATACTATGCAACTCTTCTATTGGAAGACAAGGATGAGAAGGATTCATGCTTCCAGAACACAGAAAGGTACATATCAAATACGTAGAAAAAGCAAGGAAAACTCATTGCTTCATTTAAACAACTTTCTTTAAAATTTCAATTTACTCCTTTGAGTGTGGGTTGGACCTGGTGACTTGCTTCTCATGAAAAGAATACAGCAAGAAGTGACAGGATGTCACTTTTGAGACTAAGTTATAAAAAACTGTTACTCTCATATTGCTTGCACTCTCTGCCTCTTGCTTGCTTGCTCTCATGAAGCAAGTTGTCATGTGTGAGGTGCCCTGTGGAGAAGCCCACATGGTGAGGAACTGAGGGTGTCCTCTGGTAAAGGCCAGCAAGGAACTGAGGCCCTCAGTTCAACAGCCCATAGGAACTGAATCCTTCCAACAACCATGTGCATAAACCTGAAAGGGGAGCCTTTTCCAGTTGAGCCCTGAGATGACTACAGCCCAGGCTGTCATTTTTTTTTTTTTTTTGCTGCTCCTTGCAGCTTGCAGGATCTTAGTTCCCTGACCAGGGATTGAACCTGGGCCCTTGGCAGTGAAAGTGCAGAGTCCTAACCACTGGACCGCCAGGGAACTCCCCAGGCTGCATCTTGATTGCAGCCTGTGAGAGACCTTGACCCACAGAATGCAGCTAAGTAGCATCTACATTCCTGACCCACAGAAACTGTCAGACAGTAAATGTTGCTGTTTTAAGCTACCAAGTTTTATGGTAATTGGTTATATAGCAATAGATAACCAATACAAGGACCTATATTCACAAGGGTACTCAATAATGATAAACAGAATATAACCAACACTTCCCATATCTTATATATATATATATATATATATATATATATTTTTTTTTTTTTTTTTTTTTTTTTTTTTTTGGTGGCCACAAGGCTTGTGGGATCTTAGTTTCCCAACCAGGGATCGAACCCAGGCCCTTGGCAGTGAAAGCGCAGAGTTCTAACCACCGCACTGCCAGGGAATTCCCTAACTTTAAATGTTATAATGAATCACTCCCTAACACCATACACAAAAATAAGCTCAAAATGGATTAAAGACCTAAATGTAAGGCCAGAAACTATCAAACTCTTAGAGGAAAACATAGGCAGAACACTCTATGACATAAATCACAGCAAGATCCGTTCTGACCCACCTCCTAGAGTAATGGAAATAAAAACAAAAATAAACAAATGGGACCTAATGAAACTTAAAAGTTTTGCACAGCAAAGGAAACCATAAACAAGACCAAAAGACAACCCTCAGAATGGGAGAAAATATTTGCAAATGAAACAACTGACAATGGATTAATCTCCAAAATTTACAAGCAGCTCATGCAGCTCAATAACAAAAAAACAAACAACCCAATCCAAAAATGGGCAGAAAACCCAAATAGACATTTCTCCAAAGAAGATATACAGACTGCCAACAAACACACGAAAGAATGCTCAACATCATTAATCATTAGAGAAATGCAAATCAAAACTACAATGAGATATCATCTCACACCAGTCAGAATGGCCATCATCAAAAAATCTAGAAACAATAAATGCTGGAGAGGGTGTGGAGAAAAGGGAACACTCTTGCACTGCTGGTGGGAATGTGCATTGGTTCAGCCACTATGGAGAACAGTATGGAGGTTCCTTAAAAAACTACAAATAGAACTACCATATGACCCAGCAATCCCACTACTGGGCATATACCCTGAGAAAACCATAATTCAAAAAGAGTCATGTACCAAAATGTTCATTGCAGCTCTATTTACAATAGCCCAGAGATGGAAACAACCTAAGTGCCCATCATTGGATGAATGGATAAAGAAGATGTGGCACATATATACAATGGAATATTACTCAGCCATAAAAAGAAATGAAATTGAGCTATTTGTAATGAAGTGGATAGACCTAGAGTCTGTCATAGAGAGTGAAGTCAGAAAGACAAAGACAAATACCGTATGCTAACACATATATATGGAATTTAAGAAGAAAAAAATAATGTCATGAAGAACCTAGGGGTAAGACAGGAATAAAGACACAGACCTACTGGAGAACGGACTTGAGGATATGGGGAGGGGGAAGGGTGAAATGTGACAGGGCGAGAGAGAGTCATGGACATATACACACTAACAAACGTAAGGTAGATAGCTAGTGGGAAGCAGCCGCATGGCACAGGGATATCGGCTCGGTGCTCTGTGACCGCCTGGAGGGGTGGGATAGGGAGGGTGGGAGGGAGGGAGACGCAAGAGGGAGGAGATATGGGAACATATGTATATGTATGACTGATTCACTTTGTTATAAAACAGAAACTAACACACCACTGTAAAGCAATTATACCCCAATAAAGATGTTTTTAAAAAATGTTATAATGAATAACTTCCAGATAAGGAAAAAACAAAATGACAAAGAGGATTTTAAGTGACTTAGAGATGAAGGATGGCAGTGGTGGTATCAGATACAAAATTCATAAATCTCTAGCTTCTTAGGTATCAAAACACAAGTCAAGGGGCTTCCCTGGTGGTGCAGTGGTTGAGAGTCCGCCTGCCGATGCAGGGGACATGGGTTCGTGCCCCGGTCCGGGAAGTTCCCACATGCCGCCGCGGAGCGGCTGGACCCGCGAGCCATGGCCGCTGAGCCTGCGCATCCGGAGCCTGTGCTCCGCAACGGGAGAGGCCACAACAGTGAGAGGCCCGCCCACCGTAAAAACAAAACAAAACAAAACAAAAACAAAAACAAAAAACACAAGTCAAGAATGGCTTTCTGTCTCTTCCTTGTTCCCACTGAATTTTTCATGAACATTGGGCTGCCGGAATGTATATACTGTTTAGGAAAAGAAAAACACAAAACTTTTTTTTTAGAAATAAATGTATAATAATATACAAATGTGAGAGATGTTGTTAGTCATAATAACTTATGTTCCAGACATTGTGCTAAGCACATTATGTGTATTATCTTATTTAATCATCACACCCTATGGGGTAGGGTTATTTTACAGATGAGGAATCAGAAAATTAGAAAGATTAAGTAATAAAAGTTATACAGCTAGCAAGTGGCATAATTAGAACTTAACCAAGCTCATTTGACCCCAGGGCTATTTACCATTATGAAAAGCTGCCTCCACTAAAAAAACAACCAAAACCCACAAAACTTAGTGTCTATACATGGACTGCTTATGAAAACAGGCCAGTGACAACAGGTTATACGTGTAATTGTATCCTCTTTGCAAAGCGCTCATATAAAGGATATAACCTTACCCATAACATTCTTAGATAAAGCATAGTAAAGGCTCTGAAACACTTTAAAAATTGTAGCTAAGAGTTATCTAGCACTAACTATGGACCACATAGTTGTCCTTATTATTTTACATATTTTATTACAACTTCATAGCATTCCTATGATACAGGTAATATTATAATCCCCATTTTACAGATAAGGAAAGTAATCATTCTTATGGTTAAGTAATTTGCCCAAGGTCACACAAGCACTAAGTGGTAGAGTCAGTATTTGAACACAGGCAGTCTGGCTCCAGGGTCTGTTGTCTAAACTAGTGCATTTTACTGCCTCAAAAAACCAAAAGTTAAAACGGTTTTCAGAGTTAATGAAAAAACTGTCCATTTGGATATCTAACTAAATTATGGATCTAAGCACCATACTCACAGCCCAAGTCTTTACAATTTGTGATGCAAAACACCTTGAAAAAAGTTAATCTAAAAGTTAGTTAAAAGATGGTTAACCTTTTAAATAATGATAAAATATGAATCAATAAAACAACTGAAAATGTTCAAAGTGAAAAGTTCTATTCAACAAAGCACCTGTCCATGGAAAAGAACTTTCTAACATGTTAAGAACTTACTACTGGATAAGGGAGTGTGCAGGTGAAAAGCTATTTATTTTCATATTCTAGCTCTTTGGTGTGTTTATGTTCATAATCAGTTTTCAGGCAGTATCTCTCATACTTAAAATATACTGAAATTATTCCTGTTTATCTCTCTGCTTCCTATCTCTAGTTGCTATACTGACTTTCATACCCCGATTGGGGCAGCACTGAAGTTCATTTATACCCTTCATCCGATTTACAAGTCTGTCCACGATCCAACTTTTAGGTGCTTTTTGTTGTTGCTGTTCTAACAGTTGTACCATTAACAACCTGCATTTCATGTCAACCTTTATAACAGCATTTCTTTTTTCCTTTCTCTTGGGGGTGGGGGAAATATGTGTTACAGACCATTTTGAGAAGCCGTTATAGGAAGAAGTACCTATATGCATATAGAATGGTGTTTGTATGTAATTTTAAGGAGTTTAGAACCCGCCTCCCTAAAGCTCACCTGTTTTAATTCAGGTTAAAAATCTTGCTGTATACTTACTGTGTTTACAACATAGTAGACTTAAGGAATACAAATACAACATAACAGAAGACGTGAATTACAAGAAAAAGGCTTCTGGTAACCATATACCAATCAAAAATAAGAGGGTTTTATGTCTAAAGTATAAAATTCATAGCCAAAAGAAAAAAATAAAAGAAGCATGCCTAACTATTTAGGATAAAGATAACATTTGATAATGTTTTCAGGAATAACATGGAAGGAAGAAAATGAGAGAACAAATCGTCCTTTTCTTCTAAGTGGAATGACCATGACTATACAGGAGTTGGAAAAAGAGGATTTGAGGAACTACTCACTTTATGTAAAATATTTCATCTATCAACAGTGGTTTGTACTTGTGCTATAGAGTACCATGCTGATAAGAAATCCAAATGAAAAATCCTTTACAAATTCAAAAACTATATAAATATGAGTATGTACTTTCAAATAAGTATCATAAAACTCTCTTCCATTCTTGAGTTGCAAATACATCTTAATTTTGTTGTCACCTTAAATAACACTGTCCTTTGAAGGACAGTGCCATTTTAAAAGAGATTTAAAAGAATCTATTACAAAAAGATTAATCTCAAATTCCTCTGAAAGTATCTGCTGTGGATAAAAGCCTGTCTATTTTCAGAACACTGGTCTGGACTTTGGCCCTTAACCTTGCACATGTAGTCAAAAGTCCTATAAAACTGTCAACATGGCCTGCCATCTGCATCAAGGGTCATTTCTACACTTGAAATTATGTGTTATAACATGCAAACTAAAAACTTAAAAAACTAAGACATAAGGAATGTTGCTATCCTTTAGCAGCACCTGATTACTGAAAAATTTCAATACAAATTCATTGCAGAAATTTTAGAAAATGAAGAAAAGTATGATGATGATGATGAAGAACAATAACAGGAAGGGTGCTACATATCTCTTCTTGTTTGTTTTGCCTGAGCTAATCACTTGTCATATACATTATTTTACTTAATCTTAACAACTCTACGAGATAGATTTATTGTAAAAAATAAAAGAAGACCTATTTTTATCACAATCTTATAGACAAGGAATTTAAGACTATGAATGTTACATGTATTCACATAGCTAGTAGGCAACAGAGTCAGGAATTAAACTCAGATCTGATTTCAGAACCAGAGCTCTCATTCACTAACATATATTGCCCAATAAAGAAAAGTAAAATCATCTGTAATCCCACCAGCCAGATACAACCACTGCTAACGTGATCATTATCTCACCAATGCTACTTTCTCCTCTGACACCCAAACAATCCCAATTCTCTCCCTCTTCAGGCAACCGATGTTAGTTTGGGGTATTCTTCTGGACATTTTCCCCTTTGAATGTGTACTCATGTATCCATACAAATATATACTTAGTTTGTTAAATTATATAAGTAACATCGTGTTATATGTAACGTTGCTGTGATAGGAAATTGAGGCACAGAGACGTTATATGACATGCTTAAGATCACAGAACTAGTTAGGGGAAAATCATAATTGAAACACAATAAGACACATTTCATTAAAAATGACCCTAAACCTTTACACCTTGTTTTTCCTGATTGTTTAGAAAAACTTTAAAATCTTGTTTTATACACCTCAGGATCATCACTATAATAATAACAGAATTAGATAACATTTATAAGCATTTACTATAAAACAAGCATTGTGCTAAGTGCTCTAGATTTATTAATCTAAGGTTACCATTTCCATTTTTACAACTGAGGAAACAGGCTTAGACAGGTTAAGTGACTTGCCTAAAATCACACAGCTAATAACTAATGCTGTAGGTACAAAAGTCAGAGTGTAGGGTGAGCATGTTCCTTTATTTTGGGAATTGTTTTATTGAAATCACTGATATCAGTTGGTTACCCTAAAAAGAGAATACAGCCCTGTCTCATATGAAAAAACTGAATTTTCTACTTTTTAATTTAAGGGTCAGTCAAGGGGTGCTTATAGAATTTACACAGCAATAGAATTAGGGACAATGTATTTCTGGACTATACTGTGTCCACTTCAAGAGTTCAACAATAAATCCTGCTTGTGACCTTCCACAAATCACTTAAATTCTCTAGGCCTTAATTTCCCCACTGTAAGACGATTATCAAACACAATTCACTTGACCTCGCCTACTCTGGTAGTTCAGTTATATAACATCATCAATCATCTCCATGGTTCAGCTGCAGAACCAAAACATACTGTTAACTTGTAACTTTTCCTCAGGTTTTCTGCATATAACAAATCTGATTTGAGGAAGAGTAAAACAAATTAAGTATTCTAGAATCTAATGCTATGTAGACTGAATCCTTCAGTTTATTAGACAAATATTCTGGATCAACAGCCATATCCCATTGCAGCTTTCCCTAAACTTTGCAGACCAAATATCAACAACTTGCTCTGGTTTGATCCACAGTTTCCTTTTTCTTGTAGGACAACACTGAAAACTAGTCATGGGTACACAGATACCATGTACAAAAAGACAGATCAGGAAAAATATATGTCAATTTCTCAGACACAAAAGCTTTATTCTTCCCACCTAAAATACAGGTACCAAAAGGTTTAAGTTAAGATAATAAGGAAACATCCCCAATTACTCCTCAGAAGTCAACAGCAGAATGAACCCTATAGGTTTGTAAGCAGCCTCCAGCAGCCCTGTAACCCAGTTGGTTCTCCAAGTGTGGCACCTCAACCAGCAGCTTCACCATTAACTGAGAATTTGTTAGAGAAGTGAATTCTCAACCCACCCAGGCTTACTGAGTCAGAAATTCTGGGGGTGGGTCTTGCAATCTGTATTTGAACAAGTCCTCCAGGTAATTCTTGAAGCATGCTAAAATTTGAGAACCATTGCTCATTTAACCTTTAGCTTAGGACTGTTGCCTCTGTCTGATATACTATTTTCCTAAATCTGCATGTGATAATGAATAAAGCAGGTGGACAGGAAGATATCAGATCACTAGCTTTAACTGCACTATTATGCATGAGTATACAATAAAATATGATCATTATTTGGTTAATATATCCTATGCAAGAGAAATTCAAAGAGGATGGATTATTTGTTTGCTTTATGAGTCTACTAAATTCATTTGTTTATTGTTAATTTTTGGTACTATGTAGAAGATAATAGCTTCAACCCTCAAGTCACTAATCTTATCTCAGTAGAAACTTATTTCCACAGAGCTTAATAACTTTACTATAAAAGAACAAATCATTAAAAAGTTTCTGTGCCTTAAATCTATTTCAGATAAGAAAAGGAGAGACTGCAGTGTATGGCAATTAACATTTTGGCAACATGTTTTAGTTTCTTCCCGGTTTTCTGAAAATCTTAACTGAGGTTTAGTTTGGTTCAATTCCAATTCAGCAAAGCCTCCTGCTTGTGGAAAATATACGTAAGTAATAACACGGACAAGATTTTTCACAGTGATTCAGCATTGGCAATTTAACCAACAGCAGCTACCTTGCTTCTTGACAATAACAAAAGCTAGATTAGATTAAGGATGTCAGATGGACAATCAGGAAGTGAAAGATTAGTCTCCCTACAATCATTCTGATTTGCAAATCTGGAAAAGAAAAGGCCCCTGATAGGGTTTCTCTTCCAAAACTCAATGCAGGAATAGAGAATTAGTGCATTTATTTATTTTACTTTATCACACTAAAATTTGCATAATGAAATGCAGAGCGTAATATTCCATTGACAGTACCTCAAAACATGAAAAAAATTTTGCTCCTTTTAGAAATAGAAATAGAAAAGAAAATAGAAAGAAATAGAAAGAAATAGAAAAGCTATTCCTAACACATATCTGCGATTGATTTAAATTGAATAGTCATTTACAACAGTGGATGAAGCCCAAGTTTCTGCAACCTGCAAGTGAAATCCCCGAGGTCTTTCAATATTCAAAACTGATTCATAGCATCAAATGTCTCTGATTAGGTTTGGCTCAAGTTTTTGCCTACTGTCTTTTCTTAAAACATGTCTTATTTGGCTTCAGAGGTATAGTATCCTGCTATTTCAGATTACAGCTACTGATAACTTCCCTAGAACTAGAAATCACCTTATTCTGCTGATCTGTAATGCTGTAAATATGTAGTAGTTGCATCCACTGTGCAATTTTAATGAGCAGGAATTAACAAAAGACCTAAAACCAAGTCTTGTAAAGTTTTTTACTGAAGCTCTGATCTGTATACTCAACTAGAGCTGTGAACATTTCTGACACAGCTCTACAGACTCACTGTAGAGTGAGTGTAAAGGATGTTGCCAGGCAACTCGTCTAAGTTTGGAAGAATCTAAGCCTTGATAATGAGTCTGTCTCAGGTTTGCTCCCACACAAGAAGGGTTTTAGTGAACTCCCACATGTGCTTACAGGCCATTCATGAGAAGAGGTATTTCTAACAGTGAGCATCCAGGAGTCCAAATCAGGAACCTATAATGTTTCTTTTTTAATTCAAGTATGATGTTTCCAACATCACAACTATTTTCTGTAACTGTCCAGAAAACCAACAGGGATTAGGCAAAAAAGGTCACATGCAAAGGGCCAGTGTTGAATGAACATTTTTATTCACACTTGAACGTTCCTGATTGCACGTGGCCAAAGCAAAATTTCAAGTATCTCAGATCACAAAAATCACCCTGAAAACGTATCTACTGAATTATTTTAATTCTTTTGAAAATTATCTTTGAAGCTGTTTTCAATACTTACATAATTATATCAAAAAGGATGTTCAGTAAAAACAGTGCTAGTGAGGAGAATATGCAATCACAGTTGCAAAAGAGGTAGCAGCTATGTTTTTATGAATAATATACGTGCAAAACACTGCTCTGCTTGATGGGCCTGATCCAAACCTCCCTCTTTCAAAGCAGATACTTTGCATGCATGCTTACCAGGGCAGTATGCATCCACGTCCAGTTTCTGAGCTGAAGTGAGGGTTGGTGAGCCAAGCTCGGATTCTGGAATTCGTGGGCTCTCAACAAACTTTGCCTTCCTCAGAGGGGCTAAGGACAAAAAAGAGAGACAGAGAGAGAGAGCGAGAGAAAAAAAAAAAGAGAGAGGAAAATAGAAAGGAAGGAAGAAAGAAAAAGGAAAGAGAAACAGAGGGAAAGAGAAAGGAAAGAGAAACATAGAGGGGTCATGAGTAAGGGGAACAGCAGGCAACAGATGGAAGCACTTAAATGAACGACACACTCTGTCAGACTCAGATCAGGTTACCCTATTTTTTTTGTGCCAGAAAAAAAAATTAACTGCATTCTACATAGAGGAGATGGGTCTTGTTAAAAAGTCACTGCAAACTGGAAAAGCTAAAATCTAATAATCGAAACTATGAGCATAAGTTGTAACTGTCTATCACCTTTAGCTATTTTCTCTCTCCTTATAAAGCAAGAGCTTTCTTATTTTGTCTTCCTTTGCCGTTAAATACAGGTATTGACTGAGTAAAGTATAGGACTAAGTGTTAAAATTTTGTTTATAATAATTGCAATCAAGTCTTCTTTATCTAGAAATAACTATTACATAATACTGGGTTGTGATAAATACCTTAAGTAAGATTAATCTATTGATATTTAGCTTAACAAGGAAATCAATTATCTAACCGCTCAGCTGTTAGGTAAGAAGTCAAAACTGCTAGTGGACTAAAATATTAACTAGGCCATGCCAGTTTACAACTGGATGCTAAAGATAAAGAGATGTGATTTAGTTACAAATATAATCATGAGGTCTATGGAACAGTAATATTGCATGCCATGGAAAACATTCATTCTTGTAAGAAATGAATGAATGAAAAAAGTATAATTCATGAATTGAAAGTTTTCATATTAAAAGCTCATATAAATTTTATGTAATGGTTTTAGGGGGAAAAGTTAAGGAACATTATTGATATACCTTTAAATAATCAGTTAAATATAATAAAAGTTATAATTATGAAGACTGCTTTGGTACTTTTAAACTGAGTTCTATTAAATAAACTGTAATAGGGTGAAAGTGCTTAGCATAATACTGGTGCAAAAGTAACGGCTGAATCTGAAATTGACTTGTATGCATTACACATTATATCATAACTATAGGTGTCCCAGACATGTGAGTGCTTAAGATCACATTACTTTTTTCAAAAGTTTCTACATGTTCTTCAAAATCCTCATCCATTACTGATTCACAGGGGGATTTTAAGTTATTCCTAAAAGACCCTGTAAAAAGTAATATAGAACTTTGTCATTACAATGACCAGAATTCTCCTCTATTTTCTTTGGAGAACAAAAATATAAAGTTTTTAAAAAATAGAAAATATTTTTGATATGTGCCAATACTCAAAACCTGCAGTCAACTAAACCACACTTTAAATCTTAAGGCATGTATGTATATTTTAAGTGTATGTTAAAAAAAACAAATTAAAGCCTTACTGTCTCCATGGCAACAAAGGCTAAGGGTGCTAACAGTATGGTCCTCTGCCAAAAGTAAGCTCTGGAATAGCAGAACTCTCACCTCTGATGACAGGTGAAACTTGAGCCTATTTTTAAAAATCACTATCACAAACGAAGATCTCAAATGATTTGTATGCAAATCTGCAGGCTACTCATAGCCAATATTAGAATCTCTTTCACTCTAATCTCACCAATTCGAAAATAATGAAACATTTTATTTATCCAATATTGCTTTGTATAGGAGAAATTATTATAATTTAATTCTTAAATCTCTTAAGTCCTTTACTAGAATTTTATTATTCTATTTTATCATGGCAGTAGAATAATTATTTTACCTGCTGAGTTCTGACAAAGACAGCCCTGGTCCCTGTTCAAGGGACTCTATACATCTAAAAAATCTTAATAACAATTTTTATAATGAAATTTGGGGCCAGTAGACAGACAGAAATCAGCAACTTAGGGTAGATATGTAAGAAAGAAACTGAAAGATGGCAGGAGAAATTGAGGGAGGTATGAAGAACGTATTAAGAATTATGAGATGGAGTCAAGGGGGAAAATCAGGATCCTAGAGATCTGTGAAACTCAACACCATGCAGACTTCTCTCTTTTCCCTTCTCAGGGAATCCCAACTGTTACCTTTATAGCTCATAGTGGACATTTAATTCTGTTTTTCTACCTTCACCTCTTAACTGTGATCCATGGGACACTGTACATGTCTAATAATGAATTTTCATTATTCTATAAGGTAGATAATAATGTCACTCTCAGTCAAATTACAGAAAACTAGTATTACCTGTAAGTCAGTCACACAGAGGAGGTACAATCACAGGCATGACAGATTGTCCAATAGTCTTAACACTACTTGATGGAGAACATAACAGGTCAACATGGAAGATGGGACACAGTATTTCATTTGGAAGCCTAGAATTCCAATATATTTTATTGTAAAATAAATGGCATATAAGATTAATCAGATGGGTAAAAGAAATCTTTGTCAAAAGGGTTTACCAGATAGTTTTTTTAAAAAGTGGTTGAAATGAGATGGGTAGGGGACTCTAAAACCAAACCAGGTATTTTCTTATGATATGAGAGACAACAGGAAACTACTACCAACAATGGGAATATGATTCTTATGCTGTAAGAGACTTGAGTTTGGGAATCTGGAAGAGTTGAGAGGAGGATGCATACTGGTTAAGAATATGGGTTTAGTCATTTCAAAGATTCAGGTTGTACAGTAATGAGGGGCTGGATAAGAGAGACACGGTAATACAGTAATGAGGGACTGGATAAGAGAGGAATGAAGAGCCTGAGCCCTGAAACCAGAAAGCCTAAGTTAGATCCCATCTCTTCCACTTTTTCCTAGCAGTGAGAATTTTTCTGTGCCTAAGTTTCTTCATCAGTTACTTGGAGCTAATAACAGCAGCTACACCATGGGGGAGTTGTTAAGGATTACACTGATTAATTCAAATAAAATGCTCAGAACAGCACCTAGAACAGAATAACTCCTCTATAAATGTTAGCTGTTTTTATCATTGTTTCTGCTGTTGTTGTCATCATCGTCACCGTCACAGATGCAGCACTATTTGGAAAGTCTGAATTGTGTGTGTGAGGGGGTAAAGCAAAGACCTTTAAGATGGCATGGGGGAATGACAAAAATGGTGATATTACCAATTTTGTTTTTAAAATTGAGAAGGGAATAATGTTGAAGAAAACATGTTATACCTTAGAAGGTGGTAGAATGCCCAAATCAAAGTGGTCTAGGTTATACAATGAGAAATATGTGGGTACATAAAGAAAGCTAAACACTATGATTTAGACCACTGGTTCTCAAACTGTGGTGCCTGGACCAGCAGCATAGCATCATCTGGGAGTTGGTTAAAAATGCAGCTGATCAGGGCTTCCCTGGTGGCGCAGTGGTTGAGAGTCCGCCTGCCGATGCAGGGGACACGGGTTCGTTCCCCGGTCCGGGAAGATCCCACATGCCGCGGAGCGGCTGGGCCCGTGAGCCATGGCCGCTGAGCCTGCGCGTCCAGAGCCTGTGCTCTGCAACGGGAGAGGCCACAACAGTGAGAGGCCCGCGTAAAGAAAAAAAAAAAAAAAAAAAAAAAAAAAAAAAAAAAAAAAAATGCAGCTGATCAGACCCCATGTCAAATCAGCTGATGATCAGAAACTCAAGAGGGTACAGTCCCAGCAATCTGTGCTTAGCAAGCCCTCCAAGTGATTCTGAAGCACACTGAAGTTTGTAGACACTGAATTAGAGAGAGAGAGATCTATAAATACCTCATGAAAACAGATCATTAAAAGGCCTTTTCTAAGAAAAAAGTTGAAAGAAAACAGAAATCAAGGCCTCATCTCCGAAAGAATTAATGTCTATCGTGAAAGTTAGGATTTCTTCTCAGTCACTCTTTTAGCAATATAACTCTTGTGTTATGGTTTTTTTTTTTAAACAGTTCCAAGTAATAAAGTATCCATTATTTGGGGCCTATTTTGAAGAGAGACCAAATATGTCTGTACTCACTAATTCTTACCAAGATCATTGAGGGGTGGAGGACGGGGTAATAAGAGCACTCAGATATATCACAAAGAAATGTTAATGGTGAAAGAGAAAATCCACCTATGAAGATCCTCTGTAAACTGAGATGCTATAGATGATGCTGAAGCACACCTCATTCAAGCAATTACAAAGGCATTAAAATATAAATTTTAATAACTATTGAAATATTTGTCTTTGATAAAAGTTTCATAGCAAAGGGGAATTTTTAGGGATAAACTGTCACAAGACTCAGATACTCATGGAAGAATGGTATGGAGGCAGATAAAATAAAGCAAGGACCAGGAAAATGAGAACTGAAGGATAAATATAAAGATGTGCAGAACATAAAGTACCAAGAAAGTACTTTCACAAAGTTGGTTTTGAGATTAAAAGCATATTCAGTAAGCTTCATCTAAAAACAAATTCACTGTCAAATGAATATGGTTTCTACTAAATGTGAAAGGAGGGTAAAATGATTTTAGCTATAGGCAAGAAAAAGAAATACAAGGCACCCAAGTTAGAAAGGAAGAAGTAAAATTATCTTTGTTCTCAGATGACACAATCTTAAATGTAGAAAATCCTAAAGATTCCACTAATAAATGAACTCAGCAAAGTTGCAGGATACAAAATCAATACACTAACAATGAACAATCTGAAAAAGAAATTAAGAAAACAATTCAATTTAAAATAACAACAAAAAGAATACTTAGGAATAAATTTAATCAAGGAAGCTAAAGACTTGGAACACTGAAACTACAAAATGTTGCTGAAAGAAATTAAAGACACAAATAAATGGAAGGATAACCCTTGTTCACAAACTGGAAGACTTAATATTGTTAAGATAGCAATACTACCCAAAGTGATCCATAGATTCAATGCAATCCCTATCAAAATCCCAATGACACTTTTTGCATAAATAGAAAAACTCATCCTAAAATTCATATGGGTCTCAAGGAACCCTGAATAGCCAGAATAATCTTAAAAAGAATGAAGTTGGAGATCTTAAACTTCATGATTTCAAAACTTACTATAAAGCTACAGAATTTAAACAGTGTGGTACTGGCATAAGGACAGACATCTAGACAGTGGAACAGAATAGAGATTCCAGAAATAAAAAATTTGTCAAATGATTTGACAAATGTACCAAGACCGTTTAATGAGGAAAGGACAGTCTTTTCAATAAATGTCGTTGGGAAACTTGGATATGTGTATGCAAAAGAATGAAGTTGGACCCTTATCTTATACCATATACAAAAATTAACTCAAAATGGGTCAAAAACCTGAATGTAAATTAAAGTTATAAAATCCTTAGAAGAAAACATAGGAGAAAAAGATCTGAACTACAGAATTGTTAACAAAATAGAGAGAAACAGTGGAAAATTTATCTGGAAAGAGAAAACTGTATTTTTAAAAGTTTTGGGCTTCCCTGGTGGCGCAGTGGTTGAGAGTCCGCCTGCCGATGCAGGGGACGCGGGTTCGTGCCCCGGTCCGGGAAGATCCCACATGCCGCGGAGCAGCTGGGCCCGTGAGCCATGGCAGCTGAGCCTGCATGTCCGGAGCCTGTGCTCCACAATGGGAGAGGCCGCAACAGTGAGAGGCCCATGTACCGCAAAAAAAAAAAAAAAAGTTTTTAACAGAGCTTTCATAGGCAGAATCTTAGGACATTCATAAAATTTTCGTTCCTAAACGTTTGTTAGAAAATAAACCTTTCAGTAACAATGGATTTCCTGGAGTGGGGGTGGGAAAAAGGGGTAAAAGGAGAGAGATTATTTGAGAAATTATTTATTTCCTCCTTCTTAACCCCCAATCTATGGTGGGTTTAAAATCGGGAAATAGGTGGTAACAGCATCCTTCCAATTTATCTAATATCCTGATTGCTTGTCATAATTGTGCTTAAATGGTGACATAAACCACACCTTGAAGAAAGAAAGAATGCCAAGGAGCTTTTCTTTTTTAGTTATGCACCAATAAACAAATGAATCCCCCAAAATAGAGGGAACAAAAACTAAAAAAAACTGAGAAAGAAAAACCAATAGAATTTGACAATTTGACACATGCTAGATGTAAGTGAAACACAGGTAAAGAGAAAACTATAATTAATATAGTTCCCCATTTTTTGCAAGGAGAAAGTATCCATCTATAGAAAAGAAAAAACATATAAAACAAATGAACACCCTCAGATGCAACCCAGAAAGAGGAAATTAAAACGTGACATGACAGTCTTTATCAAATAATGGCTAGTCTACTACAGAAAGAGTTTCCGACTCATTATAATGAAAAATAAAACTTTGCTGCTCTAACAAATAACAAAATTAACATAAAGCTGGCAAAGTATTTTTCTGGTTCTCTTTTCTCTATAAAAGTATTAAAAAATGAAGTATATGTTTTACACATTTCTCTTTACCCTGCTTCTTCCCCAAATACCATGTGGTACCTTCTTTAGTCTCCCCACTTTCCAGACTCTAAGCTACAAATGAAAATTGTTGCATGTTGTTTTACACCCATACTATGCAGTGAAGTATCAAATAATTAGAATGCATTTATTTTAAATCTAAATATATATTAGTATAGCTAGAAATACAATATGCATATTTATTCTTGACAACAGACTATTAGAGATCTGATGTCTTTGAAACCTATACAAATATAAGTGAAATATGAAATGTGTGCAGTGTGGCAAAGTCAACTACGTTTACCAATATAAATATCAGTTAGTGTGTGGTCACTAGTTATCCCTGGATAACTAATGGGTGGGCTCGCCTGTGAACATTTCCTATCTCCTCTGATCACAGTGAACAGCTTTATAAAGAAGGAATCCAGAATTCATTTTATTTGAGCAAAAAAGCAACATTGCATAGTTTTACCGTTTCCAAAACTAACAGCAACTACATCTACTTTTTTTTTTTAATTGAAAGGTAGCTGATCAGCATCAACTTACAGCATTATGGTCCCACTGAAAGTAAGGACTGAAAAGAAGGTCCCACTTGAACATAACACAAAGAATACAGAAGCTATCCAAGTACAGAGAAATTTAGCAATTTGAATATCAGAATAAGTTCTTTTAAAGTACCTATCACCTAAAAACTTTAACACTAACTTCCTAATAATGAAAACAAAACAAAAAACTCTGAAGAAACAAAACCCAAATAACTGAAATGACATTAATAATTTTAAATTTATAAAGAGTTCAATAAAGTATGGAACAACTATTCACTAACAGTGACACAGCAAACTGCTACAGATAAATAACAGTAAATGGAACTTGAGATAGTACATTGGTATATTTATTTATTTACAAGTAACAACTTCAAAGCAATAGGATGCCTCAAATACATTCATAAAGCTGTCTATCGACCAAAATATAGAGGTTGCGAGATCAGTGCTAAATTGTTTTTTAGTACTTTCTTCTTCAGAAGTTATAGCTGTGAGGTATAAATTTATATATAAACACATATAGCTGAAAACTCTAACATGAATCTAATTTCTTCCTATTTAATTTTTTCATCTTTAAGGTACCCCTTACTTAAATAATCTTGTAAAAAAAATACAACATAACAAAGGCACCTCCTCTACTACAGATGCTAATAGGTAATAAAAATGGAGGCATCAGAATACATTTTAGGGATTATCATAATCATCTGACAGGATTAGGATACTTCACTAACATGAAAATTCATATTTACTCAAAACTTAAATTTAATCCTAAATGAAAGTTTTACATATAAATACTGATACTTTTAAAGTGAGAATTCTTTTTGTTAAAAAACTGCATACAACCATTTGTAAACCAATTCCATACAAAAAATTCCATAAGAGCTCTTCCATTCAATTCAATAAATGCTACTGTGTTCCTACCATGTGCAAAGCGCAGAACTAGACACTTCAGGGGATTCAAACATGATTAAGGCAGTCTCTGACCTGAAGGAATGCAACAATGGGATAAGACAGAACAAGAACAGCTATGATAAGAAGCAGAGAAAGTGCCATGAAAACAGTACAAAACAGAAGCTATAGTGTTTAAAGAAGAGAAAAATGTACATATCTTCCTCAACTTATGATGGGGTTATATCTTGATAAACTCACTGTAAGTTGAAAATATCCAAAGTTGTAAATGCATTTAATACACCTAACCTACCAAACATCATAACTTAGCCTAGCCTACCTTGAATTTGCTCAGAACACTTACATTAGCATACAGCTGGGCAAAGTCATCTAACACAAAGCCTATTTTATAATACCGTGTTGAGTACCTCATGTATTTATTGAATACCATACTGAAAGTGAAAAGCAGAATGGATGTTTGAGTAGAGAATGGTCCTAAGTGCACCAGTAGTTTACCCTCATGATTGCCTGGCTACTGGGAGCTTTGGCTGCTGCTGCCCAGCATGGCAAATGCATATCATACTACATATTGCTAGCCCAAGAAAATACCAAAATTCAACGTTCAAGGTATGGTTTCTATTAAATGTATATTGCTTTTGCATCATTATAAAGCTGAAAAATCTTAAATAAAACCATCATAAATCAGGGGAGCAACTCTACTTCAGAATGTCTCCCAATTCAGTATGAAGTTTAATAAATATAATTAATTTTCTATTAAAATCAAAATTACAAGGTTAATTTAAGAAGCTAATTTTGAGAGAATTACTAATCTTGCTAATTCACCTTTTTTAAAGTTTCAATGAAGAGTTTTATGGTTACAATAGTTGAAAAGGTACTAGGGGAAAAAATGCTCAGCATATGTTTTTAAAAAGTTGAAAAAGAACAAACTAAACCTAAAATCAAGCAGAAAAAGGAAATAATAAAGATTAGAGCAGAAGCATTAAATAGTAAATAAAAAAATTGAGGACTGAAATGAAATCAGAATTTAATTCTTTGAAAAGAACAAAATGAAAAAGTCTTTAAAAATGGGCAGAAGAACTGAATAGACATTTTTCCAAAGAGGAAATGCAGATGGCCAACAGACACATGAAAAAGATGCTCAACACTGCTTATCATCAGGGAAATGTAAATCAGAACCATAAAGAGATATCACCTCGTACCTGTCAGAATGGCCATCAACAAAAAGAACACAAATACGGCTTCCCTGGTGGTGCAGTGGTTGAGAGTCCGCCTGCCGATGCAGGGGGCGCAGGTTCGTGCCCCGGTCCGGGAGGATCCCACGTGCCACAGAGCGGCTGGGCCCGTGAGCCATGGCTGCTGAGCCTGAGCGTCCGGAGCCTGTGCTCCGCAACGGGAGAGGCCACAACAGTGAGAGGCCCGTGTACCGCAAAAAAAAAAAAAAAAAAAAAGAACACAAATAACAAATGTTGGTGACGATGTGGAGAAAAGGGAACCTTTGTACACTGTTGGTAGGAATGTAAATTGGTGCAGCCACTGTCAAAAACAGTATGGAGATTTCTCAAAAAACTAAAAATAGAACTACCATATGCCCCAGCGACTTACTCCTAGGTATATATCAAAAAAAACCCCGAAAAAACTAATTTGAAAAGATACATGCATCCCAATGGTCCTAGCAGCATTATTTACAATTGCCAAGATACGGAAGCAAACTAAATATCCATCGACAGATGAACGGATAAGGATGTGGTGCAGGCGCGCGCGCACACACACACACACACACACACACACACACACACACACACACACACACCCCAGAATACTACTCAGCCGTAAAAAAGAATGAAATTTTGCCACTAGCAGCAACATGGATAGACTTGGAGGGCAATATGCTAAGTGATATAAGTCAGAGAGAGAAAGAAAAATACTGCATGATATCACTTATATGTGGAATCTAAAAAATACAACAAACTAGTGAATATAATGAAAAAGAAGCAGACTCACAAATATAGAGAACTAGTGGTTACCAGTGGGGAGAGGGAAGGAGGGAGGGGCAAAAAAGGGGTAAGGGACTAAGAAGTACAAACTATTAGGTATAAAATAAGCTACAAGGGTATATTGTACAAGACAGGGAATACAGCCATTATTTTATAATAACAATAAATGGAGCATAACCTTTAAAAATTGTGACTCTATTAGATACCTGTTAACTTATATAATATTGTACAGCAACTATACTTCAATAAACAAACAAAAAAGATGCACTGTATTTTAAAGTTACATACAATTTTCAGATTTTACAAAAATAAAAGGATTTATACCTAAAAAAAAAAAAATTTAAAAATCTTAAACCAGACTGACCAAGAAAAAACAGCAAAGACACAAATTACTAAAACTTACGAATGAAAGAGAGGACACTGCTATCAACTCTACAGAAATGAAACAGATTATAAGAGAATGTTATGAACAACTTTATGCCAACAAATTAGACAGTTTAGATGAAATGGACAAGTTCCTGACACAAATGATCAAAATTGATGCATTAAAAAATGGAAAATCTGAATAGACTATTACATGTAAGGAAATTGAATTAGTAATTTAACATCTTCCCATAAAGAAAAACCCAATCCTAGTTGGCCTCACTGGTGAATTCTACCAAATATTTAAAGAAGAAATAAGAGCATGCTTTTACAAACTCTATCAGAAAATTAGGAAAGAAGTTGGGACAGGAGCAAGAGACCTAGAAAAACAGGTTAGTTTGGGTACATGTGGCTAGATTTTGTATCAACAGTCTACAAGAAATCTGTAGTGATATTTATTTATGAATTTAGTTTATTCATATTTAGCTTAAGCACTTAAATATCATCACATTTTTGCCTTGTTTTAAAAATTAGTTAATATGACACCATTTTAAGTTTTATCAAATAAAAAAGTTTAAAAACTAAGCTTTTTCCAATATTACATCTATTGATAATAGTTTTCTTATAAAGCTTTATAAAAAATTATAATTTTGCTCTGATCTTATTTGTACTTATAAGTACAAAAAAATCTTGTAGAAAGAGCATTCCAATAGTAGAAAAATATGCTTAAATTTTGTTTTAGAAAGATCAGTGGGAAGGGTAATTCTGTTTGAGACTTGTATAGCCTCTTTTGTTAGTGAAACTAACTTCTTGCTGGAGCCTAATTCTAATGCTGGGTACATAGCTCTAAAAACAAAATATCTCACTTTCAAAAAGTTATGCAACAACCAATAGAACAACAGCTAACACCTGTATAACAGTTTACCTAACTCATTCAATGTTCATACTTTTCCATGATGAACACATTAACCTTGTTTTGCAGATGGGAAAATAGAATCAAAAGATCTCTTGCCCAAGATCACAGTATTCAAGTGGTAGATTACAGACTTCTGATTCAGAATATTATTTCATTCACAATATAGTTCTTCAAAAGGTGGCACTCATTTTAGGAAGAGATGATTTTACACAATCTATAAAAGTGGCAGTACATTGAATTACACAGTATGGTAGACTTTACTAGTGCCTACCAGCATCCTGCAGCCTCCATTCCTTTCTAGGCACAGGGATGACTACAACTGCCAGCTCCTGTGACGTTTAGGAAGGACTATGTGCCTAGTTCTGGCTTAGGAAATAAGAGCAGAGGTGACACAGTCCCTGAATTATTTTACAGTCCGTTTCTTCCTCTGGCACAAAAATCACAGACAGGTATCACGTTGAGATGGTTGGAGACACAAGATTGAAGCAGCCTGGGTTACTGTGTTATTGCATAAAGGACAGCTGTCCTGGAAAGTTGCCCGGGCTTGCTGGATAAACTAGAAATAGACCTTTGTTGTTATTAAGCCACTGAGATTTTTTTGCGGTACGGAGCCTCTCACTGTTGTGGCCTCTCCCGTTGCGGAGCACAGGCTCCGGACGCGCAGGCTCAGCGGCCATGGCTCACGGTCCCAGCCACTCCGCAGCATGTGGGATCCTCCCAGACCGGGGCACGAACCCGTGTCCCCTGCATCGGCAGGTGGACTCTCAACCACTGTGCCACCAGGGAAGCCCAGCCACTGTGATTTTTAAGGTTCTTTGTTATGACAGTATAGTCTAGCCTATTCTGACTAATGAAATAGCTACAATGTTATTCCCTTTCCAATTATCTTTCAATCCTTCTGAATATGTCAAGAAGAAAAATGTAATGTAGTGCTAATACTAGCTAATCCTCCTTTTTAACAAAGAGGGAGAAGAGTTTAGCTTCAGAGCCATGTGAAAGTATTTAGCTAGAATGAATGTTCTGGTTAATCTTATAGTTATAGCATGTGATACTGATTTTCCAGTTTGACCAGTAATATAGTTTCTTTTAAAGTAAATTTATTTAAATAAAAACATGAAATTCAAAGAAAACATTAGATTAAAAAAGGTTAAGAGGAGATGTGGCGAGAACATGAAGATGCTCTGCCAGTGAATGAAACTTCAGACAGTGCACTGTACCAAACTGTAGCTCAGCAGGGTAGCTCTTGATCTGTTTCCAATTCATTCTACGTTGAGTTGTTAGCAAACTATTTAGGCAGCTACATTTAAATTGGCATCCAGCATGAAGGGATGGATAGAACTGATAAAATATTTTGGTAATATGAACCATCTGTAACAGTCATGACTGGGATATTGTTTAGGCATTAAAGATAAAAGAATCAGGAGACAACAGTTGTAAATGGTGAGAATAAATTAATAACTTAAAAAAAGACTTATATGAATAGATTTATGGTCGTTTGAGCAATCTAGTCATTTGATTAAATAATCAGAGCAGGTGCCTCTTTAAATTTTTTGCCATCTTTTCAGGAGGGCCAATCCAATTCCACATACTTGTAATAGCCACTGATGGCACCGTCAGAGGTCAAAAGTGGGGAAAGAGGAAGCATAGACTGAATCAGCTGCACATACAATACACAAACTCTGAAGAACCTACATACAGGGTTATATTGTGGCATCCTTAGACAAGTGTGGTCTGTCAATATAGAAAAAGCTTTAGTGACTTTATTAAACTGAGAATAAACCATCAGGTTGTTCTTAGAGGTAAACAGGTGATTAGAGGGTTCTAACACTATAGTTTCAAAATTGTGCTACCGCACTTCATAATATGTAAAGGGTCTCATATGCTCACTCACCATACTTGCCACAGAAAGAAAAACCCTTGAAAAATTTGCCTCTTGTCATGAAGAAAGAGAAAAGGAAATATAGAGAAGATAGAGAAGAGAAAAGTATTTTATTTCAGGGAGATAGTAGGAAGGATACAGATTGACAGGGATAATGGGACAGGATATGGGAAGTACATAGATTAAAGCAGCCCTTCCCATAGTTCAAGAAGACTAAGAGCCAGCACCAGAGCCCAAAGGAAGGGAGGTGTTTTCATCTTAATCAACTACTGTACATGCAAACTGGCTGGTAAAGACTTAAGTCTCTCAAGCTCACTTTTAGACTTATGTATTCATAAAAATTATGGTCCTCTCCTATAGACATATAACCACAGTTATAGGACAATCATGGTTCTTCTTTGTATTAGGGTAAACCAAGAGCCAAAACAAACAACCCTAAAATCTCAGTGGCTTAAGACAACAGAATAGAGTTCTCATTCAATATGGATGCTCAGTAAGAAGCGTCTTATCTTACAGTCTCAGAGTTTTCTGGTGTATTCTATTCATCAAGCTAAAGACCAGGGGAAAAAGGGAAGAACTGCATATGTGAAGTTTTTACAGCCCAGTCTGGAATTGGCATATATTATTTCCACTCATATTATTCAAAATTCAGTCACAGGACACACTGATCTGCAAAGAAGGCTGGGATATATCGTTTACCTGTGTGTGCAGGAGGAAAGGAGAATAGGTTTTGGAGAACGCATAGTATTCTTTGCCACATTCTACAAAGCAGCTTTGAAATTCATACAAGTTAGATGGGACTTTGTTCATTAGTGGAACTAATGAACAAAGCAGCAAATTCTATATAAACAGCCCCTTTCTTTTATTTTTTTTAAATTAATTTTTATTGGAGTATATGGCTTTACAATGTTGTGTTAGTTTCTACTTTACAGAATCAGCTGTAGTGAATCAGCTCTACGTATACATATATCCCCTCTTTTTGGGATTTCCTTCCCATTTAGGTCACCACAGAGCACTGAGTACAGTTCCCTGTGCTATACAGTAGGTTCTCATTAGTTATCTATTTTATACATAGTATCAATAGTGTATATATGTCAATCCCAATCTCCCAATTCATCCCACCCCCCTTTCTTTTAAATGGGCTGAACATACATCACCAAGAATTAGGAGCAGCCTAAATCTATACAATTATTTTTATTCAAGTATAATGCTTTAGACTACGGTGCCTAGAATGGTGTCCGCATGTGGTACCTGGTTAATGATTATTTGCTAATGAAGAGTATATAGTAGAAAATCAAAGCAAAGCCAGGCATTAAAAATAATAGTTTTAATAAAAGGAATGTCTTAAAAAGTGAGCTTTAAAAAGCACTTGTGGAAATGTTTATTGCAGCACTACTTACAATAGCCAGGACATGGAAGCAACCTAAGTGTCCATCAACAGATGAATGGATAAAGAAGATGTGACACATATATACAATGGAATATTACTCAGCCATAAAAAGAAACGAAACTGAGTTATTTGTAGTGAGGTAGACGGACCTAGAGTCTGTCATACAGAGTGACGTAAGTCAGAAAGAGAAAAACAAATACCATATGCTAACACATATATATGGAATCTTAAAAAAAAAAAAAAAAAGGTTCTGAAGAACCTAGAGGTAGGATAGGAATAAAGACCCAGACGTAGAGAATGGACTTGAGGACACGGGGAGGGGGAAGGGTAAGCTGGGACGAAGTGAGAGAGTGCCAGGACTTATATATACTACCAAATCTAAAATAGACAGTTGGTGGGAAGCAGCTGCATAGCACAGGGAGATCAGCTCAGTGCTTTGTGACCACCTAGAGGGGTGGGATAGGGAGAGTGGGAGGGAGACGCAAGAGGGAGGAGATATGGGGATATGTGTATATGTATAGATGATTCACTTTGTTATAAAGCAGAAACTAACACACCATTGTAAAGCAATTATACTCCAATAAGGATGTTTAAAAAAAAGGTTCTGATGAACCTAGGGGCAGGACAGGAATAAAGACGCAGATGTAGAGAATGGACTTGAGGACACGGGGAAGGGGAAGAGTAAGCTGGGATGAAGTGAGAGAGTTGCACTGACATATATACACTACCAAATGTAAAATAGATAGCTAGTGGGAAGCAGTTGCATAGCACAGGGAGATCAGCTCGGTGCTTTGTGACCACCTAGAGGGGTGGGATAGGGAGGGTGGGAGGGAGATGCAAGAGGGAGGGGATATGGGGATATATGTATACATATAGCTGATTCATTTTGTTATATACAGAAGCTAACACAACACTGTAAAGCAATTATACTCCAATAAAGATGTAAAAATAAATAAATAAATAAAATTCTGTAAATCATGTGCATTAAAAAAAAGCACTCGTGGATAATATAAATGTTAATCACTGAGGGCTTCCCTGGTGGCACAGCAGTTAAGAATCCTCCTGTCAATGCAGGGGACACGGGTTTGAGCCCTGGTCCAGGAAGATCCCACATGCTGAGGAGCAACTAAGCCTGTGCGCCACAACTACTGAGCCTGCACGCCTAGAACCCGTGCTCCGAAACAAGAGAAGCCACCACATGAGAAGCCCGTGCACCGCAATGAAAAGTAGCCCCTGTTCACCGAAACTAGAGAAAAGCCCGCACGCAGCAAGGAAGACCTAACGCAGACAAAAATAAATGAATGAATGAATGAATGAATGGATGAATGAATCATCTCACTGAGAGACTTAGACTTCCAGAAAACAAACATTGTATAAATCATCATTATAATTAGACTATAATTATTTAACTTCGGCTTTATTTTCCATAAAAATTATCCAACAAAATATGCTGAGAACATAATCGAGTTAAAAGGGAAACACTACAAAAGAAACTTTGGCTGTGTCCAAGCTCTTCCACATTCAGGGCTATTTGAAGGATGCATCAACAAAGGAAGTCAACATCCTCTTTATTCTTGACTTTCACCAGGAAAGCTAAGCAGCTGCTTTCTGACCCTCCAAGGCATATCAGTCACTGGCTGATCAGTCTGATCTTTTTGAGCCTTATTTTAAAAGCTTTGTTTAGGCAGGTCTGCAGTAACCTTTTACTCAAAAGATGTTTAGCCCTACTACGAGAGTGTGTCCTTTCTTGGATCTCTACTGAATGCTCCAAGTTTTTAACAAGAACTCTACACTTTGGCTGGTCAGAATGAAAAAAATCTCCCATTGCTGGGAGAACTCTAAGAATTGTTTGGTTTATAGGTATTTATTCTTTCTTCAGCCTCATGGAGTCTCACCCCACCTATGTGCCATTCAGTATTAAGTTAAAGACTCAAAAGGGCCCCTACGCAGAATTTTGTAGTTATGTTTCTATTTAGCTCCCCATTCTTCAGTACTCTGTAAATTCCAGTTGCCTTGGCTTTCCCAATTTCTTTCCTTTTTTTTTTTTTAATTGAAGTATAGTTGACTTACAACGTTGTGGCAATCTGTGCTGTACAGCAAAGTGACTCAGTTATACACAGAGACATTCTTTTTTTATGTTCTTTTCCATTATGGTTTATCTCAGGAGATTGGACATAGTTCCCTGTACTATACAGTAGGACCTTGCTGTTTATCTGTTTTAAATGTAACAGTTTGCATCTACCAACACCAATTTCTAATCTGTTTCCTCAGTTCGGCAAGACTGTCATTCTCTAAATTCTCCATCATCAGGACAATACCTTGAATACCTTTAGGCAAAAAGCCAGGATTCACCTAGTTTCCTCCACCACACTTTCTCCCAGAGATCACATTACTATGCTGTCAACTGTCCAATGTCTGAAAAAAGTTGTCTCTAGTGGAAGGGCAAGTCCAGTACTGGTTAATCCATCATGATGGGAAGAAGTCTCTCATGGTGTTTTAATTTGCATTTTCCAGATGTTTAGTATTCATAATGTGGCTGACAAAAGGCAGAACCTTTGCCTGTTTTATATACTACTGCAGCCTTAATAATGCTTACAACAGTGCAGGGCACAGAGCAAGTACTATTATTTGTTAAATGAATTAACTATTTATGTTTACCTATATATTTTTGAAGGTATAAATGATCTGTTTATGTCTTTCATCCATTTAGTGATTATAGCCTAAGAAACTGGTGATTCTAAGCTGTATCCAAGGTAACTCAAGAGTAAGTCTCCCACATAAGTTCTATTTTCATGCAATTATGTTGCGCTATACAAAGGGATATGCTAGACAAATTGATATACAGATAGACTATACAAGCAATAAGTATGGAGACAACATGGTGCTCCAAAGAAACAGTTACTCCAAAAATGAGGGCAATAACTTTTAGGACATTCCCACAGACATTACTTCAATGGAATTTTTAATAAAATTAAATAGAAATTCTCATTTCAATAAGAAATTGAGATTTAAATCTTTGTTTACCACACACATTACTACAAAGAAAAAGACAAATTATTATAGCCTACAAACTCATTGCTGTAAATGCCATCTCTTTACAGCAGTGAATGGCAAAACTTAGGGTGTCTGAGATAAAATAAGGCAGTATAGATTTCAATTACCCATTTTAATATCTTTGCATATACAAATCAATAATCAGAGTTTAGAAAAACCTTTTAAATATGCTTATACAATATTCAAATGCCAGTTAGTTTAATGGTATTAGGTTTCATTTCCATACATCTGAAGAAGTACTGGGTTTTTGATAGTATAAAAAAAAGTTCCAAATTTCAAATTTTTGGGTATGTTGGCTTATGTATGATTACTGATTTATTGATATAAGCAATTCTATATATTTGTAAGGCCAGCTTCTGAGTTCTAAAGTACCTACATTATATAACTACGTGAAGATTTAAAATAGTACATAAACATGTTTCATCATAGGAAAACTAGAAAATATAAGAGGCAAAAATAATGCAACTAAAAATGATCAGAATCCTACCTCTGTTAAAGTTTCAGAGCATATGGCCTTTCCTATTATTTTATTTTATGTAAAATATTAATGCCAACTAAAGCAGCTAAAAATGACTGAAAGGAATACTTAAGACCCTAAAAGCGGCAAGTGAATTCACTGAGCAACATTTTACATGAAGTGAGACAGTATGACTGATGCCTGAGAAGAGCTGCACCACTAATATAAACCTGAATATTTAGCCAAAGGTTTTTCCTTGTTAAATGCCTCTTACCTTCTCAAAATATAAAATGTCTCAAACAAATTTACATATGTAGCTTATAAATATATAACATTTTTATATGTACTTTATATATGTAATTTATGCAATAATACAGAACAGACATGTGATATGACTAGAAGGCATGAGGCTAGATGTACTTGTAAATGTTCTAAAAATCAGTTCTCAAAATTAGTCACCATCTCTCCCCTATTAGAAGAAAAATACATCTTTTCTAGCACCTTTATGACAGAAATATTACATTGTATAATTCATATTTTCTCATCATACACCTATGAGAAAGTAGGAAGAAAGAAACAGGATAAAGAAAAGAACACGGTGATTAAAAGAAAGAACAATAAAGTGAGACTTATGTTACATGGCCTATGTATGTGGTTCAACAAATTATTTAACTTTTCCAAGCTTGGATTCCACATCTTTAAAATGTGAGCCATAATCTCTCTCTCAGAGTTGTTACAAGGATTAAGTTTAAAGAATAAAGTACAGATAAAGATAAAAAAGAAGATATTAGTGTTTATCATTCTTTGGAAATAGGCAGCTGAAGCATAATGTCCTACTCAAGGCCACAGATGGAGCTACCCCTGCAACAGAAACTAAAATGTGATCTTGGATTCATGGATCAACCATAATGCCACAACAGATGCTCTGTACATCTCTAAACTAAGTGGCCTACAAAATCATAGTAATGATATGCCACTTACCCCTCAAGGTTATTGTAAAGATTTAAACAAACCCATCTTTGTAAAGCAATTAGCACACTGCCTTGCACACAGAATGCGCTCAATACTAGCTGTTGTTAATAGTATGTGATGGTGATGGTGATGGTGATGATGGAGGAGGAGGAGGAGGGGGATGTCACAGGTAATAGAGGAACATGGAGATACATAAATTTTTTTTTTTTTGCGGTACGCGGGCCTCTCACTGTTGTGGCCTCTCCCGTTGCGGAGCACAGGCTCCGGACGCACAGGCTCAGCGGCCACGGCTCACGGGCCCAGCCGCTCCGCGGCATGTGGGATATTCCCGGACCAGGGCACGAACCCGTGTCCCCTGAATCGGCAGGCGGACTCTCAACCACTGCGCCACCAGGGAAGCCCCATAAAGTAAATTTAAGAGGCTGATCAGAATTTGGTAGCTAGAGGGGGTGATTTATGACGTCAAAGTGCAAGAATTAATCTACTCGTGCTTCTTGCCTCAGTTCTGTCTATCTCTCTGTACCCAAATGTAGGGCGCGGCTGGATAGCCATTACGCATGCACTAAGTATGCCGCTAGGGCGTATGCACCTAATATGCTAATCAGGTTTTGAAGCAGTGGCCTATCCAAAGTCCGGCTTGCGAAATGCGATAACCATACGGACGAATCAGGGACTTACACGAGTCCTTAAGCCCTTATATAAGCAGACGGGCTCGAGCGTACGGGGTCTTCCTTCCATCCGCCCGAAACCAAGCTGTACTCCAATAAAGTGTGATGCGAGAAGAATCTAGCGTGTGGTGATTCGTCATTCTGCTGGTCAGAAGCGGCTCGCCGCGCCCAAAAGGATAGCTGTTATTTAATGGATGAAGTTATTCTCTTTACTGGAATATGTATTATAACAAGAGTACTAGTATAGGTCCTCTTACATATATGATGGGGAAAGGTACAGTATGTTGGAAAACTGCTATTTAGAATATGAGAAATCTAGCGGTTAGTTCCTTTTTGAACATTTTACAAAGTATAATTTAAAAGTGTGTTAAGTTATTGGATCCAGGAATTATAAATTTGAAGTACAAATTCCATCCCTCTATTATTTGTGCCTGAACTGTCAAACCCTACTAGATTATAAACTCTTTTAAGGCAGGGACTGTAGAATAATTATCTCAGAACCGTGTTTTGAGAATGATGTATAATGCCATCACACTGCTGCTTTCCATTTTGCATCAGCTATCAATAATGGCTGAAAATATGCTGACTAGGTGCAATAACATAAAATTCCTTGGAAAAAATAGTTTTACATATACTTAGGAAATGAAGAGAAACAGATGTGGATAGTTAGTTAGCATGTAAATAATGGGCAGCCATCAATTCCTGACAACTCCAAATTGATTTCTCCAAAAGGACTAGGGTTAAAAAGAAAACAGAAAATTAACAATTAAGGAAGGAAATTAAACCCTTTTTTTCTTTTACAAAACTTCAGGAAAGTATGCTGAAGAACATCCTAGGCAGTCAAGGTGGGAGGCAGAGAACTGCTGCAATCTGCCGTAAAAGGAAACATTGCACCAGGCTGTGATAAAATTCTACAAGGATAGATAACAACAAATTAAATCTTTGTCCTATGGACAAAAATGACTACTGAGACATTTTCAAAGATTAAGTGTGAAGGACCAATACCTTCTGGCTTGTTTTTGGAGTGTACAGTTGCTATTGATCTTATAATAAAGAACTTACAACAGAGAATACTTTACCATCCACTAACTGTGGGTAGAGAATCACAACAGTTCTCTAATCTTAGAATATCTGTCAGCAATTCCCAGTCTTTGTAACAATACAAGTTGCTCCACATCACTCAGAAACCTTGAGATCATCTCTGACCAGGAAGGAACAGAGAGGAAAATAAGATGATAAACTCCTAAGAAGAATAGGGTATGGAAAGATGAATTGCAGCCTCTAATGCAAATGAAACCATGAAAAAAGAGAGTTAACTGGAGGAACAGAACTATTGTTCTACCAGGCAAGGCTCTGATTTAGAAGTAGAAGCAGAGATTTTTATTCTGGCTTTCCTTAAATATACAAAGGCATGAAATACTGTTTGCTTTATTACTCTTCTTGGTTGTATGTTAGTAAGAAGCAATGTTACATAATACAGTAAAGAGAAGTGGAAGCCAAAAAGTAAATCTCAAATTAAAAAGTTTATACATTTTTCTTATGATTTCTGTCATTTTAATAATGTATCTCACTGGATGTATGGAAAAATGAAAACATGTAAGTATGTAACAAATCATGATAAAGAAAAGAACACTAAAATCAGAGTCTCTATAAAATTTGGTACATGTAAGCTCCACAATGCATAAATGTTTCTACGGTTAGAAATAAATAACTTGAGGAAGTGTCAGTGTTAATGAAAGACAAAAAACTCAAAATCCTATTTGGGGAGGTTCTCTTTCTGTACAGCCAAGTAAGCTTCTCTATCTGATGGACCCTCTCACAGATAATAACCATAAACTCTGGACAAAACACAACCACCTCAAGGCTCTGAGGATTGAATACAATAAAGAGATTCTTGGAGGAGAGCTGACAATTCCAAGATAAGACCAGATTGGGATTTCTCTCTCTCTCTCTTTCTCCGCCGGCTTTTAGACTACAAGCAGACCACAGTCAGCACTGCATGGGGTCATTAAAACTCCAATAAATACTACAGTTTTTCTAGTCTTAGGTATCCAAAGACAGAGCTTGTGGCAACAACAGTCTCTGAAAAGTGAGGGGAGGAGGATTTCCAGAAAAGAGAGAGAGAGCTAGAGGAGGTGGCCCAGATTCTGTGTATAAACTCCACTCAGATCTCTGGCTGATTCTGACCCATGCATACATGGAGCAGGTTGGCTAATGATAAAACAATTAAACTGAACTGCACTGATGCCCAAGAGACAGAATTTTCCATTGAGTCAAACTAAGTTAATTGCCTGCTAAAAGAAAGATACTAACACTCTTTGAAGGAACATGACAAAATCCAGAGTATCCACTAAATAAAATGTCCATGATACAATACATGAAAATTAATCAATACATGAAGAACCAGGAAAATGTGACCCATTATCAAGAGAAAGATGGAGACCAACCCTAAAACACTCCAGATATTGTAATTAGCAGATGAGGAATTAAAAGCAGCTATTATAAGTAGTTTCAGTAAAAAAATATATTCTCTTAATTTACAAAGGGAGGAAATCTTAGCAGAGAAGTAGAAACTATAAAAAAAAACCAGGAGGAGCTTCAAGATGGCGGAAGAGCAAGACGCAGAGCTCACCTTCCTCCCCACAAATACATCAGAAATACATCTAGATGTGGAACAACTCCTATAGAACACCTAATGAACGCTGGCAGAAGACCTCAGACCTCCCAAAAGGCAAGAAACTCCCCACGTACCTGGGTAGGGCAAAAGAAAACACAGAGACAAAAGAATAGGGACAAGACCTACACGTCTGCAAGGGAGCTGTGAAGGAGGAAAGGTTTCCACACACTAGGAGGGCCCTTCGCGGGCAGAGACCGGGGGGGGGGGGGGGTGCGGAGGGGGAGAGGCTTCGAAGCCACAGAGGAGAGCGCAGCAACAGGGGTGCGGAGGGCAAAGCGGAGAGATTCCCGCACAGAGGATTGGTGCCGACCAGCCCGAGAGGCTTGTCTGCTCACCCGCCAGGGAGGGTGGGGGCTGGGAGCTGAGGCTCGGGCTCCAGTTGGATCCCAGGGAGAGGATTGGCTGCGTGAACACAGCCTGAAGGGGCTAGTGCGCCACGGCTGGCCGGGAGGGAGTCCCGGAAAAAGTCTGGGGCTGCCGAAGAGGCAAGAGACTTTTTCTTGCCTCTTTGTTTCCTGGTGCACGAGGAGATTAAGAGCTCCGCTTAAAGAAGCTCCAGAGATGGTTGCGAGCCGCGGCTACCAGCGCGGACCCCAGAGACGGGCATGAGATGCTAAGGCTGCTCCTGCAGCCACCAAGGAGCCTGTGTACAAGCACAGGTTACTATCCCCACCTCCCCTCCCGGGAGCCTGTGCAGCCCGCCACTGCCAGGGTCCCGTGATCCAGGGACAACTTCCCCGGGAGAACGCACGGCGCGCCACAGGCTGGTGCAACGTCACGCTGGCCTCTGCTGCCGCAGGCTCGCCCCGCACTCTGTACCCCTCCCTCCGCCCAGCCTCAGTGAGCCAGAGCCCCCAAATCAGCTGCTTCTTTAACCCCATTCTGTCTGAGCGAGGAACAGACACCCTCAGGCGACCTACACGTAGAGGCAGGTCCAAATCCAAAGCTGAACCCTAAGAGCTGTGTGAACAAAGAGAAAGGGAAATCTCTCCCAGCAGCCTCAGGAGCAGAGGATTACATCTCCACAATCAACTTGATGTACCCTGCATCTGTGGAATACCTGAATAGACAACAAATCATCCCAAATTGAGGAGGTGGACTTTGGGAGCAAAGATACATATATTTTTTTCCCTTTTCCTCTTTTTGTGAGTATGTATGTGTATGCTTCTGTGTGTGATTTTGTCTGTATAGCTTTGCTTTTATCATTTGTCCTGTCCTAGGTTCTGTCTGTCCGTTTTATTTTATTTTGTATTTTTTAGTTTAAAAAATTTTTTTCTTAATAATTATCTTTTATTTTTTTAAATAACTTTATTTTATTTTATCTTCTTTCTTTCTTTCTTATTTTTCTCCCTTTTATTCTGAGCCATGTGAATGAAAGGCTCTTGGTGCTCCAGCCAAGCGTCAGGGCTGTGACTCTGAGGTGGGAGAGCCAAGTTCAGGACACTGGTCCACAAGAGACTTCCCAGCTCCACGTAATATCAAACAGTGAAAATCTCCCAGAGATCTCCATCTCAACACCAAGACCCAGCTCCACTCAATGACCAGAAAACTACACTGCTGTACACCCTATGCCAAACAACTAGCAAGACAGGAACACAACACCATCCATTAGCACAGAGGCTGCCAAAATTTTAATAATAAGGCCACAGACACCCCAAAACACACCACCAGACGTGGACCCTGCCCACCAGAAAGACAAGATCCAGCCTCATCCACCAGAACACAGGCACTAGTCCCCTCCACCAGGAAGCCTACACAAGCAACTGAACCAACCTTAGCCACTGGGGACAGATACCAAAAACAACGGGAAGTACGAACCTGCAGGCTGCAAAAAGGAGACCCCAAATACAGTAAGTTAAGCAAAATGAGAAGACAGAGAAACACACAGCAGATGAAGGAGCAAGGTAAAAACCCACCAGACCTAATAAATAAAGAGGAAATAGGCAGTATACCTGAAAAATAATTCAGAATAATGATAGTAAAGATGATCCAAAATCTTGGAAATAAAATGGAAATACAAGAAACGTTTAACAAGGACCTAGAAGAACTGAAGAACAAACAAACAGTGATGAACGACACAATAAATGAAATTAAAAATTCTCTGGAAGGGATCAATAGCAGAATAACTGAGGCAGAAGAACGGATCAGTGACCTGGAAGATAAAATAGTGGAAATAACTACTGCAGAGCAAAATAAAGAAAAAAGAATGAAAAGAACTGAGGACAGTCTCAGAGACCTCTGGGACAACATTACACACACCAACATTCGAATTATAGGGGTCCCAGAAGAAGAAGAGAAAAAGAAAGGGACTGAGAAAATATTTGAAGAGATTATAGTTCAAAACTTCCCTAATATGGAAAAGGAAATAGTTAATCAAGTCCAAGAAGCACAGAGAGTCCCATACAGGATAAATCCAAGGTGAAACACGCTAAGACACATATTAATCAAACTATCAATACTTAAATACAAAGAAAACATATTAAAAGCAGCAAGGGAAAAACAACAAAAAACACCCAAGGGTATCCCCATAAGGTTAACAGCTGATCTTTCAGAAGAAACCCTGCAAGCCAGAAGGGAGTGGCAGGACATATTTAAAGTGATGAAGGAGAAAAACCTACAACCAAGATTACTCTACCTAGCAAGGATCTCATTCAGATTTGATGGAGAAATTAAAACCTTTACAGACAAGCAAAAGCTAAGAGAATTCAGCACCACCAAACCAGCTTTACAACAAATGCTAAAGGAACTTCTCTAGGCAAGAAACACAAGAGAAGGAAAAGACCTACAATAATAAATCCAAAGCAATTAGGAAAATGGTAATAGGAACATACATATCGATAATTACCTTAAATGTAAATAGATTAAATGCTCCAACCAAAAGACATATATTGGTTGAATGGATACAAAAACAAGACCCGTATATATGCTGTCTACAAGAGACCCACTTCAGACCTAGGGACACATTCAGGCTGAAAGTGAGGGGATGGAAAAAGATATTCTATGCAAATGGAAATCAAAAAAAGCTGGAGTAGCAATTCTCATATCAGACAAAATAGACTTTAAAATAAAGACTATTACAAAAGACAAGGAAGGACACTACATAATGATCAAGGGATCAATCCAAGAAGAAGATATAACAATTGTAAATATTTATGCACCCAACATAGGAGCACCTCAATACATAAGGCAAATCCTAAAAACCAATAAAAGAGGAAATTGAGAGTAACACAATAACAGTGGGGGACTTTAACACCCCACTTTCACCAATGGACAGATCATCCAAAATGAAAATAGAAAAGGAAACACAAGCTTTAAATAATACTTTAAACAAGATGGACTTGATATTTATAGGATATTACATCCAAAAACAACAGAATACACATTCTTCTCAAGTGCTCATGGAACATTCTCCAGGACAGATCATATCTTGGGTAAAAAATCAAGCCTTGGTAAATTTAAGTAAACTGAAATCATATCAAGTATCTTTTCTGACCACAATGCTATGAGACTAGATATCAATTACAGGAAAAAATCTGTATGAAATACAAACACATGGAGGCTAAACAACACACTACTTAATAACCAAGAGATCACTGAAGAAATCAAAGAGGAAATCAAAAAATACCTAGAAACAAATGACAATGAAGACATGATGACCCAAAACCTATGGGATGCAGCAAAAGCAGTTCTAAGAGGGAAGTTCATAGCAATACAATCCTACCTTAAGAAACAAGAAACATCTCAAATAAACAACCTAACCTTACACCTAAAGCAATTAGAGAAAGAAGAACAAAAAAAACCCAAAGTTAGCAAAAGGAAAGAAATCATACAGATCAGATCAGAAATAAATGAAAAAGAAATGAAGGAAACGATAGCTAAGATCAATAAAACTAAAAACTGGTTCTTTGAGGAAATAAAATTGATAAACCATTAGCCAGACTTATCAAGAAAAAAAGGGAGAAGACTCAAATCAACAGAATTAGAAATGAAAAAGGAAAAGTAACAACTGACACTGCAGAAACACAAAGGATCATGAGAGATTACTACAAGCAACTGTATGCCAATAAAATGGACAATCTGGAAGAAATGGACAAATTCTTAGAAATGCACAACCTTCCAAGACTGAACCAGGGAGAAATAGAAAATATGAACAGAACAATCACAAGCACTGAAATTGAAACTGTGATTAAAAATCTTCCAACAACTCAAGCCCAGGACCAGATGGCTTCACAGGCAAATTCTATCAAACATTTACAGAAGAGTTAACACGTATCCTTCTCAAACTCTTCCAAACTATAGCAGAGGAAGGAACACTCCCAAACTCATTCTACAAGTCACCATCACTCTAATACCAAAACCATACAAAGATGTCACAAAGAAAGAAAACTACAGGCCAATATCATTGATGAACAAAGATGCAAAAATCCTCAACAAAATACTAGCAAACAGAATCCAACAGCACATTAAAAGGATCATACATTATGATCAAGTGGGGTTCATCCCAGGAATGCAAGGATTCTTCAATATACACAAATCAATTAACATGATACACCATATTAACAAATTGAAGGAGAAAAATCATATGATCATCTCAATAGATGCAGAGAAAGCTTTCGACAAAATTCAACATTGATTTATGATAAAAAACCCTCCAGAAAGTAGGCACAGAGGGAACTTTCCTCAACATAATAAAGGCCATATGTGACAAACCCACAGTCAACATCATCCTCAATGGTGAAACACTGAAACCATTTCCACTAAGATCAGGAACAAGACACGGTTGCCCACTCTCACTGCTATTATTCAACACAGTTTTGGAAGGTTTAGCCACAGCAATCAGAGAAGAAAAAGAAATAAAAGGAATCCAAATTGGAAAAGAAAAAGTAAAGCTGTCACTGTTTGCAGATGACATGATACTATATGTAAAGAACGCTAAAGATGCTACCAGAAAACTATTAGAGCTAATCAATGAATGTGGTAAAGTAGCAGAATACAAAATTAATGCACAGAAATCTCTTGCATTCCTATACACTAATGAAGAAAAATCTGAAAGTGAAATTAAGAAAACACTCCCATTTACCATTGCAACAAAAAGAATAAAATATCTAGGAATAAACCTACCTAAGGAGACAAAAGACCTGTATGCAGAAAATTATAAGACACTGATGAAAGAAATTAAAGATGATACAAATAGATGGAGAGATATACCATGTTCTTGGATTGGAAGAATCAACACTGTGCAAATGACTCTACTACCCAAAGCAATCTACAGATTCAATGCAATCCCTATCAAACTACCAATGGCATTTTTCACAGAAGTAGAACAAAAAATTTCACAATTTGTAGGGAAACACAAAAGACCCCGAAGAGCCAAAGCAATCTTGAGAAAGAAAAACGGATCTGGAGGAATCAGGCTCCCTGACTTCAGACTATACTACAAAGCTACAGCAATCAAGAAAGTATGGTACTGGCACAAAAACAGAAATATAGATCAACAGAACAGGAAAGAAAGTCCAGAGATAAGCCCACGCACATATGGTCACCTTATCTTTGATAAAGGAGGCAAGAATATACAGTGGAGGAAAGACAGCCTCATCAAACTCTTAGAGGAAAACATAGGCAGAACACTCTAAGACATAAATCACAGCAAGATCCTTTTTGACCCACCTCCTAGAGAAATGGAAATAAAAACAAAAATAAACAAATGGGACCTAATGAAACTTAAAAGCTTTTGCAGAGCAAAGGAAACCATAAATATGACGTAAAGACAACCCTCAGAATGGGAGAAAACATTTGCAAATGAAGCAACTGACAAAGGACTAGTCTCCAAAATTTACAAGCAGCTCATGCAGCTCAATATTAAAAAAACAAAAACCCAATCCAAAAATGGGCAGAAGACCTAAATAGACACTTCTCCAAAGAAGATATACAGATTGCCAGCAGACACATGAAAGGATGCTCAACATCATTAATCATTAGAGAAATGCAAATCAAAACTGCAATGAGATATCATCTCACACCGGTCAGAATGGCCATCATCAAAAAATCTAGAAACAATAAATGCTGGAGAGGTTGTGGAGAAAAGGGAACCCGCTTGCACTGTTGGTGGGAATGTAAATTGTTACAGCCACTATGGAGAATAGTATGGAGGTTCCTTAAAAAACTACAAATAGAACTACCATATGACCCAGCAATCCCACTACTGGGCATATACCCTGAGAAAACCATAATTCAAAAAGAGTCATGCACCAAAATGTTCACTGCAGCTCTATTTTAATAGCCAGGACATGGAAGCAACGTAAGTGTCCATCAACAGATGAATGGATAAAGAAGATGTGGCACATATTCAATGGAATATTACTCAGCCATAAAAAGGAACAAAACTGAATTGTTTGTAGTGAGGTGGATGGACCTAGAGACTGTCATATAGAGTGAAGTAAGTCAGAAAGAGAAAAACAAATACCGTATGCTAACACATATATATGGAATCTAAAAAAAAAAGAAAAGATCATGAAGAACCTAGGGGCAAGACGGAAATAAAGATGCAGACCTACTAGAGTATGGACTTGGGCATATGGGGAGGGGGAAGGGTAAGCTGTGACAAAGTGAGAGAGTAGCATGGACATATATACACTACCAAACCTAAAATAGATAGCTAGTGGGAAGCAGCCTCATAGCACAGGGAGATCAGCTCGATGCTTTGGGACCACTCAGAGGGTTGGGATAGGGAGGGTGCGAGGGAGGGAGATGCAAGAGGGAAGAGATATGGGGACATATGTATATGTATAACTGATTTACTTTGTTGTAAAGCAGAAAGTAACACAACATTGTAAAGCAATTATACTCCAATAAAGATGTTAAAAAAATAAGAGAAATTAACAAAACAGTGTAAATCAACTATTCGTCAATTAAAAAAATAAATTAAAAAAAAAAGAACCAAATGGAAATTCTAGAACTGAAAAATACAATAGCTGAAATGAAGCATCACCAAATGGGTTTAACAGCATATTTAAATGTTTAAACATGACATTAAATTTTTTGTTATTGAGGTACCACTGGTTTATAACATTATATAAGTGTCATGTGTACGTCATATTTCTATTTCTGTATACCCTACAGCGTGCTCACCACCAAAAATTTCTATATATGACAATTTAAATGACTGTGTATATGTATACATACTATGTATCTACACACCCATACATATATAATATATAGTAAATTGAAAATAGTTTAAAATGATAGTCAGTGAATTTGAAGATAAATGAATGGAAATTATCCAATCTGAAAACTACAGAGAACAAAGATTAAAAAAAAAAACAACTAAAAAAACCCCTCAAGATCTGTGAGATGACATCCAAAGGTCTGATATATATGTAATTAGAGTCTCAGAAGACGAGAAAAGGGGGCAGAAAAAAATATTTGAAGAAATGATGGCTAAATATCTCGAATCTGCAAAGGACATAAGTTTACATAATCAAGAAGCCCAGAAACCCTAGGCAGGATAAATATAAACAGAACCACATTAGGCCTGTCATATTCAAACTGCAGAAAACCAAACAAAAAGAGAAAATCTTAAAAGCATCCAGAGAAAAACAATATATTACATACATGGGCCAACGATCTGAATGATGTCTAACTTCTCCTCAGAAACTATGTGTTCAGAGTTGCCAATATCATCTTCTTACAAAGTGGAAATCAAGAATACTGTCTTATACTTGATAGAACAAGAAATACAGAAATTAAATGGCTATAATCAATAAAACAAAAAACAGTGACAATTACGTTGGGAAGAAAACAGGGAGCAGTGCAAATAAGCTTAATGTTTCATGAGATATATTTAAAACAGATCAATCAAGGAATTTCAGCAGAAGCATAATAATTTAGAGATATGAAGGCAACCACCAAAGAAACAACAAAAAGCATTTAAGCGACTGTCCCCTGAGGAGTGGAATTAGGAATGGAAAAGGATGAAGCTGGAGACTGTAGCTTTTCATTTCAAGCCCTTCTGTACAAGTTGATTTTTTAAAAAATCATGTATATTTATACCTTCATTAAAACAAGTATACTCACATAAAACTGCTAGGGAACCAATGTTTCTCCCACCTAAGAATTCTGAAACCAGTAAGTATTTATTGGGTAACTCTGACATGCAAGACATTATGATAGGCACCAAAATTTGCTTTTTCTTCCTTAATACCTAGTCCTTGACATAATCTATACAGAGCTGTCAGTAAGACAGCCGGACTTACTATTAATAACAGAGTTCTGAGTTCTTGATATGAGTATATGGATGATATTTTAAAGTCATCAGAATGTATCAGATCATCTGGAAGACACAATGGGCAGAAAGAGAGATATCTTCTAATCCTCAAGTAATGGGACTTCTCAAGTAATGAGACTTCCTTTCACGACTTATGGTTAAGGCTAGCTCCAGCTTCCTATTGGAGCATATTTTGTCCCTATCTTGTTCTGCTTTGGTAAATGGGTCACGGTGGGTTATTTTTCCAAAATATTACAAGAATAGTCCCCCATATCTCTCTCCTCCTATGCAATTAAGATATTGTAGCTTAGGCTATGAAATTCTGAAGAGTCCACAATTCCAAACTCCACTGAACTTTTCTACTTATTCATAAAACATGACTAGTTTCTCTTATTATCATGCATTTTCCCCCTATTCTGTCACTAATAAGTTTCTTAAGGGTTTCTTATTCATGAATTGACGTAAATTTTCATATCTCTATCTATAATACTTTCACAGTATTCAAAAGTTATCTTGAAGGGCTTCTAAAAAAAAAAGAAGAACCCATCTTCCTGATTTCCCATTAATGTAAGGTATCATGAAATTAAACTCTACAATTTGGAATGCTTGTTAATTTATCTGAAGAGGGACTAATGTTTGTAGTTTTTAAAGTATTCTGGAAAAATTATCAAATTTATAGTGTCAACATTATGTGGAAATACATAATTAATCTATAATATAATCATTGACTTACACCATCTCAAAATATGAAGGGTAAATATCTAAGAATCCTCTCTATATCATAAACCAAAGATTGGTAGACTATGGCCTGAGGGCCAAATCTGGCCATCTGGCTATCTTTTTATGACCTGTAAGCTAAGAATGGATTTTACTGTTTCAAATAGTTACATTTTAAATGGTTATATAAATACCTACATAACACCCTTGATCTTGCCTGTTAGCCAACAAAGCCTAAATTATTTACTATCTGTTCCTTTAAGAAAAAGTTTACTGATCTCCATCTGTGGTTACCAGAGGCAGGGGGTGGGGAGAGGGGGGATTGGATGAGGGCAGTCAAAAGGTACAAACTTCCAGTTATAAAATAAATAAGCACTAGAGATGTAATGTACAACACGATAAATATAATGAACACTGCTCTATGTTATCTATGAAAGCTGTTAAAAGAGTAAATCTTGAGTTCTCATCACAAGGAAAAAAATTTGTTTTCTATTTCTTTAATGTTGTATCTGAGATGATGGGTGTTCACTAAACTTGATGGTGATAATCATTTCATGATGAACGTAAGTCAAATCATTATGCTGTACACCAAAACTGTAATGTACAAAAACTGGAAGAAAGAAAAAGTCTACTGATCTCTCTCATAAATGATCAATCTAGTTTGAGTGTAACTATTAATAATAATATTACTAGAAAGTCAATTTTATCTCATTCTCACTTATTAAAGTAGCAGAACCTTTATATAGCGAGTTAGAGACATGTTTTCATAGCACAATCTATATTACTAGGTATACTAAAATGGAATAAATATCCATTTAAAAGTTTTATTAATCCCTGGATAACTCAAAAAATATGTAGGGCACAGAGAGAATGAAAAAGAAAAGTAAACATGTCACTTTCAACCAACAGTCTTGACTTCTTTTTTTGTTTCTAATGTTCTCTTTCTTTCCTTCACACAAGAAAGAACAGAACCAGCTACACTGATAACAGGCCATCATGAAGCATTCACCAAGAAAGAGGTGCCAAACTCTCTGCTTTAGGGTGCTTATTAGAGTCTAATAAGTAGTGGTGGTAATGTCACGTAAGTCTCCACTACTCCTACAGGAATACTGGTATGTCTATTCTTTTCTTTTCATTGTGAAGTCTGGGCAACGCAGCTATTTCCCACCAATTCTAAAGTAAAGCAGTTCAAGCAATTAAGAACTCTGCAGTTTTTCCCTACAAGGCAAGTCTATCTTACAGCCAACTTGATGGGTAACTCTGGCCAAAGACTAGCTTGTTTGCTGTCCCCAAAACTTTATATCCAGTCTGTTCAACTACAGAGAGAATAGCCAGGCAGCCTAACACACAAAGGATAGCCATTTTGTTCTAGATATAATACAAAGGTACCTATTGCCTGGGAAGTAGAGTTCCCTTTCCAGCTGACCTCAAAAGCAAGTAGTGTATAATTCTACTTGAAGCACTATGGTGAAAATACCTTCCTTAGAGGTTGTGTTGTCTAGAAAAATGAATCTCGAACTTTAGCATGCATCAGAATCACTTAGAGAGCTTGTTAAAACACAGATTGGTGGGCCCCACCCTCACAGTTTCTGATTCAGTAGTTTTGGTGTGGCGGGCCCAAGAATATGTACTTCCAAAAGGTTTCTAGGGGATGCTGATGCCCTTGTTGCTGGTCCGTAGACCACACGCTAAAAGACTCACAAATCTAGGTGATCTCCAAAGTTCATTCAAAATCTGAACACTCTGAAATAATATCATAAAAAATGTCTTGAAAGTTAAGTTGTTTCCATTTGATTTGAACATCCATTAATACCGGATGGCTTTATCAGCCCTGTGATGAAAGCAAATTTTCATACAAACCCATGTAATTGGTGCAAACCAGGAAAAACTAAAGAAGTTTTGTTGAAAAAGTAATAATGATGTAACATTTGGTAAGATACACATGTTTAATCTTCTTCCCTTTTGTTCATGGGATGAGGAAGGGACTGTTCAGGAAGAAAAGAATCATTTGTTGGTTAGTTGTATGTTTTGGTGGGGTGGGCCCAAGAATCTGTACTTCCAAAAAGTTTGAACATACAACTAATCAGCAAGTGATCTAGACCTTTTCCTTTCCCCAGTCATTTTTATATCCTTAGCCATTACAGCCACAGACTTTCTACAGGGCAAAATTTTAGTCTAGATTTCTATTATGATTTTATTTTAGTCTGCACATTGATGTAGCAGTAACTGCATTTTTTTTTTAATTTTTAAAATTAAGAAATTTTAATTTTTCATTCCAGTAACTGATTTATAACATTGTGTAAGTTTCATGTATACAACAGTGTACTTCTATTTCTGTATATGCCACAGCATGCTCACCACCAAAAATGTAGTTTCCATTCATCACTATACAGTTGATCCCCTTCACCCATTTTCCTCTCCCTCCACCCCTTTCCCTTTGGAAACCATCACTCTGTTCTCTGTATCTATGTGTTTGTTTTGGTTTGGTTTGTTCGTTTATTTTGTTTTTTTGTTTGTTTATTTGTTTTTTATATTCCACATATGAGTGAAATCATTTGGTATTCCTTCTCACTTTTAAACATTTTACTTTATCAAACTGTGCTATGAGCTTGAAAAAACAGGGTGGAGAATCAGGCCTATATTCCTACAGCTCTATTACAACATATTCCACAGCAATTTGATTAGAGCTATTTTCTTTTAATTAAATTCTATTTAGTCACAATTCTAGAAAAACCCTTCCTGGGTTTCTAAATTCTAGTCAGTGTTTTGGCGTTTCTGATCTGCTCCATGTTTCTCAATTTGAACTCCCTGAAGCTTACTCTTCATTGATGCTGTCTGACTCTTGTAAACTTTGCTAAATTCATTTTTCCACAGCTTTGAAGGAACAAAGAGTTAATGTATTTTGTTTTTAGATTCCTGAAAAATAAACTGATTATCAATTATTCATAGATTTTAGTGGTGTTCTTACATATCAATGTAAGCTTCAGTGAGTTATGTATATTACAATAGCTATTTCTGAATTTAGTGTTTTATATACAATTCCAACTGTACTAAATCAGAGCTTTAAATTCTTAGGGGAATCTCAAGGCAGAAATAAACTACTCTGCTCTTAATAAAGAATATGTAGAATTGTCTAGTAATAATAACCATAATAAAACATTTTACTATTGTATAGATTCAATTATAAACAAGTTAGGTTAGACCACATCCCCTGAAATGTAAACAGACAGCAAATTAACAGATTTATAAAGTCACTGTCAATACTGACTCCTTTTAAGAAAATAATTAACAAATAGTTAACAACAGACTGTAAATCTTTTATTGTGCTACCTAAATGAGAAAAAAATTTGGTTAAGATGAGAAAAACAATTAATTTAAATACTGAAGGAAAAAAATAGCTTTCCCAATTTTATTTCCTATTTTATAATTGTGTAGACATATAACAGAAGATTACTACAGGGAAATAGGAAGTGGTGAGTATAATTTACTTTTCCAATTTAATTGGACTTATAACAACAGGTAGAATACTGTAGATACGATACCAAGTCTCTTGCTCTTAGTTGTTGCTATGTGTTTCCGTGCATAGGTGTACTTTAGACTTAGTAGTTCTATCACATATTTCTGTACAACTTTCAAAATGATTTCACTGTTAGTAATAAAGACCACTTAAAAGTATACTAATGGTATAAGTGCTCACTATGGGCTATGCACTGCTAGATACTCGACATACATTGTTTGCTTACCCTCAACATTCTTGCAAGGCAGTTGCTCATTATGCACATTTCGTCAATGAGGAAATTGAAACTGACAGAGTAGAAATAACTTGTAAAAAGTCATACAGCTGTGAGTGGTAATGCTGGAATCTGAACTCTGTATGTCAGACTACAAAATCCAGGAACTTAACTACTTCTATAAACTGCCTTAAAGTATGCACTTCTACCCAAAGGAACAGAAGATTCTTTTTTTTTTTAATTATTATTATTTTACATCTTTATTGGAGTATAATTTCTTTACAATGTTGTGTTAGTTTCTGCTTTATAACAAAGTGAATCAGTTATACATATACATATGTTCCCATATCTCCTCCCTCTTGCGTCCTCCCTCCCACCCTCCCTATCCCACCCATCCAGGTGGTCACAAAGCACCGAGCTGATCTCCCTGTGCTATGCGGTTGCTTCCCACTAGCTATCTATTTTACATTTGGTAGTGTATATATATGTCCATGCCACTCTCTCACTTTGTCACAGCTTACTCTTCCCTCTCCCCATATCCTCAAGTCCATTCTCCAGTAGGTCTGTGTCTTTATTCCTGTCTTACCCCTAGGTTCTTCATGACATTTTTTTTTCTTAGATTCCATATATATGTGTTAGCATACGGTATTTGTCTTTCTCTTTCTGACTTACTTCACTCTGTATGACAGACTGTAGGTCCATCCACCTCACTATAAATAACTCAAGTTCGTTTCTTTTTATGGCTGAGTAATATTCCATTGTAAATATGTGCCACATCTTCTTTATCCATTCATCTGATGATGGACACTTAGGTTGTTTCCATCTCCTGGCTACTGTAAATAGAGCTGCAATGAACATTTTGGTACATGACTCTTTTTGACTCATGGTTTTCTCAGGGTATATGCCCAGTAGTGGGATTGCTGGGTCATATGGTAGTTCTATTTGTAGTTTTTTAAGGTACCTCCATACTGTTCTCCATAGTGGCTGTACCAATTCACATTCCCACCAACAGTGCAAGAGTGCTTTATTCACAGCCCTGGTTTGCTAGAGGGCGTATATGCTCAACGGATAGGGGGGTGACATGCGACTAAACACAAATCTCCACTTCCAGTTAAACCTGGACCTAACTCACATGAGGTAAGACCAGAATTCATATGTCTGTTCCATGCTATTCTATAGCTTGTCTCATGATTCCCCCAAACTTGATCAGGGCTATCAAACAATATGATGGCGATATATATATACTAGAAGTTCTCTCTTCCTACCCTGATAGGGACTAGCAGTTGATCAATCTATCAAAAATCTTGGAAGAATTGGGAAGAGACAAAAATGATGTATGTATGAAGCTCTTTAACTTAATATGTAAGTACATTTACTCATCAGACTTTTTATGTAAAGCCAAGACCTTCTTGTTTGCATATCAGTTCCAATTTTTCTTTCTGGCATAAACTGCACTAAAATGTATTCTATTCATTTCATTTAAAATAAAACAAAAACATAGACAACCTAAGTATAGGTGGATTTTTAAAGTGCTTTTTTTTAACCGAATGAATTTGACATGTAATACTGTGTAAATTTAAGGTACACAGCATGTTATTTTGATATACTGATATATTGTAATATGACTGCTGATGTAGTGTTATTTATCACATTATGTAATTATAGTACAGGATTTTTGTCTATATTCATTATACTGTGCATTAGATCTCTATGGCTTATTTATTACTCATTATAAGTTTTTACCCTTAAATGTAGTGTTTTCACACTAATTCATTATAGCATTTTTTTTTTTTTGCGGTTCGCGGGCCTCTCACTGTTGTGGCCTCTCCCGTTGCGGAGCACAGGCTCCGGACGCGCAGGCTCAGCGGCCATGGCTCACGGGCCCAGCCGCTCCGCGGCATGTGGGATCTTCCCGGACTGGGGCACGAACCCGTGTCCCCTGCATCGGCAGGCGGACTCTCAACCACTGCGCCACCAGGGAAGCCCCATTATAGCATTTTTTTTGTTAGCAAATTACCTTCACTGACATTTTAATTGATTTTTTCCCAAGCTTTTAACATAGTTTTCTAAGAACAATAACTTTATAAATGCTCTCCTACTTGCATTGGTATTTCATTAGTTAATGTATATATATTTAACTATATTATCATAATAGGACATAAAATGGGCATTAATTTAACTGCCTCTCAGTAAGCATATGCCACTATAGGGATAACAGAAGTACGTGGGTATATCAGAAGGTAGCCTACTGGCCTATAAAATCCACCTTGTCCTGGCAACCATCAGTAGGTGTCAAAAAGAGGATGGAGAGCATTAATCCTGCAAGTGGTTAGGTGAAGGTCAGTTAAGAAAGCATCTCCTGTAACTGGTAGAGCTAATCTACCCTGCCTGGGGCGTGATTACATGCAGAATGCAGATGAAAACATAAGATTGGACTCAGATGCCTAACTGAACATCTTCAGATGTCACCATGCCTGTAAGGCACCAATTATCAAGACTGAGATTTGGAAATAAAACACAGAGTATAAAATTCTGCCAGTCCCCTATGGTGATTAATGAGAGCCAGTGTCCATAATTAAAAGGACAGTGATGACCTAAACAGTGAGGGAGTGGGAAATTAAAGCATGAATAGATTTCCCCAGAGGGAGCTGTTTACACTTTGTCATGTTTCATCCTCTAAAACTATACTATTTTTGTGACATTCTACTAGCTATATTCTTACCAATAAACTATTTGAGAAGTAAAGGGTCAAAAGCAACACTACAAACATAAAACAAAGCCATTTCAGACAGATAAGTGTTGACCAAAAATATTCCTTTTCAAAATCCAAGGCATAAATAATCTAGGAAATATTAATTAGAATTTAAATTAAAATTAAGTCTGAAGTAAAAGAGGTAGCCCACGGTTCAATGTCACATTGCACAGACAAATGAAATATTGTTTAAAATAATCTAAGCTAGGGCTTCCCTGGTGGCGCGGTGGTTGAGTCCGCCTGCCAATGCAGGGGACACGGGTTCGTGCCCCGGTCCGGGAAGATCCCACGTGCCACGGAGCAGCTGGGCCCGTGAGCCATGGCCGCTGAGTCTGTGAGTCCAGAGCCTGTGCTCCGCGACGGGAGAGGCAACAACAGTGAGAGACTTGCGTACGGCAAAAAAAGAAAAATAATCTAAGCTAAATAGATTAGATATTGACATGTCTAAAAAAACTGTTCATTAAAGCAATGATTTATCCTCAGAATGGGGGAGAGCAGCAAATACTAGGCATCTGGTACAATGAAGAGAATTCCAAAATACAATAGAGAAGATCTAGTGGTGAGAGTAAGAAAATAACAGCAAATTTTAATTTCAGTTTTGCCAAGTTAAATCTGACCTTTTTAGGTACTTAAAAATGAGAAACTTTGTCATACCTGCAGTATGTTCCCAACCTTGGGCCTTGGTAAACTGACTTCATATGTTGGGGCAACTTTGGCGCAGTGGTTGAGAGTCTGCCTGCCAATGCAGCGGACACGGGTTCAAGCCCTGGTCTGGGAAGATCCCACGTGCCACGGAGCAGCTGGGCCCGTGAGCTACAAATACTGAGCTCTGCGCGTCTGGAGCCTGTGCTCCGCAGCAAGAGAGGCCGCGACAGTGAGAGGCCCGCGCACCGCGATGAAGAGTGGCCCCCGCTTGCCACAACTAGAGAAAGCCCTCGCACAGAAACGAAGACCCAACACAGCCAAAAATAAATAAATGAATAAATAAATTAAAAAAAAAAAAAAAAGAAGTTCTTAAACCAGGTCAAAATTGGCATGAAGAAAGCTATTTCTTCCTTTTCTAGGCATTACAAGGTCTACAAAGAATCCTAAGAATGAGGGAGGAGAGGAGGAGCCTCACTCATTTGTCATACCTACTTCTAGCCTCAGTTTAAAAATGTTTACCATCACAGCTGCGATCAATAAACGAAACGGTGAGTAGAGCATTCTCAAGATTTCACTTAAAAAAAACCTCAGTGAGCAAAGCAAACCTCTTAACACTATGCGAGGGTTATTTGCTTTGGTCTGCTTGGCTGAAAGTATTCAAGCTAAGAATATTATTGAAGCCCTACTATGTAAGCTCAATGTTTTACTGATCAAGAAATGTGTATTGAAAATCTACTGTGAATATCTACTATATACCGGGCATTGCACTCAAGACTGAGGATATAATAATAAAGAGGATAAATACTGTTTCTGCCTTGTAAGGAGATAAGAGATAAACTACACACATACTAACTAATAAGAAATTAACAAAGACTGAGCAATTATGATCCGAAACTGCTGTGTTAAGGTTTACTTCTTGACTCCCGAGAGTAGAAACTATAGTCAGAGAAAGACCTAAGTTGGAATCCTGATCTCTTACGCCTAAATTGCTTAATGGTTAACCTGATTAGGTCTTGTTTTCTTCATCTAAAAGATCGTGGCCATAATAATTCAAACTGCTACTGAAAAGCTCAAATGACTTAAAGTGATAATGCCTGGTAAATGCTCATAAAATATTCATTTCCCACCTTTTTCTGTTTATTTGTTCTATTCTCATTAAGAGATATTTTTACCTATTCTTAGTGTTTTAAGTACTCTCTATGGATATAGATATAAATTTGGAATATAAATTCCAAATTTATATCCTAAAATCTTACTCTTGTTAAGTGTTGAAACTGCATTGCCACTCTAATATTCTGCTATCACCTTGAACTCCATGTGTTTCATTCTCTCAGAAACAGCTGTCCTAATCTCTCTGTTCCTATTAATGAAGCCACCAATTCCCATTCTTAAAGTCTTGGACTCATCTTGGACAGATCTTCCATATTCCTGGATTCTGTAACTGGTCAGTCCCCAGTTTGCTTATTCCTCAAAATCTTCATCTCTTTGTACCTTTTCCACTGCTACCATCTTAGTTTACCATTGCCCCAAACCAAAGGCCTCCTCGATCCAGTCGCAGTTTTCTCTTCCACATCATCCTTTATGAAACCTCTGTCCACACTAACTGATTTACCATTTGAATGTGTCCTGTACACTCTTGTTTCAAGTTTTAATTCAAGTCACTTTATTTATCATTTCACTTTCTAATCCACATGATAAATACAACCTTTTCTCTCATTAAAGAAACAAAACAAAACATACTATTCTTTAAAATATTAAAGCACAACTTATCTGGGGAATTTGAGTAAAGTGTAACTTTCCCATAATTGTCTGGAATGCCCAGGTGATTGCTTTCATACTTTGTTCTGTACGGTTATCCATTCTTCTTTCTTTCTGAATGACATAACTTCCTTTGGCCACTTATTTCCTTAGACGTACTCCTTAGAACACTTACTTGTTGCACATGAGTTTGCAGGAGTTGTGTAAGGGGGTCTGATGTAAGTTTTAGAGATGCTAGGTTAAGCAGTTAAAATAGGTTGCTTTATTTCAGGACTTCTCGCAGTTTAAAAAATGCTAAAACTGTTCTTCCATCACCGTTCTTCATTTCTGACATGAAGGTATTCCTTTCTCATCCCACTACAGCTTGACCCAGCTCCATACCACTGCTCACTCTTTTGAACTGAGTAATAAGCCTTTCAGCTTTTACCAGATTCATTTTTCGTCCCTGCCTCTTGATTCTCAATCTCCAGAGTAACACGTGTCTTTTAATAAAGGATCTTTATTTCTTAAAAAGTAATACCCAGGGACTTCCCTGGTGGCACAGTGGTTGGGAGTCCACCTGCTAGTGCAGGGGACATGGGTTCGAGCCCTGGTCCGGGAAGATCCCACATGCTGTGGAGCAACTAAGCCCATGTGCCAAACTACTGAGCCTGTGCTCTAGAGCTTGCGCACCACAACTACTGAGCCTGCGTGCCACAATTATGGAAGCCTGTGCGCCTAGAGCCCGTGCTCCTCAACAAGAGAAGCCACTGTAATGAGAAGCCCATGCACCACGATGAAGAGTAGCCCCTGCTCACCACAACTACAGAAAGCCCGTGCGCAGCAATGAAGACCCAACACAGCCAAAAATAAATAAAAGTTAAATCTTAAAAAAAAAAATGATACCCAGACCAAGAGATCTGAGTAGTATGTCTTAAACTTGGGAATTCATAAGGATAGGTAGTAGTATGTTGGTGCAAATTTATAGGAGAAAATGTGGCATATTTTCCTAAAAAGTTGAGTTTTACTCAAAGATTTTTTTGGGGAAACATTTTTATGATTTAAAAAAATATAGAACGTAGACTATTTTAAAAGGGGAACTATGAGACTTCCAAGAAATTTCCAGATTTGCTTTTAGATGCCCCTTTAGGCTACATCGCATACTCTTTTGGTATGCATTCAAATTCCTATGTCCTAAGGTACTCCAAGGGAAAAGTCCAAGAACTTTTGGACAGTGGAGAGGAAGGGTGGAGAATTATTACTTAGAAAATGTTTCCTTTGTGCTAAGTACTATACTAGATATTTCACACATATATTATCTTCCTTAATGCCTACAATGACACTACAAAAGGCATTATTTCATTAATTTTATAAAAGAGAAACTTCAGAGAGGTAAACACGTCCCAAGCTGCAGAGCTTACAAAAGTGGTTAGAATGTCTTACTATATAATGTTGGAGTGTAAAGAAGACACATTTATCATAGACATATTATGACTGATGTCCATGAGAAAACAATAACTAGGAATCACTCTTTTAAAATAATTTATCACCAATATGAGACTTTCAATCTTAATGTAGATTCTGAGAGAAATTAGGCACCTATTTCCTAGTAAAAGCTTATTAGTGGTACTAACAATTTTCCAGCTATTCAGAAGTGGTATTAGGATGACAAATTTAAGTTTTAGTTAATGGAAACTAGGGAAGAAACCTAAACCTTTTTTTTTTTTTTTTTTGTGGTACGCGGGCCTCTCACTGTTGTGGCCTCTCCCGTTGCGGAGCACAGGATCTGGACGCGCAGGCTCAGCGGCCATGGCTCACGGGCCTAGCCGCTCCATGGCATGTGGGATCTTCCCGGACCGGGGCACGAACCCGCGTCCCCTGCATCGGCAGGCGGACTCTCAACCACTGCGCCACCAGGGAAGCCCCCTAAGCCTTTTATATTTATAAATTTTATATATTATTTACTCACTAGCACATTTTCCCCCAAATGAAAGCAATGCCTACTTTCAAGTAAGATTTTACCCAGTTATCTGTTATATGAAAAATATTGTAAAGACACTAAAGGATTTCAGAAAGTAAACCTGAAGATGTCAAACTAATTTGAAATTGAGAGGTTAAACTTTAGTCCGAAGCATGAGGTTTAATTTCTTCACAGAATGCTGCCAGTTAAATCTGCAACTTGAATCCCTAGATACTGAAATAAACTGGATGGCTCTTTAATAAAACCTAGGATATGATATACAGATTCACCAAATCAACTTAACGGCAGAATGTCTCAAAACAGGAAGCTTCACTAGTGGATTTTAAATTAGACAATTTACAAACAAATATACTTATATACAACCTTTTAGGAATACATATGTTAGGCAAGGACCCAAACATTAAAAAAAAATCACAGTATGTGCCAAGAAAAATTACTTTAAAATGAATAAATCTGATATTAAAAATACTATCCTTATTTAAAATATCCAAATCAGGGACTTCCTGGCAGTGCAGTGGTTAAGAATCCACCTGCCAATGTAGGGGATACAGGTTCAATCCCTGGTCTGAGAAGATACCACATGCTGTGGAGCAACTAAGATCGTGTGCCACAACCACTAAGCCTGCGCTCTAGAGCCCGAGAGCCACAACTACTGAACCCACGTGCTGCAACTACTGAAGCCTGTGCACCTAGAGCCCGTGCTCCACAACAAGAGAAGCCACCAATGAGAAGTCCGCGCACTGCAACGAAGAGTAGCCCCTGCAACGAAGACCCAACGCAGACAAAATAAAAATCCAAATCAGTCTTTGTTACTATTAATAAGAATTATAGTTTCAGAGATAATGGAATACAAAATCCTTTGAATGCTTATGAGGATAGACTAGTCAAAAAGGAGTGTTAACTTACAATGTACACAGTTATTAAATATACATAAATTTTTAAATTCATATTTTCTTGCATGGCAATGGTTAAAATGTGAATCGATTTATTTAATCTATTAATTATAGGCTTTCAAATAAAAGTAAAATATTACTACTAATGACAGAAATGACAGTAAGTATAAGTGATTAGTACTTTCATTATCCTTTAATATATTAATTCTCCCTATTCAAAGGTTTCTTAAACATTGTGCAAAGTCTTATGTTTAGCTCTATAGGCAAAAATCTCAAAAACGGAAGAAAGAATACAAATCAAAATATAGTAATGGCAAACACTATCAATTTACAAGTAAATTGATAGTAATTTAATCTAAATTAAAGGAACCCAGTTATGTCCCTGAAGTCTATCTACTCTGAACAACATGTATTTAAGAAGAACAATTTAAGAAGGTGAATAAGTGCAGATGAAATGCCTTTTTCTTTTGTGAGGTGGCTGAAGATCAGTCTAAATATTCTAATTTTGAAAAATCAAGTTCCTACTTTTAGTACATTTCTAAGTTACCATGGTTAGCTAAGAACTAAAAAGAAAAAATAATTAGAAGCCAGAAAATGGACAGAGTCTTGAGAAAATGTAATCTATAAATTCAATTTCTCTTAAATTGATAATTACCAAATGGTCTAAAAATACAAGTAAGAATGGTAAATCTCTAATTCACCTTTCTCACTTGGGAAAACAGATAATATAAATCAACACAACTAGCAAATAATGTTAAGTTAAAAAAAAGTCCTTAAACTATGCAAGAACATCCATCTGCAAGCACTCCAGTTAATGAAATAAGAAAGATTTGATGTATTAAGGAAATATGCTTACAAAATTCTAGTTTTCCATACTGTTATTTTTTTTAATGTATTTTACTTATAAGGATACTGCAATAGGAAGTAGAAATCTATTCTAGAATCACAATCTAACAAAAAAAGCAATCTGACCTTCACATTTCATTAAAACATTGAGTTAAACAGCATTCTTTACAATGAAATACTATTTTTAAAAATATATCACTTTAAAAGATTCATATAGACACACACACAAGTAAACAAACACAATTAAAAATTAAATAAATGTACCTAATGACATTTCTTAATGGCTTCCCTGAAAACTAAGTGTAAAATTCTCTTAGGTGGCATTTGCTTTTCTACAAAGCTCAAAGTAGGCCTCATAGCTCAGAAATCCATCTAATACACAAATACTCTACTCATACTCACAGGCTTTAGTTTTTCTTCCTCATTAGTCAATACTATATGGTCTTTTCTCCTGAAAACCTGAAAGGCTTCTTTTTATTCACGGGTCGTGCTGTTATCAGAGCTGACACGTCAGTAACGATCCACACTTTAATCTTCCCCAGCCAGCAATTCACACTGCTCAGAACTTACTGTATGTTACAGGTGATACTTCTTATAGCAGATGCTGATTATGGTCCCAAAGCACAAGTGATGCTCCCAAAGGACCTTAGAACCCCTAACAACATCACCTGCTGCTTTCTGTATCCAGAGATGCAATGTGGTATTTGTTTTGAACAGTTAATGATTTCAAGAAAGATTACACAGACGAGTTCTTTTCATTAGACTGCTTGACATGAGCTTATCCTTTCAGAATACTGCAGCAAATATAGATTGTAAGATTCCCTTAGGAAAAAAGGAATATTTGTACAATTTTCCTCTGTGGCGCAGTTTAGTTTACCCTTCTGTTACAGCAAAATGCTGGAAGAACTGGTTCTTAGGTTTCTAATGGCGCAGCGTTAACATAGTGAATGATCCACGGGTGTTCTTAACATTCAGGAGTAACACGGAAGGCTAGCAGTGCAGCCCAGGTCCAGAGCTGATGAATGGTGCAGTGCTGCTGTTGTCATAGCAACCAAAGGGAAAAAAGCAGCACCATATAAGGAGCTGTGACATGGATTCTGGGAACGATTTATATTAAAAAGCTGTAAGCTCCTCATGCCTTAAAGCTATTAACTCCTTTCTTACTGATTTCTCCTAAGATTTTACTCTTCTGAATTCCTAAATCAAAAAAGGAACTAAATAAGACACAAAAAATTGCAATATTGAGGTTTCTAAAAAGATTAATAATACTTTAGCAAGCTAATATGTGCCTGTAACATCATCACAGTTTATTGGGTTAAATGGTAAAATTAGACACTGAGAAATAAGGAACTGTCTAAAATGTGAGACAGCAGAAAATTTATTTTTAAATAGAGATGTTAAAAACTTGATTAAATGCCTTTCATTCATCAGATGGATCATCAGATAGACCAAAACTGCAGAACCATCAGTTGACTAACATAGTAGCAATGGTTTCAATTTCAAAGAGAGGTACACTACCTCCTATATTCCTTACAGATGCAGAAAGGTACAAAAGACACTAACTGCCCTGAAAACGCTCACAGCCTTCACGGGTGATCAAGGAAATTCTTCGAGTCAGTCACTGGTGAGAAAGGGTTACTAGCCCACTCCATGCTTCTGATGAACTTTCCCTTCAGGGCCTGGAGAACTTTTCTCTTGTCATAGCTTCTCCTCACCTCCCTGGAATCCAGAAGAGTCCCTTCTCTTTCAGTGGACAGCAGAATAGCTTCAAAAAAGAACCATGGGAGAAGGGGGAGCTAGGGAAAGTGTCAATGCATGGATCTAGCAGTGGTAACGGCCCTCTCTCTGCAGTACTGTAGACATGGTTCTGAACTGACTTGAGAAAAAAATCTTTCACTAGGCTTCTGAAGCATGGGTCACTGGAAATATTCATCTATTTAGATAGGGCAATTCTATATGGAATTGTTCTATATCAATCAGTGTGGGTTTCTTTCCCATCACCACATATTTAATGAAATGTTCAGAAACAAAGTAAAGCAAAAAAGGTAATTTTTTTATTATATTGTTCTTTTTTTTTTTTTGGTACGCAGGCCTCTCACTGTTGTGGCCTCTCCCGTCGAGGAGCACAGGCTCCGGACGCGCAGGCTCAGCGGCCATGGCTCACGGGCCTAGCCGCTCCGCGGCATGTGGGATCTTCCCGGACCGGGGCACAAACCCGTGTCCCCTGCATCGGCAGGCGGACTCTCAACCACTGCGCCACCAGGGAAGCCCTATATTGTTCTCTTATGTGGGCAGCATTACCACTGTAATAATAATTCTGGTATAATTATATATTTGTTAGTCATAGATTTATGTTGCATAACTCTCCCTAAATGATGATAACCTCAGTAAAACGTGAATTAAAAGGACTGCAATGTAGTAGGAATGACATGCACTTGGCTAGACTTTTGATTGTAGGTGTGATAATGGCTCAGTTGCTTACTAGACATAACCCTGGGTAAGTCACTTAACTCCAACCCTCAAATTCTTCATGAGTAAAGTATGGATAATAACATATTTTCTACTTTCTTCCTAAAGCTACTGTGGAAATAAAATAAAATAATGTAATGCAAAGGCTTGAAATTCTAAAAATCTATGTCATCTTATTTAAAAATACCTAATTAAGCAAAATAGCAAAGATGAAAAGGAAAAATGGATTTCAATAGAACTCAGTAGACATGGAAAATAGCCGAAAAGAGTAAATATTTTTTCAGCTAGTTTTATGTTTGACTGAATATTTGGTGTCAACATATTGCACGTATTTGTTGCAAGGAAACACTTCATTTTAGAATTATAGTAAACAGAGATTCTGTGGACTAGTGTTAAAGAAGTATTTAAGATAATCATGCAAAAGTAATTTTACTACCCCAACATGACTTATAAACATCTTTAGAAAATGATAACTTGGAGATACAGAAGTATAAGCAATTTCTATAGAATGGTAATACTAAAGATCATGCAAAGTAAGAAACTTGTTTCAAATGATCTTCAATTACTTTTTCTCTCACCTAACTAGAAAACTGTAAGGCAAACCTAAAAATGAGCATTTCCGTTAGATTTGAAAATTCTATGGACAGCACAGCTCTGTTCTGTTTCCCTGATAGTCTAATCTATCTAGTGTTTTTTTTTAATCAAATATTTTCTTGCCCCAATGGTTATTTTTCAGGGAAATTCTCTTTGTGTCTTTAAGAATACCAATAACTCAATACTTCAGGAAAAAGAGGGCAAGTTCCCTTCTCCCCCAAATCAAGTTGAGCTGATCCATGCATTAGATGGATTCCAGAATAATTTTGGAAAAAATGCAAACTTGGACAACAAATCATTTTTCCACTGGCTTTCATTTTAATGTTGCTTATGCTCTGTAAGAGCTGACTGAGATGAGGATATGGTTAAGATACTTTAAAAGACAAAGTACATAGGTTTGTTTTTGTTTTTCTAAAAATTGGATTTAACTTAAGGTAAGGGTAGAAAGAGATTTAAGAGACTAAGCTATTCCCCTGACTACTAATTTTTAACTCCCTTATGATTAATTTAGGTAAGTCATTCTAAACCTTATGCAGAGTTTTATATTCTTTTTCCAATCTTCTCCCTTTATAAGCTTTCTCTAAGGAGTAATCATCAGTGTTAAACTCTATAGTGCTTAAAGGCAGGGTAATACTTATGAAGAGGTGAATATATGAAATCTCTATTGGCACAGAAGTAAGAAAGTATCCATCCTACTTATTATAGCAATTCAAGCTTTGGCCAAATTTCTAATTTTGGTTTCTTCCTTTCCCAGGAATGGCTACTGTTCCAGATCAGGACTTCAACTTCCAAGAGAAGAGTGATGACTAACAGAGAAGAGAAAGAAATATATTCTTAAAAATCATATAATGTAGCCTCTATACATGAGCCAACTATTCATCTGGTGGTCAATAAATGAGTTTAAAAAACTGGCAGGGTTGGACATATTGAAAAGCAGTATTTCTGTTTAATGAATGCTATGAATTATCCTCTTAAGGGATTTCAGAGGATAATTTTTATTATATAGAGTTTTTACTTGATATGTTGACTTTATTACCTAAGCCCTGAATAAAATTTCCTGAAATGTGTGTGATGCTATCTGTACATTACAATCCCAATATTTGAAAAAGATCATTAGCTGGCAAGTGGCTCTTTCAGAATGTCTTTATGGATAAGTAGAACATAAAAGGGCATACTGAACTACAAGACATACATATTGATCACCTTTCTCTCACTTTACTTAATTCACTAAATATATCTTCGATTTATGAAAATCACTAAATGATATAGATGCACATATAAGTTAAAAAAGTCATATTTCTGGCTTTCAGAAGCCAGAAATATAGACTTTAACTAGAAAAGGAGGGAACATGTGGATTAACCAACTCTAGCATGTATCAGAACACTGCTCATTATGTTGTCTAAACAAAACAGATCACTCAGATACATAGGTAATTCTCAAATGGCCATATTTCTTACTTTTTTTAAATGCAGCTAATGACATGAAAGAATGAATGATAATGGGATAATAGAAAATGTCCTTTGGAACACTCTGCCCTCTGGTGTTTAAAATGTTCACCAAAGAGGGAGTATTCTGTCATGCCGTGTATTTATTACTCTTACAAGCTGAATACATCATTTAGGGCACATAATTTTCTATAATGAGAAAAAAAACATGGTTTAGCATTATAATAAGCACTGTTACAATGTGAATATATATTCTATGCTAAGTTTTAAATAATCCCATACTATAATTTACTTCCTGTTTGGAGAGTCACTAAGAGGATTTCCTTTGAATCATGGATATTTACTTATTTGCCTTTTATGATGCTTTGTGACTAAAGAGTATTACTGATGACCAACGTTATTTAGTACCTACATTCAGTATCTGACACTTTCTGAACTGCTCATATTCCATAGCAAGTGGGTAGATAAGTAGGGAAAACAGGGACAATTAACTTTAAAAATAGACTTCCTAGGAACTGTGCCAGAAAATCATGGTGAGTTTTCTGGGGAAATCACAAAGGAAGAATCGACAATGAAGAATTTTTTTCCTATAAACTTCACTGCCATCTTTAAAAGTGATATTCAACTCTTAGAAACATCACACACTAGCTCAAAAGGTTATCAGAGATTATCAACCAAGTAACTGCCAACTTTTTCACCTGTTAGGATTCCTTTTATTATTTCCTCCCATATAGACTTAAATTTTAAAAGGTTTTATCTGTCAAAAATTTTATTTATTAATTTAAACAGAGATATAATACACTATTAAATGGAGTTTCAAATAAATGTAAGTTGATCACAGAAAGGTGATATAATTTCATCCAAAACAAAATAAGCTAGTCTGTATAATTTTATAACAAGTAAATGTATATTTTCTTTTAGGCTCTTTCAAATATTGAGAATTACATCCAGGGTGTAGTATTGAATGTAACAGAGCTTCATGGTAGTAACTGTCAAATCATACTTAAATGTTTGACACAGTAAATGCTAGGAACATAGAGAAACTTTATACAAACATTTCTGTATTCCTCTCAGCCCTAAGGTATTATTTTTCCTACTATACATATTAGAGAGGAAAGAGAAGCTCAAAAAGTATTCATCTGTCCAGACATACAGCTTACAAATGAATGAGTGTAGAATTTTAACCTGGTTCTCTGTCCAACTGGAAAGGCTGGGCTCTTGACCAGTATGGCACTATTGGTTCTTTTGGGCCTAGAGTTCTGAGCCTTACCTCTGCCATATTATAGATATATCAGTATCATTCTTCCATAAAGATCTGCTGACAACAAAACATTGCTTTATGATGGGTTCTCATTGTTAAACATTTTCCTTAATATTAACCACTTGTCCCCCCTGGAACTGTGCCTGCTGTCTGTCCCAAGATTCTCTTGGATTAAAAGGTTTCACCCTTTTCCTGTTCACACAACCAGTTACACACTGCTGATCACCCTAATGTTTAGGGTCTGTTTAGACCTCCTCTTAGTGATTGTTACCAGATTGTATCTTACTAAGTAGCCTTGAACAATGATAATAATAATATTAGAAAACAGATTAGAAAACATGCTCAGAGGACTTAAGTGGCTTGACCAAGGTCATACAGCTAAAAAGTGGCAGAGTAAGGGCTTGAACCCTGCATAACAAGTATAACTGCCTCCAAAGTTTGCCAAGGTTAACAACAACCTGCCTCCAAGCAAGAGACATAGTACAATTACTCCCTTTTTTTGCTTTAGTCTTTTCCATTAATTACATTTAAACTAAAAAGGGTAGAATAAACGTTAAGAAGTCACTGAAGTCCAAGTTATGAGTTTAAAAACATGTACTTGAAATCCAGGCCCACACAATTTACACTTGAGTTCTAAAAGAACATGAAGACAGGAACATGAAACTACTAATAGCATTCTCTGTAAACCCACGTAAGAAATTAGGAGGGCTACAGGACTAGAAAGTGGGAAAATATGCATTTTAAATAGTTTATAAAAAACCTTCATAAAAGGTAAAATGCTCACTAAGAGTCAATAAAGGGTCACAAAGAAAAGTAATTCCGAAATAATCTCGTGTTCATTTTGATATAGTTACTAGACTAGAAGATAAAGGAAATAACATAGACCTAGGACCATCTTGATACTGGACAGGTCTTAATGAAGTCTCTTAAGCTAGAGAAAGCAGATATGAAAATGGCTTTCCAGGATATAAAGGACTGCCATGTGGAAGAGGAGGTTCATTTATGTCATAAATAAACAGAACTAGAACTAGCAGGTGGGAACAATAGAGGATATTTGCATATGTGTAAAGAGAAAATTGATGGTTAAAACTATTCAACAAAATAGGCTAAGTACAAAGTAGAAAGCTTGCCATCACTGAAATTTTTCACATAGAAGCCACTAACTATCCACTTAGATTGCCATGAAAATTAAATCTGCTCACTACGTAAAGCATTTCATACCGTCTGGAACAGAGAAACAGCTCAATGTACATTATCTATTATTACTATTACTATCATTATCACCTAAAAGTTTAATAAAACTTGCCTGTAAAATCATCTGGACCTGCTGAGTCTTAGGGTTCTTTGATTTCTATGGTTACTGGGCTAGTCATATTTTTAAGTTTACTTGAGTCAATTTTACAGTTTGTTTTCTTCCATTTATCTAGTTTTTAGGTTGTTCTGCTATAAGCCTGTATACTATATTCTGTTACAATAAAGAACATTATTATCAGCAGCTATTTCATTCCTTGTTCTATGTATTGCATATGTTATCTTTTCTCTCTCCTCTTTTCCTCTTTGGTGGAAAATCATACCTGTCAAAGATTGTTCCACTCCCTTAATCTTTTCAGTGAACTTGTTTGTGGCTTCACTGATCAAGAATTTTTATTTTGTTTTTTAGTTTTACTCATTTTTGCTTTTAATTTTTTGATTACTTCTTTTATGTTTACTTATTCTTCTATCTCCTTGAGTTAAATTAATAGTAAATTTACTTTCGGTATTTCTTGTTTTCTAATAGAAGCACTCGAACATACATACACCATATATATATGCACACTGGGAAAAAAGAAATCAATTAGCATATGATGAACACTAAGGTGAGGGTACATCTGGTTCCTCCAGGGCAACTGTGATAGAGGTAGTTGTGTCGTTCCTTTAGGATTGTAGGGTGGTGGAGTTTCTGGCTGCAGTCAGGCCTTCCTGGAGATTCTGAAAGCTATCGTAACACTTCACTAAATGTCTTTCTGTTTAGACTAGCCAAGGCAACTCAGTTTTCTACAACTGAGATCCTAACCAAACAACTACTAAGATAGAAAAAGAAAGTAGGGGATCAGCTCATTTGCTTACCAGTTAAATTCTACATCAAAGAAAAGAACACCTCTCAGGAACTTTTTTTTTTTTAAACACAGATGAAGACTAAAAATAACAGTTTCACAGGAAAATTATAAAAACATCTTGTTGGGAATTACCCTCATTTGTACTATATGCTATAGTTTTCCTAGAAAGACACTATTTTCTTCTAGAAAATATTAGTCTACAAATAAAAAAGAATACATTGTAGGAGGTAATGACCATTTAGAGAGATACAAGGAAATGGGAAACTGAGCACAAGTTTATAAAGAACAACTTCTCATAGGTAGGTACTGATAAGAGTTCTGTTGAAAAATACTATCATGGTTTATTACAATCTTGCATATACTTGGCTAAGTCAACTCAGACCCTAAAATGTGAGTATTTGACTCCAGAGGTTCCTGGGCACTGTTGATCCTCACCAGAGGATTTTGGCCCTTTCTCCGTTAAGGGACATTTTGGCATTTTTTTTCAACCTTTACCCAGTAGTGGCTGAATAGAGGTAGGAAGACAGAACTACTGTATTTCAGTGGAATATACACAGCAACACTATAGTTGCCTTAAATAATCCCACTATAAATACCACAATGGTATAAATAATGCTTTTACTCTGTATGAGTGACTTCCATTTAAATATGAAAAAAAATAGTAAAAGAGAAAATTATTTGCTCTATACAAACTCTTGAGTTCCTATAAAAATCTAAAAAGAGCAGATTTAATTATGTTGCAAATTCAGCACATGCAAACATCAAATAAAGAACTCTTTATTTGATAATGTATGTTGCCATTTAGGTGTTCAAAATATACATAATGACAAAGACTCTCTCCTTAACTAAAATTTAGTTAGGCTGCTCTGAGCCCCCTATCTGTCTGTCTGTCTATCTATCTACCTACCTACCTACGTACCTATCTATACAATTTTTAAAAGTTACACTCCACTTACAATTACAAAATATTGGCTCTATTCCCCATGTTGTACAGTACATCTTTGTAGCCTATCTTACACCCAGCTTAGACCAGTTGTATCAAGAATCCTGCAAAGCCAGTTCAGCAAGAACCCCACACACTTTATCTAATTCCCTGGTTTGCCTTCAGCAAACCCTTCCCCTACCCTTGATGTCTCCACTTAGTAATTTTCTATCCACTGCCACCGTTGCCATCTTCCTCCCTGGTTATAAATCCCTAGCTGTATTTACTCTTATCCTACAGTAGAATGAGTACACTAAGATAAATCAAACTGTGAAGACTAACATGATCTCTAGGCTCTTTATATTTCCAAACTGGCTTTTCAATAATTTTCTCAAGACTATATTTCCACTTTATCCAAGATATAAAATGAAAACTGACATTTATCATAACTAATAAGAACCTGCTGTATAAAAAATTAAATTTAAAAAAGTAACATTTATCAATGTTTATTACATGCTAGGTTGTATGTTTAAGAAATCTTATTTAATCTTCATAGCAACCCTGTATTTTTTCTAATAAAATTTACTAAAGTACACCTTGAATTCCAGTGTTTCTAACAATTGCAAGATAATTATTCTTATATGAAGAACATATCATAAGTATACTACAATATATCAGACTATGTAGACTAACTATGTATAGGTTCTTTTTAATGTCAAAATAGCTGTAAGCAATTTTCCCAGGATGTCTCAGAAAGAAGTCAATTATTCCATTTTATTAGTAACGTATTTTAAAATAGTATTTTGGCCTTAGCTAGCATCTAAAATAACTAGGCTGTAGCATGATCAGACTGGTTATTGTAACTTATTTACCATCTAAATTGGATTGCCACTTGGTCATTACAATCTATTGGTAGCAAATACTTTAAAAATCAGGCCAAAAAATCTTTTCCCAGAGGCTAACACTGATTAGTATTCCCAGATACTAATCCTTTTGATATCAGTATTTTAAGGTTACTCCTCAGAACAGGAGAGGGACTTACTTAAGGCTATTAAATAAAGTACTTGAAGGTCATCTTCCAAAGGCTCAGAATTCATATTTGACAGCTGACACAAAGTCACCCAAATCTATTTTAAAATTATAATAATGACCATTGCTAACATTTATTGGACTACTTATTCTACGCCAGATGCTGTTTTATGAGCTTTTACACAAACCAACTCATCCAATTCTCTTATAGCCCTATGAGGTAAATACTATTATTATCCTTATTTTAGAAACAAGGAAACTGAAGTACAGAGACTAAGCAACTTTGCACAAGTTGACACAATTAGAAAAGGGCAGTTAGGGTCCATTTCGTTATATTGCCTCATGAGATACACTGGGTTTTACACATAAAAATACAAACATGATAGAAGGATATACAACAAAATTCCTGTCATTCTCCTCCTGCTTTTGAGTTAGAGCTATCGTATCTCCACTCCACCACCAAATGAACGCACCTGTGATGTGTGTATGTTTGCATATCATTTTAAAACACATGTGGATTACTATTATTGATATTTAGATTTTCATTTTTTTACTACATAAACAATATTATGTATACATACACATACACACATATACATTTCAAATTTGTTCAAATTTATATATAAAATACAATCTTAGCAATAAAATTGTTGTGTCAAAGATTATGTGCATTACAATTTTGATACATATTTCAAACTGTTCTACTAAAAGGGTGTACTGGAACTTCCCTGGTAGCGCAGTGGTTAAGAATCCACCTGCCAGTGCAGGGGACACGGGTTCGATCCCTGGTCCGGAAAGATCCCACATGCCGTGGAGCAACTAAGCTCATGGCCACAACTACTGAGTCTGCGCTCTAGAGCCTGCAAGCCACAACTACTGAAGCCCACACGTCACAACTACTGAAGTCCACGTGCCTAGAGCCCATGCTCCACAACAAGAGAAGCCACCGCAATGAGAAGCCCACGCACTGCAATGAAGCGTAGCCCCCGCTTGGCACAACTGGAGAAAGCCCGCGCACAGCAACCCAACGCAGCCATAAATAAATAAATAAAATTTTTAAAACTTTAATAAAAGAAGGGTGTACCAATTTACAGCCCTACTAACAGTATGAATACTCAAAATTTAGCTTTTACTAAACCTACAGTGTACATAGTAGGCAGACAGTGTAAATTCATTAAGTGTTGAATGAGTGAACTTCTGGCACTCGCAATTATCTATATTTTAAGAAGTATGCTGAGGGGCTTTATGATATTATGAACAAAAGCATCTGGAAAAGGTCACTGAGTAAGAATCCAGAGAACGGGGCAATCCCATGACCACAGTTACTGGGGCCAACGGTGTGTCTCTGCACACTCTCTTCCATGCCTCCCCCAGTGCAGAGCAACATCCATTGAGCAAGTGAACCTTGAGGCTTGACTAACCTCTAGGTCTTCTAGTTTCCCTATATTGGCTTAAACCATTTGGCTATGTTACTTTTTTTTAACAAAAATGTCTTAAGCGATATACCAGATGCCTTGGGTGAGTTGGTTAAGTTCTCTAAACCTCAATTTTTTCATTGGTAAAATGAGACATATTTAGGGTTTAAAGGCCTACGTATTAATCTTGGCTCTGACCGTTTCCTAGTTGTATCATTTTGAGCAAGACATTTTACCTCTCTAAGATTTAATTTATTCATGTGTAAAATTGAGATACATGTGAAGAATACGTGAGTTTACATGTGTATGTCAACACAACAGGCACTCAAATGAGAATTATTATCATTATTACTATTACTCATTAAAAGGTATAATTTTTAAAACGTGCAAAGTTTTAAAGTTCCAAATTGGTGTCTAATGCTAAAAGAAATTTTTAAAAACTTCTCACCAAATTTAACAATTTTGTTAACAATAACAGCGAACACATTCTGAGCATTTATTATTTGCCTAACACGGTTTTAATCAAGTATTAAGCAATGTGATAACCATCAATGGGTTATAGACCTGACTATCCATGAGGTAGGAGGTATTGTTAACCCCATTTTGCAGATGAAGAAACAGAAGCAGGCGGTAGTAAAGTGACTTTCTCAGAGCTGGGATACAAATTCAAGCAGTATCACCACAGAGACTGTTTTTCTCTTGATCACTTTTACAGTAACTTGTTTTTGTACAGGATAGAGCTATATATATTCTAAATATACATATTTTATATATATATATATAATTAGTTTTCCAGCTTCAAATTACATGTCTTTATTCTTGAGCAAACCTTTCCCCATTCTCACTCCCTCGAGACTAAAGAGAAGTCAAAGTATTTGGAAATGGATCTTCATATACACCTCTGTGTATAAGACAAATACGTTGAGAGTACAAAGGTTATATAATAATAGGAAAAGTTGCTCCATTATGTTTTACGAGATAAAACAAAAAAAAAAGATTGTCTTTTCACCCTCTACTAACTTGTTAGAAGTTAAAGATCTATTAAAGATCAGGAAAACACACCCAAGGCTAATGGGATACTCCAGACCCCCATACTCTCTACTCTTAGCACATTTGTCACCAAGATCTGATTAAAAGCTAAATCAGATATTATATCCCATTCCAGCTCTGCTTAAAATCCTACAGAGTAGATTCCTTACCATGATTCTAAAAACTCTGGCTTCTGCCTACCTCTTCAATTATTTCATACTCCCCTCCCCTATGACTTATTTTGCTGACAACATACCTGCCTTCTTTCTAATCCTTGAACATGCCAACGCTGCTTTCTGCTTTAGGACTGTTGTTCTCACTGTTCCCTCTGCCTGGAAGGCTCTGATCCCAGATCTTCCCATGGCTGGCTTCTTTTTGTTATTCAGACCTCAGTTCAAATATCTCCTTCTCTGACTCTCCCTGATCACTTCATAGAAAGAACCTACCTCTACCCCAGTCTTTCTCTATTCCTTTTCCTACTTTATCACCTTCACAGTACTAGTTACTATCTAAAATTATTTATTTATTGTTATATGTTTATTATCAGTCTCCCTCCCAAATGGAATATAAATACCTTGAAGGCAGGAGACTCAACTCTATTTACTGTATCTAGAGCAGTGCCTGGCATATAGTAGGTCCTAAACAAATATTTGTTTAATGATTAAGTGAAAAGCACAGAAGAATAATGAGCAAACTACCCTGACCATAGCAGAGACAGGGGACTAAATATTAGAAAGTCAGAAAGAAAACAGAAGAAAATAACTATTCTGGCCCTACTTATTCAGTTTGGTTGTAATATGAATATAAGAAAGATAAGGTAGTTGGAAGTTTAAATGAATGGAAATGCATAAATTAGTTAGGGTAGCCCTAATGGCCATATTAATGGATTTTGTTAAGAACCATTCTCTAAAGGACATTTCCTTATGGTCAGTTAATCTTTTCCCATACAAAGTTCTTTTTACTTATTTATAACAAAATATAATTAGGAAAGGAAAGATAACTGATGAATAATCTACTAAATAATTTTTTTTTTTCTTGAGGTACGCGGGCCTCTCACTGTTGTGGCCTCTCCTGTTGTGGAGCACAGGCTCCGGACGTGCAGGCTCAGCGGCCATGGCTCATGGGCCTAGCCGCTCCGCGGCATGTGGGATCTTCCTGGACCGGAGCACGAACCCGTGTCCCCTGCATCGGCAGGTGGACTCTCAACAACTGTGCCACCAGGGAAGCCCCTAAATAATATTTTTAATTTAAATTTCAAAGTAATTTAATTCCAGGTTAAACCAGAAAATTCTTATCATCTAATTCACTTGGCAGAAAATTGGCCACAGAAAAATTTTCATGGCATCCTCTTTCAGGAGAGAGATTTCTTTCATTCAGATATTTAAAAATGCATTCTCAAACTTCAAATTCTTAGGCCTCTGACAACCTCTTCAGTAAATGAAATTATTTGAGAGGATGCTTGTACTTCGAGCACTGTAAAATTAAAACTGAATAGCTCATACCTGTAATTAACCAGTGTACTTCCTATTACTGCTTCATCTCTGTGATATCAGGCATGTTGTTGACTTTGTTAGTATATGTATTTATCTTTTAGGTCATCTAAAGGTTGTCTATTTAAGTTAAAGTTCAAACTTCCTAATGGAGTAGGAAAGTGCTATCTCTAAAACCTCAGGCAATTCAGCTAACTTCTAGAAGAAAACTGAATTTTTCTTACTATTTCTTCCAATATGTGTAGTAAAATGAAGCACATCACTTGACAGCCATCAGATTTGATTATTTGTATTTTCAGTAATCAATAATACCTTAAACTGTAAAAAAAAGCAGGGATTTCTAAGCATTGAAATTTTTATTCAAGCCCAATCACATAAAACTTACCCTGTTTTTAGATAACAGAAGGAATAAGTATTTTAGTAAAATGTTATTAAGCTACTTTACTGATTTTTACCTAATGACCCAAGAATCAAAGTAGACTTTGACTCAGTCATTTGAAGATGCCTAAAAAAACAATAAAAAATATAAGAGGCATAACTTATGCTTTGTGCAGGTTGTAAAGAAGCATAAGTTATGCTCTGTGGAACTACAGAATAAAGAAATACTATTATTTTAAAGAAAATTATAAACATTGTAAAAGTTCCATTCAAAATAGATGGAAGAGTGAAAAATCTCATTTCCTCCTCTATCATCTTATTTTCTTTTGAATTGTCATTCAATAATCAACACTACTGTCTAACTCAATGCCAGACACATAGGAGGAAGTCAATATAGGCTTCGGGAATGACTTCATTTCTTGCCTCCATACACTCATAATCCATTCAACACCAGTCAACTTACTGATGTTGATATAAACTAATAATGTTAAAAGAAACCTGACAAAGTGATCTAGGTGTACATATTTTCGCACATAAGTATCATTTAATATATTAAAGTTTCTTCCCTGAAAAAGCTTTAAGGGATAAAAGTTCATTTAATCAAGACACAGTTTCATACCTAACAACTAGACCTGACTGCACAATTACATACTGTGAGATCATATTAAAGTCAATCCACAACTTATGAATTATATAGTAATATCCTAACAAGTTGGAGTACTGTACCATGGAGAGGTAAATATCTAGATCAGCTTTTAAAAATGGGTATGAAATATACAAATCAGGATTTCAAACTGATGTACCTTTGCTAAACTATGAAGCGTTTATTATTCTAAAATTACAATATCTCCATTTGGTAATCTGACATGAACAAGCTGATAAATGCAATCAGAACAACAGTATATTCTGGCAAAGCTGAAAATTTCCTGAAAGCCTAGAAAAATATGTCTACAACAGATGGATCGTTTAGGAAATAAATACAACAATCTGTCAAATGGAGCACTATTCTAATTCCCTAAACTAAAATCAGTAAGAGCTCCACTTTCCAAGAGTCTGTGACATTAGTAAGGCCAAAGAGGAAAAACCTAGAGCTGCACAGAAACATATCTGATATGACCTAGAGTGCCACACTGTTAGGTTTCCTGTTAAATATACTAAATTTAGGTAAAGTCCTTACCAGTTAACTTCTTCACAGGTTGGAGCCGAACACTGATAGACTGATGTGTGAGTAAGGGGGAGGATGGAAGAGAGCGAGACATGCCCTCCATAATCCGAATGTGCTGCATACCTTCACTCACTGGAAGTGGTGGGACGGCGTAGTCTGGCTCAAAAGCACAGTCGCTTTCTGTGGAGATGCCACCTGTTACATAGAAGAGAATGGGAGAAAAGAGCTGGTGAGAACACATTCTTCTACTAAAATTCTTCTCTATGAAAATTTATCTTTTTGGATGACTCAGCACAGTGTACACTGATATTGATTTTTCACTGTGAAAAGAAAATAAGGAATTCCCAACACACAGATTCATTTCTACCTAACTGGGTACTTAACTTCAGGTCCAGCACTAGGAAACTGAACATGAAGAAGACAGGATTCCTCCTCGTAAGGGGCTCACTGTCTCATGAACAACGTAGCCATATAAAAAGTAATTACAGTTCAATGCAACAAGTGTTACGATTACAGCAATGGTCTTCAACTGTCCCTGAGAAGACAAACATGAAAGAAGATATTCCCCTGCTTGACAATCCAATCTGTGCAATTCCTAGTAGGATCACTGTAACTCTATTTCTTATTCTCTTTCTCCAAGAATGTACCTGAAAATATAAATGGGTGAGACTAACATTATATGGTGATTTTCGAATCTGCTCAAACAGTTAAAAAAAGAGTAAATGATATGCTGTTTACTTCCACTTACGTACTGTTGACTTCTACAGAATTCTGGCAACGGCAGATTATATACTTCAGACCAACCTTTCCCTAAGAAAACTACAACTATATACATTTAAAAAATCTTCCTGAAGGCACTGGAGAGTTAATAGCATGATGAAGAATTACAAGAAGACTGAGACCTGGTATTTGGGGCCACTTTTTACTTTGTGGCATCTGAAAGGCTAAGAAGCCATTGACAGTTTTACAGAGCTGGGAAGACAAGTACTGGAATGGCTGGAGAACCAAGTTGTGAAGGGGGAGCTGGTGTAACTCCAACACTTTTGTTTGGAACCCCAAAGGGCTACATTCTAGGAGTGTGTATAAACCAAAACTAGGGACTTCCCTGGTGGCGAGTGGTTAAGACTCCACCTGCCAATGCAGGGAACACGGGTTCGAGCCCTGGTCTGGGAAGATCCCAGATGCCACGGAGCAACTAAGCCCATGTGCCACAACTACTGAGTCTGTGCTCTAGAGCCCACATGCCACAACTACAGAGCCTGCATGCCACAACTACTGAAGCCCACACACCCTAGAGCCTATGCTCCTCAACAAGAGAAGCCACCGCAATGAGAAGCCTGCGCACCACAACAAAGAGTAGCCCCCTGCTCTCTGCAGCTAGAGAAAGCCCACATGCGGCAAGAAAGACCCAACGCAGCCAAAAATAAATTAATTAATTAATTTTTTTAAAAAACAACAAAAAAAAACTAGACTGGCCTTTACAGGACTGAAGCTCAGCTCCAAATGTCTACCACAAAATTTAATTAAGGCAATCTTGGATTGCTAGTCCCTGCCAAAAACAAACATAAATCTTCTTAGAAGAAGATAACATCATCACAGATCTCAAAATACTTCCACAATTTTTCATATACAATATCTCGTCCTTAACTAACAGTAACAAAGAGAGAACATGAAAAAAGCAAATCAGAAAGATCATGCAAAATAAAATCTTAGAGGGAATACAGACTATGGAACAATAAGACACAGAATTTAAACTAGTATGCTTAACACCAAAAAGATTAAAATACTGAGGAATGAATTTAACCAGGGAGGTGAAAGATCTGTACATTGAGAACTATAAGACACTGATGAAGAAACTGAAGACACAAATAAATGGAAAGATATCCTGTATTCATGGACTGTAAGAATTAATATTGTTAAAATGTCCATACTACCCAAAGTAATCTACAGGTCCAATGTAATCCCTATCAAAATTCCAATGGCATTTTTTCACAGAAATAGAAAAAGCAACTCTAAAATTTGCATGGATCCACAAAAGACTCTGAATAGCTAACGTAATCAAGTAATCTTGAGCAAGAAGAACACAACTGGTGGTATAACACACTTCCTAATTTCAAGTTATATTACAAAGCAGTAGGAAGACAATTTGGTACTAGCTCAAAAACAGACACATGGATCAATGGAACAGAATAGAGAACCTAGAAATAAACCCATGCATATACGGTCAACTAATCTTTGACAAAGGCACCAAGAATATACAATGGGGAAAGGATAGTCTCTTCAATAACTAGCATTGGAAAAACTGAATATCCACATGCAAAAGAATGAAACTGGATCCTTACCCTACACCATACACAAAAATCAACTGAAAATGGGTTAAAACTTAAACCTAAGACCTGAAACCATAAAGCTCTTAGAAGAAAACACAGGGGGAAAAGTCCATGAAATTCATCTTGAAAATGATTTTTTTGGATTTGACATCAAAAGCACAAGCAACAAAAACAAAAGTAAAGCAAGTGAGACTATATCAAACTAAAAAGTTTCTGCACAGCAAAGGAAACCATCAACAAAATGAAAAGGTAACCTACAGAATGGGAGAAAATGTTTGCAAACCATGTATCCGATAAGGGGTTAATACTAAAAATATGTAAAGAACTCATACTCAATAGCAAAATAAAACAAACAAACAAAAAAACCTAATTAAAAAATGGGCAGGATTTCCCTGGTGGCGCAGTGGTTAAGAATCTGCCTGCCAACGCAGGGGACATGGGTTCGAGCCCTGGTCCAGGAAGATCCCACATGCCGCGGAGCAGCAAAGCCCATGAGCCACAACTACCGAGCCTGCACTCTAGAGCCCGTGAGCCAGAACTACTGAAGCCTGCATGCCTAGAGCCCGTGCTCCTCAACAAGAGAAGCCACTGCAATGAGAAGCCCATGCCCCACTACAAAGAGTAGCCCCCACTCACCTCAACTAGAGAAAGCCCACGCACAGCAACGAAGACCCAACACAGCCAAAAAAATAATTATAATTTTTTCTGAAAATGGGCAAAGGACCTGGATAAATATTTTCCAAAGAAGACATACGAATGGCCAACAGGCACACGAAAATGTACTCAACATCAACAATCATCAATCACAAAAATCAAAATCACAATGAGATACTACCTCACACCTGTTAGGACAGATATTACCAAAAAGTCAAAAGATAATAAGTATTGGCAATGATGCAGAGAAAAAGGAACCCCTATACACTGTTGGTGGGAATGTAAATTGGTACAACCATTACAAAAAACAGTATGGAGATTCCTCAAAAAATTAAAACTAGAACTACCATATGAACCAGCAAACCTACTTCTGAGTATATATCAAAAGGAAATAAAAATCACTATTTCAAAGAGATACTTGCACTCCCATGTTCACTGCAGCATTATTCAAAGTAGCCACAATATAGAAACAATTTCAGTGTCTGTCAATGGATGGATGGATGAAGAAAATGTGATTTTACAAACACACACACACACACACACACACACACACACACACACACACACACTCTCTCTGTTTCCCTCTCTCTCCCGCTCTCTCTGAGGAATATCATTCAGTCTTAAAAAAGAAGGAACTCCTTCCACTTGCAACAACAGGGATGAACCTGGAGGACATTATGCTAAGTGAAATAAGCCACCAGACACAGAAAGAAATAATCTCTATGTAATCTCACTTATATGTGGAATCTAAAAAATAAGGTCAAAATCATAGTAGTAGAGAGGAGAATGGTGGTGGCAAAAGGAGATGTTGGTCAAAGGGTAAAAACTTTCAGTTATTAGATGAATAAATTCTGGAGACCTAATATACATCATGGCTCCTAGACACAGTCAATTACTGAGTCAAAAGCGCTCAGAGTTTCTATTGAGAAATACTGACCAAATGCTGTATTAAAATTGTGTGTCATGTTATGTAAAAAGAAAAAAATTAACATGCTTAATATATATATATTTTTTTGCGGTATGCGGGCCTCTTGCTGCTGTGGCCTTTCCTGTTGTGGAGCACAGGCTCTGGATGCGCAGGCTCAGTGGCCATGGCCAATGGACCCAGCCGCTCCACGGCACGTGGGGTCCTCCCGGACCGGGGCACGAACCCGTGTCCCTGCATCGGCAGGTGGACTCTCAACCACTGCGCCACCAGGGAAGCCCAACATGCTTAATATTTAAAGAAAGTAGAAGTTTAGAATTTCAGCAATGAATTATGAAAATAAAAACTCAATAGGTGGATTGAAAAAACAGATTAGACACAGATGAAGAGAGAATTAGCAAACTGGAAGATAAAACATTTGTGCATCAAAGGACACTATCAAGAGAGTGAAAAGACAACCCTCAGAATGGTAGAAAATATTTGCAAATCATTTATCTGATAAGAGTCTAGAATTGAGGGGACTTCCCTGGCAGCCCTGTGGTTAAGACTCCGTGCTTCCACTGAAGGGGGCACAGGTTCAATCCCTGGTGGGGGAACTTAGATCCCACATGCCATAGTGGCACGGCCAAAAAAAGTTTTTAAAATAAAAAACTAAAAAAAAAAAAAGAGTCTAGAATCAAGAACATAAAAAGAACTCCTAGAACTCAACCACAAAAAGAGACACAATGCAATTTAAAAGTAGGCAAAAAACTTGAGCAGACATTTCTCCAAAGAGAAATGTACAATACAAATGGACAATAAGCTCATAAAAAGATACTCATATCATCATTCATTAAAGAAATGCACATCAGAGCCACAATGAAATACCATTTCACACCCAGTAGAATGGCTATTAAAACAACAAAGAAGTGTTGGTAAGGATGTGGAGAAATTAGAACCTTCATACTTTGCTGGTGGGAATATAAGATGGTACAGCTGCTGTGTAAAACAGTTTGGCAGTTCCTCAAAAAGTTAGACACAGAATTACTATACAACCCAGCTATCCCTCTTCTATGTATATACCCAAAGGCAATGAAAACAGGTTTTCAAGCAAAAATCTGAACATGAATGTTCACAGAAGCATTATTCATAATAGCCAAAAAGCAGAAACAACTCAAATGTCATTAACTGATGAATCAATAAACAAAATGTGGTATATCTATAAAATGAAATATTATTTAGCAATAAAAATAATGAAGGCTTGATTCATGCTACAACACTGATAAACTTTGGAAACATTCTACTAAGTGAAAGAAGCCAGACAAAAACAATGTCACATGTTGTATGATTCCATTTATATAAAATGTTCAGAATAAGCAAATCCAGACAGAAAGATTAGTGGTTGCCAGGGATGACTACAGGAATGAGGAGTGACTGCTTAATAGGTACAGGGTTTCCTTTTGGGGTGATGGATTATATAGCAGTGATGCTTGCACAACACTGTAAATGTACTAAAACCAGTGAATTGTACACATTAAAATGGTTAAAATGGTAAGTTACCTCAATTAAAAAATATTATGTAGATATTTATCACCTACTCACATATTTATTCAAACCAGAAGACTAGTAATCATTCATTTCTTCCCATCACATCCCTTTGCAACAAACGCAATAGCTATTCTGCAGAGTATCAACCTCATATAGAGTTCAAATCTACCATGTGCTCTTCATTTCTCCTATCACTACCATAGTCCAGATCACTACTATCTTTTCCCCAAACTTCTGTTGGTAGAAATCTAGGACTTATTCCTTATCTTTGGATTTCAAAACTTTTACCAGAATAGGTCTTAACTTTTTATTTCTCATTAGTCACTGGGTCCTTTCCTTTACTGTATTGACCAATTATTTTCTTCCAACCATTCTCTTCTCTTTCTCTCTGGAACTGTGATCAGATGAAATCTCCTAGACCTATTTTACAAGTCTCTTTATTAATAGATTTCTAATCTTTGGGCTTTCATAAATAGACATGAGACTGATTTATATGGAATTACAGTATTTTACAGGTTTACAAAGAGGTATGTCATTAGTGTAATAATTCCCTAATTAAAGAAAAATCAGCACTAGATTGTTTAAAGACAATATATCTAGAAGAATGCATTTGATTTAGTGAAGTATCTCTTCATTTGAAATATTCTAATGTTAAAACTTAGCTGATAATTTTAGAATCTAATAATACTCCTTAAGGAATAATACTGCAATTAGTCCAGTATGGATGTCCTAGTTTACTTTTTTGCTTAAAAATATTTTCCTCTATCTTCTCTGCCCTATAAATACAGAGAAAAAACTAAAAATATATGTTTCAAGTAAAGAAAAGTACTGGTATGCACGAACAGAATTTGACTGCATTAGTCATTTTTTCCTGGGTAACTAACAACCTCAAAACCTCTGTAGTCCACAACATTCACTTTTATGCTCATGAGTCTGTAGATTGACTGTGGGTCAGCTGATCTTGGTTGGGTTATCAAGTTCAGAACTATTCCAATGTGTCATTCATATTGGGCCTAGTCACTGAAGGGGCAGTGAATATGTGGGGCACACTCTTGTCATGGTAGATCACAGGGCTGCAGGAGACCAAGTTAAATCAGAGGAGCATATTTAAGACCTCTGTTCACTAATATTTTACTGGCCCAAGCCAAGTCCAAGAACAACAACAATGGGGCATGGAAATACACCTGGTGCATTTCAGTGGGAACCACTGAAAAGCTGCATAGCAAAAGAAATGGATGTATAATTTTATAACAGGAAGGAAGTAAAAAATTTGAAATCCAATTTACCAGGACTTCCCTGGTGGTCCAGTGGCTAAGACTCCACACTCCCAATGCAGGGGGTCCGGGTTCAATCCCTGGTCAGGGAACTAGATCCCACTTGCCGCAAATACAGAGTTCGCATGCCGCAACAAAGATCCCGCACGCAGCAATGAAGACCCCCGTGCAGCAACCAAGACCCGGCACAGCCAAGTAAAAAAATAAACGTTAAAAGAAAAAAAAAGAAATCCAATTTACCAAGCATGTAAGATGATATTTACTGGTACTCCAAATTACTCAATCTTCATTTTCCTACCACTCACTTTTCCTGCTATAATCAACTGAATAAAAGTTACTGAAATAATGTGATAGAGATATGGCAGAATAAAATAAACTGCTAATGTGACAGAAAAAATTCTGTTTTGCTGGATACCCGGAGATTAGATATTCAAAAGTTGAATTAAGATAGCACAGGGAGGGCTTCCGTGGTGGCACAGTGGTTAAGAATCCGCCTGCCAATGCAGGGGACACGGGTTTGAGCCCTGGTCCAGGAAGATCCCATTAGTTGCCATGGAGCAACTAAGTCCATACGCCACAACTACTAAGCCTGTACTCTAGAGCCTGAGAGCCACAACTACTGAACCTGCACACGTAAAGCCCACGCTCCGCAACAAGAGAAGCCACCGCAATGAGAAGCCTGTGCACAGCAATGAAGAGTAGCCCCCACTCCCTGAAACTAGAGAAAGCCTGCATGCAGCAACGAAGACCCAACGCAGCCAAAAATAAATAAATTTGTTTAAAAAAAAAAAGAAAGATAGCACAGGGATATCAAGTATATGGACACTAAAGAAATGTTAGGAGTAATTATGACTCAATAAAAATTTCAGTCCTAAGCCTTATATTTAGTACAGATGATTACGAGATATTAAAGTTCAAGTTAATAAAGAAATTCTTTAGCTGAAGGCCGTACCTATTCTACAGAACTGCCTTCTAATTTTTCAACTTACATAAATAACCACAAATAAAACTTATAAATCAAAAGCCTCTAGCATGATAATTCATTAAACTGTATACATTACTTATGAATTTTCCAGTTTATGTGTTACTAAAAGTTACTTTTAAAAAGTACACAGAGAAACAAAACAAAACAGAACATGGTGATAAACTAGTCCCTAAAGTCAAAGGGCTTTTACATATTTCAGAAACAAAGGGGTTTTGCCTGAAATTATTCCAAATATCATTTTAACTTACAGCACTCTGTGACTCAGTAATAGTCTCATAACGTGTCCATAATATCAGGCAGGAAACAGGCCAAGAGAAGTGTAATAGCTAGTACAGGGTCATGTAATCAGACAGCATGCCTGCAGAAAATTTTAAGTAATCTAGAAAAAAATCCACTAGAAAAAAACAAGTGAGTTAGGCAAACTCAAAGATACAAGAGTCCGTATACAAGAAGCAAATTTCCAGCAATGAATATGCAGAAAATTAAAAAAAATTTAAACCAGTAACACCAAAATAGCACCATTAAAAACATGAAATAATAAATTAAAAAAACATGAAATAATTAGGAAGAAATCTAACCATATATGTACAATATTTGTATGCTGAAAACTACAAAACACTGATGAAAGACATCAAAGACCTAAATGGAGAGATACACTATTGACCTGTTCATGGATCTGAAGATTTTAGGGTGCTAGGTCTCAAAGTGATCTATAGGTTTAAAGCAATCCTAATGAAAATCTAGCAGTCAATTATTTTGGTAGAAATCAAAAAGCTGATTTTAAACTCATGTAAAAACAAAGGGACTAGGATAGATAAAATAATTTTGAACAGTAAAATCAAAGTTTGGAGTCTCACAGCACCTCATTTCAAGACTAATGTGAAGTTACTGTAATTCAGACAGTATGTGGTATTGGTAAAAGAATGGACACAAAATCAATGGAACACAACAACTCAGAGGCACTGGTAAAGTTCACAGTCCAGGGGCACAGGCTCACCAAAAGACTGAGACCTAATCATAGGACTACAGAATGCTTCCCACCCCACTCCCACCTTAAAATTACATTACTATTTGCTGCAGTTCATTTTATCCAGTACACCATATTCACCTTTCAGCAGAAACTTACATGGCATACTAAAAGTTAAAAAAAAAAACAAATAAACAAAAAACAGTATGAAGAGACAGTGCATGCATCAAAACCAGCCTCAGATATGGCAAAGATGTTGGAATTATAAAACTGTGAATTAAAAAATGAAATACTTAGGTATAATTCTAACAAAATATATAGAAGATCTATATGAGGAAGACTACAAAACCGTGATGAAAGAAGTCAAAGAAGATCTAAATAAATGGAGAGAAACTCCATGTTCATGGATACAAAGCATCAATACTGTCAAAATGTCAATTCTCCCCAAACTGATCTAGCAGACTTAATGCAAACCCAATCAATATTTGTTGATATTGAAAAACTGATTCTAGGGACTTCCCTGGTGGTCCAGTGGTAAAGAATCCACCTTACAATGCAGGGGATGCAGGTTTGATCCCAGGTCGGGGAACTAAGATCCCACACACGACGCTGTGGGGCAACTAATTCCATGCGCCACAACTACTGAGCTTGTACGCCTCAACTAGAGAGCCCACGTGCTGCAAACTATAGAGCCCACGTGCTCTGAAGCCTGCGTGCCGCAAGTAGAGACAGAAAACCCACGTGCCACAGCTAGAGAGAAGCCCGTGCACAGCAACAAAGAGCCCATGTGTCACAATGAATGATCCTGCATGCCTCGACGAAGATCCCATGTGCCACAACTATGACCAGATGCAGCCATAAAAATTAAATAAATAAGAAAGAAAAACTGATTCTAAAATTTATATGGAGAGGCAAAACACCCAGAATACCCAACTCAATATTTGAAGGGGAAGAACAAAGATGGAGGACTGACACTACTGAACTTCAAGATGTACTATAAAGCTACAGTAATCAAGGCAGTGTGGTACTGATGAAAGAACAGACAGACAAATCAATGGAACAGAATAGAAAGCCCAGAAATAGACCCACATAAATATAGCCAAAGGAGCAAACGCAGTACACTGGAGAAAAGACAGTCTTTTCAACAAATGATCCTTAGACAACTGGACATCCACCTCCAAAACAATAAATCTAGACACAGACCTTACACCCTTCATAAAAAATTAACTCAAAATGGATCACACACTTAAATGTAATATGCAAAAGTATAAAACTCCTAGAACATCACATGGAAAATCTGGATAACCTTGAAGACATGATCCACGAAAGCAATAACTGATGATCTAGACTTCATTAAAATTTAAAATGTCTGCTCTACAAAAGACACTGTCAAGAATATGAGAACACAAGCCTCATACTGAGAGAAAATATTTTAAAATATATCCAAAGTATACAAACTCAATGATAAGAAAAAAAATTAAAACATGGGAAAAGACCTGGACACCTCACTAAAGCAGCAAATAAGTATACGAAGAAGACATTCAATATATGTCATTAGAGAACTGCAAATTAAAACAACTCAAGGTACCACTGCACACCTATTAGAATGGCCAAAATCCAAAGCACTGACAACACCAAATGCTGGTAAGGATGTGGAGCAACCGGATCGCTCGTTCATTGCTGGTGGGAATGAAAAATGGTGCGGCCACTTTGGAAGACAATTTGGCAGCTTCTTACAAAACTAAACACACTCTTACCCTACAATCCAGCAGTCATGCTCCTTGGCATTTACCCAAATGAGTTGAAAACTTATATCCATACAAAAACCTGCACATGGATATTAACGGCAGCTTTATTCACAACTGTCAAAACCTGGAAGCAACCAAGATGTGCTTCAGTGAATGGATAAACTGCTACATCCAAACAATAGAATATTATTCAGCACTAAAAAGAAATGAGCTATCAAGTCATGAGATGTCATGGAGGAACCTTAAATGTGTATTACTAAGTGAAAGAAGCCAATCGAAAAAGGGTACATACTGTATGATTCCAACTATATGACATTCTGAAACAGGCAAAACAATGGAAACAGTAAAAAGATCAGTGGTTTCCAGGGACTGTAGGGAGGGAAGGATGAACATTTAGAGTATAGAGGATTTTTAGGGCAGTGAAGCTATTCTACATGATACTATAATAGTAGGTATATGTCATTATACATTTGTCAAAATCATAGAATGTACAACATCAAGAGTGAACCCTAGGGACTTCCCTGGTGGCACAGTGGTTAAGAATCCACAATGCAGGGGACACGGGTTTGAGCCCTGGTCCAGGAAGATCCCACCTACTGCGGAACAACTAAGCCCGTGCGCTACAACTAGTTAGCCTGCGTTCTAGAGCCCGCAAGCCACAACTACTGACCCCACGTGCCACAACTACTGAAGCCCGCACGTCTAGAGCCTGTGCTCCACAACAAGAGAAGCCACCACAATGAGAAGCCCGCGCACCGCAATGAAGAGTAGCCTCCCCTTGCCGCAACTAGAGAAAGCCTGCGTGCAGCAATGAAGACCCAATGCAGCCAAAAAATAAAATTAATTTAAAAAATATATTTTTTTAAATAAAAATGAAAGGCTTCCTTAAAAAAAAAAAAAAAAGAGTGAACCCTAACGAAAAAGAGTGAACCCTAATGTAAACTATGAACTTTGGGTGATAATGATGTGTCAGTGTCACTTCATCTATTTTAACAAATGTACCACTGTGGTGCTGGGATGTTAACAGTGGGGGAGGCTGTGGACGTGTGGGTGCAAGAGGCATATATAGAAACTCTGTACTTTCCACTCAATTTTGCTGTGAACCTAAAACTACTCTAAAATAGAAAATCTTTTTTTTTTTTTTTTTGCGGTACACGGGCCTCTCACTGTTGTGGCCTCTCCCATTGCGGAGCACAGGCTCCGGACGCACAGGCCAGAGGCCACGGATCACGGGTCCAGCTGCTCCGCGGCATGTGGGATCCTCCCCAACCGGGGCACGAACCCGTGTCCCCTGCATCAGCAGGCGGACTCTCAACCACTGTGCCACTAGGGAAGCCCGAAAATCTATTTTTTAAAACAAATAAATCTATAACCAAAAACCAACCAAAAAGAATGGGTAGAATACATATCTGAAGACTATGAAGATAAACAGTAGCAGGCAGATTGGAAAAGCAGCCCAGAATGTGAAGTTCCATTGAAGTGGTGGTGAGTTTGCCATGTTTTTTCTCAGGTATTGCCTCACCTGGACTCAAAGGCAGCTCAAAACTGAGAAGTGTACACCGGGTAAGAAAAAGCTCCAAGAAAATCCCTCCCTTTCTAGTGAGGAACAGGGAAGGGGGCCCTTGCTAGTCTGAGAAACTAGGGGAAATCCCTCCTTTTTCCCTTCTCTTCTATCCTGGTCTCCAGCCAATTCTATGGCAGTAGCAGCAGAGAGATGGTAGTGGTGACTGGGCAGGTACCTAAAACCCTGGGAGAAGTGAACCCTTTTTTCTGACCCCAGGAATTGTAATCCCAAGAGTGTGAGGCAAATCCTCACTGCTTTTTATTTCTCTGTCCTCTTATCACTTGACTTGGATGCAGACACAGTTGTAGGAATTGAACAGTGCAACAGGGAAACTAGAGTCCCTGTTTTTTAGCCAGACTACTGGCAAGGGAGAGTCTGAGAGCTGGAAAATGTTGGTAAGATTGGGGTGTGGAGGTATATCAAGCAAACAATTCCATAAGAGTTGTATATGAACTTCAGGGCTCACCTCTGAGCTCTGCGTGCATGGACGTGACCCTAAACATCCATACCATAGGCTTTAAGAACAGAGCAACAAGACATACTTACTACCACTCTGGTCCCAGAATGGATACTGGGTCCCACACATGGAAATGATCTAAATAGAAATGCTCAGAAAACCGAACTGACGTTGGAACTAGAGGCCCGAGAATGCAGATAGGAATCTGTTTCCTGAACATAATCTGGTTGACTAGCCACTGACATACACACACACACACACACACACACACACACACACACACAAATCAACCTTCTCCTTAGAACTTAAATAAAACCTAGGGTCTCATATCATAATATTCAAAATGTCCAAGATATAATCCAAAATAATATGGCATATGAAGAAACAGGGAAATCTCAACATGAGAAGGAAAAGTCAACAGATGTTACTCCCAAGATTATACAGATATTAGAATTAAACACCAAAGACCTTAAAGCAACTATCACAACAATGCTTCAATAAGTAAAGGTGGACTTCCCTGGTGGCACAGTGGTTGAGAGTCCACCTGCTGATGCAGGGGACACGGGTTTGTGCCCCAGTCAGGGAAGATCCCACATGCCGCGGAGCAGCTGGGCCCGTGAGCCATGGCCGCTGAGCCTGCGCGTCCGGAGCCCGTGCTCCTCAATGGGAGAGGCCACAACAGTGAGAGGCCCGCGTACCACAAAAAATAAAAAATTTAAAAAATTAAAAGAAATAATAAGTAAAGGCAAACATTATTGAATGAATGGGAAGACAGAAAACTTCAAAATCTAGTGTGTAGTTTACACATACAACACGTCTCCTTTTGGACCAGTCACATTTCAAGGGTCAGTAACTACTGTACTGCACAGTAAAGCTTTACACCTATGTCCAGAATCAAGTTCAGTTAGTTTCTAGAATCTAAGGCAAAAAGTATGATCCAATCACTAAACACTGGAAAGATCCTAGAGTGATGACTCTTACCACATTCCCATTCAACTCATCGATATGGCCTAAGCAGAAGAAAGACACACCTTAGAGAATGCCAATGGATTTTTGTAACTTATTCAGGTTGTGTATCCCACTGCTGCTACTGCTTTAGATGTGGTTTTCTTGCTAAAGCAAATCAACATATCCCTGGTACCAGGTCTGCAGCTACAGACCTGAGAATGAGATCATCGTAAGCTGTAAGCATTCAACTGTCAGGGTTAGCTATACATTTTCTCTGGCCTACCTGCTATTAATTCTCCTGGTCTTAGGAATAATCTAGTCCACAGGGACCTTAACTGCCTTTCCATTCTAAGGGCACCATGCTGGTCTACTACACTAATAATTTCATGCTGATTAGACTTGGTGAACAAGAAGCAGCAACTGATCTAAATACTGTGGTAAAATATATGCACTCCAGAGGGTGGGAAATCAATTCCACAAAAATTCACAGGTCTTCCACACTGGTAAAATTTCTGTGAGCCCTATGGTCTTGAGCAATTCAAGATATCCCTTCCAAGGTGATGAAGTTGCTGCACCTACTCTCTCTTAATACTGAGAAAGAAGTGCAATGCCCAGTAGACCTCCTTGGATTTTTGAAGCAATCTGTTCCTCATTTGGGTATGCAACTATGAACCATTTACCAAGACTGCTGGATGTGAGAGAGGCCCACAACAATTGAAGGCTCTGCAACACATATGGGCTGCTGTGAAAGCTGCTTTGCCACTTGGATTATATAACCCACTAGATCCAATGTTGCTTGACGTATCTGTGCTAGATAGGGATCTTGAACGGTTATTGCACAACTTTAGGTGAATCTCAGGCCAGATCTCCAGCATTCTGTAAAAAAGCTATGTCATCCGGTACAAATAACTATCACTCTTTTTCAAAAAACAGCTTTTGGCTTACCACAGGGCCTTAGAATGAATGCTTGATCATGGGCCACCATGTTACCATGTGACCTGGGCAGTCCATCATGAACTAAGTTTTGTTGGACCAACAAAGCAATATGGTTGGGTGTGTACTGAAGCACTTCATCATCAGAAGGAAGGGATGTACATGAGATCAGGCTTGAGCAGGTCCTGAAGGCATAAATAATTTGCATAAGCAAGTGGCCCAGATGCCCAAGGTTCCTAATTCCTGCTATATCGCTTCTTTTCTCTCAATCTGGATATATTTTATCTCATGGAGAATTCTCTATGACCATCTCACTGAGGGGGAAAAAAAATTAATCTTGTTTACTGATATCTCTGCATGATAACATGCAGATGACAACAATACTAGAGCCCCATTCTGGGGTCCTGAAGGACAGTGGTGAAGGGAAACCCTTCCAGGGCCAGAAGTATGAACAGGGTACCTAGTTGTTCATTTTGCCTGGAAGGAGAGATGACAGAGATACTGTTCTATACTGACTCAAGGACAGTGTTTAATGGTACGACTGGATATTCAGAGATTTGGAAGGAATAATTAGAGAACTGGTGACAAGGAAATCTGGGGATAAGGTATATGGACAGACCTCTTTGAAAGGGCACAGAATATGAAGCAATTTATGTCCCATGTGAATGCTTACCAAAGGGCAAACTCTACAGAGAAGGTGCTTAATAACCCCGTAGATAAGATGACCAGTTTGGAGTACTAAGCCAGTCTCTTTACCCAGCCATTCTATCTTTGCCCAGTGGGCTCATTAACAAAGAGGCCACGGTAGCAGGATGCAATTTATACATGGGCTCAGCAATATGGGCTTCTGCTCACCGAGGCCAACCTGACTACAGCCACAGCTGAGCGTCCAACCTGCCAAAAGTTCGCGCATGCACTGGGGAAGAGGCAGGTGGATGCCCCCAATATACGGTACCATTCATGCGATGGTTGGTCAGTTGTCTCTCTATTCATTTCTAGTCCCTGGTGACTTCCCCTTCCTTCTTAGTAAATGAATTATGAATGTAAAATAAATATTGTTTATAGTGTCAAGGATTTCAGACTGTCTTAGTCTGCCCCCTTGTGGGAACCAACTCTTCAATCTTTCACTAGGAATAACATTTATTAAATCCAGCCTGGTCCTCAAACAAAACAAAACACAAAATGTATTTATTAGATAATAATTTTACCCTAGGCTTCACTAATAGGTTCCTTCCTCATTCTTTGTTATCCAACTCTTTATGACCCTTCAATAAAACTTATGAAGTTTTTCAAAGAGGTTTTTGTCATTTTTATCTCTTGCGAGAAGAATTCAGATAAAAATATTTTAAATCAGAATCTTTCTAAATGTCCAACATACCTTTTCCAACCTTTTTAGCTCCCATGCTTTTATTCCGTTTCATTCATAAATATGGATAAGCAAGGAGTGGCTTCTACAAGCCTTCTAGTGTTAACTAGTCCAATTATCATAATACTAAGTAGGATATTTAATATGTTCTGACACAAAATGTGATTAGGGTTGCATATTCCTAGAGTTTAAGATATTACTAAGTAAATTATTATGAATCACTTTGAAAATCTGAACACTCATTGATGAGGAAATGGTGGAATAAATTATGGATTACTTAGCTAAGGAGGATTATACAGATTTTAAGAAATTAGAATTTAAGTATGTTCCTGGAGGGATGGCCATGCTACACTGTTAGCTGAGGGAGAAGAGAATTAAAACTGCATTTTAGGGCTTCCCTGGTGGCGCAGTGGTTGAGAGTCCGCCTGCCGATGCAGGGGACACGGGTTCGTGCCCCGGTCCGGGAAGATCCCACATGCCGCGGAGCGGGTAGGCCCGTGAGCCATGGCCGCAGAGCCTGCGCGTCTGGAGCCTGTGCTCCACAACGGGAGAGGCCACAACAGTGAGAGGCCCGCATACCGCAAAAAAACAAAAACAAAAAAATGCATTTTATTTTTTAAAATCTTCAAAGTAATACACACACAAACACATCCATGCATGTGCCAGTATGAATTTAGCGGAAAACATGGAAGGATACAGACTGAATACAATTAATACTAGTTACTTTAGGGGAGTGGAAGAGGAAGAAGCCCTAACATATCCTTTTTAAATGTCTACATTGTTTGGTAAAAGTAATTTTTTACTTAATACAATTATTATAACTCACATTAAAAAATATAAAGTGTAACTGAAATATATAAACACATTCTGACATACCCCTAGCACCCTAAGATAATAAGAAATTGTTGGCTAGAGGGCCAATTTCAAGTTTAATTTTTTGGAAAAAAGAGTGTTACACAAAGAATTATCAACAAGAAGTTAAATCTCAGAAGAAACATACGACAAGAAATAAAGACACTTCAGAGGGATTTGTCATTTAAGGTCAGATCTTTTCAACTCTGTTGGTCCAACCACCAACAAACAAATTTGTGTTTTAAATATAAGAATGGAAAGATTCTAAATATGTGCTACCAACAAGGCTGATTTGAAACTTTTGGCATAGATTAGTGTAAAGCCTGAAATATTTTCTGACTGAAAATAATACTTCACAGCATTATTCTGAGAATTAAATGAGGATTTTGTGAAAGCACCTAGCTCAGAGCCTGGCACATATGTATTATTAAAATTTTTTTCTTTATTCCTAAAGCAATCTATGTTGAAAGCTAAATAATTTTTATCAGAAAGAGAAAGTACTATAACAACAAAATAATCCTGTACAGTAGTGATGCCACTATGCCAGAAATACTCTTACACTGAGATAAAGAAATGATATACTGAATACTGAAATAATTTTCCTTATCATTCTATATAATAAAACACTCTGGGTTTAATAAAGAAATCATCGTCACCAGACTAAAGATAATTTGTATACGTTTCAAGCACATGAACATCTCATTTCTACGAAATATTTCATATGTTTATAAGGAAAGAAAAAGAACCAGGAGATAGCATATTTGAAAATTTAGTACATTATTACTATAGATACACCAGCATGCCATAATCAAATGAAACCAGATACAAATAATGGGAATCACACAAAGTCAAATACTGTACAATTTCCCAGTCTTCCAGCATGAACTGATCATAGGCATTATTATACCAATACACATCTTATATATCAGAGTCTAATGCCTGCATAATGCTATCTTTGCAGGAGTAAATCAAAACTGGGTTTCAGCCATATTACATTAGCTCATGCACCTATTTAGCCTCTAGAAGCAGTAAGTCGGCTTATGTACAGATGACCTCTAATGAAAAATCATTTGATTCAGAAAATGGAGCTAGTACAATAAAAAAAACAATTCTGATGAAGTACCCCATGATTCCTGAAATACAGAACCAGAATTCCTAGAATTGATAAGCTTCCTTCATCAATTCGATGGCCTAAATGCAAGGCATTGGTACTGTGCTAGATGCTAAGATCCTACCATTAATGAACTCCTAGATTACTAAGAAAAATAGAGATCCAACAGACAAATAAGACCAAATGTAGTATATAATATAACCCAATAATATATAAAATGCTACGCTGGAAAGCAGAAAATAACCTCCCAACCTTAAAAGGCTATACTAGGTTAAACTGTCACAATCAGTTTTACAGTCTTATTTCAAGAGCCTCAATTCACAAATCAATAGATAGTTGATAGTCTGACAAACTACATACATCCAACAAATTCCTCACACTGCGGCTTTACTTTTTCAGTTACGTAAATAACAGAGTGAATATTGGATCAATATGTGACCTGGGCACATCCACATACTTTCCCATGCACACTAAGTGCTAGATATTTGTTCATTCCTTCATTCAACAAATACTGAAAAAATTTTATATGCAAGTGTTCTAAGGCTAGAGTGGTGAATAAGATGAAGTCTCCGCTCAAATGAAACCAGTTTTCTGGTAGTTGAGACAACAATGAACAAGTCAAGTAGTGGCAATTATGAAGGTTAGAGCTGGGTGTTTAGGTGGTCAGAGAGGCGGCCTCTCTCACTTAAGAAGAAATCTATAGTCCTTTAGTCAAGAAAGAACAAATGTACAAGCCCTTCAAAGAAAACACTCTTTAACATGTTTAAGCAAAAAGGCCAGCATAGATGAAACGAAGTGGATAATGAAGGGAGTGGGAGGACATAAAGTATTAGGAAAAGGGTAGCTTAGGCAGGGTCATATAGGGAATGATAAAGACTTTGGAATTTATTCTGAATGTGATAGGAAGCCACTGGAGAATTTTTTTTTCAAGTTTGGGGAAATATACGATTTGATTTGTTTTAACTAGAGCAGTATAGCCATCAAATGGACAATAGATTATATATTGGCAAGAATGGAAATAATAAGTTGGGACACTATAATAGTAGTAAAGGAAAGAAACGATGGTAGTTCAGACTAAAATGACAACAATATAGGTGGTGGGGAAATGATAGAAAATATATCTTTAAAAGAACAAATTCTTAAAGCATTATAAAACAAAAGAAAAAGCCAATAATGGAGGAGGAATGTTAAGAAATCCGTGGAAGACAGAAACTAGATGCAACTGGAGGGAGGAAATTATAGCCCACAGCATGTGTAGGAGGATAACTGTAAAAGATGAGAGTGTTTCCAGGTCTGTTTTAACCACAGAAGCAAGAGATGCAAGGAACAGGAAGTTCTCAGGGGCAGCAATCTTAATGAGTGGCATGGGATCTGTTTCAGTCCAAGCAGTCAGGCCATCTCCCATCTCCTACATTTGATAAGCAGATGACATCAGAGGTCTTTGCCCCTAAACCAGAGTAATGAGTGGGGGTATGTGTGAGTCAGAATCCACCGCATCTGAAAGACAGATCAGAGGCCAAACTAGTTAGTTAACACACAGGAGAGAGCCCTCATGCCCAAAGATTAACACACCTCACCAGACACCTTACCTTACGTGTCTGCCATTATTACTGAGAAGGGACATTAAATAGCAACTATATCCACAGTCAGGCAGGGCAGATTATCAAGCATTATGGCCCTCTACAGGCATATCAGTTGTTTAAAGATAATGTTTGTTCTGAACAGACTGGCATCTGTTCTGGTTGGTTGATATTTCTGGCATATTAATTATTAAATATTTTGAATGTTACCCTCCAGACAGGCCAACACAAAATATAATAAAATGGAAAGGGACTTCCCTGGTGGCACAGTGGTTAAGAATCCACCTGCCAGGGGCTTCCCTGGTGGCGCAGTGGTTGAGAGTCTGCCTGCCGATGCAGGGTACACAGGTTCGTGCCCTGGTCCAGGAGGATCCCACATGCCGCAGAGCGGCTAGGCCCATGAGCCATGGCTGCTGAGCCTGTGCTCCGCAACGGGAGAGGCCACAGCAGTGAGAGGCCCACGTACCGCCAAAAAAAAAAAAAGGATCTGCCTGCCAGTGCAGGGGACATGGGTTCGATCCCTGGTCTGGGAAGATCCCACATACCATGGAGCAACTAAGCCAGTGTGCCACAACTACTGAGCCTGCACTCTACAGCCCACAAGCCACAACCACCGAGCCCACGTGCCGCAACTACTGAAGCCCATGCGCCTAGAGCCCCTGCTCTGCAACAAGAGAAGCCACCACAACGAGAAGCCTGCACACCACCACGAAGGGTAGCCCCTGCTTGCCCCAACTAGAGAAAGCCCATGTGCAGCAACGAAGACCCAACGTGGCCAAAATAAATCAATCTATTTTTTAAAAAAATGGAAGGGCTCTGGTTCTGGTTCTGGGTTAAAATGGAGTAAGCACACCCTGTGTTAACTGAATATAACTAAAACCCATGAATGTAACTGAAAACCCTGGAAAGAATGATGGAGCAGCAATCTGAGGACTCTGAAAACTAAACAGTAGCAGGCAAATTGTGGAAGGAAACCAGAACTTGAAAGACAGCCAATTCAGTGATGCATTTCCTGTTGTTTTTTAATGTCACCCAACTCCCAGCCTGAACTCAAAGGAAATCCAAATCCTGGATTGGCACACTAGAGTCAAACAGATACAAGTCTTCTCTTTCTGATTAGAGAGTATAAATGGGGCAGTGGTGGGGGGACAGTCCATATAGGACTGTGAGAGTGGGAAGATCTGGCTTTTTTCTCTTTTTACCTTCCTGTTCCAGCCCCGCCTATAGGTAAGACTATTTCAGTAATGGCAGCTATAGGGGATACTTAAATCTCTGAGGAAGGGGAATCCTTTCTGACCAGAGGATCAGTGGTATGAGCAATGTGGTAGAACTGCAAGGGGAAATAGATAAATCCACACTTACGGTCTGAGATTTCAATATTCCTCTTTTAATAACTGACAGAATGAACAGACATAAAATCAGCAAAGATATAGAAGACTTGAACAACACTATCAATTAACTCAACCAGACTAATATTTGTAGAGCCTTCCACTCCCAAAGAGCCTAATACACATATTTTAAGTGCACATAGAACATTTAAGATAGATAATTTTCTGGGCCATAAAACATATCTCAATAAAACGTGATCTAACTCAGAATATGTGTTCTTTGGCCACAGCAAAATTAGACTAGAAATTAATATGAGGAGGTATCTGGAAAATTCTCAAATGTTTGAAAACTACATCAACACACTTCTAAATAACACATGGGTTAAAGAAGAAACCAAAAGGGGAATTAGGCAGTATTTTGAAATAAATGAAAAGCATTACTCATTGAAGTCTGTGAAATGCAGCTAAGTCAGTACATAGAGGGAAATTTATAGCACTAAAATTCCTGTATTAGAAAAGAAAGTTCCAATATCAGTGATCTTAGCTTCTACCTTAAGAAGCTAGAAATAGAAGAGAAAATTCAACCCAAAGCAGGCAGAAGTAAGGAAATAATAAAGAGCAAAGAAGTAACTGATAAAATAGAAAACAGGAAAGCAATACAGAAAATGAATGAAAACTGAAACTGATTCTTTAAGATCAATAAAATTGATATATCTCTACCCAGAATGATCAAGACAAGGAGAAAGAATACTCAAAGTAACCGTATTAGGAATGAGGAGAAGTGACACCATTACAGATTCTATAGATTTAAAAAGGTTACTCAGGCTTCCCTGGTGGCACAGTGGTTTAGAGTCTGCCTGCTGATGCAGGGGACATGGGTTCATGCCCCAGTCCGGGAAGATCCCACATGCCGCAGAGCGGGTAGGTCCGTGAGCCACAGCTGCTGAGCCTGCGCGTCCGGAGCCTGTGCTCCGCAACAGGAGAGGCCACAACAGTGAGAGGCCCACGTACTGCAAAAAAACAAAAACAAAAACAAAAAAAAAAAGGCTTTTTTTGAGGAGTTAATTTGAATAGTCCAAGAAGGAGGAGTTAATTTGAATAGTCCTATATTTACTAAAGAAATTTAATTTATATTTTAAAATTTTCCCACAATGAAAATTCCAGGCCCAGATGCCTCCCTGGGAAATTCTATCAAACATTTATCAATGAAATAATACCAATTCTATAAAAAATACTCCAGGAAATTGAAGAGGGAGAAATATCTCTCAACTTTCAACTGATTCTATGAGACCAGGAGTACCCTGATACAAAAATCAGACAAAGACATCCTAAGACAGGAAAATTAAAGGCCAATATCCCACATGAACACAGATACAAAAATAATTAAAACTGTCTTAGCAAATCAAATCTATCAACTGTACAAAAGCAGGCCACACAGGCCAGATTTGCTCACCCCGCTTTAGAGCACTACTGCTCAACCATAATGGTCCAAATCAAATAATAAAAATATTTGTACCACACTGGGGAAAACTGATATGGTTTACCACTGGAGGTGACTGACATGAACTTCAGCTACTCCAGACACTACCCCAAGGACTGAGAACTTATTCTAACATCTCCTTTCACACAGTACTTGCTTTTATTTGAGTTTAGATCTTTTTTCACTTACTACTTTATGTAGTTATCACCAATTCAACCCTAAGCCTTTCATCAATTACTTAAAACTTTTCTAAAGATAATTAAATGCATCAGATTTCTACCAATTTCATTTTCCTGAGAATGGCTCTTCTGGAAGCTTCTAACCTACTCCAATCTGGTCTGTTTACCCTCCAACCCTGTCTTTTCATTGTATGCTGAAGATTTCTTTACCCTTCTCTTTTGTTAAATTTCCTATTTCTTGTAACCTTTCCCTTTTTTATGTGGCTGACTTTCTCATTTTGATGGATCACATCCTCCAACAGATTTCTAAGAAAGGGTACAAGGTAGGCAAACAAACAAATAAACAAACCAAAAAAACAAACAAAAAACCTTACATGTCTTAAAACATCTTAATTTAACTCTTATACCTGATTAATAGTTTCAATGCATATGAAATACAAAGGGGTTGAAATTATTTTCCCTCAGAATTTTGAAGGTGATACTCCATTTCTCATTTAGTATCTAACACTACCATTAAGAAGTCCAAAGCCAACTGATTCCTGTTACTTTGACACATTTTTTTCCCTCTCTGAAAGCATGAAAAGACCTTCTGTTTCACCCAGTGATTTGAAATTTCACCACGATGTGTCTTAGTTTGTGTTTATATTTATCCATTGTAATGAGTACTCAGTAAGCCTTTTGAACCAGAAACTCATGTTCATTAGTCCAAGAAAGTTTTCTTGAATCATTTTGTTGATGATTTCTTCCCCATTTTCTCTGTTTCTTCTGGGAACTACTGGTGTTGTTTTTCTTTTTTTAATTAATTAATTTATTTATTTTTGGCTGTGTTGGGTCTTTGTTGCTGCACGCGGGCTTTCTCTAGTTGTGGTGAGCGGGGACTACTCTTCGTTGCAGAGCGTGAGCTTCTCATTGTGTGGTTTCTCTTGTTGCGGAGCACGGGATCTAGGCACGCAGGCTTCAGTAGCTGTGACACACAGGCTCTAGAGTGCAGGCTTAGTAGTGGTGCACGGGCTCAGCTGCTCCACAGCATGTGGGATCCTCCCAGACCAGGGCTCGAACCCGTGTCCCCTGCACTGGCAGGCAGACTCTTAACCACTGCGCCACCAGGGAAGTCCCAACTACTATTATTTGAATACTGAAATTCCTGGACTGCCCCTGTAAGTTTCTTAATACTCCTCACTTCTCTTCTGTAACATTTGTTCTTTTGCTCGACTTTTTCACAGATTTCTTCAACATTAATTTTCTAAGTAATTCTACAAAGCTTTTTTGATCTCTGCTATCAGAATTATAACTCTTACAGTAACTCCTTATTTCATGGCTATATTATTTTCTCTTATTTCCCTGAAGTTGTTTATAATGGTTGTTATTTTCTTCTGCAAAAGATCTGTTCTCAGTTGCTCTATCCTGTTTATTTTAATCTCTACCTTTCATACATTACAGGGTTTCCTCAAATATCCAGTAATCCTTGGTCAGCTGCTCATAGTTAGGAGAAAGGACTAAAAGGTTGATTATTTTCAGTATGGGACTCCTGCCCTCCACTATGCCTGGTGCCTTCTGCTCTAGAGAGAGTCTCTACTTTTGCTCTCTCCAAAGAATAAATTTCTGGCCTTTGCCAAAGTTAGGGGTGAAGAGCTGGGCACTTGTCAAGCTAACTGGTTAGCTAATTTTGAGAAGGAGGTCCCAGGAACCAAGGGCTTCTTCGACTGACTTTCAACCAATCCTCCTTTCACTTCCACTTCCACATGCTGCCATTCTTGAGTTTTTTTAGTCTTTTGGAGGGTAAAACAGATTATTTTCTTGATTTTCTCTGCTACTGAGTTTAGCATCCAGTCTACAATTATTCATATTCTCCCTAGTTTCTAAAATTGTGTTGATTTTGGCTCCTCTCTAATTCCCCTTTACTGATCTTTTAGCAGGTTTCTGAAAGGAGAAAAAGTAGAAGTATGTGTTCATCCTATCTCTTTATTCCTGATAATATGGATTCTCATTCATTCCAACTCATTACAGACGGCTTTGTATTTTTATTTCTGTCTTTGGAATAAAAAGAGACAGTAAGTCCCCTACATACGAACGAGTTCTGTTACAAGAGCGCGTTCGGAAGTCCTATTTGTTCGAAAGTCCAACACAACCAACACAGTTGGCTATATACTGCTGCTTTTATGCTTGCTTCCAGACATCCTGGGCTTGAAATAAAGAAATAAAGATACTGTATTACTGTACTCTATACAGTACTGTAAAGTACACAAAAGCACAACCACTTGTAGAGGATGCACGTACGTGACTAACTTACATGAGTGGACATGCAAACACATGCTCGCATCTTTGAAAGTTTGCAACTTGAAGTTATTCGTATGTAGGGGACTTACTGTATTACAAATAAACGCTCTAAGAAGGTGAGAAACATGCTTCTATATCAGTTAACTCTCATAATGATACAGTTCCTGATGACTTCTAATTGAGATCAGTCCTGATGAGTTCTGAGATCAGGCAGCTGTGCTCAGATCATGAAAATCACTGATTTTGCTGTTAAGTTCAGCTTTTGTTACTAAAATTCAATTATACTCATTGATTTGAAAAATATTTCAACTGACATAATTCAGAGGGCACAAGGTAAATTAATAATCTCCCACATCTATATCTGTGACATTAAATAAAATTAAACTTTAATAAAAATTAGTATAATTATTTTTCTATTAATTTGTACTAATTTTGTTTTTAGGGTTATATGATGAGGGCACCCAAGGTGGCTGTTCTCTTGCTCTCTCTACATGCCCTGTTCACCAGTCCCTGCTTCACCTACACCCTACTCACATGACTGACCTTCCCTCTTAATCATAGAGCCTAATCAGTAAATGCCTGGTCTAATCTTCAGATCAGAACATCTCCACCACGATAACTTATCAAAGGGGCAGTGAGGGGTGTGCTCCTCTACTGGTTTCCCTGGTAACCGATGAGCCAACCTGACATCAATTCCCCCTATAACTGGTAAACACCTCCACCCATCCCCCCTCCCAGGAGTGAAGACTGCTGCCATATCCTGCCCACTGTCTGCTGCACACAGGACCTTGCTTCAGACATGTAAGATTCTCATATCCATTAAACCACTGATGTCTCTGTTGCTGACTCTGGGCTCTTTCTTCTGTCTTGAGGATGGGCAAGTACAGGGCATGCAGGCTTGCGGGGTGTAGCCCAACAAGGATTTTAAACACATAAACTCATTTTCTTTCTTTCCTCGCCACCAAGGTTTACTGAGATATAACTGACATAAAACATTATATAAGTTTAAGGTGTACAATGTGTTGATTTGATATAGTTATATATTACAATTCAGTTTTTCTCTTAATTTCTTTTTTTATATCAAAATACATGTAACATGAAAAAGTGAAAACTTATATAAATTCCTGACATTTATAATACATGCATATTATTTAAAAATGATTAAAAGTACTAGTGTAAGTTTAAATTTCCAAATCAACCTGCATATATTATTCTACTTTTTATTCTGCAACAAACAACTGTATTAAAAATAGTACAACTCTAAAGCTTAGGAAGAGCAAAGTTGGAGAAAAAAGGGAACAGGATTATAGAATAAATGAACCAGGAGCTTCTACAGGATTAAAACATCACACATTTGTATATCTAAGGCTTTATTTTATTTGTAAATACTCTCAAAAAACTAAACTCAGTAATGACTGCTTGAAATTTTGCAGTATTTTAATCAGTCTGGGTTCCTAACTCTTACTCTCTTAGAGATGACTTCATTCATCCAACAGTATTTATTCAGTAACTATTATTGTATATACCAGGTACTTATTCTTGGCACTGGAAATACAGCAGTGAACAAAGAAAACCAAAAATCTCTGCAATCATGAAACATTCATTCTAGTTTTGGATAGAGAAAACAAATATAAAGGTGATAAGTACTATAAAGAAAAATGTGGAGGTGCTAGTCCTGCAAATTTAAATGTTCCTTAGGGAAGGCCTATCTGAAAATCCACTGGTAGAGAATACTTTAACCTAGTTTTGAAGTGGTCACTTCAAAAAAACCAGTCAAAAGCCTATGGTGATAAATTTTAAACAGAAAAGGAAAATAAGTAAGAAGATCTTAATTTTAGGTAATAATTATAAACAAAACCCATTTCTTCTGAGACAGCTAAGACAACAAATATTGCATTGATGAACTTTTAAAAGCCAGTGTGATGATACTTGCAACAAACGTTACTGCTAAAAATTTACTTTTGGTTATATTCCAAAAGTAATATCCAGACATATACCACAATGCTCCAAAATTACTTAAAACCTTAATATCGTTAAAAAAGAGACCATTTCTCATTTTCTTTTATCCTGAATAGATGATTATCATATGGAACTAATTAGATTGTAACATCTGAACTCCTAAATGAGAAATGAGAATATCTAAACTTGACCCAGTGAAAACCCCAGTCCTCAGATTAAGTACTGGAAAGGAATAGCTGGTATCTATTCTTTTTAATTTAATAATAAATTTGAGGAGAATTTACCTTGCCCAGAGCGGCTTTGGCGAGAGTCTACACTTGACTGTCTTCGATCCGGTGCTTCCTCGTTCCCTCCATCTGCATAAAATTAGAGCGATCATAAGCGAATAGATAATGAAATTGATGTAATATCATCCCTGGCGACATCTATATCTTAACAGTACCATATCTATCATTTGTTTTCATTTCTTATAAGCTCAATCATTTAAATATTTGAGGATTTTTCATACACAAAGCAAAGGTCCTTACCCTTATTTTTGTGGGGATGGTTTACACTCCTCTCTGAAAGTCTAAAGAAAGTGAAGGTGTTCTTTCCCTACCCCCATACATATACACCCTACTTTGCATATAATAAAGCAATGTTATCTACTCTGAAGTTCATTCACAGAATTTCAATTTAAAAGCCTTGATTTAAAGCAATGTCTAAATTAATTACAGCTGCTTATTTAATCTAAAGTATGTCAAATAATCCTTAGGGCTATATATTTTACTCTAATAAAATTTACATTTACATGTTTTATGAGAGATAATGGGAAAATTACATAATACATGAAAAAGCAATATAAATCAGAATCAGAAAAACTCAGAAATGAGGAGGCAGAAACCAAGAAATAATGAGAAATCAAACAAAAATCATTTCAGTAATGAAGACTATAAGAAATACAAGAGCAAACAAACACAAAAGGTCTTAAAAGAAATAAAAGGTAAGATGGAAGAAAATCTTTAACAAATTTTTTAAAAAGAAGAAATAGATTAAAAAGGATCTGTAAGAAGGGGATAAATATTGGAGATAGGCAAAGAAGAGCCAGCATAAGGATAAACACAGGAGTCCCTGAAGAAGAAAACCAAAGTGAGAGAATAGAACAAATACTGAAAGACAATAATTCAAGAAAGCTTTCCAGAGGGAAAAGAAGTGGCTATGTATGTGTAATGTATATAGTTATATGTGTGTATAAATACATTTATACATGCACACACACACACACACACATATATATATATACACATCTATATTTGAAACTACATATTTCAAGAGCATCCTGTGTCCTACTTAATCAACTCAGATCAATGCACCAAGACATTTTCTACTAAAACTAATGGACTTTAAAGGGAAAAAGAATCCTTTGGGCATTTAGGCAAATACATCACAAGATTAATAAGGGAAAACAACAGAAGAAAACAAAATAATATACTTAAAACACACAAGGAAAAAAAAATTGAACCAAAGGCTTTACAACCAGTAAAACTTACCTTTAAGTATAAAGAGTAAAGAAAAACTATTACTAACATGCAAGAACTCAAGGAATATTGTTCCCATGGGCCTCTTCCTAGCTCTACCAGAAAACTAACTTTAGGCAACCAAAGTGACTAGAGAGACATTAAATAAGGACTGGTGGTGAGCATACATATACAACTGACTGTAGAATTAAGACTAAATGAGATGTAGAGAACAAATGTATGGACACCAAGGGGGGAAAGTGGGGGCAGGGGGGATGAACTGGGAGATTGGGATTGACATATATACACTAATATGTACAAAATAGATAACTAACAAGAATCTGCTGTGTAAAAAAAATAAAAGTTCAAAAAAAAAAGACTAAATGAGAGTTTTAAACAGAGAGATTATAATATGTAATGGCTATAAGATCTGACAATGAAGATACAGTACAGCCAAAACAAACGAAGAAAGAATAAACAAAAAGTAACTGATTTCAGAAATCAAAATTGGTAATTGTAATGTTGTGAGACCATTGTACTTAAAAACAGGGATAAAGCAAATGAATAATTATGGGATACTCTAATGGTATCATCTCCTTGAGAAACAGAATTCTCTGGGTGGAAGAAAGGAACTATAGATATAAGAATACAGAAGAAGTTACGTAAAAACTCTTTAGTATTGAATCTATATTGGAAACATCAGTACAGTCTTACAAGTCACATGTATATCCTAGCTCTGTCCACTTAAAACACCTAACACCTTGACTAATCAAGTAGTACTAACCACTCCTAGGGCCCAGACTGTTATCCTGAAATGCCATTCTCCATTAAAAGAAAACAGAACTTCTTAAAGAACCAGCTGGTTTAGCAAAGGAAAAGTACTAGATGAACTTGGAACACCCTGACATATGCTTTAATAGCATATGCAACATATGCTATTAAAGACAATGTAGAATTGAGGTCATGTCAAAAAAAAACACAGTGAAGAAGCTCATCAACATTCAAGAACTCAGGGAATATTGTCCCATGGGCCTCTTCCTAGCTCTACCAGAGAACTAACTAACTAAATGTACAATTGACTATAGACCATAATGTTTTAAAAAAAAAAAAAACAAAACAAACCACAGCACTACCACACTAACTGGTCACCTTCTGAGGTTGAGAGGGGCCCAGTTCATTACCTTGAAAACTGTGGCAAAGAAAGAATCAGCAATTCATCCTACATTCCCTATATAAACTGTACTAGTAGCCAAAAAGTATATGAGAGCTCTCTCTATAAAATTATTCCAAATAAATGGGAAACAAAAGATAAAATATCACCATTTCACAAACTGCAAGTAATTAGTATCTCTGCAGCCATCGAGCATCAATGGCTAATAACATCAAAAAAGAGAAAAAACTGGACGTTATATGCCTCCTAATGACAGGAACACAACTACAGTTTTGCCAAAGCAATCAAACCTGAGTCTAGTCAAACCTCTGAAACCAGCTGTCAGTTTCCAGGAAAAACAAAGAGCAGAAGAAAATGCTGAATTGTTCCTGAGTGTATAATCAACGAAATACTGATTGTGGGAAATTCTACAGGTCAAACAATCCAGGTCTCTCAACAGGTAAAGAAAAAAAATAAAGTATTATGAGGTCCTAAATTATTGTGAAACAAAAATTCATTTTATGAAAAGATAAAACTATACCAGAAATCTGTGGCATCTTATATCAGAGATCAGGATGTGTAAATACAGTCCTAGTCAATTTCCCTTCCTACTGATCATCTATTTTTTTAATGCAAATTTCTTTCTTCTCTTTTACTTGGGAATAAATTACAATGAGCAACACTTGTATTCAGGCCTGTCTTAAATTTTCATTTTCCACATGGATAAAATTACATACATGCATCACATTCTCTGTTTTAACATCAAAACATGCCCTTGAAGCATGTGAGAAGTAATATGAATAAAATACAGACATTTCCCCTCACCAGGATGTCTTTCTAAATAATAAAAGGAGAAAAAGAAATAAAAAATCAAGGCTTCAAACAAATTAAATTTGCACGATCTGCAGTATGTCAGCATATCAATAGAACAACCTACAGGAAAACTACAGACAAGAAATGGTTTAAGACAGTTTTGAGTCAGCCAGCCAATGGCAAGACAAAAAGTCACCAATTTTGATAACATCATAATGTAAAATGTTTTAACTGTCTGAATTTTAAAAATTAAATTGGAAATACACTGCAATAAATTTGAGCAATTCACTCCTCTACGACTGAAATCTTAACCATGTCTTACTCTAGTGGAGGTTAGTCATAAGAGTTGAGATTAACTCTCAGGTAAAAGTAAACAGCTAAAGATTTTTTTTTAAATAATAAACTCAACATTGACCCAAGATGGTATAGAAAAGAAGTTCAAGCTCTTCAAAAGTGTCTTGTGGTATGCTATGCAATCAATGGCTCCATTATCCAAAACAGCAAGACTGCAATGATGTACAGTACTTTGCCTATTTTTGCTTTGCTTAAAACACAATTCCTTCAGTACAGATAAGACCTCCCACACATCATACGACCTCCCACACATCATACATACATCTACATTTATGGACAAAACAGAAGACCTTCAGTCATCAAGCAAGTCAAGTTACTTGCATAAGACTCATTACCTCACCCTGAAGTGCAGAGGGGAGAAAGGGGCTGTGTCTGTGAAGTTAGAATTTACTCATCAAGCTTGAGTTAAAAGACTTTCTTCAATGTAACAGGTACAAATTTTAAAAAGACCTGACTGTCCAATTTAAGTGCTAGCTTTTAAAATTAGAGCTTAGGTTTCCTAGATTTGTTCTCATCAGAGAACATTTGTTTTTTATCAGCATACTAAATTAAATCCAGCAAATAATATAAAACAATACACCTTTAATAGACTTCCTCGTCCCACTATTTAAAAGGGAAAAATGTCATAGGAATATTTACTTCATAGTGTGAACAGCTTTCAACTCAGGTCATAAATGCACTAAAATAGTCTAAGTAAAAAAAATACCAACTACATAGGGATATTCCATATTTAGTGTTTCCCTATGAAGAAATTTAAGTTAGAGAAAGGCTTATAAGAAAGTGCCTAATTCCAAGACAAATGTTTTCTTTCCTACAAGTAGAAGATACTTCAAATGATTATTCTCCTCAGTCCAGGATCAAAATATTACAGTTGAAAAATAAACAACTTAAGTGACCTTGAATTTGGTAGCCCCAGCCCATCTTTAGTATTCTCAGTTAAATAATGTGCCAGAATAAATATTAGATTTTATGAATTAAGATTTTGAAGTTGACTGTCTTCAATCCTCCTTTAGAAGTGTAAATATATGACCTTAATAGAAGGAGTGGGAAGTATTAAAACTATATACATATAATCTATTATACATATAGATTAAAGTTTTACTATTCAGATATGAGCTCTGGTCTCTTTTACTATTCAGGTATGAATCTGTAAGAACTGTATACACTTAATGCCAACAAAGGGAGACATGAATTGGAGGACATATATGGAATGTAATGAAAATGCAAAAGTATGGACCAAGAACATAAGCTAGATTTATTAGCCAAGGTCCACTTACGAAGAGGTACATACAGAAGATGTTCCTTGGCTACATATGCACGATAATAACCAGAAAAGATGAAAAGCAGCTCATCTGTTTGGTTGTAGAAAAGAGAAAAGAACTACAATTTGTTCAGTATCTATTCTCTGCTGGCTATGGGGTCAGTAAGGTCTTTACAACATTATCTCATTTAATACTAATAATAATTCAATGAAACAAGTAGTATGCCCATTTTTTAAAATAAATTTATTTATTTTGTTTGTTTATTTTTGGCGGTGTTGGGTCTTCGTTGCTGCGTGCAGGCTTTCTCTAGTTGCGGCGAGCAGGGGCTACTCTTCGTTGCAGTGTGTGGGCTTCTCATTGCGGTGGCTTCTCTCGTTGCGGAGCACAGGCTCTAGGCACACGGTCTTCAGTAGTTGCCGCAGGCGGACTCAGTAGTTGTCGCTCACAGGCTCCAGAGCACACGCTCAGTAGTTGTGGCGCACGGGCTTAGTTGCTCCGCGGCATGTGGGATCTTCCCAGACCAGGGACTGAACCCATGTCCCCTGCCTTGGCAGGCGGATTCTCAACCACTGCGCCACCAGGGAAGCCCTATGCCCATTTAAATGTAAGACACATTCAGAGAAGAAAAGTGACTTTCCCAAAATCACACTGCTAGTAAGTAGCAATCCTAAAATTTAAAGTGTCTGGTTTCAAAAATCTGTCTTCATTTCCAGACCCTCCACTGTCTTTTTACTATAACAAACAAATCATTAAGATGGTGGTGGTAGTGGTTTGGAACTGAAGTGAACAGAAGAGGACAGAAGTAGAGACCAATTAAGAGGCTGCTGAGAACACCGGACAAGGATAAACACCCGGACTAAGTGAGTAGTAGAGGTTGTGAGGAGAGGTCAGATTCTGGATATATTCTGAAGGAAGAGTGGAGAGAATCTGCTGTCAGAAGAGAAAGATACAGAAAGAAGTCAGGGGTAATTCTGCTATTTGGGGCCCAAACAATGGATCTGCAACTTACTGAGATAGGAAAGACTGAGAGAGAATAGGTTTGGGGATGAGAAGAGTATATGGAGCTCAGTTTTGGACATACTAAGTCTGAGATGCCTAACAGACAAATAAGCAGAGATGGACATACATGTGCCATCATTACATAAATTACATTTAAAGTGTATGACATTCCCACAAACTGGAGAGGGACAAAATGGTTCTAGTGACAAAATTATCTCTATCAGAGAGAAAAACTCTTCAGTGGGATTTTTTCACAGCCTCCCATTCACTGCTCTGAGGAGTTGCCTTGCAAATGTCCATTATTACTCTGCTCAGTCACACCCTAGGACAGCTCTAGCCCTCATTACTCATTTGTAATAATAATAATACCTTGCATTTAGTGTGCTGCTTATCATATATATGATATGTCATAAAACATTTATGATATATTTATTTACATTTAATTATAATTTAATAATTTGATATATGTATTTTATAATGTACTGCTTTATCAGGTATGTATATATAGTATATTAAGTTCATGATAATTTGATACCTATCTGTGAAGTAAAGAATTAACCCAGCAGCCTTGAGTTACTCAAATCTTGTACATTCTCAGAAGGGCTTACTTGTATAACTAGCCTTTGGCTGGCTCCTAGGAACTGAGGTCTTAGAATGTTCCCTATGCTACTAACTGATTAGGGCACTGTGCATGCTTGAGGTCTTGAACCACATTATACCAGCTTGTGTGGACAGTGTGTGTAAAAAATGTGATTTATGATGAACACTTGCTTTCCTTCTGGGGGGTATGAAGTTTCGGTAACTGCAATCAGCACTGAAGTTACCCCAATAAAAACCCTGGACTTTTAGGCTCAAGCAAACTTCCCTGGCAGAAAACATTTTGCATGTGTTTCTCCAGTTCATTGCTGGGGGATTTAGTATGTCCTGTGTGACTCCACTGGGAGAGGATTCTTGGAAGCTTATACCTGGTATCCTCCAGCTTCTGCCTGATGTACCTTTTTCCTTTATTGATCCTGCTTTTTATCCCTTTGCTGTAATAAACTATAGTCTGACTATTAAATAAATAAATAAATAAAGTGTATGACATTCCCAAGGAAGGGAGTATAGATAGGAGAGAGACAGAGAGAGAGAGAAAAGAGGTCAGAGGTGTAAGCCTTGGGGCTGAATTCAACATGTCGAGGCTGCAGGTATGAGGAGAGACCAGCAGACAATAAGAAGTAGTGGCCAGAGAATAGGAACAAAACTAGAAGAGTAGAGAAGTCAGCTAAAGAGTTTCATGGAAGGGAAAAGATCAGATGTTGCCAGGTCAAGTAATATGAAGAGTGAGAATTGATCACTGAATTTGTCAATGTAGATGATTTAGTATGGTTCCTGTGGAGTGGTAGGGGTAAAACCTGATGGGATTAAGTTCAAGAGAGATTAGAAAGAGCTTCTGAAAAAGGTCTTGTCTCTCCCTAGACATGGAAGATAACACATGGAGACCCTGGATATTCTGACGGCCATCCTGTAAACACAAGGGGAATAAACTATGGGATAAAGCTAACACTATGAAAATTATGGCAGAGAGACAGAAGACACTAAGATCCTTGTTGACACTGAATTACTGACGAAAACTACTCTATCTCTGGACTACAATTATATAATCAAATAAATCCCCTTCATCATATAAACCAGAGGTCAGTAAACTAGTCCATAAGCCAAATCTACCCTGCTGCCTTTTTTTGGACAGCCAGTGAGCTAAGAATGGTTTTTACATTTTTAAATAACTGAAAAATAGTTTAAAAAATAGTATTCTGTGACAAATAAAAACTGTATAAAATTGAAATTTTAGTGCCCATAAATAAAGTTTTATTAGAACACAGTCATGATCACTCATCTACATACTTCTGTGAAATTGATACAGTAATACCCCATTGAGTTGTGGTGAGAAACAAATGTAGTAATATAAAACACAGCATGCCATCTGGCACTAAGTAAACACTTACTAAATGATAACTATACTCTTTATCTATCATCATCATGATCAACAACATCCCTTCACCAAAAGATGACTTAAATGTCATTTCCAATTTTCTCTGTAAAGACTTTCTGGAGGCCTATCAGAAAGAATTAAATGTTCCCTCTTCTGTGCTTCCAAAGCACATTATACATATCTGTTTTATAGCACTGCCACACTGTATAATAATTATTTATATGACCATCTCTGGACTGTAAAATGTTCTAAGTGTGCCTTTGAAAGCCTTTTTCATATTGGTATTTTCAGTGCCAAATTGGGAGTCAAAAGGTATTCCTTGAAAAGAAAAAACAACAGTTGAATTAATTTTGTCAAGAGCCAGCTCTAAAATTAATGTATTCATCAAATTAAGTTCAAGGAAAAAACCAAAAAGTGGTATTGATATGGTTTGAGATACAGTTTTAGGAGTTCGGTGTTCCTCTTTTCTTATCCAAACTATTTCTATGAAAAGAAAAGATGAGCAGCATCATTCGAAAGCACTATGACCTTATCCACCACATCTATCTCCATGATGTTTATTTATCAATAAAAATTTTCATAGGGAATCCCAGACCCACCTAAAAGTTGATTTAGTTCTTAAGAAAACATATACAGAGTTTCTTTAAAGAGAAAAGGAAGCATTCTACACCAAATAAAATATACTGATTAACATGCCATCAGTACTACAGCTAACACTTTTCAAAAGTATACTATAAAATATTTTCAAAGTTTGCCAGAATATAAAACTGCCAAGTTCACAGGTTTTCATAGACCTAGCTTGTATGCTCTAAATTAAAAAAATAATAACTTCTTTATGATAAGTTATTAATTTATATTTGCCTAAGGCATCCAAAATGTCCTAGAAAGTCTGATCTGTAGCTCAAGAAAAGTTCTGCTAAACACAGAATGTTCTGATTCTCATGATGTAGCTAATACATCAATGATGATGACTAATAACAGGGAAACAAGGTAGACTTGCTAATTGTAAATGGAGCAATCACCAGTAATAATGTCAGTAGTTTAAAAGTCGATTACTATGCTTTCAAGGTGCACAATGAATACACAAAATACCAAGCCTAACACTGAGTTAAATTAATAGAGTAACTGTTAAAAACAAAGGTGTCTACAATTATATATTTTTTGCTTTTTTTTAAAAGTAAACTTTTTATCTTAGAATAGTTTTAGATTTACAGAAAAGTTGCTAAGATAGTACAGGGAGATCTTATAAACCCTAAACCTGGTTTCCCATCTTAGATTAGTCTAGTCATTTGTCCAAACTAATCAATCAATATTGACATTATTATTTTAAAGTCCATACTTATTTAGATTTCCTCAGTTTTTATCTAATGTTTTTTCCATTCCATGATACCATATTACATTTAGTCATCCTGTCTCCTAAGTCTCCTCAGACTATAACAGTTTATCAGACTTTCCTTGTTTTGGGTGACCTTGACAGTTTGGAGGAGTAATGGTCAGGAATTTTGTAGAATGTCCCTCAGCTGGGTTTGTTTAATGTTTTTCTCATGATTAGATTGGGATTAGACTGAGATTATAGGTTTCGGGGAGGAAGACAGGCAAATTGCCATCCTCACCATACCATTTCAAGAATACATACTATTAATAGCATGAAACTAGTTAAATAAATATCCTACGTAACTGAAAAGGAAAAAGTGAAGCTCAAGCTTCTTAGACTGTGCCGACATTAATGAAAAAAGTCATTACCTACTTGGTCTTTACTATGTCAGGCACTATGATAAGTGTTTTACGAATTTATGTAGTTCAATTCTCAGTAAAACCTTATGAGACGGGACTTCCCTGGTGGCACAGTGGTTAAGAATCTGCCTGCCAATGCAGGGGACAGGGGTTCGATCCCTGGTCTGCAAAGATCCCACATGCCGTGGAGCAACTAAGCCCATGCGCTACAACTACTGAGCCTGCCCTCTAGAGCCCGCGAGCCACAACTACTGAAGCCCATGCACCTAGAGCCCATGCTCCGCAACAAGAGAAGCCACCACAATGTGAAGCTCACGCACCGCAACGAAGAGTAGACCCCATTCGCCGCAATAGAGAAAGCATGTAGCAATGAAGACCCAATGCAGCCAAAAATTAAAAGAAACAAAAAAAACCTTATGAGATAAATATTAGTTTTCTTTTTACTACATCAGGAAACAGGAGTCGAGACTTTAAGCAAAAATGATCACAACTGTAGAGTTAGTAAGTGCAGGACCCAGGATCTGAAATGGCCTGATTCTAAGGCCTGTTCTCTTCTCCATTCTAGGTCACCTCCTTGCAAAAGGGAATACAGTTTATTCACATCTATATACAAACATACCATGACATGTTAAGGAGCTCTAACAATATGGTTGTAGGATATAAAAAAAAAGATGAAAAAATTCCAAGGTGAATCTGAAATAATATCTGATTTCAAACTTCTTCCCCTCAAACTGGGTACTCAGTATAGCTCACTTAAATTCTTGAGCTTGATCTAACAGTTTTCTCCACATGGAGTTTCCTAGTAAGACAGATATCTCTACACATAAGTACTTCTTAGATTCATAGAATGACAGAGCCAGAAGGAACCTGGGGTTTCTTTGTTTTTGTCAATTTATTATTTTTTTAACATTCTGTGAAGTTGAAGCTTTAAAAAAAAGTCCAGCAGAGCAATTTATAATAGTTAAAAATATAACTGAATGTCAACAATAACTATATATACACACACATACTTTATTCATATTTAGTGTTCTTATCTGTTGAAACTGGATGCTGAAGAGCATACATATGGGTCTCAATCTTGGCTGCACATCAGAATGATCTAGGAATCCAGGGATTGTGAAAAATCCTCAATGCTCAAGCTACTCCCCCAGATCAATTAATCAAGAATCACTGAGAGGGAGACCCAGGCATGAATATTTCTTTAGAGCTCCCTGGATGATTACAAATTGCAGCCGAAGTTGGGAAACGTTAGTAGAGATTAAGTGGTGCTGTGATACAGTGATGAATTGAATCCACCTGAAATTTTCCAGTGCTAACAGACAGATGCTATAGGTCAAAGATACTAACTACAGAGAAGGATATGATCTCTCAATTGAGGACAAAGATTATATTCACAGGTTCACTCTCTGATCTCTTCTGTTTATTTTTTATTATAATTTACTTCGGTGACTTGCGCAGGGGGTTGTAGATTAAACTGGGATAGTAAAGTGGAGAAGAGTTTAACCTACAGTTAACTAGTCTGAATGTACATCTCTGTACTGGGCTTGATAAGTTACATTACTGAGATGATTATTTCATCTAAATGTAAAGTTTCCTAAGATTCTAAAATCTAGAATAGCCTCTGCTTCTTCCTATTAACCTGAGTCTCAGGGAAGCCACAGCTTCTAAAGTATGAGAAGGGTTGTTCAGAAACAGTACCATATTTTATTTGCAAAGACAGGAGTAAAAGAACATAGTGCATTTAGGGAAATTCAAAGAGTTTGGTATGGCTAGAGAACAGAAAAGTATGGGGAAGAGGCAGAACATAAAAGTAGAAAAGTTGGCAGAGGCAAAATCACAAACGGCATAATTACGATGATCAATTTGACCTTTATCCTGTTAAGCGTGGGGGAGAAAATGAAGGGCGTTAAGCAGGGAAGGAGCATGATCTGACTAGTGTTCTGAGAAGATAAACTTGGCATGTGTATACAAGTTGGCTCTATGGGGTCACAGGCTAAAGGGAAAGAGATCGCTGAAGTAAGTCCGCAGTAAAGGAAAGCTTGAGTAAATGCATTAACATTAAGAATAAAGAGGAAAAGGTAGGTTCACGGACTATTTGGGACTTAGAAGTATAAAGACTTTGTAGCCGGTTAAAAGAGCTGTTTCTAATAACTATCAACAATTTTCTTTCCCTTTTCTTCCTTGAATCCACTCCCATCGGGCATTTGCCCACACCACTCCAGAATATTCACACTTACCAGGATCGCCTATAAAGTCCATTGCTAAATCCAATGGTCATTTCTCAGTTTTCTTATTTTTTGACTTATCAACAACATTTGATGCAGTTAATCATTCTTTTTTCCCTGAAGTTTTGTCTTCACTTAACTTCCAAGACACCACACTTTCCTACCTCTGTGTCTCCTCCTTCTCAGTCTCCCTGGCTTGTTCTTTTTCATCTCCCCCATCTCTAAACGTTGTACTGCCCCAGGGCTCAGTTTTCTAATCTGTACTCTTTGCTGTGTACATTCCCTTGGTTATCTCGAACAGATCCAGGGTTTTATGTTTCATCTATATGCTGATGATTTCCAAATTTATATCTCTATCTGGACCTCATCCATGAACTAATTCCGTATTTATAGAGTTACCTACCCTACCTCTCTACTTTGAATATCAAATAAACATCTCAAGATTTAATGTCTTAATATTCCTCCATAAACCTGCTCCTCTCACAATCTTCTTCATCTCTGTAAACAGCAACTCCACTCTTTCAGTTGCTGCTCAAGTCAAAAACCTTGGAGTCATCCTTAACCCATCTTTTCCTCTCACACTGCACAGACAAACCAACAGTAAAACCTGTCAGCCATACATTCATAACATATCAAAACTATCTCTCACCCTTTGCTACTGGTCCAAGCCACCTTCATCTACAACCTGGTTTCTCAGCTTCTGCCCCAGCCTGGCTTCAATCTAGTCTCAACAGAGCAAGCAGAATGGTTCTGTGAAAACACAAATCAGACCATGACATTCCTCTCCTGAAAACCCTTCAAAGATTTCCCACCTTAATAAGAGTAAAAGTCAAAGTCCTTAGGTCAAGGTGTTATATGATCTGCCCCCCATCCCCTCTCTGACTTCACCTCCTACTACTCTTGCCTCTCTGGCTTCTCTCTTGCTTCTGGAAGCATACTGGTTCCCCTCACCATGCTTTAAACACTCCAAGAATATACCCATATCAAGACCTCTGCCTGGAATACTTTTCTCTCAGATATCAGTATGGCTTGTTGCTTCATCTCCTTCAGGGAGACACCTAAATGTCCCCTCAGTAATGCCTTCCCTCACCACCCCTATCTAAAACTGTACCCCCCCACACACACACCATATTTACACAGATAGACTTTTTTCTCCCTTCCCTGCTTAATTTTTCTTAGTAGTTATCACTAACATATTCTACATTTTGCTTATTTATCTTAATTTTGGCCATGTTCTCCACTAGAATTTAAGTTCCATGAGGGTAAATAATTTTGTATTCACTGTTCTATCCCTCATGCCTATAACAGTATCTGACACATAATAGGTGCTCAAAAAATAGCTCTTGAATGAATTAATTTGCATGAGTGAAATGAGTCAAAGGAAAAAATTCTAAGGATGCCTTAGAATTATTGATTTGAGAATTCCACTGCACTGATTATAATGTCATTAACCAAGACAGAGAATAGAAGATGGGAGATTGGGAAGGAGAAAAAATAAGCCACTGTAACCAAGGAGTCAATTAAAATCTGACTTGATCTTCACCTCTATTTAGAGCCTCATCAATTTCTAGATCTAGAACCAGGTGGAGGAAAACATGAACAGCCAGAAATGAAATTATTTAATCCCTTGAAAACCAAATTAGTCACTCTCAAATAAGAGTTCTGTACTGATTCTCAATTCTCAACCCAAATATTTATGTTCTACTTTAAAATCCATTATTCTATTAGGGAGCTCCTCATTCATCTATCTGCGTGAAAACTGGAAAGCTCCATCTACATAACAACTGTTTTTTGCAATGTGTATTTGAATGTCTTAAATATACTTCAAACTCGAAATATCCAAATGTGAAATTCTGACCTTCCCCTCACCCTTCAGACCTGATACTCTCTATCAGAGTTCCCCATGTCAATGAATTCATCACCAAATACTATTGATTTTCCTTCTTAAATGTCTCTTGAATCCATCCTCCCGACTCCATATCCAACCTGTATCCAATCCTATATTGATTCTCTTCTAAATGTTTATCCACAAAGTATCTGAGTAATCATTTAGAAATGCAAATCTAGTAGTTACCCCATTTAATGTTTAAAATGTTTAAACCATCTCCCATCAGAATAGATAAAAATTCTTAACATGATCTATAAGGTTCTACTTTTCCAGCTTCATTTCTAATTAGTTCTTCCTTTGTTTCCCTAATACTGGCTTTCTTTCATTTTCTGATCTCTACTCTCAGGATACCTAGAGCAGAAACCTAAGAAACAACTACTATATACTTGTGGAGTCAGGATAAAATGGTCTTCATCCAAAATTCCTGCTTCATATATGAGGATAAGTTTCAAATGCACTAGTAATAGAGAATTTTATGTCATATAGCTCACAATAAAATAAACCTTTATATTTATTCCTCTTACTCCCTAAAGAGAAAGATAGCTACTGACAGACTAAAACTCAAATCTCCCCTTCCCCACTTCATCCCCAAGGCACAGCATCTTTCTGTTTTGCCTGATAAGTATGTTTAAATGTATTGACACTGACATGGCCACGTTAGCCCAGCTGCAATGCAACCTCGGTCGATGAGTGTAGAACATCAGTACTACTACAAGAGCAGATAGGGAATCAACTGGGGGAGTGCACAAAGGCCTGGCTTCACCCCAGCCTGTTACTCCTCAGCAGGAACTTCCTATGAACAAATTCCCTAACTCACTGAGTACCACCCACTTCTCTTCGTCATCTGTGGGTTGCAAACAGCATCATAAATTTAAAAGTAGTGTATGCATACAAGGGGATTATAGATACAGGGAGCCATGGTTATCAGCTAGAGATGATTTAAGTAAAAGCCCAGTATAAATAAAATTGCAAAATGAAAAAAAAAATGTATTCACACTGAAAACCCAAAGTAATTAAAAAGCCCCCAAATCATATACTATCTAAATATTCTTCAATTCTCTTTCAAATAAATTATGCTTTATTTATCCTATATCCGTAAATAATACTTTGTTGCTACTGGTTTATATTTATATATACATACTTTTTTTCAAGTACTCAGCACAATACCATGCCCTTGTGAGTATCTAATCTTTATTATATTATTCGATTTTGATAGTGATGGCAATGAAAATAAAAATTCAAGATCAAAATGTTGAAGTCTGGAGCTGCCGAGAGGCAAGAGAGTTTTTCTTGCCTCTTTGTTTCCTGGTGCACGAGGAGAAGAGATTAACAGCACCGCTTAAAGGAGCTCCAGAGACGGGCATGGGACGCTAAGGCTGCTGCTGCAGCCACCAAGAAGCCTGCATGCAAGCACAGGTCACTCTCCACACCTCCCGTCCCAGGAGCCTGTGCAGCCCACCACTGCCAGGAACCTGTGATCCAGGGACAACTTCCCCAGAAGAACACACAGCACGCCTCAGGCTGGTGCAACGTCATGCTGGCCTCTGCCGCCGCAGGCTCGCCCCGCATTCATATCACTCCCCCGCCACCCCCCGCCTGAGTGAGCCAGAGCCACCGAATCAGCTGTTCCTTTTACCCCGTCCTGTCTGAGCGAAGAACAGATGCCCTCAGGCGACCTACAGGCAGCGTGGGTCCAAATCCAAAGCTGAACCCCAGGAGCTGTGGGAACAAAGAAGAGAAAGGGAAATCTCTCCCAGCAGCCTCAGGAGCAGTGGATTAAATCTCCACAATCAACCTGATGTACCCTGCATCTGTGGAATGCCTGAATAGACAACGAATCATCCCAAATTGAGGAGGTGGACTTTGGGAGCAAAGATATGTATATTTTTTTACCTTTTTCTCTTTTTGTGAGTGTGTATGTGTATGCTTCTGTGTGTGATTTTGTCTGTACAGCTTTGCTTTTATCATTTGTCCTAGGGTTCTCTGCCCGTTTTTTGTGTGTTTTGTTTTGTTTTACTTTTTAAAAATTATTTCCTAATAATTATTTTTTATTTTTAATACTTTATTTCATTTTATTTTACCTTCTTTCTTTCTATTTTTTTCTCCCTTTTATTCTGAGCCAGGTTGATGAAAGACTCTTGGTGCTCCAGCCAGGCATCAGGGCTATGCCTCGGAGGTGGGAGAACCAAGTTCAGGGCACTGGTCCACAAAGACCTCCCAGCTCCACGTAATATCAAATGGCAAAAATCTCCCAGAGAACTCCATCTCAATGCCAAGAGCCAGCTTCACTCAACGACCAGCAAGCTACAGTGCTGGACACCCTATGCCAAACAACTAGCAAGACAGGAACACAACACCATCCATTAGCACAGAGGCTGCCTAAAATCATAATAAGGTAACAGACACCCCAGAACACGCCACCAGATGTGGACCTGCCCACCAGAAAGACAAGATCCAGCCTCATCCACCAGAACACATGCACTAGTCCCCTCCACCAGGAAGCCTACACAACCCACTAAATCAACCTTAGCCACTGGGGACAGACACCAAAAACAACGGGAACTACGAACATGCAGCCTGCGAAAAGGAGACCCCAAATACAGTAAGTTAAGCAAAATGAGAAGACAGAGAAACACACAGCAGATGAAGGAGCAACGTTAAAAACCCACCACACCAAACAAATGAAGAGGAAATAGGCAGTCTACCTGAAAAAGAATTCAGAGTAATGATAGTAAAGATGATCCAAAATCTTGGAAACAGAATGGAGAAAATACAAGCAACGTTTAACAGGGACCTCGAAGAACTAAAGAGCAAACAGTGATGAACAACACAATAAATGAAATTAAAAGTTCTCTAGAAGGAATCAATAGCAGAAAAACTGAGGCAGAAGAACGGATCAGTGACCTGGAAGATAAAACAGTGGACATAACTACTGCAGAGCAAAATAAAGAAAAAAGAATGAAAAGAACTGAGGACAGTCTCAGAGACCTCTGGGACAACATTACACACACCAACATTCTAATTATAGGGGTCCCAGAAGAAGAAGAGAAAAAGAAAGGGACTGAGAAAATATCTGAAGAGATTATAGTTCAAAACTTCCCTAATATGGGAAAGGAAATAGTTAATCAAGTCCAGGAAGCACAGAGAGTCCCATACAGGACAAATCCAAGGTGAAACACTCCAAGACACATATTAATCAAACTATCAAAAATTAAATACAAAGAAAACATATTAAAAGCAGCAAGGGAAAAACAACAAATAACACACAAGGGAATCCCCATAAGGTTAACAGCTGATCTTTCAGCAGAAACTCTGCAAGCCACAAGGGAGTGGCAGGACATATTTAAAGTGATGAAAGGGAAAAACCTACAACCAAGATTACTCTACCCAGCAAGGATCTCATTCAGATTTGATGGAGAAATTAAAACCTTTACAGACAAGCAAAAGCTAACAGAATTCAGCACCACCAAACCAGCTTTACAACAAATGTTAAAGGAACTTCTCCAGGCAGGAAACACAAGAGAAGGAAAAGACCTACAAAAACAAACCCAAAACAATTAGGAAAATGGTAATAGGAACATATATATCGATAATTACCTTAAATGTAAATGAATTAAATGCTCCAATCAAAAGACACAGATGGGCTGAATGGATACAAAAACAAGACCCATATATATGCTGTCTAAAAGAGACCCACTTCAGACCTAGGACACATACAGACTGAAAGTGAGGGGATGGAAAAACATATTCCATGCAAACGGAAATCAAAAGGAAGCTGGAGTAGCAATTCTCATATCACACAAAATAGACTTTAAAATAAAGACTATTACAAGAGACAAAGGACACTACATAATGATCAAGGGATCAATCCAAGACGAAGATATAACAATTGTAAATATTTATGCACCCAACATAGGAGCACCTCAATACATAAGGCAAATACTAACAGCCATAAAAGGGGAAATCGACAGTAACACAATAATACTAGGGGACTTTAACACTCCAGTTTCACCAATAGAAAGATCATCCAAAATGAAAATAAATAAGGAAACACAAGCTTTAAATGATACATTAAACAAGATGGACTTCATATTTATAGGACATTCCATGCAAAGACAACAGAATACACATTCTTCTCAAGTGCTCATGGAACATTCTCCAGGATAGATAATATCTTGGGTCACAAACCAAGCCTTGGTAAATTTAAGAAAACTGAAATCATATCAAGTATCTTTTCTGACCACAATGCTATGAGACTAGATAGCCATTACAGGAAAAAAAAACGTAAAAAATACAAACACATGGAGGCTAAACAATACACTACTTAATAACCAAGAGATCACCTAAGAAATCAAAGAGGAAATTAAAAAACCTAGAAACAAATGACAATGAAAACACAACGACCCAAAACCTATGGGATGCAGCAAAAGCAGTTCTAAGAGGGAAGTTTATAGCAATACAATCCTACCTCAAGAAACAAGAAACAGCTCAAGTAAACAAACTAATCTTACACCTAAAGCAATTACAGAAAGAAGAAAAGAAAATCCCAAAGTTAGCAAATGAAAGAAATCATAAAGATCAGATCAGAAATAAATGAAAAAGAAATGAAGGAAATGATAGCAAATATCAATAAACTAAAACCTGGTCTTTGAGAAGATAAAATTGATAAACCATTAGCGAGACTCATCAAGAAAAAAAGGGAGAAGACTCAAATCAATAGAATTAGAAAATAAAAAGAAGTAACAACTGACACTGCAGAAATACAAAGGATCATGAGAGATTATTACAAGCAACTCTATGCCAATAAAATGGACAATCTGGAAGAAATGGACAAATTCTTAGAAATGCACAACCTTCCAAAACTGAACAAGGAAGAAATAGAAAATATGAACAGGTCAATCACAAGCACTAAAATTGAAACTGTGATTAAAAATCTTCCAACAAACAAAAGCCCAGGACCAGATGGCTTCATAGGCGAATTCTATCAAACATTTAGAGAAGAGCTAACACCTATACTTCTCAAATTCTTGCAAAATATAGCAGAGGGAGGAACATTCCCAAACTCATTCTACAAGGCCACCATCACCCTGATACCAAAACCAGACAAAGGTGTCACAAAGAAAGAAAACTACAGGCCAATATCACTGATGAACATACATGTAAAAATCCTCAACAAAATACTAGCAAACAGAATTAAAAGGATCATAAACGATGATCAAGTGGGGTTTATCCCAGGATGCAAGGATTCTTCAATATACGCAAATCAATCAATGTGATACACCATATTAACAAACTGAAGGAGGAAAACCATATGATCATCTCAATAGATGCAGAGAAAGCTTTCAACAAAATTCAACACCCATTTATGATAAAAACCCTCCAGAAAGTAGGCATAGAGGGAACTTTCCTCAACATAATAAAGGCCGTATGTGACAAACCCACAGCCAACATCATCCTCAATGGTGAAAAACTGAAACCATTTCCACTAAGATCAGGAACAAGACAAGGTTGCCCTCTCTCACCGCTATTATTCAACATAGTTTTGGAAGTTTTAGCCACAGCAATCAGTGAAGAAAAAGGAATCCAAACCGGAAAAGAAGTAGTAAAGCTGTCATTGTTTGCAGATGACATGATATTATACATAGAGAATGCTAAAGATGCTACCAGAAAACTACTAGAGCTAATCAATGAATTTGGTAGAGTAGCAGGATACAAAATTTAATGCACAAAAATCTCTTGCATTCCTATACCCTAATGATGAAAAATCTGAAAGTGAAATTAAGAAAACACTCCCATTTACCACTGCAACAAAAAGAATAAAATATTTAGGAATAAACCTACCTAAGCAGACAAAAGAACTGTATGCAAAAAATTATAAGAAATTGATGAAAGAAATTAAAGATGATACAAATACATGGAGAGATAAACCATGTTTTTGGATAGGAAGAATCAACATTGTGAAAATGACTCTACTACCCAAAGCAATCTACAGATTCAATGCAATCCCTATCAAACTACCACTGGCGTTTTTCACAGAAGTAGAACAAAAAATTTCACAAGTTGTATGGAAACACAAAAAACCCTGAGTAGCCAAGGCAATCTTGAGAAAGAAAAACGGAGCTGGAGGAATCGGGCTCCCTGACTTCAGACTATACTACAAAGCTACAGTAATCAAGACAGTATGGAACTGGCACGGAAACAGAAATATAGATCAATGGAACAGGATAGATAGCCCAGAGATAAACCCACGCACATCTGGTCACTTTATCTTTGATAAAGGAGGCAAGAATATACAATGGAGAAAAGACAGCCTCTTCAGTAACAGGTGCTGGGAAAACTGGACAGCTATGTGTGAAAGAATGAAATTAGAACACTCCCTAACACCATATACGAAAATAAACTCAAAATGGATTAAAGACCTAAATGTAAGGTCAGACACTATCAAACTCTTAGAGGAAAACATAGGCAGAACACTCTATGACATAAATCACAGCAAGATCCTTTTTGACCCACCTCCTAGAGAAATGGGAAAAAAAACAAAAATAAACAAATGGGACCTAATGAAACTTCAAAGCTTATGCACAGCAAAGGAAACCATAAACAAGACAAAAAGGCAACCCTCAGAATGGGAGAAAATATTTGCAAATGAGGTAACTGACAAAGGATTAATCTCCAAAATTTACAAGCAGCTCATGCAGCTCAATATCCAAAAAACAAACAACCCAATCCAAAAATGGGCAGAAGACCTAAATAGACATTTCTTCAAAGAAGATATACAGATTGCCAACAAACACATGAAAGAATGCTCAACATCATTAATCATTAGAGAAATGCAAATCAAAACTACAATGAGATATCATCTCACACCGGTCAGAATGGCCATCATCAAAAAATCTACAAATAATAAATGCTGAAGAGGGTGTGGAGAAAAGGGAACCCTCTTGCACTGTTGGTGGGAATGTAAACTGATACAGCCACTATGGAGAACAGTACCGAGGTTCCTTAAAAAACTAAAAATAGAACTACCATACGACCCAGCAATCCCACTACTGGGCATATACCCTGAGAAAACCATAATTCAAAAAGAGACATGTACCAAAATGTTCACTGCAGCACTATTTACAATAGCCAGGAAATGGAAGCAACCTAAGTGTCCATCAACAGATGAATGGATAAAGAAGATGTGGCACATATATACAATGGAATATTACTCAGACATAAAAAGAAATGAAATTGAGTTATTTGTAGTGAGGTGGATGGACTCAGAGTCTGTCATACAAAGTGAAGTAAGTCAGAAAGAGAAAAACAAATACTGTATGCTAACACATATATATGCAATCTAAGGGGAAAAAAAAAAGGTCATGAAGAACCTAGGGGCAAGATGGGAATAAACACACAGACCTACTAGAGAATGGACTTGAGGATATAGGGAGGAGAAAGGGTAAGCTGTGACAAAGTGAGAGAGTGGCATGGACATATATACACTACCAAATGTAAAATAGATAGCTAGTGGGAAGCAGCTGCATAGCACAGGGATATCAGCTCAGCTCTTTGTGACCAACTAAAGGCGTGGGATGGCGGGGTGGGATAGGGAGGGTGGGTGGGAGGGAGATGCAAGAGGGAAGAGATATGGGAACACATGCATATGTATAAGTGATTCACTTTGTTATAAAGCAGAAACTAACATACCATTGTTAAGCAATTATACTCCAATAAAGATGTTAAAAAAAAAAGATCAAAATGCTTTAAGGAAAAAATGCTATTAAAGCTAACAATATGACCTTGATATACATAATATACAAAACTCAAAAACAATATTCCTTTCCCTAAACATGCCACTGGTAAGGTAAGACTAGAGTATTACCAGTTTGTATTTTTCTCCCAAGGAACTTTGGAAACGTGAATACAATGATGAAGTGGTTGAATAATAGAGATCATGGGGATCGAGTAGAATATAGAAATATTTAATCAAAGAATAAGTAAGGAACTGAATAAAAAACCAGAAGACAGACTTGCATAAAAATAAAGAAACTGTGTATATGAGAAAATAGTACTGGAGTAAGGAAAGGTTACTCAACAACAAATAAGGTGGGAAAATTGTCTTTCTCCATATAAGAAAAAATAATTATATCCTCTTCTCTCACCATAATCTCATCACCAAATATTAAATGGAAAAAAAGAAAAAAAGAAAACCAAAATGTTCTAAAAATCTAAACTGAAAAACACAACTTTAACCATTTTAAGAAAATACAGGAGTATATATTGGCAATCTTTTAAGGAAAGATTTGTGAAACAAAATGGGGGAAAAGAATGTCAAATATGAATAAATTAAAAATTTTAACTTCTATTCAACAGGGGTTTTGAGTTTTAGTCTCATAACCAAAAGCGAAGTTTTAAGACCAGATAGAGACTGAGAGATGATATCTGCCCTAAACATCACAGACTAAGGATCAATGTCAGGGTCTACAAACTTCTGTAAAGAGAACAAATATTCTAGGCTTTGCAGATCACATGTTCTCTGTTGCAACTACTCAACTCTGCCACTGTAGTGCTAAAGCTCTGTTCCAATAAAACTTTATTTATGGACACTGAAATCTAAATTTCATAAATTTTCACATTATGACATTTTATTCTTATTTTAATTTTTTCTGAATCATTTAAAATAAATGTAAAAACTATCTGCACAAAAACAGGTGGTGGGCTGGATCTGACCCATGGGCTATATAGTTTGCTGAACCCTGCCTAGAATATATAAAGAATATTCACAACTCAATAAGAAAAAGATAAATAATCCATGAGAAAATGCATAAAGGATATGAGAAGGCTGTTAACAAAAGAGGAAATGTGAAAGGCCAATAACCACATGAAAGGATATTCAACCTTGCTAAAAATTAGGGAAAGAGAAATTAAAGCAGTAGGGTATTACCTTTCATCTACCAGAATGGGGAAAATGGAGAAGTCTGACCGTGTGAATGTTGGAAAGGATATGGCAAAACAGGAAGTCTCAAACACTTCTGAGAAGAGTGTAAACTGATATAGTGACACAGGAGAGAAATTATCTAATAAAACTGAAAATGCAAATAATCTACATCTGGTTAATTCCACTTCCAGGTAGAGCCCCTAGATATGTATGTAAGGATATTCACTGCAGCATTATTTGTAGTAACACAAAGCAAATACTAAAATAAACTCCCATAATAAATAAAACTCCCAGAAACTTATCTCTAAATTTCACCCCATTCTAAAAATGTTTTCATTTTTTATCCCTTTTATTCTTAACTACACTGTTACTGTGAAATCATAAATAATACCCTAAGAAACTACCTGGATCTTAGAATTATAAATACAAAGATGGTTAAACGGATATTAGCAATAGTTTTTTTAGTGCTTAGTTGAAAATGAATTATTCTCTATAGCGTAAAATCTTTTGTTTTTATTCTGTAAGAGTATTTGTACGTTTTCTTTAATAAAATGATGTTTCTTTATTGTCAAAGCACCTAATACAACAGTCATTCAGTCGTCAACTTACTTTGCAACATTCTCCTTCAACAAAAGATATCTTAATTGCATCCAGCTCTCTACTGCAAATTTACAGTACTAATCCTTGCCAGCCATTTTGTTTTCAGTTTGTAACACTAGCCGCCAGCTGCCTTCAGCCTGACTCTATTAGCATATCGGATAATTTACGAAAGAAGCACAGAAATGGAACTAAAAGATATAGTTGGTTTGTATCAGAATATAACAATACATAGATATACTCTTTAAATATGCTTTTAAAATGATGCTCCTCTACTTCTTTTCAATATAATAATTGAAATTAATAATTATTTTTTTAATATAAATGCTCATTCCTGCTCACAGTAATTTTTCCTTCCCCCAAGTCCTATAAATGATGTTGACCTATTACTGTTTAAATATAAGACTTTTCCAATTTTAATAGAATAAACTACAAGTGTATTTTAAATATGTTCTGTAAAAGGATAAAAGGGTTGGATATTTGGTACTGTAATTTACACCTATATTCCAGCAGGCCACCTAGCCAAGAATAATAAATACTTAAAAGCTAACATATATTGTTCTCACATCTCAAGGGTGTTTCTAGTAACCAGCGGACAGCAAACAAGTCTTCACCTGTTTTGACTTGCAATAGCCTGCTGTTTGAATGTCAATAACAATGTGCCCTCACCAAGCATCACTGAAGTCTCAGATGACAAACTATCTAATGCAATTTTAATATGATGGGAAAGGGTAGGGCCAAAGAGTTTCTATTAGTGTCCTGTTGTTCTCCAGAACTCTTTCCATCCCATCCTTCCCCCTCCCCCAATAAGTTCCACTCATCCATATTTAATAAATGTTCTGAAATTATATTATTCATTAACCCACTCCACTTAACATAAAACTCCTTTTAGAGAGACTCTTCTAGCTCATTAAATAATACTATTTAGAAAGTTTGTTAACTTAATAGAATATAACACTTCCTTGAAATAACAATGAACAACAACAGAGTCTGAAGGGGATAAAAACCCACAAGGACATAAAATGCTCAAGAATAAGGATTATCAGAGTGCTTTAACAACTTCATTTTCTCTTCCAAACCATTCTTCTGTTTTTACTGTGATGTTAACTAACCATCCAGGCTGCTGTAGAAGCCTCTGGTTAGAATGGATTTCAAGGCTGCTGTGTCTTGTGAGGAACCAATCAGATTTCTTTGTTCCATCTGCAACATTCCATCAGGGTTATATAACATTTTAGACACATGAAACATTCTAATAATACAGTGCATTTCGATCTATAGTTAGTTATCTATTGTCACTAAATTTGGCACATGAAAATCCCTATTATTCTTCTGTGTCATTCGATAAATCAAGGAATACAGTACAGATGAAAAGGTTATATTTTCTTTTTGGGGATAAGATAGAATGAATTTGCTTTGTCTAAAAGAAAGAGTTTTTGAAAATATAAAATATAAGCACTCTGCAGACTAGTAAGATTAATGATGATTCTTCTTATTTCTGTCTACAGTAAAGTGGGTGAGGTAATCCAACACAGTAGCAAACAGCCATGTAGTTTGTTAATTCTTATCACATACAACATGTCATTAGTATAGAATAAAACATTATAAATAGATTTTAAACTCAGGCTTAATCTTTTGCTAATTTTTTTAAAGCACAGAAAAATTAAGTGTTTAATATTTAAACAAATATTTCCTCAAACAAGAAAATCTGAACTCTGTATGTCATAGCCCAAATAAACACCCACGATACCAACCAAAAAAACAGTATACCAGCAGCACTGTTACCTATATGATCAGAATACTTGCAGTACACTTCTACTGGAACCACACAAATATTCATGTTCTCTCTCTCTCTCTGCTAGAGATAATGCTGCATAACTTAAATACTGCTCTTCTGTGCTATTAATATAACAACTCAGATATTCAAGAATAAAGCCAGCTGGAACCTGTGAATCTAGTCTTTTCTTTCTTTTTACAACTCAAAGGCATCCCACATTTGATGCTTACAAATCAGCACAGGATTAAAATAGTGCCTGAATGCATTAAAAAGCTGAATCTGTTGGGTGTGGCTTAAGTAAATACATCTTGTCTCAACTGGACAGCTCCCCAGTACCATGCAGCCACCGACACCCAAAATATATGAGTACATAAGTGCTCCCGGGAGAGGGTGAGAAACTAAACCCCCATGTTTTTCTAAGCTTGATATTCAATTGTTTCTTTACTGTACTTCTAAAATGACAGTGCCTTGAGTCAATACGGAGCATTGCTCAAGAAACCAAGGACAGAGAAATTTTACTTGTCCTATTTCCTCTCCTTATTTTATACTCACTGTGTACAACATGGCCGTTCTTACTAACATTTTGCTTTCATAAAAGAGGTAGTCATTTAAATCATGACTATGTGCAATGCGAACTCACACTGCATTACAGTCATCAATAAAATATGAAGTGCCAACTCCAGTGTTCATTCTACTTATTCTCCATCTCACCAGAGAATGCTCTACTAACGCTCTCTACTATTATAAAATGAACACTATTAGGAAAGAGACATTGCTAGGAGCTGTGACAAATATGCAAAAGAAAATATAAAACCTGTAAGTGCTTACTTTTAAAAAAATCTACTATTAATAGGAAAAAAAACCCTTCATGTATATGTATATGTGTATCTATTTTTATATATACACATTACACATATTTAGTACAAGTATAAATCTGTTTATAAGCTACCATGCATGCATTTATTAAAGCTACACATGCAATATACCTGAAACTTCTATACATAGAGGGCATGCAGATTTCAGAACTATACATTTTCATTCTTAAGTGGCCATAATCAAATACTAAAACAGCTAAGGATATCTGACATACTGAACTATAGCTAAGCTTTTAATCTTGTTATACAATTTTCTCTGCTATTCAGTGTAGCAAACCCACCTTTGGATCATATTGTCGGTTATTTTTTTCCCATGCCCTCTACGTGCTGCACCATTTTGTTTGTCTTCTGGACAGTGGAGAACTCAGCAGAACAGCAGTGAAGGAGTGTACTGAAGTCAGCAGAGGCAGTGCCAGCCTCCTACTGCAGTCTGTATATTGAACGCACTCAAACCCACAGGTGCCTACGTAAAATCCTCCAGCTGCAGCCTGTAACTTAATGTTTCCTTCAGCAGCAGATCTGTATGCTACCTTCACTTTGTTTTAACCCAATAAATGGACAGGATACACAACAGTATGCATCTTTTAAAAATGCATTTTACACAAAACACTTATATTGATATTATCTCTATTAAGTAGCCAAAAACGACTGACTTTTTAAACCAGGAGGATAATTACCAAATTATGAAGATTCAGAGGAATAATCACCAAAAAAGAAATACATTTCTAACATTTTAAAAATTCTAAATTGATAATTTTTTCAAGAAAGTGTAACATTAAAAAGTAACAAGTGACATGTCTTACATCGTCTTACATGAATGGCTTTACCAGTAATTTTTCACATACCAGTTAAGTATATCATGAATAAATGTATAAATAGGTCTACCATTAACCATATCTTTTCAACAACAAATAATCCATCGATAAGAAGAAAATACAGAACTTATCTGTTAAAAGGCAAAGTGAACCTAAGTAAACCATTGTTCAAACACCAACGGATGAAACAAAAAACAGAAGCTCATAATCCTTTCACATAAACATACACACTTTTGTTCTACCAGGATTATAGAATTTAAAAACGGAGAGAAACCTTAAAGAAGACAAATAAATCTAACTCTTTAATTCTTCAGATGAACAAATTAAGAACCAGAGAGGTTAATGCTAAAGTACCTTTCCCAAGGTCACACAGCCAGTCAGTAGCAAAACCTGGATTTCCACCCACATCTTTTAATAAATAATTAATAACTACTGAAACTCACCAAAGATTAAATAGTAACCTGAATATTCCTATAACTATTAAATAAAGTGTGGGGCTAAAAAACCTTTATAAAAAGAAATCTCCAGGCCCAGATGGCTTCACAGGTAAATTCTACCAAACATTTAAAGAAATAACAATTCTACACAATCTCCTCCAGATAACAGAATAGAGGGAAACACTCTCAACTCATTTTATGAGGACAAAATCACTCTGATATCAAAGCAGACAAAAACATCACAGAAAAGCATAGACCAATATCTGTCATGAACACAGAAACAGAAATCCTCAACAAAATATTAGCAAATCAAATCCAGTATTTTTTTTTTTTTTTTTTTTTGCGGTACACGGGCCTCTCACTGCTGTGGCCTCTCCCGTTGCGGAGCACAGGCTCCGGACGCCCAGGCTCAGCGGCCATGGCTCACGGGCCCAGCCGCTCCACGGCATGTGGGATTCTCCCAGACCTGGGCACAAACCCGTGTCCCCTGCATCGACAGGCGGACTCTCAACCACTGCGCCACCAGGGAAGCCCCAGTAATATATTTTTAAAAGACCCACATACACCATGACCAACAGGGATTTATCCTGGGAATGCTAAGCTAGTCAACATTTGGAAATCACTAACATAATCCATTATATTAGTGATTCAAAGAAGAAAAATCACTTGATCACTTGACGTAGAAAATGCATTTAACAAATTCCAACATCCATTCATGATAAAAACTAGAAAACTAGGAAGAGAGGGAAATTTCCTCAGCTTGATAAAGAACATCTACAAAAAACCTACAGCCAACATCATACTTAGCAGTCAAAGACTGAATGCTTACCCACAAACCCCAAAGATCAGGACCAAGGCAAGAACACCCACTCTCACCACTCCTAGCCACCATCATACCAGTAGTACGCATCAGTGTATACAGACTGGAAAAGAAAAAATAAAACTGTCCCTGTTCTCAGAAGACATTATTTTACACTTAAAAAATTCAAACAAATCTACCAAAAGCAAACAAACCCCTCCAAAAACCTCTTAAAACTAAGTGAGTTTAACAAGGTCACAGTACGAAGTCAAAAAAAAAATCGTTTTTTAATTAAGTTATTTACTTAGACTTTTATATATTAGCAATGTACAATTAGAAACATGTTAAACACACAATAGCTAAAAAAAAGGAAAATAAAAGCAATAGTTATAAATCTAACAAAACAAATACAAGATCTGTATGGCAGTACTAAAAAGTGCTGATGAAAGACATCAAATAAGACCTAAATAAATGAAAAACATATGTTCATGAACTGGAAGATCCCACATGGAAAGATTTCAATTCTACTCCAACTGGCCCACAGACTTAAGGCAATTCTAACCAATATCCCAAAAGGATGTTTTTATAGATAAAGATTCTAAAATATATACAGAAAGGTAAAGGACCTAAAATATCTAAAACACGTTTGAAAAACAACGAAGTTGTAGGAATCACACTACCCTGTTTTTAAGACTTACTATAAAGCTACAGTAATCAAAACAGTGTGGTATTGGCAAATTGATAGAAACAGACCAGTGGAACAGAAAAGACGGTGGAGAAACAGACCTGTTTGACAAATATGGTCAACTGATTTGTGACAATGGTGGAAAAGCAATTCAAAGGAGAAGGGATAGCCTCTCAACAATGTTGTTGGAACAACTGCATATGCAGATGTAAAAAAACAAACATACACATCAACTTTCACCTCAGACATGATATTAAAAAAAACTCAAGGGACTTCTCTGGTGGTGCAGTGGTTAAGAATCCATCTGCCAATGCAGGGGACATGGGTTCAATCCCTGGTCTGGGAAGATTCCACATGCCGCGGAACTAAGCCCGTGCACCAGAACTACTGAGCCTGCACTCTAGAGCCCGCGTGCCACAACTACTGAGCCCATGTGCCACAACTACTGAGCCCATGTGCCACAACTACTGAAGCTCGTGTGCCTAGAGCCCATGCTCTGCAACAACAGAAGCCACCACAATGAGAAGCCCACTCACCGCAACAAAGAGTAGTCCCCGCTTGCTGCAACTAAAGAAAGCCCACGCACAACAACGAAGACCCAACGCAGCCAAAAATAAAATAATTTTTAAAAAACTCAAAAAGGATCATAAATCTAAATATAACACTATAAAACTTAAGGAAAAAATAGGAGAAATCTTTATGACCAGGTTAAGTAGAATTTTTAGATATATACCAAAAGCATGATCCACTTAAAAAAAAGATAAATTGAACATCAAAATTTAAAACTTTGTTCTGCAAAAATCACTGTTACGAGAATAAACAAAACAAGCAAATCACATATCCAACAAAGGACCTGTATCTAGAATATACAATGAACTCTCAAAACTCAAGAGTAAGAAAACGAACAACCTAATTAAAAACTGAACAAAAGATCTAAACAGACACTTCACCATAGGGGATATACAAAAGGAAAAATATGCACAGGAAAAGATGTTCTACATCATTCACCATTAGAGAATTGCAAATTAAAACCACAATGAGATACCGGTACACATTTAATAGAGTGGCTAAAATAAAAAATTTATATATTAACAATATCAAGTGCTAGCAAGCATGTGGAACAACTGGAACTCTCATATATAGCTGCTAGGAATCAACATGATACAGCCACTCTGAAAAATAGCTTGGAAGACACTTCCTGACATCCTCACACCACGCTGTTTCTTTATGCCACAAATACCCTGCCTTCAGGGAGGCAGATTCGACATTCGTTCTCCCATTTCATCCCCTGCCTGCCTTGTGAATAAACCCTCTCTTCGCTGCAAACCTCTACATCTCAGTATCTTGGTTTGTGGGATGTCAGGCAAGAGCAACCTAGTTTGGTAACACTTGGTTGAATGGCAAAACTGCCATGTGGCTGACAGGGTCTTAGTGCTCTGGTCGGGTGTCAGGCCTGAGCCTCTGAGGTGGGAGAGCCGAGTTCAGAACGTTGGACCACAAGAGACCTCCCAGCCACACATAATATCAATTGGTGAGAGCTCTCCCAAAGATCTCCATCTCAACACTAAGACGTAGCTCCACTCATTGACCAGCAAGCTCCAGTGCTGGACAACCCATGCCAAACAACTAGCAAGACAGGAACACAACCTGACCCATTAGCAGAGAGGCTGCCTAAAATCATAATAACTTCACAGACACCCCAAAACATACCACAAGATGCAGTCCTGCCCACCAGAAAGAGAAGATCCAGTCTCATCCACCAGAACACACACACTAGTCCCCTCCACCAGGAAGCCTACACAACCCACTGAATCAACTTTAGCCACCGGGGACAGACATCAAAAAAAACGGGAACTACAAACTGGCAATCTGTGAAAAGTAGACCTCAAACACAGTAAGTTAACCAAAATAAGAAGACAGAGAAATACACAGCAGATAAAGGAGCAACGTTAAAAACCCACCACACCAAACAAATGAAGAGGAAATAGGCAGTCTACCTGAAAAAGAAATCAGAGTAATGATAGTAAAGATGATCCAAAATCTTGGAAACAGAATGGAGAAAATACAAGCAACGTTTAACAGGGACCTCGAAGAACTAAAGAGCAAACAGTGATGAACAACACAATAAATGAAATTAAAAGTTCTCTAGAAGGAATCAATAGCAGAAAAACTGAGGCAGAAGAACGGATCAGTGACCTGGAAGATAAAACAGTGGAAATAACTACCGCAGAGCAGAATAAAGAAAAAAGAATGAAAAGAATTAAGGAGAGTGTCAGAGACCTCTGGGACAACATTAAACGCACCAACATTCAAATTATACGGGTCCCAGAAGAAGAAGAGAAAAAGAAAGGGACTAAGAAAATATCTGAAGAGATTATAGTTGAAAATTTCCCTAATATGGGAAAGGAAATAGTTAATCAAGTCCAGGAAGTACAGAGAGTTCCATACAGGATAAATCCAAGGAGAAAAATGCCAAGACACATATTAATCAAACTATCAAAAATTAAATACAAAGAAAACATATTAAAAGCAGCAAGGGAAAAATAACACACAAGGGAATCCCCATAAGGTTAACAGCTGATCTTTCAGCAGAAACTCTGCAAGCCACAAGGGAGTGGCAGAACATATTTAAAGTGATGAAAGGGAAAAACCTACAACCAAGATTACTCTACCCAGCAAGGATCTCATTCAGATTTGATGGAGAAATTAAAACCTTTACAGACAAGCAAAAGCTAAGAGAATTCAGCACTACCAAACCAATTTACAACAAATGCTAAAGGAACTTCTCCAGGCAGGAAACACAAGAGAAGGAAAAGACCTACAAAAACAAGCCCAAAACAATTAAGAAAATGGTAACAGGAACATACATATCGATAATTACCTTAAATGTAAATGGATTAAATGCTCCAACCCAAAGACTGGCTGAATGGATATAAAAACAAGGCCCTTACAAATGCTGTATACAAGAGACCCACTTCAGACCTAGGGACACATACAGACTGAAAGTGAAGGGATGGAAATGGAAATCAAAAGAAAGCTGGAGTAGCAATTCTCACATCAGACAAAACAGACTTTAAAATAAAGACTATCACAACAAAGAAGGACACTACATAATGATCAAGGGATCAATCCAAGAAGATATAACAATTGTAAATATTTATGCACCCAACATAGGAGCACCTCAATACATAAGGCAAATGCTAACAGCCATAAAAGGGGGGAACTGACAGTAACAAATAGTAGGGGACTTTAACACCCCACTTTAACCAATGGACAGATCATCGAAAGTGAAAATAAATAAGGAAACATAAGCTTTAAATGATACATTAAACAAGATGGACCTAATTGATATTTATAGGACATTCCATCCAAAAAGAACAGAATACACTTTCTTCTCAAGTGCTCATGGAACACTCTCCAGAGTAGATCATATCTTGGGTCACAAATCAAGCCTTGGTAAATTTAAGAAAACTGAAATCGTATCAAGTGTCTTTTCCGACCACAATGCTATGAGACTAGATATACATTACAGGAAAAAACCCGTAAAAAATACAAACATATGGAGGCTAAACAATATGCTACTAAATAATCAAGAGATCACTGAAGATATCAAAGAAGAAATCAAAAAACACCTAGAAACAAATGACAATGAAAACAAAACGACCCAAAACCTATGGGATGCAGCAAAAGCAGTTCTAAGAGGGAAGTCTATAGCAATACACTCCTACCTCAAGAAACAAGAAACAGCTCAAATTAACAACCTAACCTTATACCTAAAGCAGTTAGAGAAGGAAGAAAAAATAAAACCCAAAGTTAGCAGAAGGAAAGAAATCATAAAGATCAGATCAGAAATAAATGAAAAAGAAATGAAGGAAACAATAGCAAAGATCAATAAAACTAAAAGTTGGTTCTTTGAGATGATAAACAAAATTGATAAACCATTAGCCAGACTCATCAAGATAAAAAGGGAGAAGACTCAAATCAATGGAATTAGAAATGAAAAAGGAGATGTAACAACTGCCACTGCAGAAATACAAAGGATCATGAGAGATTACTACAAGCAGCTATTTGTCAATAAAATGGACAACCTGGAAGAAATGCACAAATTCTTAGAAAAGCACAACCTCTGAGACTGAACTAGGAAGAAATAGAAAATATAAACAGACCAATCACAAGCACTGAAATTGAAACTGTGATTAAAAATCTTCCAACAGGGCTTCCCTGGTGGTGCAGTGGTTGAGAGTCGGCCTGCCGATGCAGGGGATACGGGTCCGTGCCCCGGTCCAGGAAGATCCCATGTGCTGCAGAGTGGCTGGGCCCGTGAGCCATGGCCGCTGAGCCTGCGCATCCGGAGCCCGTGCTCCGCAACGGGAGAGGCCACAAAAGTGAGAGGCCCGTGTACCGCAAAAAAAAAAAAAAAAAGAAAAAGGAAAAAATCTTCCAGCAAACAAAAGCCCAGGACCAGATGGCTTCACAGACGAATTCTATCAAACATACAGAGAAGAGCTAACACCTATCCTTCTCAAACTCTTCCAAAATATAGCAGGAGGAACACCCCCAAACTCATTCTACAAGGCCACCATCACCCTGATACCAAAACCAGACAAAGATGTCACAAAAAAAGAAAACTACAAGCCAGTATCACTGATGAACACAGATGCAAAAATCCTCAACAAAATATTAGCAAACAGAATCCAACACCACTTTAAAAGGATCATACACCATGATCAAGTGAGGTTTATACCAGGAATACAAGGATTCTTCAATATATGCAAATCAATCAGTGTGTATGGTGATACACCATATCAACAAACTGAAGGATAAAAACCATATGGTAATCTCAATACATGCAGAAAAAGGTTTCGACAAAATTCAACACCCATTTATGATAAAAACACTCCAGAAAGTAGGCATAGAGGGAACTTACCTCAACATAATGAAGGCCATATATGGCAAACCCACAGCCAACATCATCCTCAATGGTGAAAAACTGAAACCATTTCCACTAAGATCAGGAACAAGACAAGGTTGCCCATTCTCACCGCTATTATTCAACATAGTTGAATATTCCACATAGTTTTAGAAGTTTTAACCACAGCAATCAGAGAAGAAAAAGAAATAAAAGGAATCTAAATAGGAAAAGAAGTAAAGCTGTCACTGTTTGCAGATGACATGATACTATACATAGAGAATCCCAAAGATGCTACCAGAAAACTACTAGAGCTAATCAATGAATTTGGTAAAGTAGCAGGATACAAAATTAATGCACAGAAATCTCTTGCATTCCTATACACTAATGATGAAAAATCTGAAAGAGAAATTAAGGAAACACTCCCAATTACCATTGCAGTAGAAAGAATAAAAAACTTAGGGATAAACCTACCTAAGGAGACAAAAGACCTGTATGCAGAAAACTATTAAGACACTGATGGTAAAATTAAAGACGATACAAACAGATGGAGAGAGAGTCCATGTTCTGGATTGGAAGAACCAGCATTGTGAAAATGACTATACTACCCAAAGCAATCTACAGATTCAATGCAATCCCTATCAAACTACTACTGGCGTTTTTCACAGAACTAGAACAAAATATTTCACAATTTGTATGGAAACACAAAAGACCCCTAAGAGCCAGAGCAATCTTGAGAAAGAAAAACAGAACTGGAGGAATCAGGCTCCCTGACTCCAGACTATAGTACAAAGCTACAGTCAGCAAGACAGTATGGTACTGGCACAAAAACAGAAATATAGATCAATGGAACAGGATAGAAAGCCCGGAGATAAACACACACACATCTGGTCACCTTATCTTTGATAAAGGAGGCAAGAACATACAATGGAGAAAAGACACTTTCTTCAATAAGTGGTGCTGGGAAAACTGGACATACATGTAAAAGAATGAAATTAGAACACTCCTTAACACCATACACAAAAATAAACTCAAAATGGATTAAAGATCTAAATATAAGGCTAGACACTATCAAACTCTTAGAGGAAAACAGGCAGAACACTCTATGACATAAATCACAGCAAGATCCTTTTTGACCCACCTCCTAGAGAAATGGAAATAAAAACAAAAAACAAATGGGACCTAATGAAACATAAAAGCTTTTGCATAGCAAAGGAAAATATAAACAACACCAAAAGACAACCCTCAGAATGGGAGAAAATATTTGCAAACGAAGCAACTGACAAAAGATTAATCTCCAAAATATACAAACAGCTCATGCAGCTCAATAACAAAAAACACACAACCCAATCAAAAATGGGCAAAGGACCTAAACAGACATTTCTCCAAAGAAGATATACAGATTGCCAACAAACACATGAAAGGATGCTCAACATCACTAACCATTAGAGAAATGCAATTCAAAACTCCAATGAGGTATCACCTCACACCACTCAGAATAGCCATCATCAAAAAATCTACAAACAATAAATGCTGGAGAGGGTGTGGAGAAAAGGGAACCCTCTTGCACTGTTGGTGGGAATGTAAATTGATACAGCCACTATGGAGAACAGTATGGAGGTTCCTTAAAAAACTTAAAATAGAACTACCGTACAGCCTAGCAATCCCACTACTGGGCATATACCCTGAGAAAACCATAATTCAAAGCATCATGTACCACATTGTTCATTGCAGCACTATTTACAAGAGCCAGGACATGGAAGCAACCTAAGTGTCCATTGACAGATGAATGGATAAAGAAGATGTGGCACATATTTACAATGGAATATTACTCAGCCATAAAGAGGAACGAAATTGAGTTATTTGTAGTGAGGTGGATGGACCTAGAAATCTGTCATACAGAATGAATTAAGTCAGAAAGAGAAAAACAAATACCGTATGCTAACACATATATATGGAATCTAAAAAATAAAAAAAGTTCTGAAGAACCTAGGGGCAGGACTGGAATAAAGATACGTAGAGAATGGACTTGAGGACACAGGGAGGGGGAAGGGTAAGTTGGGATGAAGTGAAAGAGTGGCATTGACATATATACACTACCAAATGTAAAATAGATAGCTAGTGGGAAGCAGCCGCATAGCAAAGGGAGATCAGCTTGGTGCTTTGTGACCGCGTAGAGGAGTGGGATAGGGAGGGTGGGAAGGAGACACAAGAGGGAGGGGATTTGGGGATATATGATACGTATAGCTGATTCTCTTTGTTATACAGCAGAAACGAACACAACATTGTAAAGCAGTTATACTCCAATAAAGATGTTAAAAAAAAATAGCGTGGCAGTTTCTCATAAAGTTAAACATAACCTTACCATAAAATCCAACAATCTCACTCGTAGGCACTGACCCTAGAGAAATGAAAACTTATGTTCACACAATACCTGTCCATGAATGTTTATAGTGGCTCTATTCGTAACTGCCAAAAAATGGGTAACAACCCCAATGGTCTTCAGTGGGTGAAAGAATAAACTGCGATACATCTATACAATGGCATTCTACTCCGCAATAAAAAAAAAAACTGTTGTTGGACCAACTTGGATGAATCTCAAAGGCATTATGCTGAATGAACAAAGCCAGTCTTAAAAGGCTATATTATTCCATTTTCCATTAAATGACATTCTTTAAAAAAAAAACAAAGATAGAGAATAAATAGCTCATTGGTTTCCAGGATCCGGGGTGGGGTAAGGGTATGACTAGAAAAGGATATCATAATACAACCTGTACCATCATGTATACTAGTTGTAGTGGCAGTTACACACATCTATACGTGTTAAAATTCACTAAATGGTACACACACACAAAGTAAATTTTACCTTATGATAAGTTTTTAAAACTTTACCCACTACTACAGAGGTTCTAAGATCTCTTAGTCTGCCCTCTTCTCCAGGAACCTAACTCATGTGTCTAACTTCTCCTGGTTATCCCATCATCACCTCAAACTTAGTATCTCTAAAACTGATTTCACTACATTTCCCCACAAACCTCAAGTGAATGGCAACCACATATCACCCAGTCACCTAAGCCAGAACATGGGTGTCGTCCTTGCATAAGTTCTGTGAGTTACTACATAACTAGGACAGTAACTTGATCTATAGCACTACTGTATCTCCAGTAACTCTAACTGTATCCAGCACGTAGCAAGTGCTCAGTCAATATTTTTGTTGAGTGAATGAATAAATAAGACCAGGGCTCTTTCTTCATTGGACCCACACCCAACCTATCAAGTTCAGCTGATTCTTTCTTGACATCCCTCCATCCCCACTGCCACCCTCTTATTTTAGGCTCTCATCACTCCCCCATGGTTGCTGTTGCAATCACTCCTAAGGATGACGTGTTGCCTGCCCACCATCACACACACACCCTTTCTGCAAACTGCCCTTTACCAATCCTCATTCCATCTGCTCATCGTCAAGCTCTCTCACAACTTCATGCCTTTATATTTGCTGTATCCTCTTCCTGAAACTTACTATTCTCCATTTACCAAAGTGGCTAACTACTAACTAGGTCCAACAATAGCCACTACCTCCTCCAGGAATTGTTCTATTTCCCAGTCTGAGATGGAGTCCTTCCTCTGTACCCCAATAGTATCCTGTGCAGAATTTTATCCTAATACTTCTCACACTATTTTAATAGCACTGGATTACTAGTACCATATAGTCAAATCTAATAGGACGATGTCTTATAGCTCTAAGCAAACTGTATCCCTCAGGACTTTACCTGGCCCACAGCAGGCACTCACTATATAATCAGGGTTGAAAAGACAGAACACAGAGAGGGAGGAAGGAAAGAAGCATCTAAAGAGTATCTAATAGTACTGTAGCCTCAGAGTATGAAGTGACTGGAAGGTTAACAGAGTGGAGATTTACTAGCAGTATGGCCATCAGTCTCTAAGATAGGAACAAAGAAGAATGGCAAAGTAACACAATACTCTGAGTAAAGAAATGGCTGATATGAAAAATATCAGAGGTAATGGAATGAGGCTTGAGGTAAATTTTTAGAGCAAAAAAGTAAAGCTAGGCATTATTTTGAAAAAATTAATTTTGTATTCAATATTGTCCTTCTCCCAGTAAACATCCCCTCTTTCAAGCAGCCAAGTTTTTTGTGGTTAGGTGACAGCAAGAAAGCAGACAAATCTGTTCCAAATATTTGACCTGGCCCCTTACAGACACAAAAAGGCTTCCAGTCGGAACTTCCCTGGTGGCGTAGTGGGTAAGACTCCGTGCTCCCAATGCAGGGGGCCTTGGTTTGATCCCTGGTCAGGGAACTAGATCCCACATGCTTGCCACAAGTAAGAGTTCGCATGCCTCAACTAAGGAGTCTGCGTGCCACAACTAAGGAGCCCACCTGCTGCAACTAAAACCCCACGCCATCAAATAAATTAATTTTTTTAAAAAAGCCTTCCTATCATTAAAAAATATATATTCAGGAAAAAAATTTAGAGCAAATCTCCCATCCACTCTTACTCTAGACTAGAAAAGAATTCCCCTGGCCAAGAACAATCACAGAAATCTGTCTTCTGAGATGATCGGTGGGTTTATTTCCCAGGCAAAGCCTCTCATACAGTAAAATCCTATGGTTCAAGGCCCAGTCCTCAACCTTGCAGTTCAGAAACCAAGTCTTTAAAGATTTTCAAAGTGGATAAAACTCAAAGATTGAGTCACACCATAACAGCTCTATATCACCTGCAAACTTCATAGCAAAATATTAGTATTATTGACGAATGTAAGAAGGTCCTGTCTTTCCTATTTTGAGGCAAGTATGGGCTTGTCCTTCTAATTCATGGCATGGGAAACACCACTAATTTTAAAAATAAACAAAACCCATAACTAGGTTAGTAAAACAAAGTGGTGGACTCCTCTGGTTGCCTACCCAACCCCCTTCTTTCATACTAACAGAATCCCAATTTTATTTTTGGTATTTGCTTCAAGGGAGGCTGGTTCTCTCCCTAGCCTCAGAGCCAAACTTTAATTAGTAAATGAATCTTAAGAACATCAGCTGCAATTCCATTAATTGGTATAAGAAAGGTTATGTGCTAAAATTTGGCCAGTGGGACGTGAGGCAAATACGAGAGAGAGAGAGAGAGAGAGAGAGAGAGGTAGCTTTCAGGAAAGTTTTTCTTAATCTTAAAGATGGACCCAAGAAAGGGGCAGCTGTTCTACCAGTCTTTGAACAATGCTGTGTGTGGATATACAAGTTGAAAGTATGGCAGTCCTCGCGCAGCTATGCAAGGATAAGCCTGAGAAGAATAACCAAAATTCTAAAAATGGCAGGGCAGAAAGTTGGAAAGAAATTGGGTCCTTGAGGATGCTATCGAGTTTCAGAATTAACTTATCTATAATCACCACACCTCTGAAATTCTTTATTATGTGAACTAATAAATCCCCTTCATATCTCAGTCATTGTAAAAATTCTAACCACTCTGTTACAAGAGCAAATAAAAATGACCAGGGAAATGACTATAGAATCTAATCAAATTTAAATTTTAACATAAAATTATTATTTCCTCTAGAAATCTCAAATTTAATAAATATGGAGCAGAGGCACTGAGTTTAGATGTTAAAATCTTTCTTTACTTACCAGTTTAAAATCCCACAATGGCTCACTTGAGGCTTTAAGGATATAATCTGAACTCTTTAACTGGGCATACAAGACACTGCACTAACTGATGTGTGATTAACTGTCCATTTTTTTTAAAGCAATTTTCTAACTCACCCTAGGTTCCAGGAATCGAGAATTCTTGTAGTTGCTAGAATGCACCATATAGTCTCCTATCTTCGTCTACTGGCAAATGAGACTTTCTCTATGTAGACCCCTAACGCATACTTATCCTTCAAAGTTCAACTTGCATTCTCTTCTCCTCCCTGCCTCTCGCCCAACTGCTGTCACTGTTGGTTTAGCAAGCTCTCTCCTCTATTAGACTTTGAGCTCCCTGGGAGTAGCAACTGTTTCCAACATGTATCACAATGACTGATACACAGTAAACACTAAAAATATCTTTGTGGAATGATTTAATGAACCACATTTGGGGGCAGTCATAAGTTCCCTTCATTGCAGTACTGGATGATGCAGATTTATAAAATATATCCATCATCACATCAAGTTCTATTAAACAGCACTATTTTAAAGGGTTGTTAATTTGTTTTAAAATAACTCAAAACCAGTTTTATCTGACTTTTAAAAGAATAACAAAACATAAGACAAAATAATGTCATAACTTTTTAAGAAAATTCATGCTATGTGACAAACATTTATTATGACACAATGACCAAGGATAAAAAAATGGATAAGAGATGTCTCTGTTCCCAATAACATTCTTGGTCTGATCACAGACTATTACCTAAATGCTTTACAATAGCCATAAATGATATTTACCATTCCTAATCAAAACTATAGGCGCCCTAAAATAAAATCTTTAGTGAGCAAAAAGGAAATCATCCCACAATTTTCACATACTACACATATTTCACATTAATGTAGACTAATATATGAGTGTTTAAGTGTTTAATATAGTGCAAGAAACGTAATATTCGATAAATGCATGCTAAATCTGAATCAACTTTATGCAGAGATGAACAAAGTATTTTTCTAAGTTTTATATCTTTATGTACATATACCACAGATTCATCTGAGGAAAGTAAAACCATATTTGTTACAGAAATAAAATTAGTATCATAGTTATAAATTATCAACTCACAATGTATAATTGGTACCCATATTTAAAATGTTTTCATGAAAAACAATCAGAAAAAATGAGAGAGCAAAAAAAAAATCAGAGAGCAAAAATGCATGCAGTTTAAAATAAAATCTCTCTCAACTACCAAAAGAAGGCACCAAACTCTTGGCTACTTTCTGATTTGATACAATCATTAGCAACTTAAGATCTGTTAAAAACTGACCTGCTACTTCAAAGAAAATACATTTAGCAGTGTTCAAATCTCAATTTAGACTTAATTCCATTACTAATTGTCTCATTTACTCAGAGACAGCAACATATGAAGAGTGAGAATTCAATCGCTTCTACTCCTATGGCTGTCTACTAGCTATAGATACTTGGGAAAGTCTTTTTATCTCTCATCAGTAAAATGGAGTGGTATTTGCTATACAGATTAAATGAGGTAATAACACGTTAAAGTCTTTTCCTTTTGTGAACCATAGAACACATGCAAATGTAAGGTAACTGTTACTCAATACATGCTTTATCGAAGACAAGAAATTTAACCAAATAACCTCTTACGTTCTCCTTCAATGAAATATAGATATATAAATGTAAATATGACGACAGTATGAACTGATGGAGGGTAAAAAGGCAGTGAGCATTTCTTACCCTTAGGATAGTTAAACTGTATTAGGGAAGCATTTCTAGAAAGTTTATATGCAATAAAAGGCATTACATTATTAAGTTTCACATTAGGGATAAACACTACAGTACATGAGACACAAGAGTGATCACTGTGAACCTGAATAAGATATAAGCTGGACTTTAATGATTGACTGGGTAGTATTTAAAGAGGTGACTTAAGTATAAATGGCAAGTTTATTCCAGACAGGGTGAATGTCATGATCAAAGGGTCACAGAAAATACAAAGCATTAAGAAGATCGACTTGGATAAAGTAGAAAGTTTCTGAATAAGAGTTATAGGGAATAAGGCTAGAGAAGTTAGGTAAGGTCAGGTGCCAAGCTAAGAATTTTCTAATTAAGAAAATTAATATGGCAGCAGGATGAGAGTAGGGCAAGTGCTGGTGAGTCAGAGAAAACAGTATATTTATTCATTCGTTCAACAAATATTTATTGATCTACTAATTTCCAGGCACTATTCCTGATTCTGGGAATAATACAGTCAATGAATCTGTAAGACTTTTATTAAGGAATGCAAACAATAAACAAAACCATGCAAACAAAGTAAAATACCTCAAAGAGTGATATGTGCAAAAAAGATAGAAAGGGTAACTGGATGGAGTTTGAATGTGGTGGGGACTGAGAAGGAAGACTGGTGAGGAGACTGAAAAGAAAGACCAGTGACTATTAAAAAAAGAAAGCTGTATGCATGTGAGGGGCAGACGGTACATGGGAAATCTCTGTATCTGTCCCTCAATATTGCCATGAACCTTAGTGGTCTAAAAAAAAAATCTATTAAAAAAGAAGGAGAGTGGAGAGGCAGGCAGTGTTTATATTATCAAGGGCTCTATAAGCTTTTTTTTTTTTTTTTTAACATTTATTTATTTGGCTGCACTGGGTCTTAGTTGTGACACACAGGATCCTTGAGTTGCGGCATGCAGGCTCTTCGTTGCAGCATGTGGGATCGAGTTCCCCGACCAGGGATCGAACTGGGGCCCCCTGCACTGGGAGTGCGGAGTCTTAACCACTGGACTGCCAGGAAGTCCCAAGGGCTCTATAAGCTTAGTGAAAGACTTTAAACTTTATTCTAAAACCTACTGAAATCTATTGCAGGGTTCTAAGATTAGGACTGATATATGATGAAGTTGATTTAAGATCACTAAAGCCATTTACTAAGTCAAAGCATGGGCAGTAAGAGGAAGACTGGTCTACCATAGGCAAGTACACCTGAAATAACACAATATTATAAATCAACTATACTTCAATAAAAATAAATTAAAGAAATTAAAAAATAAAAAGAACAAAAATATGGGAAAAAAGAGAAATCAGCGAATTTTTTTAACGACTGTGTGAACTGGCTTGACAGTACAGAACAGGGACCACCAAATTTGTCCAGAATGGGGCAAATAGTAAATATTTTAGTCTCTCTCCCAACTATAGAATTTTGCTTTTATAGAATGAAAGCAGACACAGACAACACATAAACAAATGATTATGGCTATGTCCACACAAAATTCTACTTACAAAAGCAGGTGGTAGGCCAGATTTAGCCTGGAGGCCATGGTTTGTCAACTCCTGGTATAGAAAGTGAAGGAACCCCAAATTCAAAGCTAGTTCTCCCTGTCCACTGATACTCCACACAAGACTTCTACCAAATTCAGGGAAGCAACAATCCGGGAGACTGGAAGCTTGACAATAATGTTGAGCAAGATCTCATAATGAGATGATACTTAGATCCCAGAGTCCTGCTAGAGGGAAAGGACTGACATACACACAGAACAGACCTCAACCTAGACATCTGAAACACATGTGAACTGAGACAAACTAAACTGCAACCTAGCCCTTATCCACCTCAACCCTCCATCAGATCCAAGAGAGCAGACCCTCACCATAGCTGTCTTACGTAGGAAAAAGCTTTCCCTCTCTACATGTTGACGAAAAGTCAATTAACTATCAAGTTAAGAAGAAAAAAGAGAATTTTCTTCAAGCCAAACTGAGGATTATAACCCAGGAAGCAGATTCTCAGAAGCTCTGAGAACTGTTCCACCTGTTAGAAGTTGAAGGCATAGTCATATACATTTTTGAGACAAAGGATCATACATCAAAATGATATACTGATTTTACATAAAGTTCACCAAGGATACACAGTGTAGGTAAACATGTACAAAGCGAACAGCAAGGCACCATGACCCCTACAGAGCTGGGAAAGAACACTATTCCTTTAAAAAATTACATTGCTAGTGTCAGAAGGAAGAAAAAAAAATTTACCTTTATAGTTGAGCAGGCACTCCCACCTCTGAGGAGCTCTGGTTAATGTGTAATGCAGGTGCACACTGCACATTAGGAGGGAGAAGGACCAAACACACACAGAGAGGGAATTTTATGTTTATTTTTTCTTGTCCTGCCTTAAAATATGAATTTTATTTCATCAAGGGAAAAATATTATTTACTCTAGCCTCTACAGATCTTTTAAACACAATGTCTGATAAACAACAGAAAAATGAGATGTGTGAAGCAGCAAAAGAATTAGCAGATACACATCTGACCTAAATGCAGGACTTAGCAGACACATCAGCTATTAAACTATTATTTTTAGCTATTATGTAAAAGTAAAAAAAGGAGGTTAAAAACAGAAAAAACAGATGAAAAGATTAAAAATTTCAACAGAGAAATGAACTATCTTTAGAAGAACCAAATGAACATTCTATAACTGAAAAACACTATCTAAATTAAGAATTAACTGACTGGGCTTAAAAGCTGACTGGACTCAGCAGAAAAATATTAATAAACCTGAAGTCAGGCCAACATAAATTAACCAAAGGGGGAAAATTACCAAAAAAACAAAGAAAAAGAACAGTATGAGATGCATTAGGTAATATCAAACAATTTAATGTACAAACTAAAGTTCCAAAACACAGATGAAAAAAGGATAGAAGAAATGCCTTAAGAAATAATGACTAAGGTTTTCCACAACTGATGAAAGACATCAACACTTAGACTCAAGAAGCTCACCAAAATCCAAACAATATAAAAGAAAGAAAAGCATACACCTAGGTATATCATAGCCAAATGCTAACAGCCAAGATAAAGAAATTTTTTAAGCAGCCATACTAAATTAAATAAATAATTAAATCACATTTCATTCAAAGACAAAAACAATGAGAATGACTGCCAACTTCTTATCAGAAAGAAAAAATAACAGAATAACATCTTTAAAGTGTTGAAAGAAAAGAACTGCCAATCTAGGATTTTATACCCAGGGAAAATATCCTTCAAAAATGAAGGTAAAATTAAAACATTATAACAAATTAAAGCTGAGATAATTCACTGCCAGTGACCTACACCTCAAGAAATGCAAAGGAAGTTCTGCAGGGTGAAAAAAAATTATCCCAGATAAAACACCATTTTATAAGAAGGAATGAAGAATACTAGAAGAAGGAAATATATGGGTTAATTTTTTTTAAGACATATAAAAAGCATCTTAAAGACTAATGACTACTTAAAGTAACAAATGTATTGTGGAATATATATCAATACTACAGTGGAAGTAAAATACAGACAACAAAAAGTGGGATATAAATAGAATTAAATACCCTAAAGTCCTTACAGTGCTCACAGAGTAGTAGAATAAAATTTGAAGTTAAACCATAAAAAGTTAAAGATGCATATGGTAATCCTTTGCACAGTCTCTTTTTTAAAAAATCCAAGAAGGTATAGCTAAAAGGCCAAGAAAACAGAATTTAAAATATTTCATAAATTCTAAAAATGACAGGGAACAGGGGGAAAAAAAGAACGAGGAACACATGAATGCAAAAGAAACAAAGAGCAAGATGAAGAACTTAAACCAAATCACATCAATAGTTATATAGTCAATGTAAATGGACTGAATATACCACTTAAAAATAGAAAATGAGATTGGATTCAACAACAAGACAAAACTACATATTTACAACAAGAGATACACCTTAAATACAAAATCCAGACAGACTTAAAGCCAAAGTACCAGAAGCTCAACTAAGCAAAACATTAACATACAGTAGTTAAAAAAAGCAGTAAAGTTTACTTAATAAATATAGCAAACTTTGCCCTATAAAAAGAAAATACATTTTGTTTTCTAGCATCCATTAGATAGTTATAAGATCTGATCAAAATACAGCCCAAAAAAACCCCAAAAACAAAAAAAAAAGCCTCAATGTTTTAAAGCAAAAGTTGGCAAACTTTTTCTCACAGGGTCAAATCATAAGTATTTCAGGAGTGTGGGCTATACAGTCTCTATCACAAATGGGTGTGACTATGTTCCAGTAAAATCATACTATGTAAAAAGTTAATATTGAGAATACTATATATCAAAATTTATGGAATACAGCATAAGCTATATCATAGAAAATTTATAATGTAAATGAGAAGAAAAATAAAATTAGTAAAATCAAGAATTGAATCTTTTGAAAAAGCTAATAAAATAGATAAGCCTCAAAGCTAAGAGACAGAAAATATAAAAACATCCAATATTAGGAGAAACTGAATTAAACTCAAATGAATACAATATTTATAACTTCATACAAATAAATTCTAAAATCTCAATGAAATGGACATTTTCTAGGAAAATAATATATTATCCAAATTGCCTAAAGGAAACTTAATTACACTGATGAAAATAAAATAGAAAATACTGTCAAAAAACTACCTAAAAAACCCCCAAAAAGCTCAGGCTAGCCATTTTTATGTCTGAGTTCCACTAAACTTTCAAGGAATAAATAATTTATATGATACATGAAGCACTGTAAAAGATGAAACCATAACAATTCATCTTGTGAAGTTAGCAAAACTCAAACAACTCTGAATAAACAGGATAAAAATAAAACTGGAAATAGAGGTGAAAACATGAGTGCAAGTGTATGTATCTATCTGATGAGAAGTGCTATTAGTTTAATTGCTAAACCACTACAAATACCTGAAATATAAATAAAACCAGTCAAATCAGATATGTTTCAAAATGCAATTTCAAGGCTCTCACCACTTTTTTCACTCTCCAGTCATGTTCATTTTCATAGCCCACCACCGAATAAGAATCCTTCTTCTTTTAACACAGCCACACTCTGTCACTTCCTCTAATGACTTTTCCCCTCAAGTTCTATGACAGCCTATCTTAATTGGCAAGGACAAACGAATTTCATAAAGAGTAAATATCTCAACTGACAAACACAAATTGGGCAAATAGATGGGCAGAGAACAGAAAGGGAAACAGCAATCAATAAAAATATGACAGGTTTGGGTTTTATTACAAAAGATGCTATAGCTCTACAATTAAATAAGTAAAATCCTTTCCTCGTATTAAACAGGAGTATGTTTTCTAACCAAATTTGTTAGAACAGGGTACAGAAAAGGTAAAAACCCTTGAAAAGCTTATGCTGTAATTTCATGGTTTATTAATGAAATAAAACTTAATGTCCCTGGAAGGAAAAAGATATTTTTATAGCAAAATATATTTACATGAATGCTATGGTACATATTTCTTTGAACATTTTATTATGAACATTCACTATTCAGAGAGCAATGAAGATTTTAATTAATTTCAATGCCCAGTTGGTGGTGGTGAGGAGGGCGGAGGGAACGCCAATAACAAATGCTTCTAACAAAGTGCCCTATTTTCACAGATGGACTGATTTTTGCTCATGAAGTGGTTAAAGAGAAATTAACTCAAACTCAAATATCAAGCAACCAGTACACTACCCAGTACTTAGTGATTAATGAATAAACATCTGTTGACAGAAACGAAATCATGATCTATAAAAGTAAAACAATAAACTGGACTTCATAAATATTAAAAACTTTACAAAAGACCCTGCTAAGGGGATAGAAAGACAATCAACAGGCTGGGAGAAAATACTGGCAAACAACATATCTGACAAAGGCTAGAATATATAAAGAGCTCTCAAAACTTAATACACACACACACACACACACACACACACACACAGACGCAAACACACACACAGCCCAATTAGAAGACAGCCAAAAGACATGAAGAGATGTTTCACCAAAGAAGACATACAGAAGGCAAATAAGCACATGAAAAGATGATCAGTATCATTTAGCCACTAGGGAAATGAAAATTAAACCACAATGAGGTACCAATACACACTTATCAAAATAATTAAAATTAAAATAGTGACAACACCAAATGCTGGCAAGGATGAGGAGAAACTGGATTACTTACACACTGCTGGTGTGAATGTAAAATGGTACAGGCACTCTGAAAGAGATGGCACTTTCTTTAAAAACTAAACATGCAACTAAAATATGTCCTGGCAACTGTACCCCTGGACATTTACCCCAAAGAAATGAAAGCACATGTTCACACAAAACCCTGTACATTTCCCCATATGACCAGCAATTCCACTCCTGGATATATTCCCCCAAAAAACTGAAAACAGAGACTCAAACAGATACTTGTATGACAATGCTCAGAACAGCATCATTCAAATGGAAATAACCCAGTGTCTATCAACAGATGAATGGATAAACAAAATGTGGCATACACATACAAAGGAATAGTATTTAGTCATAAAAAGGAATGAACTTCTGATGCTACAACAGGAATGAACCTTGAAAACATTATGCTAGGTGAAATAAGCTACATACAAAAGGACAAAATAGTATGATTACACTTATGTGAAATATCTAGAAAAGGCAAATTCACAGAGACAGAAAGATTCGAGGTTATTGGGGCTGGGGAGAAGAGGAAATGGGGAGTACTGCCTAATGGGTACAGAGTTCGTGCTTGGGGTAATGAAAAATTTGGGGAAATAGTGGTGGTGGTTACATAACATGGTGAATGTAATTAATGCCAATAAATTGTACAATTAAAAATGGTTAAAATAGAGCTTCCCTGGTGGCGCAGTGGTTGGGAGTCTGCCTGCTGATGCAGGGGACGCGGGATCATGCCCCGGTCCGGGAAGATCCCACGTGCTGCGGGGCGGTTGGGCCCGTGGGCCATGGCCGCTGAGCCTGCGCGTCTGGAGCCTGCGCGTCCGGAGCCTGTGCTCCGCGGCGGGAGAGGCCGCAACGGTGAGAGCCCCGCGTACCGCAAAAAAAAAAAAAAAAGGTTAAAATAGTGAACTTTATGTTATATATATTTACCACAATAAAAAACTTTAAAAAAATCAGTCCGTGGCCTATGATACCAGTGCAGTGCCTAGCAAGAGACCATTACAATAACTAACAGCATAGGATCCTCACAGAAAACAATTCCTGCCTGAGATGAGCTTACAAACAAACTTAGAAAACACATCGGAAATGATCCACCATGAACAAGTCACAAAACATCACAGAAGAATCAGTGCCCCAAGCATTAAAGGTAATACAATGATGCCAGAAAACATAAGCTCTAACACCTCCATTCTATCCCTAGTTTAAGTCTAAATCAAAGGCAGCCTCTGGCTGTTCCCAAATTTAGAATGTATCTTTTGGTCATAATGGCATTTGTGTCCTACAATGTGTTGGACAGCGCCACAAAATGAAGTGGCAATAATGCTCTTGCCTCAGTAATGCCACGGTTTTCTTTGCTCTCTTTCCTAGACATATGTCTAGCCTATGTGCCTATGTAACCAAGTATTTATAGCTAGTTTTAATATCTTGTTAACTCATACCCTGACCCAAATCAATTATTCCTTTTCATACTTATTTTCATTTATTCTTCCATAGAATTTTTTTTTTTTTTTTTTTTTTTGCGGTACGCAGGCCTCTCACTGTTGTGGCCTCTCCCGTTGCGGAGCACAGGCTCCGGATGCGCAGGCTCAGAGGCCATGGCTCACAGGCCTAGCTGCTCCGCGGCATGTGGCATCTTCCCGGACCGGGGCACGAACCCATGTCCCCTGCATCGGCAGGCGGACTCAACCACTGCGCCACCAGGGAAGCCCTTCCACAAAATTTTAAAGTTATTTTACCCAACTGAAAATGAACCTGCTGTTTCCTGAATGGAACTGAAACAAATTTATGTGTAAATCCAGAAGCACGATATGTTTTTCCATTTGTCCAAGTCTTACCACTTCAATAAGGTTTCTTGTCAAATCTATTCCTGAGAATTTAATGGCTGTTATCATTGTGAATGTAATTTTTTTCTCATTTACATTTCTAATCAGGAAATATTGGTAGGGATAAAAGTGCTAACCACCTTGCCAAATTACATTATTATTTCTAGTAAATATTTACTGGATACTCTGGGGTTTTTACCTCGCTTAAAAATAAAAATGACACTGTCTTGTCTTTTCCAATATTTATATTAGTCACTTTATTTTCTTGTCTTTATTGTATACTAGAACCTTCCAAACAATTCTGAAAAAGAGTGGTAATAGGAGAAATCTCTATCATGTTTCTGTTTTAATGAAAATGGCTGATCCATTTCTTTGTTTAGAATGATGCTGGCTGTTGGATTTGGTGAATACTCTTTATTACATTTAAAGTATCCTTTTTCTATTTTAATGCTTTTAATGGCTGCTCAGATTTATAAAATGCTTTTTCAGAATATAATGATATGATAATGTGGTTTTAAATTTTTTTTCTAAGTAAAAAACTTACATTGATTTTCTGATATAGAAACGTCTTTGCATTCCTGGAACAAATTCTACTGTAGTACACAATCAGGACTTATTTAACTATAAGTTTTACTTACTTTGCTCACTTTTCTTTCTGCATCTCCTTCTTTCCTCACATTTATTTTTTATTTTGGTAGGAGACAGCCTCAAGATATTTTTTTTCTCCCAATGGCTGCATTATATTAAGGGTACTATACTTCCTGAGTTCTTGAATATTTGAAATTGACAGTATTTTGGCCCCCTCATACCTGAATGATGGTTTACCAAAACAATGATACAATGATACCAAATAGTGGCATTAGTTATATCAAAGAAACATATTGGAACTTTTACTAATTACTTGCATGATTTTAAATAATAAAAACAACAGTTAAGAAAAATATAAACATTTAGTTTTTAGAAAACATAAAAACACACGATTTCTTTATAACTCATAATTCAAAAGAGCCACACAGTTGTCTTTTCACAAAGCAAGAGTTCCAAGTCCTATGTACCTCAGAAACAATTTTCACATCATAAAACTGAATTAAGCTATAAAATTCAAAGCTGATATTCACATATCCTTAGAGGGAAAACTTTGCCTGAGAAAATTCATTTGTTATTACTTGATATAAAATCTATTTCTGTTAAATATTTATGTAGTGCCCCACACAAGAGTTGAGATCAACTATTTAAAGGACAAATTAGAACAGTCACTATTCTTTATTACAAGTGCTTTTCAAACTAAAAACTCAATTGGTTCCCTAAAACAAAACAAAACAAATGACTATGCCATAAGAAAACTTAACTTACTAATTTTAAAAATAAGCCATGAGCCAAAAGTTAATATAAAGTACCCACCCAATTATTCATTAATGATTAAAGAAAAAAACTGTAATGATGAAAACATTAATGGTATCATCCCATAAACACACTCTTTCTTTTAATATCAAATTTATCCTTGCTTTGGAATTCTTGTCTTAGAGAACATTTGAAAAAAAATACTGCTTCTCTATAAATTCTTGCCATATAGAATACAAATCACTATTGTTGTAACTACTCTAACTTACAACTACTCTAAATTATAAACATTTTACATGAAAAGCCATGGAGAAGAATAAACACTAGAATAAGATCCCCTGAAATCATTACTGACATAATTAAATACCTAGTAAATCAAAATAATAAGCTTTAATAATACAGTAGAACCTTGACATATATAGATTTAATAATATGATTGCTACTAAAGCAGTAGTTACTCAGAAATCTAGGATACAATAATTTGTAATTTTGCTAAAGCACAAATTTGGTGCCTACCTCTAATAAGGGTAGTATGTAGAAATAAATCACTCACCTGGTACTCAGGGCAAAAAGTCTACCCAGTATCTGCATCTTAATATGGCTTTACTGTTTTCTACTAGTTATTTTATATGGATTAGTTGTTGTGAAGTGACAGAAAATCCTACTCCTGGTGTCAAAAGTAAACAACTGTAGGTGTCTAAAGAAATCATAGTTCTTGACCAGAAAATAAATTTTGGATAAACCATTTCTTTAAGTGACAAATGTGGAGGCAGCTTGGATCTCTGACATTTATGAGTTACTCTGTGTGTCTTTCAAAAAGTGACCAGTGGGGTGACATCAACTATTATTCGTCTTCTGCTAAATCCAGTTAATGTCTGGGGAGATGCAATACCTAAATGCAATGTAGTTCTCTGGATTCAATTCTGGAACACAATGAGGAGTTTAATGAAAAAGCTAATGAAATCCAAATAAAAGTGTGGGGTTTAGTTAACAGCAATATACCAATGTTGGTTTCTTAGTTTTGACAAATGCACCATGGTAATATAAGATGTAACAGTTGGGAAAATTAGGTAAAGGATATACAGGAATTCTCTGTACTATCTTTGCAACTTTTCTGTAAAACTAAAATTAACCCAAAATGAAAAGTTCATGAAAAAATAAAGAGGCATAGGAGGAAATAAAATTATATTAGTAAAAACCAACAGAAACAGACATATTTAGAGTTAGACAAAAATATATAGATATAAATATAGTAGGTCTATATTTATAAAAGATAAGAGACAAGATTGAGAATAGTACTGAAAAAGAACAGAAAAAAATAAAAACCTAATGGTGTCTACCTGCAGACTGTTTTTAAGTTGAAAGGGGAAAATTTGTATCTACATAGCAGAGAAACTGGACAGTACACTGATTTGGTCATCAAAATCACTAATGAGTGACAGATGGACATTATGTGCCTCCAGCTGTGATAACCCAAGAAGAAAAGAACATATGTAACATTCAGACCACAGAAACATACCATGAATCTAATCATTTAAAAAAATCAGAACAAATATAAAATTAGGAGCATTCTAGTTATTCATCAAACATGTCAAGAAAGGCTGAGAAACTGTTTCAAATTAAATGAGAGTAAAAAGACATAACAAGTAATATAATACCTTATTCTAGACTGGATCTTGGAAAGGAAGAGGGAAAATTCTTTTTTTAAAAATTACTAGGTAAACTGACAAAATTTGCAGAATAGATGGTAGATTGGATAAAAGTATTATATCAATCTTAAACTGCTTGAGGTTGATAACTGGACTGTGGTATAAAAAAGAATTTCCTTAAGAAATACCTGTTGAAATTTTTAGGAGTAAAGGGGCATGATGTATTTAACCCACCCTCAAGTGATTTAAAAAAGAGTGAGTGAGAGAGAAAGGGTGAAGTAGGGGAGAAATGGAGACACTGTGTATGTGTACTTATAGAGAGAGAATGATGAAACAAGTGCAGTGAAAAGTTCATGAATCTGTGCAAGGGTATATGGAGTTCTTTGTACTACTGCTGCAACCTTTCAGTAAGCTTAAAATTATTTCCAAATTTTGGGAATTTCCTGGAGGTCCAGTGGTTAGCACTCTGTGCTTTCACTGCCAAGGGCCTGGGTTCAATCCCTGTTCGGGGAACAAGGATCCTGCAAGCCACATGGCGTAGCCAAAAAAAATTTTTAAAAATTATTTCCAAATAAAAAAAAATTTAAAAAGCAAATGGAAGTTCTAGAACTGAAATATACAAAAACTAAAATTAAGAACTGAATGTGGTTAAGAACAGATCATATACCAATGGAGAGTGAATCAGTGAACTATAAGAGATAAAAAGAAAATATCCAGCATAAAGTATATAGAGACAAAAGGATAGAAAGAGAGTGTAAGAGACATAGATGACATGCATGTAGTCTATCAAATGCATAACTGGAGTCCTAGAAAGAAAGGAGAAAGAGAGAAAGGGGAAAAAAATAAAATTTGAAGAGATAATGAGTAATAGCTTTCCAAAACTGATGAAAGTCATCAAGCCACAGATTCAAAAAACCCTACAAACATAAATAAATAGAAGAGAAAGACAGATTAAAAAGAAAACCACTCCTAGGCACATCAATGTAAATGTAGAAAACAAAAAGAAAAACAACAGATTGCCTTTAAAGAGGGAGCAATTAGACTGACAGTTGACTTTTCACCAGAAATAATTCAAGAAGCCAGAAGACAATGAACAATATTTCAAAGTGCTGAAAGAAAATAACTGCCAACCTATAATTCCACTCCCAGCAAAAACATCCTACAAAAATAAAGGCAAAATAAAGACACTTTCAGATAACTAAACGCAAAGTAAAATCACTACATCAAGATCCCAACTAAAGGAAATTTTAAAGGGTGTTCTACAAACAAAAAGAAATTTGGTGATCCCATCTAGAAAGTGAAGGAAGCAGGAGGGAACAAATATCAATAAAAATGTCAAATACATGAATAAACCCAAACAACAGGGACTACATAAAACAATAATAATGTCTTGTGGCATTTAAATACATATAGGTGAAAAGATTCTAAGGCTCTTCCATTGTCCAGGAAGTGGGTAAAAATACCAACTGATACCAAACTTTGATTGATGTTTTAATCTTTAAGCTAACCACTGAATGAATTATAAGAGTATATAATCTCCAAGTCAATAAGGAGAGATATGGAATATAAAAAAATCTTTTGATCAATCCAAAATAAAGCAATAAAGGAGAGAGAAAAAGCATAGAACAGTCAGGACAAGCACAAAACACACAGCAATATGTTATATTTAAACCCAAATATATCACTGGTTGAATTACTATAGACGAACCAACATCTCCCTTAAGAGAAAAACTTGTCTGAATGAATAAAAAAGGAAAATTCAACTATGTGCTATTAACAGTATAAACATATATATATGTTGAAAATAAAAGAATGGAACAAATTATACCTTATAAATACTAATCAAAAGAAAGCTAGTACAGATATACTAACATTAGACAAAATCAACTTTCAAACAAAAGGCGTTATTAAAAATCCAGGGCTTCCCTGGGGGCTCAGTGGTTGAGAGTCCGCCTGCCGATGCAGGGAACACGGGTTCGTGCCCCAGTCCGGGAAGATCCCACATGCCACAGAGCGGCTGGGCCCATGAGCCATGGCCGCTGAGCCTGCGTGTCCAGAGCCTATGCTCCGCAATGGGAGAGGCCACAACAGTGAGAGGCCCGCGTACCGCCAAAAAATATAGAGAGAGAGGGACATTTTGTTATGGTAAAACAGTTAATTCACCAGGAAGATATAGTAAGTCTAAATTTCAATGCATCTAATAAGATATCTTTCAAATACAGACAATTCTACAATCATAGTGTGAGGTTTAATCACAACTTTCTCAGTAAATAATTAAAAAAAAATAAGTTAGAATATAAAACGTTTGAGGAGTACCATTAACAAAAACTGACCCACACTACACCCAATAACTGCAGAATCCACATTATTTGGTGCATCTAGAACATTAGACTAAATTGATCATATGCTGAGCTGTAAGGGAAATCTCAATAAATATGAAAAGAAAAAAATACAGGATAGGTTCTCTGATAAGAGTACAATTAAGGTAAGTTAATAATAAGGTAACCAGGAAATCATCAACTGTTTGGAAATTAACAATTATACTTTAAATACCTATGGGTCAAGAAGAAATCACAAAGAGAGCTAAAAAACATTTGAAGAGAATGATAATGAACATACTACTTATGAAAACTTGTAAAATACATAAAAATTAGGAAATTGAAAAGATTAAAAGGATATAATAGCAACAAGGATATACTGTATAGCCCAGGGGATTATACCCATTATCTTATAATAACCTATAATGGAATATAACCTGAAAAAATACTGAATCACTATGATGCACACCTGAAACTAACACAATATTGTAAATCAACTATACTTCAATTAAAGAAAAGAATATGATAAATACCAACAACCCATTTGCAGAAAACAAACATTTAGTACATTAATCTTCAACATTTCTCCCAAAAAAGTACCTATACAGTTTTGGTTTGTTTTTACCTTAAAAGCCTAAGAATTACACTCTTGTTATTTTAAAAAAATCTTTATTTTAATGACTAGAAAAATGTTCAACTTATATTTCACTTTCTGTATAACCCTTTGAGGACAGTTTCTATTATTTTTAGTCTCACTCCCCAAAGAGTATCTAGGACTGAAATAATTTTACATGTTAATTCAAAAGTAAATTTAGGTCTAGAAAGTCTTTAATACATAGTTCACAGAAGCATTATACCCTCATATATTAGAAATAAATATTTTTCTTTCATAAACTCTTCCTTTACCTGACTATTCCTGATGAGTGTTCATCAAGTGTTCCTCTTAATAAAGAGTCTGACAGCCTATAGGAATGTACACTTTCTTTTTTTCTAAATTAAATAAGCTATTTAATAAATATATAAAGTGTTGTAGCACTAATTCAGATCCCTAAGAAAACTTTGTTTCCTAAAACATCACACAGAATAAATGTAGCAGAGTCACTCACCACTTGATCTATTCTTACGACTTGATTTCCCTCCAGTAAGAAGCATCTTGAGACTATTCCGAAACATGGTTGTGCTATTCTAGTATTCACAAAACTGTAAAAGAAAATGTGGGAAAACGTTAGAAAACTTGGTTTTCTATTCAAAATACTATTAAGAATTAATTTTAAATGTGCTATAAGGAATTAACTACTCTGTTTAAATATATAGTACAGAAATTTTAACTACATGAGAGAAACATTTATTTAAATAATTTAATTTAATTAAACATTTATGTTGTTTCTTAAAAATATACTATAATACTTTGAGTACCCTAAGAGACAAAGGTAGACATCACTGAGGGTACACAGAAATAGAAAACAATTAGGTTGCTATAAATACAGTTTACCCTTCCACCAAGCTCTCCATTTCTTGGACAATTTTCCCATATACTCAATACACACACCCAAAGTTTAAGAGTTCAGAACTTAAGAATAGATGCCTATTTCCCATTGGTCAAGCCAGAATTCCATCTCATGAGACTACTAATATACATGAGTACATCAGTATACAGATATACTACTAACCTCTTCATGTCCCACTCCTATCAAAGGAAAATCCTGCTGACTATGCTTTGGATTATGTCCTCTCTCACCTCAAGAACTTTTATCTAAAAGTCATCTTCCTTTTCTCTCTCACGCAGCTTTAATTTTTTTCTCTCTACTGAATCATTCCAGTCCTAACATAAACATGCTAGTACGTCCTAACCAAAAACAAATAAGTAAGCCCCTCTCTGTACTCCCACAAGGACCAATTACTGCTCCTATATCCTTGCTATGCACAGCAAAATTTCCCAAGTGTCAGTACTTGGCACCTGCAGCAGATTGAACAGAGCAAATGTGAATTAGAACAGAGGTTAACAGAAAATCTCCAAACCAAAGCACAGAGAAATTAAAGGTTGAAAACTACAGAAGAGTATGAGAGACATATGGAATCCTTTGAAAGGTTCTAACATACATATCATTGAAATCTCAGAAAAAAAGAAAGAAACATTATATGAAGTGACAACAATCAAGAATTTCCTAACACTGATGAGACATAAAGCCACATCTTTAAGCAGCTAGGGAAAAAATAAACACACTGAAAGAAGCAACAATCAATAGACTGAGCGACAACTTTGAATAGAAATGCTGAATGGCACAAGACAATGGAATGACTGTTTAAAATTTTTGAAAGAGGTGCTAATCAAGAAATCTATTCACAGTTTTGTTTTTTTTTTTTTGCGGTATGCGGGCCTCTCACTGCTGTGGCCTCTCCCGTTGCGGAGCACAGGCTCCGGACGCGCAAGCTCAGCAGCCATGGCTCACGGGCCCAGCCACTCCAGGGCATGTAGGATCTTCCCGGACCGGGGCACGAACCCGTGTCTCCTGCATCGGCAGGCGGACTCTCAACGACTGCGCCACCAGGGAAGCCCTTATTCACAGTTTTAAATGTTTTGAAAAATGAAAATGAAATAAAGGTGATTTCAGAACAAAAACAAGGAATTTACCAGTAAAAGAAATACTAAAAGGGAGTTCTTCCAACAGAAGGAAAATAATACTAGAAAAAAACATAGAAATGCAAAAAGGAAGAGCCATAGAAAAGTAAGTACATTGGCAAATATGAATGAACTATAATTGTAAAAAAAATATAACACTACTAATTTGTCAAGTTTAAAATACAGAGAGATTTTAAATGCATAACGACAATGACAGAAAAATGAGGAGTGGGGTAAACGAAGTTAAAGTGTCCAAGATATCTGTCTACATTGTGTAGGAAGTGGCAGAAGTAATAATTTACACTAGACTGCAACAACTCAAAATTCATGTAGTAATTTCTAGGATAGCCATTAAAAGCTAACTGAGGTGAGAAAAAGAATGATTAAAATATCTGACTGAACCAAAGAAGGTAAGAAGTGAGAGAAAAAGCACAGTACCTGTGGATGAAATATAAAATATGTTGGTAGTTTTAAACTTAAATTATATCTGTTATTATGTTAACTACTCTACTAAAAGACTATTTATGGACACAGAAAGATTAAATATAAAATGATGAGAAAAGATATACCACAAAAAAACCAATTAAAAAGAAGCTAGCATAGCTATGCCAATATCAAAGTAGACAAGGCAAGATATTTCTTAATAATTAAAAAGCCATACCAACAAGAAGATACCCTAATTCTAAACCTCAATGGACCCAACATCAAAGCTTAAAAATATATAAAGCAAAAATATCCAAGACTAATAGATGATACAGACAAATCCATAATCACGTGGGAGACTAACACACATTTGTCAATAGCTACAAGATCAAGCAGACAAAAAATTCACTTAAGATATATTGATAGACGATTTGAACTACATAATTAACCAACTAGACTTACAAAGTATATGTATAGTACGCTCTTCCAAATAAAAAGAGAATATACAAACTATACACAAAACATATACCAAAATGGACCATATGCTGGGTTATAAAGCAAGTCTCAATATATTTCAAAGCACTGAACTCTTTAGGAGTATATTCTCTGACTACAACGCAAATTATTACAAGTGAATAATTTTTAAAAATTGAGAAAATCCCCTACTGCTTGAAAATTAAGTGATGCACTTCTAAATAACCCATGAGTCAAAAAACGTAAATAAATCACAATGGAAATTTTTTAAAATTTGCAATGAATGATAATGAAAAAATGACTTAGGGAAACATATGGGATGTAACTAAAGCAATGCTTATAAATAAATGCATACCTTAAATGCAGTATTAGAACAGAAGGGTCAAAATCAATAGCTAAACTTCTATCTCAAGAAGTTCAAAAACAAACAGCAAACCAAATCCAAAGAAAGTAAATGGAAAGAAACAGTAAAGAGTAAAAATGAGTGAAGCAGAAAACAAATCCAAAATGGATAATACCAACAAAGTCAAACACTGGATTTCTGAAAAGTAGCAAAATTGAAAAACCTAGTGGCAGGGCTGATCAAGAAAAACAGATGGAAATTACCAATATCAGGAATGAAATAGGGGACATCATTTCAGATACTAAAGCCTTTTTCTAAATAGGAAGATATACGAACAACTTTACACCAAATTTAACATTTTACATGAAACAAATTCTTTGAAAAATACAACTTAATGAAACACAAAGTTGAGCAGAAAATCTCAACTAGCTCTATCTCTATTAAAGAAACTGAATTTATCAAAACTTTTCCCACAAAGAAAAGTACCGGGCCAGGCTATTTCACTGGTGAAGTCCGGCAAACATTTAAGAGTAACACCAATCTTATAAAAATTCTTTAAGAAAATAAAAATAATACTTCCCAACACATTTTAAGAGGGCAACATGATCTTAATCACAAAATCTAACAGATTATAAGAAAAGACAATTACAGATTACATACCTCATGAACATCGACTCAAAAATCCTTAACGAAAGACACTGAAAACTACAAAAGGTTGCTTTAAAAAGAATTAAAGAAGACCTAAATAAGTAGAGACAGAGGCACACCTCGGAGTATTGTGGGTTTGGTTCCAGACCACTGCAAAAAAGTAAATACTACGATAAAGTGAGTCACGAATTTTTTGGTTTCCCAGTGCATATGAAAGTTATGTTTACTCTATACTGTAGTCTATTAAGTATATAATACCATTATGTCTGAGAAAACAATGTACTATATATACCTTAATTTTAAAATACTTTAATGCTAACCATCACCCAAGCCTTCAGCAAGTTATAGTGATAACATCAAAGATCACTGATCACATACAGAAAATAAACTAGTGGTTACCAAAGGGGACAGGCAAATTAGGGGTATGGGATTAAGACATACAAACTACTGTGCATAAAATAGATAAGCAACAAGGATATATTGTATAGCACAGGGAATTACAGCCATTATCTTGTAGTAACTTTTAATGGAGTACAATCTGTAAAAATATTGAATCACTATGCTGTATATCTGAAACCAATATAATATTGTATAAATCATACCTCAGTTTTAAAAAAGATCATTGATCACAGATCACCATAACAAATATAATAAAAAATGAAAATGTCTGAAATATTGCAAGAACTACCAAATTGTGTCAGAGACATGAAGTGAACAAATACTGTTGGAAAAATGGTGCCAATAGACTTGCTCAACTCAGGGTTGCCACAAACCTTCAATATATAAAAAACACAATAACTGCAAAGCACAGTAAAGTGAAGCATAGTAAAACAAGGTATGCCTATATACTATGTTCAAAGATTGGAAGGTTCAATATCGTTAAACTGTCAATTCTCCCTATATTGCTCTAAAGAAACAATCTCAACCAAATTCCAGCAGGCATTTTTGTTGTGTGTAAATTGAGAAGTTGATTCTAAAATGCATATGGTACTGCAAAGAGCCTAGAACATCCAAAGCAATCTTGGAAACTACCAAAAAAAGCTAAAGCACTTATAAGACCTGAAATCAAGACTTACTCTATAAAGCTCCAGTAACTGTGACAGTACAGTACTGTCCTAAGAGTCATCAAATAGATCAATGGAACAGAATAGCTAGTGTAGAAAAAGACCTATACTTAATACCGTCATTTGTTTTCAACAAAGTCATTAACAGGTAAAGGAAAGTCTTTTCAACAAATGGTGGTGAAACAAATGTATATCCATTTCTTAAAACTTAACCTTGATCTGTGTCTCACACTATACATGAAAATTAATTCAAAGTAAATCAAACATCAAACATCACATAAATGCTAAAATCATAAAGCTTTCAGAAGAAGACACAGGAGAATATCTTTATTATTTAGGGCAGGCAAAGGATTCTTACACACAGCAAGTAATAACCATAAAAATTCATTAAAATGTAAAAAAACATCTGCTCATCAAAAATAACATTAAGTAAATGAATAGACAAATCACAAACTGGGAGAAATTATGCACAAAACATATATCTAACACAAATACACATCCAAGATATATAAAAAACACCTACAACTCGATAATAAAGAGACAATTCAATTTTTAAATGGGTAAAAGATTTGAATAGACACTTTAAATAAAAGATATATCTTCTTTTTTAACACACATATAAAAGGAGCTCAACATTCTGTCATAGGGTAAATACAAACTACAACGAGCTACCTCTATATTCCCACCAGAAGAGCTAATCTTTTAAAGCCTGACAATATCAAATACTGACCGGGATGGAGAGCAACTGAAATTCTTAATACATTGTTTTAGGAGTATAATGATACAATTGCTTTGGAGAGTTTATTATACAACTAAGCATATACCTAACATATGACTCCACCCCTTACACATTTACCCAGGAGAAATGAAAACATATGCACTTAAAAAGACTAGTACAACAATTTTCATAGCAGCTTTATTCATAACAGCCAAAAACTAGCACAGGTGCCCATCAACAGGAAGATGGATAAACTGTGGGATCTTCTTACAGTGGAATACTACTCAGCAATAAAAAGGTATGAACTATTCATATGTTCAACAACATAGATAAATCTCAAAATATAGTATGTTGAGTGAAAGAAACTTACATTAAAATGTATGCAGTTGGGCTTCCCTGGTGGCGCAATGGTTGAGAATCTGTCTGCTAATGCAGGGGACACGGGTTCGAGCCCTGGTCTAGGAGGATCCCACATGCCGCGGAGCAACTAGGCCCGTGAGCCACGACTACTAAGCCTGCGCGTCTTGAGCCTGTGCTCCGCAACAACAGAGGCCGCGATAGTGAGAGGCCCGCGCGCACCGCGATGAAGAGTGGCCCCCACTTGCCACAACTAGAGAAAGCCCTCACACAGAAACGAAGACCCAACACAGCAAAAATTAATTAATTAATAAAATGTATGCGGTAATATATGGTAAGAAAAAAATCAGAATAATTGTTGTCTCTTAGGAATAGATATGAGAATTAACTGAGAAAAGGCATGAGTAAATTTTCCAGTATGATGGTAATATTCCGTATCTTGAGGGAGCTTGGGATACACATATGCATACATTTGTCAAAACTCAGCCAATGTTCACACCAGATTTATGCATCACATTGCATATTAATTTTACTTCAGAAGAAAAAAGTAAGAAAATATTCAACTTTACTTAATGATATTCATGCTTAAATATTTAGAGGAAAGCATACTGACATATCCAATTACTTTGAAAGGCATTAAAAAAATAAGACAAAATGATGGATGGATAGAGGGAAGTGAAGGCACACATGTAATAAAGCAATTATAGCAAAATGCTAACACAAGATTCTAAGTAGTAGATATACATGTGTTAAATGTAAAATTATGTTAAATATCTATATGTTTGAATTTTTTTATATGAGGTAAAAACACACTGCCACAAACGAAACTCTAGGCCCAGATGATTTCAACAATTTAAGGAAGAAATAATATCAATCTTACACAAATTGTTCCAGACCGCAGAAGAATAGGAAGCATTTCCAAACATGTTTTCTAAAGACAGCATAAGCTTGATAACAAAAGTCAACAAGGTTGTTACAGGAAAGAAATGTTACAGACCTCTCTTTTGCCATAAGTACAAAAATTCTAAACAAAATATTGGCAAAATCAAATCTACCAATATATAGATCAGGACCAAGTGGTGGTTTAATTCAGAAATGAAAAATGATTTAACACATGAAAATCAATATAATTTACCATGTAACAAAAGAAATAAATCATATTATCAATAGATGAAACAAAACCAATTGATAAAATTCAACATTCATTATTTTTTTAAAAACTTAACACAAAACAAGAAATAAAAGAGAAGCTCTTTAATATCATAAAGTGTATCTTTTAAAAAGCCTATAGAGGACCTCCCTGGTGACGCAGTGGTTAAGAATCTGCCTGCCAATGCAGGGGACGCGGGTTCAATTCCTGGTCCGGGAAGACCCCACATGCCACAGAGCAGCTAAGCACGTGCACCACAACTACTGAGCCTGCGCTCTAGACCCGGTGAGCCACAACTACTGAGCCCACGAACCACAACTACTGAAGCCTGTGCACCTACAGCCCATGCTCCGCAAAAAAAGAAGCCACCGCACTGCAAAAGAGAGCAGCCCCCGCTCGCTGCAACCAGAGAAAGCCCGTGCGCAGCAATGAAGACACAACACAGCCAAAAATAAATAAATTTATTTAAAAAAATTAAAAGCCTATAGCAAACATCATACTAAATGGTGAATGACTGCAAACATTCCCCCCGAGACTGAAGAACGTGACCACCTATTATCACTACTTGCACTTAACATGGCGCTGAAGGTCTTAGCCAGTACAAATAGCTAAGAACATGAAATAGAAAGTATAAAGAATGAGAACAAAAATGCCACTTTCACAAACAGTATGATTACTTACTTAGAAAACCTAAAAGAATTTATAAACCATTAGAATTAATAAGTGAATTTAGCAAGGTCATTAGATACAGTGTAAAACAAGATTTAAGGTGAACATCAAAAAATAACTTATTCTGGGCTTCCCTGATGGCGCAGTGGTTGAGAGTCCACCTGCCGATGCAGGGGACATGGGTTTGTGCCCCGGTCTGGGAAGATCCCACATGCCGCGGAGAGGCTGGGCCCGTGAGCCATGGCCGCTGAGCCTGCGCGTCCGGAGCCTGTGCTCCGCAACGGGAGAGGCCGCAGCAGTGAGAGGCCCGCGTATCGCAAAAAAAAATAAATAAACTTATTTTTTTTCCAGTGAAGATAAGTATGGTGATGAATCCTAAAAATATTTCAAGCATTTATGAAATATTCCTTTTATATATGCACTTGAGAGCCATTTTTAGGGTTTCTGCCCCCTAATCTTACTTTAAGAGACTATCTGAGAAGTAAAAGTTCCAAGCTTGATAAGTACTTACTTCACTAATATTTGAAAGACTTAAAATATTTGTTTTCTATGTAGGGATATATAAAAAATATACTTCATGCTTTAAAACATACCATGAAATTTAAATAGCAAACTTTAGAATTCTTAAATTTATATTTTCTTAGAAGAGAATGAACAACTATTTTCTTATATATCAGATTCTCTGCGTGTGTACAAGTGAGAAAAATATATATTATGTAAAATATTATACACATATGATTTCATTTAGTCCTCATCAAAACCTCCTTAAGACAGGTAGTATTTGCTTCATTTTAAAGAAAAGGAAGCTGAATTAAAGAAAAGCAAAATAGCATGTCCACAGTTATACAGCTAATAAATGCTTAAGGTCATATTTGAACCCATGCTCTTTGTCCTCCTCCTCAGTGTCTCTTCTTAAATAAGAAACGCTTAATAAATCTATTTAAAAGAGCTGAAACTATGAAATTTCTAAATCTAGCAATCCAAATTAAAACTCCCAGAAGCAGTATTCCATTTGGTTCTTGTTTTTAAAATACGTTTATTTATCTTTTTGTGGCACTACCACATACTTATTTTACCTTACTCTAGTAAATTTTTTTTTTAAGTACTACTACAGGTTGGCATTAGTCTTTGCAAATGCATCAAGAAAAATTATGACAAAACTCATTTGGGGGTGGGGGGAGAAAAGATATCCTGCTTTAGTGGACACTATGATGTCCCACCCAGATCCTCATTACAGGATCAGTGCATCCGTCCCTCCAGGTGTTACTATTGGCTGAGAGCTGTTCCCCCTTCACCAGACAACTGCTCTAGACTGACTAGAGCCACCAATGACTCATTAGTGCAGGAGTACAAAAGACCAGCTCCTTTTAATTCAAGGAGGGCAACTCTGTGGAATGATTTATGCTCCAAAGCCCTCACCCATCTCTTTCTATTCTTTATTTTTCTTCAAATACTGATCTCTAAATGATGTATTATATACCTGTTTTTTTTTACTGTCAGTTCCCCCACTAGAATATAAGCTTCACAAGGGTATGACAGCTGCTTATTTAACTCACTGCTGCAAGCCCATAACTGGAGAATAATGCCTGGTAAACAGCAGGTACCAAATAAATATTTACTGAATTAATCAATTAATTTCTTTAGTTTGTGTATCACTGTCCAAATCGAATCTCCTGTAGAGAAATCTGATCTTACTCTTTTTATCCTCGATGCCTAGCTCATAGGAGGTTCTCAACACTTCTTAAATTAGTAAATAAATCAATGAATAACTGAGCAAAGACTTGATTGATTAATCAGAGTATTAACTTGGTAAAGAGGTAAACGGATATAATATAAGTAAGCTTCAACAGACAAAAACAGGTTATGAACTAACTAGAATAATGAAGACTGAAATGACTGTGCATCAGAGAAGGGTACAGAAATTTTAGTCAAGTCCAAATTTTTATCTGAGGAAAAATCAAGAAAATTCTAGACATACTTCAAACTTCTGCCTAACTCAGACCTTACTACTATATATGTATAGTTCTTCAAAGTTTCAAAAGGAAAAAAAAGTATAGGCACAGATTTTTATTAGAAGAAAAATGAATTATTGCTTAAAATTTACTAAAACTAGGAGTAAAAAAGAATAAAAATTTTGTATCTAAAAATAAGCCAAGATAACATTCTACAGTTAATTTAAGTAAAAATGATGACGGGTGAAATAAATTAATTTGATAATCACTTTTTGAAGTATAGAGGGGTTTTTTTGGTCTTTGGTAGCCCTAAAACATTTTATTAAAATTGACTAAAATGTATAAAGAATGAAATGAAACATAAAATACTTATTTAAGGCTAATTATCCATCTCATTGCTACATTTTGATAAAATGACTTTCTTATTCAAGTTAACCCACCACTAGAAAATTTATTGTAATAAAATATTAATACAGAAACTCTACAAAACTGAAGCTAAGTGGAAAATGACAGTTTGATCTAATTGGATTCATGACAGTAATGTATGGCTAAATTTCACCCTACTTTTCCAAGTTTCAGATCAAAATTTTTTTAAATGTTAACTCTCTGGGAGAAATAATCTAAAGTCCTGGCAAGTGAATCTCTGGCAGGAGAATAATGAACAACATTCACAGACCCCCAATCATTTCTAATTGTCTTGTACTTAACTGATTCAAACCTTACGTTATCTACATGACCCTGAAGCTTCTATGTTTGTGACACCCGGCTTAAACCATTCAGGAAAAGTATTGACTATTCTGGCCCTAATGGTCCACCAAGGCTGGAAATTCAATGTCCTATCTCAATACCTTCTTGCACTATTTTATTAGTGGATAATCAATTTTCATTTTCAATGTTCATCCCTCCTGCACATAGAAAGCCCTTTTCTTATCCTGTTATTCAAAAAAGGAGCACAATATCCCCTTCATTTAAATAGTTATGTAATAATAATGTAATCAAATTAACTCTTAAGCACTTCTGCACCATTCAGGCTAAATAATCGCAGAATTCCCTTTAACTTTTCCATATCAGACATTTTGCGTTCTGTTAGCCAGCTTCAAAAAAAATAATCTGTGCTCCTAAATCGTCTTCCATTATCAGTGGTTTGGTATCATTTTTATTCTTATTTCTGGTTTTGTGGTAGATTGATTTATTCTTACTTTTTTTTGTTTTCTCATTCTAGAAACAAGTTGCTTGACATTGGAACTACGCCTAGTACATAAATTATACTATTAACAGGCTGTTAAAGTTCTATAGGATCTGAAGAAAATGTTTTCAACAGTAAGAAATAAAAAACAAGGAAAAGTAATAAACTAAGATATTGTCTGTAGAATTTTAATTACAAAAACAAGAATACATACTGATCCAAATGATGAATTATTACCTTTCCCTATCCAGAAAACCAACAAAATCTCCTTCTAGAATTCTCTCCACAATATTTGGATACTGCCTTTATCAGAGTCCCCCTGAAAACAAATCTGTTGGTATAACTGTGAAAAGTAAACTATAGATCTTTAAAGTAGATGCCACTCATTTTTGAGCATTACCCTTCCCTTCAGAGAAAGTTTTGCAAGGGAAAATAAAACACACACATACCCATGCTTACTAAACATTTCAAAGAAAAATTTTAAACATGACAGGGGAAGATGCAGTGCTTAATGATGCAGATATGATGGAAATGTTGGAAAATATGATAATATCATTTTATAATACATGGTTTTAATGGAAGATGCTAAGCACTTAAGTACATATCCTTGATTTTAAAATACCTAAAAGATAGCATATTCCTCATAAAGAAAACATGGCACAAGAATGTAATTAATGACTATAAAGTTGTTTAGTGTTTATTTAGTATATGTTTATCTCACTAGACTGTAAAAGCGCGGTTACCACTGAAAACCTTGCACCAGACACAGAAGCTGGTACATAAAAGGCATTTAGTGAGTATTTGTTAAAGGCATGAGGGGGTTCCAAAAAATGGACTCACAAATAATCTAAGAGAGAAATAGAGAAGAGAAGATCTCAAAAAAGTATGCACATAACTATAACAGGAGAATTAAATAACCAATGACAAATGCAATAATGTGAACCATGAGAATATTAGTTAAAAAATAAATCCAGGGCTTCCCTGGTGGCACAGTGGTTGAGAGTCCGCCTGCCGATGCAGGGGACACGGGTTCATGCCCCGGTCCGGGAGAATCCCACATGCCGCGGAGTGGCTGGGCCCGTGAGCCATGGCCGCTGAGCCTGTGCGTCCGGAGCCTGTGCTCCGCAGTGGGAGAGGCCACAACAGTGAGAGGCCCGCGTACCGCAAAAAAAAAATAATAAACCCAGCAGCATAAACTGGGGCTTTTGAAAAAAGGTTAAAACTCTACGTTAAAAAAAAAAAGGGATAAACAATGATAGGACAAAATCAATACAAGAATGAAGAATCATCTGTCCACTATCTGGAAATTGCATGTTTTTCCATCTGTGAAAGGCATGTTGAATGACCAGTATATTATCAAGAATGGCTTTCCATTGAATGTTGACTGAGGTAAATTGCTAGATGTGTCAGATACATTCCATTAAATAACTCCGGAAGTACCTACAATTAATCAAAGATAAGAGATGGTGACAATATAAAGACGGAAGGACTAAGGGAAAATCCAGAGTATCCAGTATAATATACAATAATCATAAAATGTCTGCTCATACTTTAACGTTTTTGAACAAGTTATATCCAGAGAAGTCTTTGGACTGAACAAAATTAGCTGAGCTCTGTCCACAGATAAACAATGCTAATTTCTCTGAGAAATTCTGAACTGCACTGAATAGCATCAAATCATGCAATCTCATTCAAGATTTGAGGGCACAGGAAGGAATGTAGGGCAATTAATTTCTCAAGTAAGGGGAGAAATTGATGATGGGCTCCATCTTACTCTCAATCATCTCACTGCAATGTCCACACAAGGATGCTCACTCTAGCAGTGTATGAAGAATAAAGGAAGACATGGGTATGTATAGCAGCTTTATTTATAAGTGCCCAAACTTGGAAGCAACCAAGATGTCCTTAAGCAGGTGAGTAGATAAATAAACTGTGGTATCCAGATTATGGAATATTATTCAGCACTAAAAAGAGATGAGCTATCAAGCCATGAAAAACCATGGAGGAAACTTAAATGCATATTAAGTGAAAGAAACCAATCTGAAAAGACTGTAAGATTCCAACTATGTGACATTCTGCAAAAGGCAAAACTATGAATACTAAAAAGATTAGTGGCTGCTAAGGGTTGGGGGGAGTGATGATTAGGCAGAGCAGAGGATGTTTAGGGCAGCAAAGATATTCTGTATGATATTACAATTGTAGATATATGTCATTATACGTTTGTCAAAAGCCACAGAATGTATACCACCAAGAGTGAACCCTAATGTAAACTACGGACTTTGGGTGATAATGATGTGTCAATGTAGGTTCGTCAATTTAACAGATGTACCACTGAAATGTGGGATGCTGACTGTGGGGAAGGTTGTGTATCTGTGGGGACAGGGGGTACATAAGAACTCTGTACTTTCTACTTAACTTTGCTGTGAATCTAAAACTGCTCTAAAATATAAAGCTTCTTATTTTTTTTAAAAAAAGAGAATGAAAGAAGGCACAGAATGAGGGAGGTAGAGAGGAAGAGAGGACCCATTAATACGGAAATGATTAAATTTTGGCATAGGAAATACTATGAACTATGGAACACTGTGTATGGTTTAAACAGTATGCAGCACATCTCTTCTAAGATTAAAAATTCTCCAAGCTTTATCCTTAAGTGAAAAAAAGCAAGTAACAGAGCAGTGTGTGCAGTACAGTCTTATAATTTTAAAAACTATGAGTTTGTTGACCTGTACTAGAAACACATATGTACTTAAAACTGTGGAGTAAAACTTGTGAGAGAAGATACACAAAACTTCTCAGTGGTTTCCGTAGGAGATGAATACAATGTTGAAAGGAAGATAAATGTGAATTTTTAATTAAATGTATTTGTATTAATGTTAAAAAATAATAGGGCTTCCCTGGTGGCGCAGTGGTTGAGAGTCCGCCTGCCGATGCAGGGGACGTGGGTTCGTGCCCTGGTCCAGGAAGATCCCACATGCCGCGGAATGGCTGGGCCCGTGAGCCATGGCCGCTGAGCCTGTGCGTCCGGAGCCTGTGCTCCGCAACGGGAGAGACCACAACAGTGAGAGGCCCGCGTACCACAAAAAAAAAAAAAATAAATAATAATAATAATAAATAAAAATCAGTTGACCCATAGTACATTCACCATCTCTGTCTAGTTTCAAAACATTTTCATCATCTCGAAAGTATTTATTCATTATTGATGTCAGTATAAACTTTTAAATTATTAAGTTGACATAAATTTTCTTTGACTCCCCCAAAAAGCAGATAAGATCTCACAGGGTGAAGGATGAGAGAGCACTCTAGAAAACCTTTGCCTTTCAAGTTGGCTGCCTCCTCAGTTATCCCACCAACCTACATTGTTTCAATGCATACCCAGTGACATATATACCCCCAAAATTAAAAATCATTTTTTTAAGTTTAAAAGTTTAGATCCTTCTTAATATACCCATTTTCTAACAAAAAAATTTAAAGTTACATTAGAGAACTGTTTTGATACCAGTTCAGTAAAAGGTCAAATGAAAAGAAGAGTATTTACAGAACTGTCACTACCACTCCCTGCATCATTTGCTTTCCCTTGGTTTCTCCAAACCATATAATGAACCGGTCCAGCATGCCTGTGAAGTTAAAATTAAACTATTTTAGAGGCAAAGTCCAGGCACTAAGCATTCTTATAAATAACATCAAGAAACAACCAAAACATATACACACACAGCAGAAACTTTATTTTAATAACATACATTAGCTAAAATTCTTTACAAATTACATTCTTGGGCTTAGGAATACTTCTCTACTTCTAAAACACGTAAAATACAGATGGCAAAGCTACCTCTAATCTTTTTCTAGTAGTAACCTTGAAATATATTTTTTAAATAAAGTGTCTTTTGATCTACTATTTATTCAATCTTTATTATGAACGAGCTAAGATAAGGCCTTGAACAGATACTGGAGGAAATTTTTTAAAGGTTAATAACAGTTCCTGCCTAAAAGGAGCATCCAGGCAGGTAACGAGAATTAAGGAAAAGTGAACCCAAGCACAATTCAAGAGAGAAGGTGCTACAGGTATCACAAGAGAAATACAAAATGTAATGGGAATTTACAAGAGGGAGAGATTACTTACAGGATTAAGTAAACAAACATTTCTTAAGTGTCTGCTATGTGCCTAGCACCATGCTGGATACTAGGATAGCAACACTGTCCTGCCCTCAAGAAACATAGAGCCAATAGGTGAACAAGAAACCTTATAAATGGCTTATTATAAAATTCAGTGATAGAGGTATTCACAAAATGCCTGGCAGTACAAAAAACTTCACATGCTTATCTACCCACCTTTAGACAGTGTGTGAAAATAATCCTAATTAAAACTATTCTGCTGGTTTACTGACATAATTTTTTAGGGGTTAAAAAATACTTAAAGAAAAAAGTGTAAGTAACATCCTCTCATCATATCCCCTATCTTAAAAATACAATCACAAAAATCATTATCTTTATAAGCATGGTTTTTAGACCTAAGGATGGTTTCTAGGGCAGTTTATAGACACTAATTGTCAAACAAAGTTAAACATTCTTATTAGTGTCAAAACACTAATAGGACTTTTAAGAACAAGAATCCATCTATACCAATACATTAATTTATTTTAATTCCCAATAGATATCCAGAGATAAAGCTTCAGTTGACATAAAGCATTAATAATTAAAATAATAATTTATTGTTATAGATACAGAGAGAACCCCCCCAAAATTAAGTATAGGATAAAGATAAAATGTCAGACTAAGGCAAGAGCAAAAGAGGAAGAGGTTCAGTAGATGCTGGGTCAAATGGCTGGCCATTAAAGGAAAAAAAGGGGGTGGGAGGGATGGATGGATTCCTACTTTTACCCATATACAAAAATAAATTCCAGACATTTTAAAAATGTAGATACAAAATATTTAACTATAAAAATAATAGACTTGCATAATAAGAAAACCCATCCTACAATTCTATGCACAATTATGCAATAAAAATCAGAGCGCTTATGGGAAAAAAAAAAAACACAATTTTACACATACCAAATGGCTAAGTAATAAATACCACAATAAATATGGTACTTTACCTTGAGAAACACCTGAGATTTGCTTGTGGAAGTGAATGGCAGAGGGTTGCAACTTGTGAGTTGTAAAGCGGGAGAAGGAGGGTTATCAGATACCAAGTATAAAGTTGTAACACCAAATGTGGATGGGTATAACTCAACACACAAGGTAAACTGAGGTAGTTGGTAAATGTCTATCAATCACATTAGAATTCACATTCTCAAAACAAGCAGTATAGCAGAACTGACTAAATAAGTGCTTCTGTTCACCAAATACAAAAAGGAAGGAAGGGAGGGAGGGAGGAACGAAGGAAGGAAGAAAGAAAATACTCAAATCTCAATTTTTAGGGTGTTGAGGATGGGAAACAATTTAGTTTCCTAATGAACATCCTTAGCAAGCAGTGACTCAGACACTGCAATAACCTAAACCAAAAACCTGTCAATAAACTCATAATTTGTAAGCTATTAATACAATAGCGTCATTATCATTAAGGAGATCAAAATAAGTTACCCACAAGAACACTAACATTTGTTGACCAAAACAGTTAATGCCAGGGATGACAATAATGATGACTAGCTGTAGTAAGAAATTAACTACTTTTATCAGGTATCTGTCTTCCAAGGCAAGTTTTTCCATGATTTCATCATGAAATATGGACATAGTTAAATCAACTGATCAAATCCTCTTCAAAATTCCAAAAATGCTATAGACACCTTTACTTGGCTTCAACCCTATTTCCAGCTTTCTGGACATTTATGGATAATGCCAGTACCAGCCTCTGGTTTCTGAAACTGACAGACATAGGAAGCAGATGATACCAGAAGGGAGGCCAAGTTTGATGAGAAGAAGGCTCAGAAGAAGATGCAGAGCAGATTGCTTAATTTTCCCAGAATTTTCACCAAGTCAGAACCAGTAACAGAAATCAAGTTTCCCAATATCTGTCCTGGAATCCTCATACAAAACAAATAAGAGACATAATTATAATAGTGTAATCGTAAGAATTGGGGTTTGGGGGACAGTCCCCATCACCAGTTATGTGCGCAAGAGCAAACTAATTAGCTTTTCAAAGCCTCAGCTTCCCATCTGTAAATTGAGGCTAATAACAGAAAAGTACCTTTCCAATCACTTGTGAAAATTAAGGGAACTAAAGCAAGTAAAGCACTTAGCACAGTCTGGCACCTACTAAGCGATCAATAAACATTAAAGTGTTCAATGAAAATCAGTATTGAGGATATAAACCATCATCAATTTTTCTCAAATCTTCTGATCATCACTTCTAAACCCCTTAATTCTTTTTTTTTTTTACATCTTTATTGGCGTATAATTTCTTTACAATGGTGTGTTAGTTTCTGCTTTATAACAAAGTGAATCAGTTATACATATACATATGTCCCCATATCTCTTCCCTCTTGTGTCTCCCTCCCACCCTCCCTCCCTATCCCACCCCTCTAGGTGGTCACAAAGCACCGAGCTGATCTCCCTGTGCTATGCAGCTGCTTCCCACTAGCTATCTGTTTTACATTTGGTAGTGTATATATGTCCATGCCACTCTCTCGCTTTGTCACAGCTTACCCTTCCCCCTCCCCATATCCTCAAGTCCATTCTCTAGTAGGTCTGTGTCTTTATTCCTGTTTTACCCCTAGGTTCTTCATGACATTTTCTTTTCTTAAATTCCATATATATGTGTTAGCATACGGTATTTGTCTTTCTCTTTCTGACTTACTTCACTCTGTATGACAGACTCTAGGTCCATCCACCTCATTACCAATAGCTCAATTTCATTTCTTTTTATGGCTGAGTAATATTCCATTGTATATATGTGCCACATCTTCTTTATCCATTCATCCGATGAGGGACACTTAGTAAACCCCTTAATTCTTGATTTACAATATGCCTCGTACACTGGCTGCCTACTTCTTCTTTTTAAAAATGTCACCTTCGGGCTTCCCTGGTGGCACAATGGTTGAGAGTCCGCCTGCTGATGCAGGGGACATGGGTTCGTGCCCTGGTCTGGGAAGATCCCGCATGCCACAGAGTGGCTGGGCCTGTGAGCCATGGCCGCTGAGCCTGTGCGTCCGGAGCCTGTGCTCCGCAACGGGAGAGGCCCCAACAGTGAGAGGCCCGTGTACCACAAAAAAAAAAAAAAAAAAAGTCACCTTCCCAGATTAGACTTTTGCACAAGTAAAATAATTTTTCATAGCTTCTCTGAAATAAAGTTCAAGGGAAAGTTTACAGAGAAACCATGAATCCTTTTTTCCATCCTGAAGGAAATAGACAATTAACCTTGCTTCCTTCTGTCGCTATGCTCAGTTCCTGGGCACGCTGAAGAAGTGGAGCTGGCACTGGTTTTGTCTTCTGAAAGGAACTTCAGAGCTGCGCCTGTGTGCTGCATATGTAAATCTGGGGTATCCAAATCATACCGAGAATCACCTTATTATATTTGCCCTAATTATGTAGCCCAAATTACATACCATGAAAATAAATTTCCCTTCCTTATTTTCCTCCAAACTCCTGATTTGACTATTTGGAGCTACAACCCAAAGAAGTTGTCACTATGCCTTAATACAAAATCTCACTGTACATCAACTGCACTTAAACTTCAAGAATTATTCTTACACCTGAACACCACTGCTGTTCTCAACATACAATCAGAAAAAACCTCATTATAGTATGAGGAAAGCTTAAATGTTAGTATAATATGAGGAAAGCTGAAGAAAATCTACAGAAAAGTAATTAGAGCAAGAAAGTAGGTCCCATCTAAGACATCCTGAGACCAAAGTAATCTGATTTCCCAGATAGTTGTCCCTTATCTTGTAAGAAAAATTACTGCTCTCACCAAACAAAAATACCACAGGTGAATCAAAAAGATTGTGTTTAGTAAAGATTTACTATATTGACTATAAAAACCATGGAGAATATCAATCTTCCTAACATGCTTTTTTAATCATGTTACTTCTCTTGTTTCTACATTTTAGTCTCCTGTCCCTACCCCACCCCTCAAAAAAACCTCACTTTCCCTCCACTGTATTTACTCCCTACTAAAGGTCGATGACGACCTTCATCCTCATCACATCAGCAGATAATAATTATTGAAATGCTTACTATATGCCAGAAACTGGGCTAAGCACTTTAGGTACATTAATTTAACCCCCAAATCCTATGAAACGAGTCTTTTACAGGATGAGAAAACTGTGGCTTCCATGGGTCAAATAACTTGCCACAAATCATACACCTAGCAACTAAAACGAGTCAGAATGTGATCTCAAATCTGTCAAACTCCAAAACCTGTGCTTGTAATCACTTCCTCCCTATATACTATGAGAAAACGTTTAAAAATTTTTTTAGTATGTAGCTCATTGTCTGGCATGTAAAATTCAATAAATATTTTCTGAAAGGATACGTTTAGTTTAATTATTCTGACATTCAAAGTTTCCCACTGGGAGAGAGAAGGAAATTCCCACTATTCCTTAAGACAAACCTTCTTCCCCAACCAAATTATAATCACTGGGGTCCACGGGATTTGAATCCTGGCAGTGGGGAAGGGAGGAGGAGAAGAGAACTCTGGCTTTTCTCCCAGTGTAAATAATAATTTCTCCTTGTAATATCCCCACCTATACATATCTTATTATAAGCTCTTTGACATGTTTATATAAGTAAGGTACACAAACACATTTTAATAAGTAGTTACTACAAAGAAGAAAAAATGCAGCCCAAACAGGTATATGAAGTACCAGTATTTGCAAATAAAAAATTAAAAGGATATAAAACAAAATGGGGACTACTCCTAGGAATCTATCCAACAGAAATTAAAACATATATCCACACTCAAAGCTTGTACCTGAATGTTTATAGCAGCACTATTCATAATAAACAAAAACCAGAAACAATCCAAATGTCCATTATTTGGTGAATGGATAAACAAAACGCAGTATGTCTATACAACAGAATAATATTCAGCAATAAAAATCAAGTACTGATACATGTGCAACACGGATTAACCTCAAAAACATTAAGCTAACTGAAAAGACAGAAGCAAAAGACTGCACAGTATAAAACAAAACTACATATTGTATGATTCCATTTATATGAATGCCCAAAGGCCAATTTATAGGAACAGAAAGCAGATCTTTCTGTTGCCTAGGGATGGGGCTGGGAATGGAGACTGAATGCTAATGGGCTGAAGAGAATTTTGGGGGGTGATGGAACACTGTAAAACTGGATTGTGGTGATGACTGCACAGCTCTATAAATTTACCAATAATCACTGAATTATGCTGTTACAATAGCTGAATTTTGTTAAATGTAAATAATACCTCAATAAAGCTGTAAAAAAGGGAGTTGGATAAGGTGAACAAAGACAACTGTTTTTGTGGAGTCTGGTATAAATGAGATAAGAAATGGGGCGGTAGCTGGAAGGAGAAGTAAGGTTAAGAGAGAGTTCCTTTAAGATGAAAGAATTATCAATACAACGTTTTTATTCTGTTGACAGCAATCCAGAAAAGGAGAGATAGAGAAGAATTACAGGAAGAATGTCCTTGAGAAGGCAAGAAGGGGTGAGCTCTAATGAACAATTGGTGGGAATGGCCTTCAAGAGAAGAAAAGACAATTAATTCACAATAACATTGGTATGAAGGTGGTAAGAAGATTATTTCTGTTTTCTTAGTAAAACAGAAAGCAAAGTCACAAGCTGAAAGAGAGAAATGCGGAAAATTTGGGTGCAAGGGAAGGATAGCATCAGTCTAAGTGAATAGGAGTATGGAAGAACTAGCATAATACAGTAGGACAGCTTGGCAGCACTAAGCAAGGAATTTAAAGTCATTTGGTACTGGCCAAGAATTTAAAGTCAACACAGTTGTTCTGTTCCAGCCACATTCAGCTACAAGTATACAGGTGTAACATAAGTAGACTTAGTTTTAACCAGGCAATAACAACCAAGGAAAAAAGGTCAAATCAAGGGGGTTGAGGTAGAGGCAGGAGAGCAATTGTAATGATGGACTACAGGAATTCAGCTAGTTTAAAAAAAAAAAAAAAAAAAGTGAGGACATGAATGCACTGAAGGGCAGTTGAAAGGGTGGTAAATTAAAAGGTCCCTGTGAGATCAGGGAATTAAGGTTGTTGGGTACTAGAAGAAATAAGCCTGAAAAAATGTAGGTGGTAATTGGAGAGTAAAATGCCAGAAATTGATATTATAGAAACTTGTAGTTTTGGGGTAATAACAAGTTCTAGGGCAGTGTCTCTCAATCCTGGCTGCACATTAAAGTCACCCTGGAAAACTGTTAAAAATATTATCCCAGGCCACACCTCAGACCAGGCAAAACAGACTCTCTGGGAGTAAGTTCTAGGCATCTGTAGTTTGTCAAAGCTCTCCAGTTAATGCAGATGCACTGAGAGTTTAAAAACATCTGCACAGGACATGCCATAGAAGTGAATGGCTGAGTGGAGGAGAGGAAGTCAAGAGACCAGAATATCAGAAGGATCATGTGCGTGAATACTGAAATCGTCAATGATTACAGCTGGAGTAGTAGGAAACTAGCAGTGAGTCCAGAAGAAGTCTAGAAGCAAATATGAAAAAGCAAAGAGAATATTTAACCCACCTCACCAGGAGGAACCACCACTTAAGAACTCTCCAGGAGAAGTAAGTGCCCTCAGAGGAGAGCTAAGTTTCAGTCAGAGCAAGAAGGTAGTAATGTTTAGAGAAGAGGTTAAAGATAAAAGGGAGTTTTGCAGATGACTGACAATGAGACCCAGAAGGCACAGAGAAGCGTTTCACAATCATAAAGGGATGAAAATTGAGATCAGGCAAGAGAGATGAAGGAAAGAGAAGGTCCAGACGAAACTACTGGAGGAGAATAAAGCCAGGAAATCTCGGAAAGCAAGCTGCCGCATTTTTTAACACTACACAAAAACAAGAGAAGAAAAAGCTCAGTGAAAGAAGCAGCTTTCCTGAACCCAGCCACATTCTAAAAGATTCATTTAACTAAGTTCAAGGAAAACTGAGTCACAGAAACGTATCAAGGTCAATCCCATATAGTTGTTACAAGAAAAGAGAGAACATGAAGTGGAATAACATCCCTGCAGACAATTAAAGTATGCCAGAAAGACATGCCCACATAACAGATCAAAATTAAAACACGCTATTTCAGAATGAGCTAAAAGACCTTAAGAAAATGACATAACATGAAAGAATAACAAATATAAGAACTATAAAAACTCATAACTCAGGTAAGAATTAAAAATAAAGGAAAGACACATTCCAGAAATGAAGACAAGAGTAAATAAAAACAGTCTCTTAAGAAAAACAGAAGGTAAAAAAGAGAAAAAAAATCTAAACTCAAAAACAGAGATAAAAAGGATTTGAGAAAAAGTGACAAATACTGAAGACAGGCAAAGAAGATTGAACATACAGCTGATAGGAACTCCTGAAGAAGAAAATCAAAGCAAGGAACAGAACGCAGTCAAAACAATAATTCAAAAACACTTTTATGAAATAAAAAAATATTTGAGACTACATTTTGAAAGTGCACAATGTGTACCTGAGAATATCAACTCAGAATGACCAAAATGATTTTACTATCACTAAACATTAAAGAATAAGAAGAAAAAAAGGGGGGGGGGGGCGGAAACTGGAGTCAGAAAGGAAGAAATACAGAACTATACAGATAGGAATCAGACTCTAATAAATGAGGGATGAACTGGCAATACTGAGTTTCTCATAATATAAAAAGGATAAAGTGCATAATGAGGTTAGACCTGATAATCTCAGGGCACATAAAGGTGGCAAGACTTTTTGTGTAGAAGATAAAGAACGAGTTATTGATACTTAAAAAGAAAGGAGAATCAGACTGGCATCAGACTTATCTATTGCACAAGAAGCTTAAAGACAGTGGTATAAGGTGCCTACGCTATATAGGAAAAAAAAGGATTATGATCCAAGAACACTATATCCAGCCAAGATACCCTTTACTGATCAAGAGAAAAAAAAGGCATCTTCACTTAAGCAAGGATTCAGAAATTACGCCACATACACTCTGAGGAAATTACTCCAAAATGTTATCAAATATTTTTCTAGCACCTATTAAGATAGTCATGGGTCTCTTTTTTCCAGTCTCCACCGCTCCCAGAGTTGTGGCTAGCAGTAGAGATGTGGCCAAATCCAATAACAGTATCATATATGACCAGTCCTAGAAATGACTTCAGGAAACGTAGATCCTAAGGAATGTATATTTTGCCAACAAGCACAACAAGAAAGGCCTCAAAAAGATTCAGGCCAACATTTTCAAGACACTGAGCATCTGTACAGAGGCCAATGAGGTGCTCATTAAGCCCAAAGTAATCAAATACAAGATCTTAAAAACTGCCAGCCCTAAATCAGACAGGCTCACCCATAACATCCATCCCAGCTTCTAGAAGTATGCTTATTTTCATACTGTCAAGAGTACCAGCTTTAGCAACCAAACGGTGAGAGCCAAAGCCCAGGTCCCACAGAGTCCTCCCAAAGAGTCCAGAAAAAAAGGTTTTTGTCTATCAACTCTGAGGATCAAAGAATTCTACAAAACTTAGACTACTGTCTGCAGGCATCTCCTTTTGCTGTTTTATATAAATACAATACAAAGTCCCCCAACTCACCCCAAAAGAAAGAGACAGCCATACAGTTTTTAATCTCAAAATCTGTTAACATAACAAATTACATTAATATTTAACTGTCCTTGCCTTCCTGGAATATACTGTCGTTTATATACACTGCTGGATTTATTTTGCTAATATTTTATTTAGAATGTTTGCTTGTCTACTTATGAGTAAGACTGGACTGATGTTTATAATAGAAAAAAAATGAAAACAATCGTAGTATCCATCTGTTGGAGAACAACAGATTAAATTATGGTGTAGTATGCTATGGAATGTTATTCAGCTTTTTAAAATTAATTAGAGCTCCATTTACTAAACTGGAGACAGCCATGACATATTCTTAAATAAATAAAGCAAGTTACAAAAAGCCTGTGTGTGTATGTGTGTATATGTGTGTGTGTGTGTGTGTGTGTGTGTGTGTATATGCTTAAAGGTTTTTGAGCAAAGAGAAAGATGGTAAAAAACACTCAAAGTGTTGGTTAATGCTGGCTAAACCAACAAGGTAAAAGTGGAGAAGGAAAGGAAAATATTATTTTTTTCTTTATTCACCCCTGGTTTGGTTATTTTAGTGGTTGCAAGCGGAGAAATACTTTTGTAATTTTCTTTAAAAAGCAGAAGCGTGGGGGGAAAGGGGAGAGATACCAATTATCTACTATAATTAATGACAAATTAACATTTGTTAACAACTAATAAATGGCTACCTTTAATACATCAAAGACAAGATAGAATTATATTATCTAAAACAAGGAGAGGAATCATTATGAAGTTCATTTACTTAAAAATACAAAACAATCCTGGGGCTTCCCTCGTAGCTCAGAAGTTAAGAATCCCCCTGTCAATGCAGGGGACACGGGTTCAAGCCCTGGTCCAGGAAGATCCCACATCCGGGGAGCAACTAAGCCCGTGCACCACAACTACTGAGCCTGCTCTCTAGAGCCTGTGAGCCACAACTACTGAGCCCACGTGCCACATCTACTGAAGCCTGCACACCTAGAGCTCGTGCCCCGCAACAAGAGAAGCCACCGAAATGAGAAGCCCGCGCACTGCAAGGAAGAGTAGCCCCTGCTCGCCGCAACTAGAGAAAGCCCACACGCAGCAACAAAGACCCAACACAGCTAAAAATAAATATAAATAAATAATCTTTTTTACAAAAAGGTTAAAAAAAAAAGAATGATTAAAAATACAAAACAATCCAATCTGGAACCAAAGTCGCATATAAGTGGTCTTTATTAAGCAAGATGTCTTCAGGATGAACTAGTTTTTATCTTACAACTAGCACAAACTGATCAGTTCATGGATATTACAACGACCAAGAATAAAACTAAGATAAAGTGAGTCACGTCCATTTAAAGAAAAATAGTCAGTGAATTACTGTTCACATGATATGTAAACAGATTAGCAGAAATGGGCAAAATGTTACAGAAATCCTTGAAGCTTGGGAAGAAAGTGAGATTTTGATAGTTAGCTTGTTATACTAAAGAAAGAGGGGCAAACTTCTTTTGATGTATAATTTTACACTGTAAATAGACAAGTCCTTTTTATTAAGTAGATCACAAAAGACAATCAACCACCATGACTGTCACAAATTTTTTAAAAAGAAAAATTACAAAAAGCTAACAACATGGCGCATGGTGGTGGGTGAGTGGGGGATAAAGTTATCAAACAGAGAATACATCAGTTATTCACAAAAATGAGAAATGTCTGTAAAAGTAGAAAATATTCACATGATCAAACTGAAAAAAAAAATTGTCAAAGGGCTCAATGTCTCAAGAAGTGCTGAGGTTTGCTATTTTATAGAGGAAATTAAAAATTAATTTTTCGCAAGTTTGTGGTACTTAAAGGGAAATAGTGCAAAAAGAAACGCATACTAGGAGTCTGCCTAAGAGTTTATATTTTTAAGTTTACAGTTATTCAAGAATTTTTTCTCTCAGCTCTCATCAAATCCTTTATAAAAGAAAATTTCAAAGCACAAAATTAATGAGTAGCCTAATTACCACAGGTTTTTTTGTTTTGTTTTGTTTTAAATACCTTGCTAGGCTGAAAAGACAAAATAACAAGGAAAAGCTGGACAGACAATGCTAGTAAAACACTGTGGGGCAGATATATGTGAAGCACACATCAAAAACACAGAAATCCAGGGCTTCCCTGGTGGCACGGTGGTTGAGAGTCTGCCTGCCGATGCAGGGGACACGGGTTCGTGCTCCGATCTGGGAAGATCCCACATGCCGCAGAGCGGCTGGGCCTGTGAGCCATGTCCGCTGGGCCTGCGCGTCGGGAGCCTGTGCTCCGCAATGGGAGAGGCCGCAACAGTGAGAGGGCCGCGTACCGCAAAAAAAAAAAACAAATCCAGGACACTTTCCAAAACCTAATAAAACTTACCATTCATTAAGAACTAGACATTGTCCTAAGGATTCTTCACTGGCATTATTTCATTTCATCATCATCGAAACCCTGCAAGAGAGGTTTTAGCCCCTCACACAGCTAGTAAGTGACAGAGTGATAATCTCAACCTGTTTTCATGATTCAAAAACTCACAAATTCATGTTCTCTCTATTATACAAAGGGTCTCATGATTGTAAAATTTCAAAAGCTACTTACAACCAAACAACAGTATTGTCACATCCTACAATATAGCAACATCTGAATAATAGCTTCCAAAGGAAGTCTCTCTTCCTCTTTAAATCCCTAAAAAGGAAGAGCTAAGATTTTCTGACGCTGAAGCAGCATTTGAGTGTGCAGTAAGTCTACATCCCACGTGTCTACTAAAGCTAATTACCTTCATTCACCCTAATTCACAATCTTTGGGAGCTCTACAGGATTCCATGGAATTTGAACAGAAACAGAATTCTAGAGTACAAATACCCATCAAGCTTCCTTAGTTTTGCGTTATCAAATTTCAGCAATTAGAGCTAGAAATTGTGGGACCTCACAACACAAGATTAGGAACAAAGGGCTACAAAGAGACTTCCTTCATTTAGGCAGAGGGAATTTACTGAGATGTGAGGCAGAGTCTCTTGTCTAAATGATTAAATCACAGTATCTACATACCCACCCCCATTTCCAAATTTAGTAACTAACGAATCGACTTATAAGGATAGATCCATTGGTGGGGAAAGGGAATTTCCATGGCAATAAAAAAACTGGTGCCGTATCTCTTCATGTTGTTCATCTCTATGATCAGATATGTCATCTGATATAATCATATATGATAATGCAAGCATGGTGTTACAGACAAGCATGGCTACCTGGTCCAAAGACATCTGCCTGGAATAACAAAAGTTTTCCATTATTATTGCTCACATACTTTTCATTGTGAATTTTATGTCTGTAGTACTTGCTAATATTTACAAAAAGAAATATGTAAGTCACTGTTTTTCTTTTCATGATACCTTTGCCATCTAAAGAAGACAGTAAAATTTATCAACATTGGCCAGTGAAACTTTAGGAAAGTGACAAAGTTTAAAATATTTTTTCAACTATATTTTTCCTGGAGGTAGAGTGAATACCCAGGACACAATTCTGAACTGCAAATTTAGTTATTTAAGGAAGAATATGATATGTCTACCTTCAACTGAAAGATTACAGTAGTTAAAGGTAACTACTTACACATAGTGGTCAATAAATATTTAAGTGAAGGATTTAATGTATTAATATACTGCATAAAACTCCAATTTTTCCAACATAACAAATCTAACTCAACTCATATACCTTAAACATAATGTGTCTGTATAATAAACTAATATACAAAAATCAATGTTTTTTTCATACGACCTTTTCTACACAAAATAAGTATATGAGAGACTAAAACTGGAGCAAACAAAGAAAAATGTTCTCTTACATGTTGTGCTCCAAAACCTCTCCACTTGCGATACCTCTTCTGAGAAAACAAAGTAGAATTGAATAATGTATTTTGGCAGAAACTTCTTCAGGTAGACATAATATGGGTGTCATAAGGAGGCATAAGATGAGCCTGTCAGATAAATCATTACTAAGGCAATTAGATTTTTTTAAAACATACCAACAATATTATTCACTATAACGCAACTACTTGGTTTAAATAACTGACACCAGAACCTCTCAAGTTCCGATCAAAAGAAAGGCATTTGAGAAGTAAGATATACCATTCACTGAATAAAGGCAGAAATTAATATTATGGGGAAGGAAAGGGTAAAGAAAGGGTGTGATTACGACTAACACCAACTTAATTCTTTTGCCTCTTAAACTTAGTCATGTTTACCCTTAACTACTCAAGAACAAACAGAAGTTGAACATAACAAGATACTGTTGTAATGTGTGGCCCATAAAAAAGCAACTTACCTGATACTTATAACATCCGCAAACATAGCTTTCAAATGATTTATAAAGATTCTGTAAATAAAATAATTTGACCTAATAAAAGAAATTTGTTTCCAGAAAAAAATTATGGTATTACAATTATTTACTTAGAGCTTTCTAGAATATGAAAGATCCCTACCAGAAACTTTTTTCACTGATTGCATCCTCAACCTGCTTTAGCCTTCTAAAACCCAGGCCCAAACACCTTGTTCTCCATCTAATATTATCTCTTTTTAAAATTTGTTTATTTATTTATTTATTTTTGGCTGCGTTGGGTCTACGTTGCCGCACATGGGCTTTCTCTAGTTGCGAAGAGCAGGGGCTACTCTTTGTTGTGGTGTGCTGGCTTCTCACTGCAGTGGCTTCTCCTGTTGCGGAGTACGGGCTCTAGGCTCATGGGCTCAGTAGTTGTGGCACACGAGCTCAGTAGTTGTGGCTCTTGGGCTCTTGAGCACAGGCTCAGTAGTTGTGGTGCACGGGATTAGTTGCTCCACGGCATGTGGGATCTTCCCGGACCAGGGCTCGAACCCGTGTCCCCTGCATTGGCAGGCGGATTCTTAAACACTGCACCACCAGGGAAGCCCCATCTAATATTATCTTGAATCGTAAATACTCAAGGTAAAAATATCCTCTGAAAGAAAAAGGACATTGGGTGGGGAAATATAGCTGTAAGTCTTTAAGCTCTTCTTGTAACCTATTTCTCTCCACAGACTTTTAGAGATTCATCAAGGTCATGATGTAGTCTCTCGATCACCATACACACATCTCCTTGACTCATTTTTTTTTAATTGTAAACAATCTTCATCTAATACAAGTTATTACAAAAGATGCTATTCAAATAAACCAAGTGGTAATTTTCATGGTATTATAACAAAGACTAAACTATCTATTTACACAGTGCCTTCTCTCCAAATGACAATAGTATTTGATGACTACAGGCACTCAACAGATACAATGCCGAGAAAAAAAAAATCCAAATAATTAAACTAACTTCCAAACTATTGTATAACATTTGTTACCTCGATCAGACTCGTACTAGAAAAGTAAACAACCATCTGCAACCGCTTGTTCTAGCTCCTTGAAATAAAATCTGGGTACCATCAGTAAAAATATTACAGCTAACATTGGTGATCATGTATAAGTACAATCCAACATAATTCAACTAGTGTGCCCAATCCGTACATCTCAGAGATTCAATTTTAATTCTGTTGTAAGAGGAAGTAATACGACAAGGAGAGAATTTTGATGCATTCCTTTAATCATACTTATTCTTCCTTATATCTAATTAGTATCAACTACCTTACAATTCCCCTTTGGGAACTACTGGTTTAGTATACTCTTTTCTAGGCCTACTTCCTCCTCCATTCAAAACAATGCACAGTCATTCAGAAAATACTAAAAGAACAAAGGCCTTTATGAGGAAGGGTGGGGGAAGCTAGAGAGCTAGCATGAGACAGTCAAGAATAAATGACAGAAGAGGGAAATAAATCTACTACCGTTTAACCATGTTAGTAAAACTTTATAATAAAGATGCAAACAACAAATTAGGTTTTATAAGTATGCTAAAATGAACCATCAACCAATATAAATACAGAGCACGATCTGAGTCTATGATGGTTTACTAAATAAACTAAAATATATAAACATACAAGAATAAGTCTTAGCCATAATCAGTAAATTGCCTTATCAACCAATGTATATAAAAATGAAGGAAGTGTTTGATTACATGACATATGTGATTCACAGAATGGCACAAAGTTTGATTAAGAGAAGAAAATAATTGTTAAGTACAGGAGGTGATATTCCATTTCTTAAACTGGGTGGAAGGTATATAAGTGTTGGCTGAATTATTAGTCTTCTACACTTTACACATTTTTATAAATATTATTTCATAGGTAGTCAATATCTATAAAACAATGTTTAATGCAAGAAAAATCTGAGCAAATATTTGTTGGAAAAAAGAGGTAAAAAGCACATATACATCTAATCCATTTTTGCTAATTATTTTTTTAAATAAATAGAGATCATAGGGACTTCCCTGGCAGTCCAGTGGTTAAGACTCTGCACTTCCACCGCAACGAAGAGTAGCCCCCACTGGCTGCAACTAGGGAGAGCCAGTGTGCAACAACGAAGACCCAACGCAGCCAAAAATAAATAAATAATTATTTTTAAAAATTTTATTATGAGGTTAGCTGTATTTAAAAAAAAGATAAAAGACTGCACTTCCACTGCAGGGGGCACAGGTGTGGCCAGTAAATAATTAATTAAAATTTTTAAAATAGAGATCGTAAAAATGTAAGTAGGTAGGAAAATAATTTTCCTGTAGAAAACAATTTCTATAGCTCTACACAGAGATCTATATACTATTTCTTTAAAAGCACCACTAAACCTTTCCTGCACACTACGTGTACACACATATACACACAGACATACACACCAAATTACTTTAAAGTAAAACTTTCTACCTCCAAAGATCCCCCCAAAACCAACCTCCATCACAAATATTACCTTAACCCCATAAAAAGTACTGATACTCCTCTACTCATAATCCCAGAAATAAATTACAAAAGTAAATTCCTAAAGAGAAATGTTCATACTGTAAGTAACTGTATTTTTGGTGTATTTGTAGGCTTAGCATTTATGAGTCTTACTACCTACTTGGGCCTATCCACATCTACAGTATTTGCTTTTTTATGATGGGCACCTGCATTTTAATGATGTGTGTCAATACTAATTTGATTGAGGGCAATATAGTATATTTATGAAGAGCACAGAGTGTGGAGCCAGAGTTCCTGAATTGGAACTCAGCTCTTCCACTTGCTAACTAACTAATCTATTTAACATCTCAGTGTTTCAGTTTCTCATCTGTAAAATGGAAATAACAGTACATACCTCGTAGGGTGTTGGAACTGATTAAAACCTGTGTAACAGGACTGGCACAAAGTAGGTGCTATGTAAGGGTGAGCCATTACTACTGGCACTACTACTAGTACCATCTTCCCAAACATACTAAAAACATTCTTAGCAATTCGAATTACTGGCTAAAATTAGATACTATTAAAAATAGACATTAAACCTGAAGCCTGACTGACAGTAAGTTTAAAGCCCTGCAACTCTGAATAGGTGATTATAAATCTACATAACCACTCTATCAAGAACAATCTGGGGAGAGCGGCTTTCCAAAGTGCAACTATCAATTTCTTCCCTTACACAAGGGGGCAGTGATAACAAGAAAAGAACTGGGCTCTGTGACACCTCCTCCTACAGACAGTAGGGGGTGGCAGTACATATGGCTTACAGTCAGAACAAAACAGGAAGACCCAACAGAATTGCTCTTTATTCTCCTCAAGCCCTCTCCTCTATGTTTTAGGCCCAACACAGCCTCAAAGTGAGAGACATATCAACAGAAAAGACTAAAACCCAAAATTAATCACCAAGGAAAATCCAGTTTTGCCTTTGAAGCAAATGATCCCTCAATGGCTAAATCTGGATCCAGGAGGAAGCCAATCAGTATGAATTTTAATTATCTGGCAAATTACTTACTGTTCTTCTTATAAGAACAACATTCAGGCAAGTTACTCCGTTTCTCTGCAAGAATTGTAACATAAGACACTAAAATCTCATCAATAATTAACTATACCCTAATGAACACATGCCGATATTTCTGCTTGTTTCATACTATACAGACATACACTCACTGAATGTATATAAGTTATATTAAATAGCTCATGGAGCTGTCTTTTGTTACTTCTGAAATTCCAGCTATGTTCTGACAATCCTCTCAAAACACAGATGTTCTTCTTAAGTGGAAGTCACAATGTTTTGCAGCATGTGGGTAATGATATATATATATATACATACACACACACACACACACACACACACACACAGAAAGAGAGAGAGAATGAGAATATTTAATATTTCATTTCTGTGCTCACATTCCTGAGATGATCTACCTGGGAAATGCTGCAAGAAGCGCTCCACTGACAGTATCCATGTTGTTGCTTTTTATGCCACCTTTATTGTATTCAATTTTTTTCCTATTTTGCCACCCCAACATCAAGAATATTTCACTACTGTCATTCACCATAATTAGCCACTGCAACAGCTTTTGGCTTCAAACCCTCAAAATGCCTGAAAATTTATCCCTTTTGTTCACCATATTGTTTTGTTTTCCTCATTCCAGAAATTTTCACCTGTATAAAAATGAAGAAAGGGGCACCTATGAAAAAACGTCCCTTTGCATAATGATCTTGAACTCAGAATTATGGTCAAGATGTGGGGTGGGTTTTTTGTGTGGTTTTTTTTGGTTTGTTTTTTTCCTTTTCCTGGAGAGGAGCAGAGAAGACAGTGCAAGACACCCAAAACACCAAATCTTCTAATATTAATTACCATTGTTTATGTTTGGTGAAAACCATTTTAAACATTCCACACCTGGAACACAACACAGGATACAATTATATCAGTTCTCTACACGCTGACGGCAAACCCTGGAATTATTTAGCCCTATTTTTTCTTTCCCATCTCACAACCAGACACAATTTGCTTGTTTCTTTCACGTGGGCACTATCTCTATCTCAAAAAATAGCGTATCATAGCTCCTCTCGATTCCCTGTGTTAAAATATCTAGCCATGAGCCTTATTAATCTCTTCTTAGACTACGCCTCCTTTCCCAGAGAAATTAATAATATCACTAATAACACTTCTACCGTGAATTTCAACGCCACACAGGCCAACCCACCCTGTGCCTTACCTGGCACATTTCACAACTACTTTCATGCTGCATTCGGGGGGCACATTTTACAACTCGTTCTGCACCACATTCCCTGCCACGTTCAGCAATCTGCCTCGCATCTCCTCCTGGGTCCCCGTCATCCGGAGACTCTCTCGGTACCAAATTCCATGACACCTTCGGTGACACCGAAGTGGCCGATCCCGGACCCATCCGAAGCCACCCCGAGTGCCACATTTGGAGCCAACCTTCCCCACGTCCTGGACACCGGAGGCACTCCACTGCCCATTTCGCTGCCTCCCCGCTAGCCCCCGCCCCTCTCCCTGGAGCCCAGGCGTCGCAGGCGAACGCCGCTGTCACTGAAGCAACCTTCTCTTCCCGGGCTCCCGGGGTCTCTCACCTGCCGCTCTGAGAGGGGTTCGCTGCACCTCGGGGTCAAGCCCGAGTCCCCGGGGTCTCCTGTGAGGACCGCGCCGCCCGCCGGCGCCGCCCGCGATCCCAGAGCACCTCGCTGCGCTCCGACGCCCGCTGTGGGTCTGCGTCCGGGAAAGGCGCGGCCCGGCGGCTAGCGCAGCCCTCGGCGGTCCTCCTGTCAGCGGCGGCGCGGGTGCAGGCTCTCGCCCAGCGCGGCGGCGGCGGCGGCGGCGGCGGCGGCGGGCAACTTGCTCCGCCTCGCGCGCTGCACAGCCAGGAGGTGAGCGCGAGGGGGATGGGAACGGGGGCGGGGCCGCCCGAAGGAGGCACGGAGGGCGGCGGCTGGAGGGCAGCGCTGGCGGCCCCGGGCCCGGCACTCGGAGCGCTCGCAGCTTCACCCGCCGGGCGGGCGGCTCGCACGAGGCAGCTGTGCAAGCGGGCCCCGCCGGAGCAGCGCACCCAGCAACCCGCGCCCGGCCGGCCGCTCGCTAGCGCCGCCGCCGCGCCGGGGGCGTCGCACCCTCAGAGGCCGCCCGCAGCCCCGCCCCCTCCGGGCCGGGGTGGGGAGGAGCGCGAGCGCGGAGGGAGAGCGCGTGCGTGGGAGCGCGTGCGTGGTGGAGCGCGCGCGCCCCCGCCCCTTCCACCGTTTGGGGGTGGGGAGTGGCGGGGAGAGAGAGAAGACCGAACCGTTTTCTCCGCGGAGAGGTTTGGCCCTGGCTCTGCCTCTCTGTGAGGTCTGGGCATTTCTGTTTCCTCAAGGGGCTTTGACTGGTGGGGTCGTGGGCATCCAGTGGGGAAGAGAGGAGGGGAGCTCAATAGCAGACAAGGCCCTGGATGGTTCGGCTCCGCCCCCAGGGTGATGTCACTCTCGAGGTGCTGCTGCTGTCACGTGCGCCCACTTCTGGGCTTGTCCTGATGCTTTGATGGCCAGAACGTTCCTCTAGATTTTCCCCACTTAAGTCACCTCATACACATACCACTCCTAGAAGTCTTCGAACCCTACAAATGTCAGATTATTTCCCTGATGCTCAATTGTAATCTGTAGACTGCTTCAAAATGCCATAGTTGGCTGGTGTAGGAAACAGAATGAAGTGCAAAACCAGGAATGGGGGGATAGTGGGGAGGGGAGAGAGAGAAGGGAGAGCTGTTATCTAGAATCATTGCTGAAATTCACCAACCACAGCTTGAGAGCCTGAGGTGAAGTTGTGACGCTGCTTCTGTCGCTGCCAGGTTGGACAAGAAGTAATGTGATTTTAAGGGCTAGTTGTTAAGGCACGGAAAGCCACCACAGCAAAGCCTCCTTGAAGGTCATATTTCCCTCACTTCCCTCCACCTAGATCTTCTTCCCCTTTACTCTTCCTTTCCCTTGCATCGTAGAACAACAAGTCAACTATGGAAGATATCTGCACATAAATTTGTTCGTGTGCTTTAAGATGATGCAAAGCAATCACTGTTATCTACTCTGCCTGGTTAGCCTTTCTTCCGTAAACTGAAATGACCTTTCGTGGTCATCCATTCCTTAATGAGACACCATGATTGGAAATAGATACACCAGATTACTTCAGTCAAGCAACCTGTGTCTGTGGTGTTTCTAAGATAGAGAGATTTGATAACAGTCCTTTAATCTGCTGCATCCAGGATTTTCTTTGTTTTTTTCAAAATTAGTATTAATTTCAGAATAATGCAGGAAATTGAATATGAAGCCATTTTGCAACAGCTAGTCTCTACAGTGAATTCTTGAAAAGTCAGAGCTAGAGCAGATTTGAATACTACAGCTAAAATGGCAAGAGGAAGGATCGGTCTATGGAATCTTTTGGTGATAACCCCAAAAAGTTAGATTACTCCAACTAAAACCTATTTATCTATGGTGATAGAGGCAGAGTAGTGATTACTTTGGAGGAATTGAATGAGTGGGGGGGGGGCAGGAGGGAGCCTTCTGGGTTGCTGGAAATGCTCAATACCTTGATCTTGTTAATGATTACAAGGGTTAATATATGTGCAAAATGATCGGTGTGCTTTACTCTATCTCAGTTTTTAGAGATTTTTAAAAATTGTATACACAAAAGAGGCATTACAGCATCATCAAGATGGGAGTCTGGAAACCTAGATTTGAATGTCAGTGTCACCCACCACTTACCAGCCTATGAGACCTTGAGCAGGTCTGAGCCTTCTTTTTCTTTATCTAATTATGGGTGATGTTACCTCACAGGATGGTTGCGAAGATTAAATGAAATTATATTTGAGAATTACTTATCACAGAGCCTGGTATATAATAAATGCTCAGGAAACATTAGCTATTGTTATGCTATTCTTGTTGCACTCAAATTTACCTTATTTAATTCTCTTTTGGTCTTTTTATTTATTTTAAAGATTACTTTGATTCTGAGCCTTTGCCTGTGAGTTTCACTGAGCTAATAACATTCCTTTCCCTAAGAAATAACAAAAGGCGGTTGAGGTGTAATGTATTGGTTTTCAAACTGGTTCAGGTGGTGATACTTAGAAATTATGGTGCTCATTGTGGAACACCATGAAATATTGTTAGATTGAATTCTGCCATATGGACTTGACACAATTTTACTAGCACTAAATCTGGCTACATTATGTTTATGCAGATCTCCCACATATTAAAAAAATGTATTTTTAAGAAATAATACGTCTGCATTTTTCCTCTAAAATTTGTTTGCAACTTTTCACTAGAAAGTACCAAAAGTTTAATAACAATTCACAAAATGAAAACCTTTAAATCCCTTCTTCCTGGAAATGGGAAAAATACTGTAACTGTTCAGTCTTAGCAGAAGCGCTCTTTATTGGATTTTCCCACAGTAAACTCTAATAGCTGTGACCCACAGGGTCTCTTGCTCTGATGAAGTGAGTAACTCTGACTCACTATCCTCATCATACTTCCAAAGATCCGTCTCCATTTCTTTCAGCCGACCTTTCCAAGATCCCACGTTCACACTGAGCAGCGCCAGTGCCCACTGGAATGAACTTATTGCTTCACTGTTTCGATCATCTAACATGATGCTACTCAGCCAGTTCTCTTCCGCATAGTTCTGCTGTTAAGTCTTGCTATTTGCTGCCACACTCTTAACTTTGTGGAGGAAACAGTCTGTCCCTGACAGAGGTAAGGGTGGGGTAAGCAACAATGTAGAGAGAAGCCATCTCTGTTCTCAACTCCTCACCCTGATTTCCTTTTCGGTCACTAATACCTGAAATCCTGAGAATGCTTTTTTTTTTTTTTTAACCTACTAAAACTCCATTCTAGTCAAGATGATAATTTAGTCTATAACTTAAACTTGGAAACATAATTTATGCCTTGTAAGAGGAAGCTGTAAGTAATTGTCCATAAAGTGGCCCAACCATACTCTATACCTCCCAACTTTTCAGTGCCACCTATACCATTCAAAATTACCTTCCTTGCTTTGTCAACTCTGCACAATCACTCACCTCTGCATATGGCATATGTCTTCCCTGGCACCTCCAAGTCTCTTAAGTAAAGCATCAGGGCCACCGCTCTCTCCCTACTAAATAAAGAGTCATAACATCTACCATAGATGGATTGCCTACTGGCTGCAAATACTTTACTAAATGCCTTGTATATACTACTTCATTTAATTCTCACAACATCCTATCAGGTAAGTTTTTGTTTTTGCTTTTTTTATTTTATTCATTTGTTTAATTTTTGGCTGCATTGGATCTTCGCTGCACATGGGCTTTCTTTAGTTGCGGCGAGCGGGGGCTACCCTTTGTTGCGGTACGCAGGCTTCTCATTGCAGTGGCTTCTCTTGTTGCAGAGCACGGGCTCTAGGCGCGCAGGCTTCAGTAGTCGTGGCACACGGACTTATGTAGTTGTGGCTCGTGGGCCCTAGAGCACAGGCTCAGTAGTTGTGGCGCACAGGCTTAGTTGCTCCACGGCATGTGGGATCTTCCCGGACCAGGGTTCGAACCCGTGTCCCCTGCGTTGGCAGGCGGATTCTTAACCACTGCGCCACCAGGGAAGTCTGAGTTGCTATCTTATTTCTTAACAAAGACAAGCAATGATGTGAACTCTAAATAGACACGTTGCAAGTCAAAAAAACAGACCAGAAAGCAACAGGTGTGAATGAACAGAAGAGTATTTACTAATCAGGGGAGAAAACATCAGTTGGAAAGGTGGGACAGGACTGAACTGAAGTGGGTACTGCCCAGGAAGGGAAACACCCTGGAATCTCTGAGCAGAAGAATGACAAGAAGACAGCGTTTAAAATATTCATCTCATAGGGTAGACTTGAGCATGGAGGCACAAGTATTAATGATATGGGTAAGATACTACTATTACTATTTAAGGAGCTAAAGAAGAGGACAGCTTTAGTCAAGAACTGTGACAGTAGAGATAGAAAGGAATAGTCCCAACAGCCATTGTGTGGGAAGAATTAACAACTTTCTGAATAACTGAATGCAGAGGGTAAAGACCAGTGAGAAATGAAAATACAGCAAGATGACAAGACTAACTGCCTAGAAGACTGTGGTGCCTGTGACAGAAGCAGGGGAGTCAGAGGATTGGTATTAAGGAGAAGAAAGAGATGGTTTGGGCATATTTTGTGTTGTAGTTCTTTACTTCTTTTGAGTTACAAATCACTTCTTTTGAGAATCTGACAGAATCAATGGATCCTTTTCTCAGGAAAAAAAAATGGATTCGTACTTATACATGTTATATGATTTGTAATGGACACCCATGGATTTGGCTGCTGGAGAGCTCTTGACCCCAGCTGGGCACATTAAAGCCCTTTCTGGAATTTTTGTACTTTATATCCAAAGGATCAAGTCAATCTGTCCCTAATAACTGAAGCAATGGATGCTGTTAGCTGATGTGTTTCCTAACACGTGAGCCCGAGAAACGAAGAATGCTCAAATGCATTTGAGTCCATGGATCCCTCACATTCCTATTCTTGGATTCCAGGATATTTCCTAGTCCTTTGTTGAAATTCCTCCATGGTTCAGCTTGTTTGAGCCACATTTCTGCCATTTATATGAGAGGTCTGATTAATTCACAGGTTAAAGGTATTAATTGAAACCCACCCATGGGCTCCAGGTAAGAACTCCTAATTTAAGGTAACTTGGAACTAGCTAGTAGTAAGATGGGATTTAGGTGAGAAAGGGAAGACAGTGAATACTCAAGGAGAGGGAATATAGCACAGGTGTATCAGAGCAAGGACCTTGGACCCAGCCTGCACTCAAACCCTAACTCAACTGTTTGCTAAATACGTGACCACAAGCAAGTTATTCTACATTTCTAGATTTCAGGATACTCATCTGTGGTTTGGGGATTAAAAACTATACCTACCTTATAGGGTGGGTGTGAGGCTTAGGTTGGTACAGATGCAAGTACCTGGTCCATAGCAAGTCTCTATGGACTATTATCATTCAATGTAACAGGCCTGTACCTAGGCATTTCACACGTTATATTATTTAATCTAATCCTCATAAAAACTTTACAGGATTGGAAATATTCCCATTTTACTAGATGAAAACATTGTGGCTCAAAATAACTTGTCCCAGATCCCACAGTAAGAGACAAAATCCAAATTAAAATACAGAATATTTGAATAGAAAATGAAGAGGAAGATTTTCATTACAGTTAATAGAGCATACTACCTATCCTAAGAATTAATGTGTATATATGTATATATACTAATTATGTGTATATATATATATTTATTCGGCATCTATCTCATATAGCATCTATCACATATAGATGCTGGATATATATTTGTGAATTAAATTTATTAAATAATCCAGATCTGTAAAAAAGGGGATGGAAAGAGTGTTCATACCAACATAACCATTCTAATCCATGCATATAAAATTAAATATTGGCCCTCTGGAAGATATAATCATTTCTCATGATTTTAGTTAGCCTGAACCGCACTTTCAGGGTCTAGTCCACTCTATGTTATGGACAAGCTAGAAGTTGTGGACCTATAAAACTGAGGACAAGGCTCTGGACCTAGTTGACCTTTCAACCAAACTTCCTCAAAGAACCCTCACCTTCTTGCCATGCCCTTTCAATTCGTAACGACTTGAAACTGTGAAAGTACATTTACCATTAAAACTCAGACACCCTATGTTATGGCTGAACCTTGAGAAACACCTTTATTTGGGGAAAGGGAAGTCAACAAAGGATACAGAGAAGCAATAGGCAGAAAGCACATCTGTATGTCTGGTACTGTTTTAGGCACAGACCTCTCCCTCGCTTCTCTACAGAGTTTGAAGGTACTTAGTATTGATCATGTAAATTCTATAAAAGATGCTTGGAAGGGAAAAGGAGGGGAAATAAAGTTCCATTTGGAACTCCCTATAGGTGGACCCCTAGTTTATTCCCTACCCATCCCCATGCAACTTCTCAATACAATCCTAGTAACATATACAAAAGTTGACTATGAAAAAATTAGATGCACACATAATACAAGAGCATTTCCCCCAAAGAGCTGAAAGCAGTATTCAGTTGCTATTTGCAACTCACATTTAAGATGTGATCTTTGATAAAGTATTTCCAGCGTGTATTATATTTCCTAATTTTGTCCTAACATCTACCTGACTGAGGATAGAGTCCCTGCTTTGTATATAGCTAATGACTCCACCTTTGCTCAACTGGGTTATGTTTAGGAAACCTATGCTTCTTATTACTAGTATCAGCACTTCCATTTTCTACTCATTTATAAATAGTGGTAAAAAATGTAATAAGATATTCAAATAATTGCATAAACAAATACTGAAAATGGTGATGATGCTGAAAATAAACTCCTGACTGGTAGGCTACACCACTGTGTAAGAGCATAAAACGTTCATTCATCTGCAAATGCATGAATATTATAATTCAATGTATTTTAAAATAACTGAGGAGTGGCATTGTATAAGAAAGTTTGAGTTGATCTAAAGTTGAAACTATAAATATTGATGACCACCTATTTTGCACTCATACTTGATACATTTTTTCTTCAAGGACAACATACTAAAGGAATCACAACACTGTCATCATCAAGGGTATTTATTGTGCCCTAATACAAAGATGATGCCACTGACCCACCACTAATAAGACATGAAGATTGAGTTGACTCTCCAGTATTGTGTGGGTTTTATTGAACCTGCCATATCCCCTCACTCAAAGCACCTAAGTAGTTGCAATGTAGTTAAATATTAAGAGAGGCAATCAGCAGCAAAGGGAGAATGATTGGCCTTTACAGAGAATGACCACACAATCATGGTTTAGTACCACAGCCCTTATCAATTAGCCATGAGTAAGAGTAAAGGTAAGAATGCAGTAGAGTTGTGTAAATTGTCTTTGTTTTCTTCACATAATGGAATTATTAATTAATTTCTTTTTAATCAAAAGAGGCCTTAGATAATTTTTTAATTAATTTTTATTGGAGTATAGTTGATTTACAATGTTGTGTTAGTTTCTGCTGTACAGCAAAGTGAATAAGTTATACATATACATATGTCCACTCCTTTTTTAGGTTCTTTTCCCATATAGGCCATTACAGAGTATTGAGTAGAGTTCCCTGTGCTATACAGTAGGTTCTTATTAGTTATCTATTTTATATATAGTAGTGTGTATATGTCAATCCCAATCTCCCAATTTATCCCTCCCCTGCCTTTCCCCCTTGGTAACCATAACTTTGTTTTCTACATCTGTGACTCTATTTCTGTTTTGTAAATAAGTTCATTTGTACCAAGGAAATGATTTTTTAATATAAGGGAATTATAGCTTTGTTGATGTGAAATGTAGAGATGTTTTAGTTATTAAAAAGAGGTGGGAGAAAGAAAAGTTAAGGGAAATGAAGGTTTCGATTGGTTCCAAAGCCCAAGTAACAATTTCTCTAGATTTAGTCAACATGACACACAATGTGAAAGGAACAAAAGGAAGTAAAGAATCAGAATTCAGTAGAGGAAAAGGAAAGGAGGCAGTTTAATATTACATTATCAACCTGATAATTGTAATAAAACTTCATTTGTGTGAAACTCTGCTATCTGACAATCTCATCCATCTGAAGTACGTCAAGGAACCAAGGAAACAAAGGAGATGGAAAAAGACCTCTGCAGAAACAAAATAGAGCTCACCAAAGTCCATGCCTTAAAGATCACGCCCATTACTCCTAGAGATTTAGCGAAGCCCTTTCTCAGAGGCTATTAATTTTTACTTGGATTCGATTTTAAAAGACCTGGCAATCTGGCTTCCAAACTCATAAAAAATTAGAAGCGGTAAACTAGAAGAGGGGAGGAGAAACTATCCCATGTAGGCATGCAGATAGCAGTGAGAAGAGAACACTGCAAGTCTGTAAGCAGGGCAGAGAGGAAAAGAGGCATAAAAATTGACTTAATGATCAAAAAAGCACAGCAATTTAGTGCCTTTAGCAAGGGAAAAACAGTTCTACGTACCTCCATAGAGCTTGGGGAGAAATTTTTAAGTCTGAGTCTGTATTAACCCTGAGTAAATCAAGAAAATTATATTCAATATACAGACATTCTCAGAGTTTTGCAGCACTCAACATTATGTAAGTAGTTCCATAAGGCACATAATGAAATTTTGAAGATATGAGAGATTTTATTTTTTTTGGCCACACGGCATGTGGGATCTTAGTTCCCCAATCAGGGATCGAACCCGTGCCCTCTGCATTGAAAGTGCAGAGTCTTAACCACTGGACCGCCAAGTCCCCAAGATATGAGAGATTTCATATCACATTGAGAAATGCAAAGAAGTCAAGTGTGTAAATGAACACTGCAAAAATAAGTGTACAAAGCCAGAGGTTGCCGGTTCAAGGAGATAATGGCCTTCCATGGTCAGTCTTGCATGGCTTTTGTCCCCATGCAGATTCTCGCTGCATCAGCTCATGTTATGACACTACTGTTTGTTTGTTCCCCATTTTGTTACTTTCTAATCATGTCCAAAAAGTGGCTAAGTGATGGGAAGAAGGCAGGACCGGTTTATAAGAGTAGGTAAAATGAATGAGAGCAAAATATTAAAACTTTAAACAAGTCTGAAGATATTTTCACCCTACCCTGATTTTGTGTTATCCAGGACCTTTCAGGGGATATCTGTATTATGCATAAGATAGAGAATATCACTAATAGGAATATATTTTAAGGAACAATCCAAAATAGAACAAAGATTTATGCACAAAGATGTTCATTATGGCAGTATTTAGCATTTTAAAAATTGGAAGCAATCCAATTTACCAACCTTAAAGAATGGTTACATAAAATATGGGACATAAAAATTTGATGGACAATTATGCAACCATAAAAATTATATTTTGGTAGTCAGGAAATTTGTATGACACAATTTTAAGTTAAAAAACAGGATACAGGGCTTCCCTGGTGGCTCAGTGGTTAAGAATCCTCCTGCTAATGCAGGGGACATGGGTTCAAGCCCTGATCGGGGAAGATCCCACATGCCATGGAGCAACTAGCTAAGCCTGTCCATAGCTACTGAGCCTGTGCTCTAGAGCCAGTGCTCTGCAACAAGAGAAGCCACCACAATGAGAAGCCTGTGCACCACAACGAAGAGTAGCCCCTGCTCACCACAACTAGAGAAAGTCCACGTGCAGCAACGAAGACCCAACACAGCCAAAAATAAATAAATAAATAAAATAAATTTATTTTTAAAAATACAGGATACAGAATTGTATATGCAACGTAATCTCTACAATGTACAGAATACATAGAAGATGAAAAGCTCTCATTAATTATGGCCACCAAAAAAAATTTTAAACCTAGGAAAAAACTATATATGCAATACCCACACAAAGAAAACTACAAATGTTCACTGAAGGAAAATAAAAACTGCACAAACAAAAATGCATACCATGTTCCCTGATGGGAAGACTCACGATATTGTAAAGAAGCCATTTTGCCCAGATAATTTACAAATTCAATGTAATTCCAATCAAAATTATAATAGGATTTTTAACAAAATTGACATGCTAATTCTAAAATTCATCTGGAAGAGTACATACTTAAGAATAGCTAGGTATTTTTTGAAGTATAATGAGGGGCCTCTTCCTACCAGATATCAAAATATATAATCACAGTGATTAAAGTGTGATATTGGGACACAAATTTAAAAAATAGATTAATGAAAGAGAATAGATCATCAACTACTGACACAAATATATGTGGGAGCATTTCAAATAATTGAAAATAGATGTCAGGACATCTATTGGTTATCCATTAAAAAAAAAAAAGATATATCTCTTACATCACACCATTCAAAAATAAATTAATTAACTTCCCCTTCCCAGAAACTGGCCTGGTCAGGGTCAAGGCCTGAAGAGCAAGATTGAAGGCCAGCATGGCTGGGATGGACAGAGCTGAAGCCAAGCAGACAGCAGGCCACAGGAGTGGGGCAGAGGAAACGACATGGCAGGGAGATCTGTTATGTCCAGGGCTCTTGGGCAAACGGGGAAATAAAGGAAGATGGTGAGAGCAGGTTTCTCTTTTGGAGAAGGGAGTTGCAAATATGGAAAGTGAGAAGCCTAAAATGAACTGTATAATTTTGGATTGGAGGAATTGGTGTGAACTCAACGTTTTATATATCTGTGTTCTAATTTGGATGCTTGTGCTAAGGTTATATAGGAGCATGCCCTTGTTTTTCGGAAATATACAGTGAAGTATTTAGAGGTAAGGGCTTCATGTCCACAATGGATCAGATGTCTCAAATGGTTCAGAAAAAAAATACTACATGTATATAACATATATGTAAGGTGGGGGACAGAGAGAAGAGATGAAGCAAATGTAATGAAATGATAATAATTGGGGAATCAAGGCACATAGGTTATGGGAGTTCATTATGCTACTCTTGCAACTTTTCAGTGAGTTTGAAATTATTTCAGAATAAAAAGTCGTAAAAATAATTTCCAGATGTATCAAAAATCTAAATAATTCTACTTCCTGGAATCTATCCCCCAAATTTCTCACATATACACAAAGATGTATATGTACAAGTTCATATTTAGAAATAATAATTAAAAATGTAAGACATATGCATCAATAGGGAATGGTTAAATAAATTATAGTATATCCATCCATGGAATGGTGTGCAGGCATAGAAAAGAATAAGGTAGATCTGTATGTACTGACAATGCACTGACATGGAGAGATCTCCAGGTTGTATTAAATGGAAAAGCAAGTGACAGACCAAGAGGTAGAGTATGATCCCATTTGTGTTTTTTTTTTAAGTTTTTTAAAAATCTGCTATGGGTGTGAGTTGTGTGTATCTGCGCATAGCTATGTTTATAAACAAATTTTTAAAATGGTCTGAAAGGATACACACCAAGCTATTAACAATGGTTAACTCTAGGGAAGGAGAATAGTATTATACTTTCCAAGTTTTCCATAGTGGCATGTAATACTTTATTATCAGTTGAAAAAAAGCCTAAGTACAAAAAGGCAGGAATGTATACGATACATTCTGAAAGATCTCCTCTCAAGGTGATAATAATATTTACTGCTGGGAATTACCTTGGGTTATCTAGAAAACTCCTAGTCCAAATGCTGCATATAGGGAATTGACCTTCCAGTGGACTGTGCCCAGGAACACTTTATCATTAATTTGATAGAGGATTAGGCAGCCGGCTGAGTCACTCTCTGCTTGCCAGGCCACCGTCCAGAAGTGAATTCCCTTGCAGCTCTCCAAAAAGAGGTCAAACAAGTCCCCAGGGACTCTCAACAGAAAGAAGTTGCCAAAGGCTAAATTTGGCATGCAAGCCAAGCCCTGGACTGGGATAAACTGTGCCAGTGCTTTTCAGTTACGCTTTCAAGACCTCAGTCAGAATATGCAGGACTAGATAGCTAATTTTCAAGAGTGGCTTAGCAGCTCAAATTGGAAACAACCGTTCAAACCAGAGTTTGGGGGTGAACTTGAAAATGTAAAATTCCTCCTCTGCCTCCTTAACCCCTATTATCTCTTATTTAAAGGATATTTAAATTCCCTTTCTTTTCTCTTGCTCCAAGCAATTTATCATAGTGATAATTCCTGCCAACCTGATCAGATTCTGCCATTCTTAAGCAGGAAAGACAGACTAGCCATCTTCTTCATTTTTCTTTTTCTTTTTTAGGTGTAAATGGCCAGTTTTGTATTTAAGTTGCTTTTTTTTGTGGGGGGGAGCTCTTTTTCTTATACAGTGTTATTGAGTTGTAATTCACATACCACCAGATTCATCATTCAAAGTGGATAATTCAGTGGTTTTTAGTATATTCACAGAGTTGAGCAACCATCACCACCATAGATTTTAGAATATTTCATCACCCCAAAAAGAAACCTTTTACCCGCTAGCCGTCACTCCCCATTTCCTCTCAATCCTTCCATCTCTAGGCAACCACTAATCCATTTCTTTCTCTATAGGTTTGCTTATTCTGGACATTTCATATAAATGAAATCATTCAATATGTGGTCTTTTGCGTGTGGCTTCTTTTACCTAGCATAATGTTTTTGAGGGTCATCTATGTTGTAGCATATGTCAATATTCCATTCCTTTTTTTTTTTTGGCTGCGTTGGGTCTTGGTTGCTGCGCATAGGCTTTCTCTAGTTGTGGCAAGCGGGGGCTGCTCTTCGTTGTGGTGCGTGGGCTTCTCATTGCAGTGGCTTCTCTTGTTGCAGAGCATGGGCTCTAGGTGTGCAGGCTTCAGTAGTTCTGGCTCGTGGGCTCAGAAGTTGTGGCTCACAGGCTCTAGAGCACAGGCTCAGCAGTTGTGGCGCACGGGCTTAGTTGCTCTGTGGCATGTGGGATCTTCCCGGATCAGGGATCGAACCCGTGTCCCCTGCATTGGCAGGTGGATTCTTTTTTTTTTTTTTTTTTTTTTTAACGGTATGCGGGCCTCTCACTGTTGTGGCCTCTCCCGTTGCGGAGCACAGGCTCTGGAAGGGCAGGCTCAGCGGCCATGGCTCACAGGCCCAGCCGCTCCGCGGCATGTGAGATCCTCCCAGACCGGGGCACGAACTCGTGTCCCCTGCATCGGCAGACGGACTCTCAACCACTGCGCCACCAGGGAAGCCCGGCAGGTGGATTCTTAACCATTGCACCACCAGGGAAGCCCTCCATTCCTTTTTGAGGCTGAACAATATTCCATTGTTTGGCTCTATCACATTTTATTTATCAATTCATCATTTTATGCATATTTGAGTTGTTTCCACTTTGGGGCTATTATGAATAATGCTGCTATGAATATTCATGTACCTGTTTTTGTGTGGATATACATTTTCAGTTTTCTTAGGTATATACCTAGGAGTAGAATTGCTGGGTCATACGGTAACTCCATTTTTAACTTTTTTGGGGGGGAAGAAGAGGTTCTCTGGTATTCATTTCTTTTTTTTTGAATTTTTATTTTATATTGGAATATAGTTGATTAACAGTGTTGTGTTACTTTCAGGTATACAGCAAAGTGATTCAGTTATACAAGTATCAATTCTTTTTCAAATTCTTTTCCCATTTAGGTTATTACAGAATATTGAGCAGAGTTCCCTGTGCTATACAGTAGGTCCTTGCTGGTTATCTATTTTAAATATAGCAGTGTGTACATGTCAATCCCAAACTCCCAACCTATCCCTCCCCCCAGTAACCATCAGTTCATTCTCTGAGTCTGTTTCTGTTTTGTAAATAAGTTCATTTGTATCATTTTTTTAGATTCCGCATATAAGCGATATCATATATTTGTCTTTGTCTGACTTACTTCACTTAGTATGCTAATCTCCAGGTCCATCCATGTTGCTGCAAGTGGCATTATTTCATTCTTTTTAATGGCTGAGTAATATCCCATTGTATATATGTAACATTTTTAACTTTTTGAGAAACTGCCAAACTGTTTTCCAAAGCAACTGCACCATTTTACATTCCCACCAGCAATGTATGTAGGTTCCAATTTATCCATATCCTTTCCAACACTTGATGTTGTCCATTCTTTTGATTATAGCTATTTTGGTGGGTATAAAGTGGTATTTCATTGTGCTCTTGATTTGCATTTCCCCAATGACTAGTGATGTTGAACATATTTTCATGTGCTTATTGGCCATTTGTATATTTCCTTTGGAGAAATAGCTGTTCAAATCTTTTCCCTATTCTTTAGTTGGGTTATTTATCTTTTTATTGTTAAATTGTAAGGGTTCTTTATATATTCTGGATAATAGCCCTTTACCAGATATATGGTTTGCAAATATTTTCTCCCGTTCTTTTCACTTTCTTGATGATGAAGAAGAGGGAATAGTAGAAAGAGGCCATTAATGCGTAAAGAGTTTCTTTTTCAGGTGACCAAAGTATTATGGAATTAGTTATGATGGCTGTACAACTGTGAATGTAGTAATATGTATTATATATATTAGTAATGTTATAGTATATATATAATACATTAAAATGGTGGATTTCATGGTACCTGAATTATATCTTAATTTTTTAAGTATAAAAATCACTTTTAGGGGCTTCCCTGGTGGCGCAGTGGTTGAGAGTCCGCCTGCCGATGCAGGGGACGCGGGTTCGTGCCCTGGTCCGGGAAGATCCCACATGCCACAGAGCAGCTTGGGCCTGTGAGCCATGGCCGCTGAGCCTGCGCGTCCGGAGCCTGTGCTCCGCAACAGGAGAGGCCACAACAGTGAGAGGCCCGCGTACCAAAAAAAAAAAAAAAAAAATCACTTTTAAAAGTATCAGCTGATCCACCTGACTTCAAACCTAACATCACCATTTCATTTGAGTTTAACAGTTTTTTACTGGTGCTGCTAGATGCTCAGATACAAAGATGAAAAGACTTTGTCTCTACCTTTAAAGAGCCCAGAGTCTAAAAGGGGAGAACATCATATACATACTTCACTTTAATTGAACTTGGTTAGGACTAAGATAGAGGTGTGCTTTGGGATCATGAGGGCCAAACCAAGAAACCTGGGCTTTCTTCCAGAGGCAGTAGGGAACCATTGAAAGTTTTTAGGCTGGGGATTGACATGATCAGTTTTGTGTTTTAGATTTATCATCCTGGCAGCTGTGTAGAAGACTGAGATGAAGGCAGCATGACTAGCATCAGAGAGGTCAGTTAGGAGACAGTTGAAGTAGTTTGAGTGAGAAGTGGTAGAAGCTTGAATGAAAACAGTGGTGGTAAGAATGGAGAAGAGGAGGTCAGATTCAAACTAATGTTTAATAGGTAAAACTCTATAAAGCTTGGTATGATGATAAATGATGGGGAGGGAGAAGTCTGGGATGACTCACAGATTTCTGGCTTGGGTCACTGGGTGGATGATGGCACCATTAACTGAGAAAAGAAATATAAAAAGAGGAAATTTGTAGGCTTAAATTATAAGTTTAGTTTTGGACAATACTTAGGTAGAAGACACCTGGAAAATGGTCAAGCAAATGTGTCCAGCAGGCAATAACTTTAATCTCTCTCTGATGCAGTTTCCTGACCTATAAAATGGCAGTATAGTAATAAAAATGAACTAACCATATATATGATATATATATCATATATCCGTATATGATATATATAGATCAGAATTTGGTATTAGGGATATTCACCAAATCTGCTTTGGGGAAACTGCAAACTCTATTAACTATTAAATATTTGCCTAGCTTTCTAAAAAAAACAAAAAACCTTGCTCAGTGATATCAGAGGCATGTTTATATTTACAGGTGCAACTTCTTTTAAGCCAACTCAATGAAAATACAAAAAGATCAGTCAGAGATTGATAATTTGCTGCCCCCAAAGACTCAATATAAGATTCTTTTAATTAGGCATTCCTCCTAGTGAATATAAACCAATTTGCCTTAGAGAAATTAGACTTACATAAATTTCAAAAATAATAGAAGCTAACATTTATTTTGTGCTTGCTGCATGCTAGGCAAAGTGCTAAGCTCTTTATAAGTATTAACTTTTTTATCCTCACAATAACCCTACTGAGGTAGATACTATTAGCATTCTCATTTTATAAAGAAATAAATGAAGGTTTAGAGAAATTAAATAATAGAACCAAGGTCATTAATCTAGTAAGCAATAAAGCCAGGATTCAAACTCAGGTCTCTCAACTCCAAAGCACAGGTTCATGACCAAGAGCTATTATTTTATAGGTAAAGTCATGGTTATATCCATGCTTAGATCAATTTAATGATCAAAATAACAATCTAGTCTCACTTATGTGGAAATTATTGACCCTCCACTATTGCATTCATATCCTTATTCCTCTTTAGCATTCCTAGTTAATTTCCAGATTTACTCTCTAATCTTCATGTGAGGTCTCATTTTCTCTCTGTCCATCTTCCCGTACTCTAATCACATTGTTCTATTCAGCACACAAATTGGAAATGTTCAGTAAACAAGGAAGCTTCTGCCTTGAAATAGCAACATTTATGGCAGTTCTCAGAAGGCCCTTTGTGAAACTCATTCCCTAGCTGTGCTCCTGGATTCAGGACTTACTGTGGCTCAGCCCGGAAGCCCATCAACACGGAAACTTATTGGAGGAGGAGGAAGGGCCAAAGCAAATGTATATTCATGACAAGATGGACCAGTGGTGCCAGAGGAATTTGCTGAGTGAGGATGGAGAAGTGAAGAGCTGTTTGTTCTTCATAAGAGAGCGTGGCTGTGCTTTTTCCAAAAAAAGCTGAGCAGGGTCATCTCTAGCAGTGACACATTTGGGGACATAGAGAATGGGCACAAGAGAATTCTTCACAAATGGAGCTAGGCTGGCAGTCACTGCCAGGGGCTAGCCTAAAGTATGTTTGAATGAGGGCATTTCTGGACTCCTCAGACCCATGTAGATTGTTTAGGCAAGGAACAACCCCTGTCCACGGTTATTCATCTGAATAGTGACCGAAAGTTTTGAGAAGAACCTCACCAAATGATAGAACTTTAAATTAATTTAACATGCAGATTTTTTTAAATTATTGGACTGAAATTATCTTTTCATAATGGCACGGCACTTCAAATAATCAGGATGCATTGTGTTCAGAATCTAATTTCCCAAATGTCAGCATGCTATTCATTTCAAAAGTAATTCACTTGGGACTACCCTTGTGGCACAGTGGTTAAGAATCTGCCTGCCAGTGCAGGGGACACGGGTTCAAGCCCTGGTCCGGGAAGATCCCACATGCCACGAAGCAACTAAGCCCTTTCGCCACAACTACTGAGCCTGTGCTCTAGAGCCCATGAGCCACAACTACTGAGCCCATGTGCCACAACTACTGAAACCCATGCACCTAGAGCCCGTGCTCCACAAGATAAGCCACTGCAATGAGAAACCTGCACACCACAACGAAGAGTAGCCCCACTCGCTGCAACTAGAGAAAGCTCGTGCGCAGCAATGAAGACCCAGCACAGACATAAATAAATAAATAAATAAAAGTAATTTACTTTGCAGTGTGTTTTTCCCATTACACTCATATGGCAGGAATTATTGAAAATAATAGCCTAGGAACTGGGATCGTCACTGTATCAGCTAAGGGGTCTGACTGGGCTGTTGACAGTGAAGATTATTTCTGTTGAAAAGAGGAGAATTCCACACTATTTCAAAAATAAACATATTTGATGTCTTCTATCAACTACCCCCTGCCTCTCTTTAGCCTCACATATTCCCTCCATTTCTCAAGCCTGTCTGTACATAGTTGCCTGAACATGACTTACTATTTTCACTCTGTGCTTTGCGTGTCCTTCTCCCTGCTTAGAGAAATCTATGCCCTTTCTCTTCCATGTATGCCCATCTAACCTTCAAAACCAGAAGATACCTCTTTTCACGTCTTCCCTAATAATCACATCGCAAGTGTGATCATTTATTTTTTCTAGTTTCCTTATCTATTGCAGCTTTACTCTACACTATACGATATTTTCTTGCAGTTATTAAAATATTTCTTTGGATTTCATCTCAAATTGTGTGTATGCTTTAGCCTCCAGTTCGATTTTACATTTTTTGGAGAGTTCAAGAGCTGTGCCTTTTATTTCTTAACATCCAAGAATAGTACAAAGACTCACATTAACATAAAATAAATACCATACCTGTGATACACTCCAACCAGCCTTATACGTTTGACAGTGATAACAAGAAAGATTTTATTAAACAGGTATCAAATCAATTTCAAAAGATTAAAGATGTAATATGAACATCTAATCTGTCCCTCGTGATTGTTTCATCTAAGAAGTTATTAAAACATTTCTTATGTATGTTTATAGTAATTGCCTTTATCAAATCTCAGTATAACAATTTATTAGCTAATGGATGGAAGGTTCTGTTCTAGAAAAGAGCAAGGTCATCTCACTCATTATCAATTGATTATTCAACATTTATTGAGCACATACTATATAGATAACATATAGGAGACACTTAAAAGGACATTAAATTTGCACTCTGTTTGAGAAACCAAGAACCACAAAGCAAAATAAAAACAAAAAAATAACACAAAAAGTTGTCAGTTTAAGTTCTGAATAAGTGAGCCATACAACGTGGTGATGAGTTAGAGGGGTAGGAGAAGAGATATATAAATGAAGGAATAGTCAGCGAACTCTTCTGAAGATGTTATGATATAAATTTAGCCTCAAAGGATGGGCAAGGGAGAGACAATAGGCCCAGAGACAAGAAAGTAAATGCCATGTTTGATTGATGGTGTTTGGTCTATCTCTATGAAAGGGTATAGAAAACCTTCTTAAACATCACAAGACACTATTATTCAACATAGTTTTGGAAGTTTTAGCCACAACAATCAGAGAAGAAAAAGAAATAAAGGGAATCCAAATTGGAAAAGAAGTAAAGCTGTCACTCTTTGCAGATGACATGATACTATATATAGAGAATCCTAAAGATGCTACCAGTAGAGCTAATCAATGCATTTGGTAAAGTAGCAGGATACAAAATTAATGCACAGAAATCTCTTGCATTCCTATACACTATGATGAGAAATCTGAAAGAGAAATTAAGGAAACACTCCCATTTACCATTGCAACAGAAAGAATAAAATACCTAGGAATAAACCTACATAAGGAGACAAAAGACCTGTATGCAGGAAACTATAAGGCACTGATGAAAGAAATTAAAGATGACACAAACAGATGGAGAGATATACCATGTTCTTGGATTGGAAGAATCAACATTTTGAAAATGACTATACTACCCAAAGCGATCTACAGATTCAATGCAGTCCCTATCAAACTACCAATGGCATTTTTCACAGAACTAGAACAAAAAATTTCACAATTTGTATGGAAACACAAAAGACCCCGAATAGCCAAAGCAATCTTGAGAAAGAAAAATGGAGCTGGAGGAATCAGGCTCCTGGACTTAAGACTATACTACCAAGCTACAGTCATCAAGACAGTATGGTACTGGCACAAAAACAGAAATATAGGTCAATGGAACAGGGTAGAAAGCCCAGAGATAAACCCACACACATATGGTCACCTTATCTTTGATAAAGGAGGCAAGAATATACAATGGAGAAAAGACAGCCTCTTCAATAAGTGGTGCTGGGAAAACTGGACAGCTACATGTGAAAGAATGAAACTAGAACACTCCCTAACACCATACACAAAAATAAACTCAAAATGGATTAAAGACCTAAATGTAAGGCCAGACACCATCAAACTCTTAGAGGAAAACATAGGCAGAACACTCTATGACATAAATCACAGCAAGATCCTTTTTGACCCACCTCCTAGAGTAATGGAAATAAAAACAAACAAGACCTAATGAAACTTAAAAGCTTTTGCACAGCAAAGGAAACCATAAACAAGATGAAAAGACAACCCTCAGAATGGGAGAAAATATTTGCCAATGAAGCAACTGACAGAATTAATCTGCAAAATTTACAAGCAGCTCATGCAGCTCAATATCCAAAAAACAAACAACCCAATCCAAAAATGGGCAGAAGACCTAAGTAGACATTTCTCCAAAGAAGATATACAGGTTGCCAACAAACACATGAAAGGATGCTCAACATCACTAATCATTAGAGAAATGCAAATCAAAACTACAATGAGGTATCACCTCACACCAGTCAGAATGGCCATCATCAAAAAATCTACAAACAATAACTGTGGGAGAGGGTGTGGAGAAAAGGGAACCCTCTTGTACTGTTGATGGGAATGTAAATTGATACAGCCACAATGGAGAACAGTATGGAGGTTCCTTAAAAAACTAAAAACAGAACTACCATACAACCCAGCAATCCCACTACTGGGCATATACCCTGAGAAAACCATAATTCAAAAAGAGTCATGTGGGCTTCCCTGGTGGCGCAGTGGTTGAGAGTCCGCCTGCTGACACAGGGGACACGGGTTTGTGCCCCAGACCTGGAAGATCCCACATGCTGCAGAGTGGCTGGGCCCGTGAGCCATGGCCACTGAGCCTGCGTGTCTGGAGCCTGTACTCCGCAACGGGAGAGGCCACAACAGTGAGAGGCCCGCGTACCACAAAATAAAATAATAAATAAATAAAATAATAAAAGAGTCATGTATCACAATGTTCATTGCAGCTCTATTTACAATAGCCAGGACGTGGAAGCAACATAAGTGTCCATCAGCAGGTGAATGGGTAAAGAAGATGTGGCACATATATACAATGGAATATTACTCAGCCATAAAAAGGAACAAAACTGAGTTATTTGTAGTGAGGTGGATGGACCTAGAGTCTGTCATACAGAGTGAAGTAAGTCAGAAAGAGAAAAACAAATACCGTATGCTAACACATATATATGGAATCCAAAAAAAAAAATGGTTCTGAAGAACCTAGGAGCAGGATAGGAATAAAGACATAGACGTAGAGAATGGGCTTGAGGACACGGGGAGGGGGAAGGGTAAGCTGGGATGAAGTGAGAGAGTGGCATGGACATATATACACTACCAAATGTAAAATAGATAGCTAGTGGGAAGCAGCCGCATAGCACAGGGAGATCAGCTCAGTGCTTTGTGACCACCTAGAGGGGTGGGATAGGGAGGGTGGGAAGGAGATGCAAGAGGGAGGGGATATGGGGATATATATATATGTATAGCTGATTCACTTTGTTATAAAGCAGAAACTAACATACCATTGTAAAGCAATTATACTCCAATAAAGATGTTAAAAAAATAAAAATCAAAAATGAACATCACTAGACATCTTTATTATTATTGTTTTGAACAATAAAAACTAATTTAGATATCTTCTTTCTGGTGCTGTTTGTTCCTTCCTGCATTTCTGGGCTTCTATCTCAGATTCTTTGGACTTCTACTTGAAGAATTCTTTATACTATTTCTTTTAGTGTATATCCGCTGACTGTGAACTCTGTAGGTTCTTATTTTTATGAAGATGTCACTGTTTTACCTTAATTTTTGACGAATATTTTTTGTTAGGATTCTAAGTTTGCTGTAATCCTTTCCACTCTAAAGATGTAATATCACTGTCTTCTGGTTTCCATCATTTATTTTGGAAAAGTTAGCTGTCTGTTTTACTGTAGCTCATTTGAAGATAATGTACCTTTTTTCACTCTGGCTAATTTTAACATTTTTATATTAGCATTTAGTTTTCAGTGGTTTGACTAAGTGTGGTTTTCCTTGTATTAATCCTGCTTCAGATTCATAGAGTTTATTGATTCTGTACCTTAATGTCTTCTGTTAGTTTGGGGAAATTCTTGGCTAATATCTCTTCAAATGTGGCTCTTGCTGCATTCCTTGTCTGTGTTCCTTCTGAGACTCCAGTGATAATCATAATAATATCTTTCATTGTGTCCCATATGTCTCTTACATTCTTTTCTCTATATTCCATACTTTTTTTCTCTGTGCTTCAATCTGGATATTTTGTACTGCTCTATCTTCCTGTTCAGTAATCTCTGCTGCTAGGTCTAATACTGTTAAACCCATCCATTGGATTCTTAATTTAGTTATTATACTTTTTAATTCTAGGATTCACAATTAATTCTTTTTTATTAACACCAGTTCTCTACTGAAATTCTCCATATTTTCATCTAATTCCTTAAACATACTAACTACATTTTTTTTTTTTTTTACAACTGTGACTAAGTAAATAATACAAGTATGTTTGTCCCCTATAGGTTTACTTCCATGGTCTGTTTTGTCTCTTGATTTTCAGTCATTTGGTCCTGTTTCCTGGCATTATTGATTTTTCTTTTTTTTTTTTTTTTTTGAATGCTAGACTTTATAAAATTTTAAGACTCTGGATGATGGTACTCTCCTCCAAAGAAGAATTCACCTTCTGGCAGTGAGATACACTTCAGGCATATCACCTTTATCCAGGTAAGACCGGCTTGCCCTAATTCAAGGGCATAGCCCTTTCAGGACCTTTACTTAAAAACCTTCTTTGTTTATCAGAGTCCTTTCTCCTTGACAGACCCTGTAATGGTTAATTTTATGTGGCAATTTGACTGGGCTAAGGGGTGCCCAAATAGCTGATAAAACATTATTTCTGGGGGTGTGTGTAAGGGTGTTTCCTGGAGACATTAGCATTTGAATCAGTAGACTGGGTAATGAAGATTGCCCTCACCAAAATGGGCAGGGATCATCCAATCTGTTGAGGGTCTGAATAGAATAAAAAAGTGGAGGAAGGGTGAATTCTCTCTCTCTCTCCCTCCTCTTCTTGAGCCAGAAGGTTCATCTTCTCCTGCCCTCTGACATTGGTGCTTCAGGTTCTTGGGCCTTCAGATTCCAAGGCTTATACCAGTAGATCCCCACTCTCAGGCCTTCAGCCTCGGACTAGGAGTTAATCATCGGTTCCTCTGGTTGTCAGGCCTTCAGACTTGAACTAAATTATACCACCATCTTTCCTGGGTCTCCAGCTTGCAGATGGAAGATCATGGGACTTCTTGGCCTCCATAACTCCTTGAGCCAATTTCTATAATAAATCTTGGGAATTCCCTGGCAGTCCAGTGGTTAGGACTCTGCACTTCCACTGCAGAGGTCACAGGTTTGATCCCTGATTGGGAAACTAAGATTCCACAAGCCACACAGCCAAAAAGAAAAAAAAAAGAATTGCTATAATAAATCTGTTCTTTTATCTATCTATCTATCTATCTATCTATCTATCTATCTATTCATCCATCCTATTGGTTCTGTTTCTCTGGAGAACCCTGACTACTACAGACTATGAACTCCAACCTTTGTCTCCCAGGACAATCTTAAAATAATACTACTAGTACTAATACTACCACCGTTATGGATAATAAAAACATTTAAACATTTTTTACTAATGTTCTGCTTCTCTGTTTTATAGTTGGACTACATCTACATTGTCGGAGCATATAGCCATTATATATCATACTCTCTCTCCTTTAACCCTCACTTGGTCTTAGTTATACCAGAAACTGTATTTGATGCTCGCCGTCAATCCTTATGTTGACGTCTCCCCAGTCATTTTGTTTGTCTGAAGCTCATTTGCCAGTATATTTCTCAGGAAAGGCTCATGGGAATAATATTTTTTGAGTTCATAGATGTTGAGTTCATAAATATCCAGTAATTTTATTAGAATTTGTCATTCTGTGTTTGTGGTATATTCTATCAGTGTATCATTTCAAATTTTTTTTTCCAGAAAGGTTTTCTAAATATAGCTTTAGTATTAGTTCTGTTCCCTTACTTTTGTTTTCTTCTTTAGGGACTTATGTCATCTGTATTTTGGATCTTCTTATCATCTATATTTTGGATCTGCTTGGTTACTCTTCAATATCTGTCACTTTCTTTCAAATCCTTTTTTGTCTCTTCATCTAAAATTTTTAAAAAATATTTTATTCTATTTTACTGATTTCTCTTCAGGCACTACTGTTCGATTTATTTGCTTTTATTTCCTTTCTAGAATACTCTTTATTTCTTAAATTATTGTTTCTTTATTTCTTATTATTTCCTGAATCCAATCACTTCTTCTCTGAGTTTCAAATTCTTATTTCTGTTATTTCATATATTTTATTATTTTCTTAATGTCTTTTAGCTCATTTGGAACTACTAGGTTAACTCTCGTTATCTGTTTTGTGGGTATGTCTTTCTGGAGTGCTTTCATTGTCTGTAGGGATGTTACTCAGCTTTGTCTCCCCTTCTTTTTCTTTATAAAAACTATGCAGCCTTGATATTTTTCTGTTGCTTCTTTAATGTGAAATTAGTTTTCCTGAATTTTTGTTATAAGGTGGTGTTCAAGAAAGCTTTCCTTGGGGACATCCCTGGTGGCACATGGTTAAGAATCTGCCTGCCAATGCAGGGGACTTGGCTTCAACCCCTGGTCAGGGAATTAAGATCCCACATGCTGTGGGGCAACTAAGCCCATGCGCCACAACTACTGAGCCTGCGTGCCACAACTACTGAAGCCTGTGGGCCTAGAGCCCGTGCTCTGCAACAAGAGAAGCCACTGCAATGAGAAGCCTGTTCACAGCAACAAAGAGTAGCCCCTGCTTGCCACAGCTGGAGAAAGCCCCACACAGTAACAAAAACCCAACACAGCCAAAAATAAATAATTTTTTTTTTTTTTTACAAGAAACCTTTCCTTACTTCACAGAACTTCCTCTCTTGATTTTGAGGACTGTCAAAAGATAAGGCAACTTGCTTTATAATATTACACCACTTTGGTCTGGAGCTTTTCTTTCCCTCCTCTCTTGTCCATGTCCCATTCAACTTTTATTCTATTCCAAGTAGTTTCTCTTTGGTTTGGGGTTCTGTCCTGCAAAGCAGTTGTTTTTCAGAGCTCATAGGAGCTAGGCTGCTCCAGCTTCATCAGATCTTTTTTCCCATGGGCTTTATACTGGTTTTGGTCAAACCTCTCCCAGTTTCAGCTGATGTTCTCAAATTGCCTTGGCCTCTTCTCAGTCGATACCTATTGGCTATTTTGGAGTCCTCCTGTTCTCAGATCTAGGTGCAACTTCCTTATCCTTTCTCTCACACAGACACTGATACCATGCAGATCTTGGGGCTATTGATGGTTTGTACCCTCCTACTTGTATTTTGGAGTTCGTGAGGATACTTTGTTCTTGGTTTTGTTGTAAATGTTGTTCATGGGTCTTAGGTTTTGCTATCCATTTGTTCTCTCTGTTTCTATGTAAGGATTCAGAGAGAATGAAAGTCTATGCTACTGATGCTGTCATCTTCCCAGAATCCTCTCCTGAGTTAATTCAGTTATAAGTGTATTTTGTATTACAGTTCCTGTGGGAGACTGCTCATAACTTATGGGTGTTGACATTTTGCTTCTACTTGGGTCTGGGAAGGTTAAGGGCTTTAAATCTTAGCTGTTTATGATACCACAATTAATGACCAAACATAAGGAAGCTAAAAATATGAACATAGTAAATTGCCAACTCACATGAATTTTAAAAAAAAACAAAAAAACGCAACATTTATATTTAATTACAGCAGAAATATTTCTGAGGATTTGGGGATTGCTTTTAACAACAAATAAAAGAAACCATTTGTGTATATATACTCAGAATTAACACAATGCAGCTTTCTTTTATGGGGTACATATGCATAAATAACTTGCATAAAAGCTCCATAGGAAATAATATATTTGCATATATTGTTGTGAATTGTATTTAAATTTTATTACTCTCGTAGTTAGGAAATTGTAACAACTGGCAAAAAAAAATTGATTTTCAGTAGGCAGGCAGTCAATCGATACTATCATTAGCTCTAAACAGAGTCTAGCATATGGACCTTTAGAACTAAAAAAAGTCCCAAGTGGTCATCTTGCCCAGACCACAGCCTCAAGAATCTTTCCAACGCAACATGTTTAAGTACAAACAATTTTTCTTTTATTGAAGTATAGTTGATTATATAGTATAGTATAGTGTATATATATAGTATAGTTGATTATATAGTATAGTATAGTGTATATATATAGTATACTATATACTATAGTATAGTATATATAGTATAGTATAGTGTTATTTTCAGGTGTACAGCAAAGTGATTCAGTTTTATATATATTCTTTTCCATTACAGGTTATTACAAGATATTGAATATAGTTCCCTGTGCTATTCATATTCTTTTCCATTACAGGTTATTACAAGATATTGAATATAGTTCCCTGTGCTATACAGTAAGGCCCTTGTTGTTTATCTATTTTATATATAGTAGTATATATCTGTTCATCCCAAACACCTAATTTATCCCTTTCTCCCTCCACCTTACCCCTTTGGTAACCATAAGTTTGTTTTCTATATCTAGTACAGACAATTTTTAACTATTAACAATATCTGTAAGAAATAGGTTTTTGGTTTTGCTATCTAGTTTTTCTACCAGATGAACTAAGGTGTTCTGACAACAAGCATAACCAACAGAAACAATACCTAAGCATGACTTCAAAAAATTATGATAGAGCTATAGTAGCTAGGAAACAGCAGCACAGATAGTGCAGTGAAAAGGAATAGTTGAATAGCCAGGGGTAACTCTAGGGCCATGTTATGATGCTATGCAAGTGGCATTGCACATGGTTGCCATAGCTACAGAGCTGCACAAGCTATAGACACGCAGACCCTGTGTACCCACCCACTCTGCTGCCACTGCTTTCCACACCTGCCCCTCTGAGTTTTCTACAGCTCCAGCGTAAGGAGAAAAAGGCCATATGGCTTAAATCAAAATATTTTTTTCACTTCTAAAAATCAGAATACCAGAGATTCAGAGCAGAAGGTAAGGAAGCATTGGAAAACACTTCTTTCCCAAGGGTCAGGAGGTTTCAGAACATCCATTCCAGGAGGAAAGGCTGGTGACCTTTAGTCACCCACCTCCATGTCTACTTTCGTGTTCCTTTTTACCCTCTCTATTCTTCTCCTGGCAACACAGATCCTGTCTCTCGCTGCCTTCCCCACCCCCAACTCCCTGTCTTGACAGCAGCACCAGGGAGAATTATAATATTATTCGAAGGAATATATGTGGGTTAAAGTGCTAGAGTAGGGATTAGATATTTTGGTAATCTGTTTTCTTCCACAGGGATTAAAGAAATTACTTTGGATGACACTGACAGCTTTAAAGCAAAATCAGGATAAGCTAAAGGAAAAAAATGGTCGTTGGGGGTAGACATTGGGGAGAAAAAACAAAGAACAGAAAAGAGAAGCATCTTGGGTATAATTAGGGAGGTCCCTAGGTATCACCCTGAATTTGGGGGTGGAGAGGTGGGCAATGAGAAACACATGTTGGGGAGGGTGCCCAGGGGGCATTTAATTTTCCCTGGTGTACTCTTCCTGGTGAAATAACTTGTACTTGGTCAACTGGGGGACTTACTTCTTCACATTCATGACTGTCATAATGCAAATCAAATGGTTGAGGTACTTTCTGAACCTAGGGATTTCACATGAAGTCTCTGGACCCTTTACGCACACATTCTTTCTCTGCTCATCCCATATAAGCCAATCCTGTCCTAAATATATTAAAATGGTGTGGCAGAGAGGAAAGGTGGCTTTGCTGTTTGCATTAGTTTCCTAGTTAGTTGCCATAACAAAAAAACACAAACTGGGTAACTTAGAACAACAGAAATTTATTCTCTCACAGTTCTGGAGGCTGGAAGTCCAAAATCCTACTTCCTCTGAAACCTGCTGGTGAATCCTTCCTTGCCTGGTCTTAGCTTCTGCTGGTTTGCCTGCAATCCTTGGTATTCCTTGGCTTGCAGATATATCACTCCAATCCAGCATTATCGTGTGGAGGTCTCCCTGTGTCTCTTCACATGGTGTTGTTTTTTAGAAGGACACACAGCAAACTGGATTAGAGGCCCACTCTACTTCAGTATGACCTCACCCCTGACCTCTTACACAATCTGAGCTTAGTTATTCTTTTAAGAAAAATGTAGTTTATTATATTTCAAGCAGCATTTCTATGTGCAGGGACTTGGGAATGGGGCTATTTTATTTTATTTTATTTTTGTGGCCACACCTCGCGGCTAGCACGATCTCAGTTCCCTGACCGGGGATTGAACCCATGCCCCCTGCAGTGGAAGCGCAGAGACCCAACCACTGGACTGCCAGGGAAGTCCCTGGGGCTCTTTTAAATTACCTCCATTCTCCATATTGAGCAGAATTTCCTATACCTTTTAAGATGAATAGCCTTTAAATGAATGAGTTCAATAAGATGATAGCTAGTAGGTTATGAAGAGTCAAGAAAGATTTTTTTAAAGAAGAGAGACATGAGCATATATACATGTGCACAAGGAAAGAGACAACGGACAAGGGAGAAATGGAAGATATGGGAATGAGAGGGAATAATTTTGTAGGAACAAGGCTAGAATCAAGAATGGAAGATCTTAGGATTTGGACCACAGGCAGAGGGATTAGCTTTGAACAAGAGTAGCTTCACCTCTTCCTTAGGAACAGGAAAGCAGGAAACAAAGCGTGCAGGTTTATTTACGTGCTTGGAGAGAGTCTGGAAATTGGGGCCAGATACCTCTCCTTTCTCTGAGGTTGGATGTAAGGTGAGCGATGGAGATGGAAGCCTGGGGAGCATTGAAGCTTCGCAGTATCAGCTATGAGGAGTAGGAGAGTGAGTCAAATATGTATATACAATGGAATTCTAAATAGACACACTGAGGTTGGAAACCATGCATTTATAATGCCACCAATACAGTGGCTAGGTAACGTATTTAGGGCTGGTTAAACCCTAAACTGCCCATGTATAGGAGTAGAGAAGTACACGGTTGGGTTGGTAGAGGGTTAGAGTTTGCAAGGCAGTCACAAATAAAGAACAATCAGGGAAGGGTACAGAGGATGGGGAGCAAGTGGATGAAGTGATGAAATACAGAAGTTGAGCTGACCATGAACTAAACCCATCCTCAAATGATAACACGAAAATGGAACACACTGGACCATGGTTAGTGACAGTGCCCCAGTGGCACAGTGAGACCTCTAGAAATGGAAGCATCACTCAGGATGCAGTGTTGTTGCTGTGAACAGGTTTTCTTCCTATCCCTTAGGTAACAACTGCCCTGTCATTGTGATGACAAGTACGCTCTGTTTTTGCTTTTGCTAATCTTGATACACAGATTCACTGTCTCCAGAAGTCTTTAAGCTCCCCAAGCGTGAGCATGAGGTTGTTGTGGCCCTCATTCACCCCTATTGGGCAGAGCCCTTGTACCAGGCCATTATATAGGCCTTTGACCTTTGGATCAGGTATCCAGCCTTGACCCAATCAGCAGAGGCCAGGGTGATGCGGTCACATGGCAGGCCTGTACTTGATGCATAAGGGACCTCTCAGAAAGGTCAAAGACTTTCCACAGTACTTTCCAGAAGGAATAAAACTGCAGGCAGAACTGTTCTCATAAACATTGGAATAGCATTTCGCCTCCTGGACTTCATGACAGATCTCCATCCATTTCTTCTCTCCAATTTAGGGAGCTGGACACAGTTCAAAAAATTCCCTATATAGAGCACCTCATTTTGTAAGTTGCGTATGTTACATCTGCTTGGAATTTACTCCACCCACACCCCCTATTCACATACACACATAAATTAGCATATATATATATATACACACACATACATGTATATATATATACACATACATATATATATATATAAATCACCCCTAGCTCCCATTTTTGAGATGGAAATAAATTATTTTCTACACGTAGTTGTCTTCCTGGCATGCTGACGTTAACAATAGTAACATAGAATCTTCCAAAGTGTGATAAAACGAATGGTTTCAGTTTCAAGGTGAGATTTTTTTTTTTACCACTTAATATAAAACATTTTGGCAATGTCTCTCAATTTATACTATCTAGAGCAGGGTTCTGCAAACTCTTTCTGTAAGGGACCAGATAGTAACTATTTTAGGTTTTATATCACAAACACTATCCATCACAACCACTCAACTCTCTCATTGTAGGACTAAAGCAGCTGTAGACAATATGTAAATCAATGAGTATGGCTGTGTTCCAGTAAAACTTTATTTACAAAAGCAGGCAGCAGGCTGGACTTGGCCCAAAGCTGTAGTTTACCAATTCCCAGTCTAGAGGATAATTATTTATGGTTTCTTCTGTTTGGCTGGGTAAGAGCTGAACCTCCCAATAGTAGTGGTTTTTCTAACACATGGCCTGGAGGTTCACTGTTCTATTGACTTTCCTTACGTTGATTAAGTTATTCAATAATAAATAATTGAAGGTCACCACATCACACAACTCTGGAGTCATGCAGTGCCTAGCCTGTGTGGCCAAATGCAGCAGCACTGAGTGTATTTAAAGTGATTTTTCTGCTGTTGCAATCTGAGACCAGATTAAGGCAAAGGAATAGGTAGTGTGTTCATTCATTTATCCATCCCACGTATTAGTTCAGACACTGTGGCAACTGCCAATAAATGTATCAAACAAGGTCCTTGTCCTCAAGGAGCTTGTGGTTTAGTAAGGTGTTTGCTAGGACTGCCATAACAAAGTACCACAAACTAAGTGGCTTTAAAAAAACAGAAATTTAATGTCTCAGACTTCTGGAGGCTAGAAGTCTGAAATCGAGGTGTTAGCTGAGCCACGCTCCCTCTGAAACCTGTAGGGGATAGTCCTTCCTAGCCTCTTCTTAGCACCTGGTGGTTTGCCTGCAATCCTTATAACTACAGCTCTTTAATTTCTGCCTCTGTCATCACATGGCATTCTCCCCTTGTGTGTCTGTGTCTCTGTCTCCTTCCTCTTCCATTAAGGACCCCTGTCATAATAGATTCAGAGCACACCCTACTCCGGTATGACCTCATCTTCTTTGAACTAATTATATCTGCAACAACCCTGTTTCCAAATAAGGTCATATTCTGAGGTACCGGGAGTTAGAACTTCAACCTATCTTTTTAAGGGGGACACAATTCAGTCCATAACACAAGGCAAGAATAAATGTGAAAACTTAACAGTTGCTATGATGGAAGTCTGTGTCAAGTACATGGTGAGGCCAGGGAGAGAGGGGATGAGTTTTACCCGGGAGAGTCAGAAAAGGTTGTATGGGCTTCCCTGGTGGTGCAGTGGTTGAGAGTCCGCCTGTCAATGCAGGAGACGTGGGTTCGTGCCCCGGTCCCGGAAGATCCCACATGCCGCGGAGCGGCTGGGCCCGTGAGCCATGGCCGCTGAGCCTGCCCTTCCAGAGCCTGTGCTCCGCAACGGGAGAGGCCGCAACAGTGAGAGGCCCGCGTACCGCAAAAAAAAAAGGTTGTATGGATGAGGTGAAGCTTGAGCAGATTTTGGAAAATGATGTTGAACGTTTGCCAGGTGCAAATGGGGTGTGAGTTGGGCCTGGGGAATGGAAGAGCATCCCCTGTCCGAGCAGCAACAGGCAGTAAGGAGTGTGACATAACCAATTTCACAGTGTTCCACCACAACTCGAAAGGGGCTTAGGCTTCCTGTTTTCCAGAGAAATAAAAATGAGGTCTAAACACCTTGGCTAGTGATGCCCCTGTGCCAGTTATTCAGGCAGCTTCAAAATTTCAATATACACTTTGTTGTACAACAGAAATGAATACAACATTGTAAAGCCATTATACTACAGTAAAGATATATATAAAAAAATTTTCAGTGTAGGAGGGGCACAGGGAGATAATCTAATTGGAAGGTGGGTGACTTATCAAAGCTACCTTTGCATGATGAACACATTAGTTTTATTTAGTTTTACTTAGTTTGCCTGTTATAGACTAATAAAGATAGCAATGTTGTCTAAAGATGCCTTCACTGGCACTTCACATATAATGGAGAAAATGTCAATTGCATATTTCAAAGAATAAGCACACCCAGGGGTGGCTTGAAGGGGCAGTGATGGAGACTATGAAAAGGGGCAAACCCTCCTCCTGGCCTGTCACCCATTCACATCCCTAGTGATTGAGTGTTGTTTCTGTTCCAGACACTGTGCTAAGTGATTACATGCATTATATCTCATTATCTCCAATTTATAAATGCAGGCAGTGAGATTTAGAGAGGTTAAATACATTGCCCTACTCAAACAGCTAGTGATTTCATTTTAATGATAATCTTAAAAACTATAATAAATGCATGAACTAGAATTCTGCACTGTCCAACACGGTAGCCATTAGCCACATATGGCTTTTTAAATGGAAATTAATTTAAAATTCTGTTCCTGGGTTACACTAGTCCCCTTTGCTCAATAGCCACATGTGGCCAGGGGCTACCATATTGGACAGGGCAGATATAGAACATTTTCACTAAGAATAAGATAAATACTTTATCACTGAGTACAGCCTCGTGATTTTGTTCATGTTTGCTTTGTGTTTGTGATCATATTGACACGATGTAGCATTCTCCAGTTGGCCCCAGGCAAATAAGACAAGACTAGAGCTGGCCTTAGTATGTGAATGATGCCCTACCACTGTATTAATGAAGGTAACCTAATAGTTCAAATAAAGAAAAATTGAGAGATCATTTTATAAATGCACCAACATCCAAAGAGCCTGCCCTGTGGCAATCAGTAGCATGTTTACTTTGTAATCAGATACATAGTCGCAGCAAAATAACATTATTCATCTCATTAAATTAGTATTGTCAATTTAAATATCATTGGCTCCATAGTTTTATTTAAATTTAGTCTGGAAAAAAAAAAGCCTTTGGTTTATAAGAACTATAACTATTAGGAGTTTGCACCTAGTTTTATTTGTGTACATTTTAAGATAACATTATACTAAGGATAATTTAAGTAAATGTAAGGATCCCTGGAGAATTTTCATTCCTCTTAGAAGAATTCGTTATATTACCCAAGATTGAGAAACACTATGAAAGCCTTTAGGGTGAAGGAGGCTGAACACTTTACCTGTAACACACAGTCCCAGGCCCACGGAGCTGTGTGACTGTCAGTATCCTATCAAATCCAGATGAACTAGAGCCCTCTTGGCACCAGTATGCCATAATTCTACCCAGGGATATATTAGGCTATAACTGCAGCAGCTGGCAAAACTTCACACTGATGAAGCATTTTACTCCACGATTTTCTAATCACTCCCCTGTTTTAGAATCCCGTTAGTAAAACTTGATTTACACTCTTCATAAATACCAAAATTTCCACCACCACCACCCCTTCCTAGCTCTTAATATGCAGAAGATGTTTGCAGTGAGGAAGACCACAAAGCAAGACTTCCACTTCTCATTTTCTGGCTCATGAATATTTTTTTTCCCTGTCTTAATCAGACAAACTATTCTCAGGCATCTCACTGATGGGAAATAGGACTCAAGAGCGTCATTTTCATATTACCACTTCCCAATGCTTTACTGAAAGATTTCCTGTCTTCTCACTTAATCCTTGGCCTCCAGCTTTCCCCTTGAAATCTGCAGATGAATTTCACACTCTCTGAGGCAAACACTGCTTTTCTTGCCATAAATGAGAAACAGGCGTTATCTAGGCCGAGCTATCTCACTGGGTGCACCCCAGGGCTACGGTCAGCTCAAGCTGGTCTTTTCACTGTGATTGCAATAGTCAGAGAAGCCCATTCAGGCAACTTCTTCATCACTGGGGAAGTAAACTATTATTTTTAGTAGTATTGTATATTACATTGAGACCCCTTATTTATGTTGTTGCACTGTATATGTATCCCCAGAACCTTGACTGAATTTCTTACCTCTCATTTCTGAAAAATGCTTGGTAAATATTCCCACTATTTTCTGCAAAGTGAGAAAAGAAGACACAGCTTCTTATGTAAGCGGCAAATAAGCTCCCCAAACCCATGAACCAGAAGGATACTTCAAAGTGCTGCTTACCACCTTTGAATATACCCCAAAGACATGCAAACTAACACTGAGAAGAGTTTTAAAAAATCTGCTTCCCTCCCCTTGGGAAGGTGTTTCTGGTTGTTAAGTAAGTAAAGCCATCTTTTCCTCAGATTTTTGCAAGTGTAGTTAATTATAATTGTTGACGTTCAATTATGCTAAGCTAGTGATAGTAGTCACCATTTATTTGGTTCTTACTCTGTACCAGATACTCTGCCAAGCTATTTACGTATATTATTTATTCCTTACTTAGTGAAGGTAAGTAGTATTACCTCTATTTTATAGATTTAGAAAACCAAACAAGAAACGGGGAAGTTAGATATTAGTCTGAGGTCACATAGGTACTAAATGTTGGCATCAAGATTTGAATTTAGAACTTCCCGAAATCCCAAGCCCACACTCTTTTTTTTGTTTTTTTTTTTTTTTATCTTAAAACAATACACATTTATTAGCTTTCTGTGGGTTAGAAGTCTGGCATGGAGTGGCTGGGTTTTCTGGTCAGAGTCTCACAAGGTTACAATCAAAGTGTTGGCAGTTGCATTCTCATCTGGAGCTTGGGGTCCTCTCTGAAGCTTCAGAGGTGTTGCCAAGCCCACACTCTTAGCGTCACAAACAATAATACAATATAATAAGGCTTTATGTAATAATGAGCCATATTTGAGTTAATTTGTTGTTACTCCTCAACCGAAGCATTCTGATTTCCAATATTTACTTCCCATTTTTGGGAAAATGTCAAAATAAGTTTCACTACGGTCAGTTGCAGATCATTCTTAAGGGTATCTCAGGGTATTGGCAACTCCAATACCCTTCACAAAGTACCTTTTTTTTTCCTGCTCAGTTCACGAGGTTTGGCCCCAAATCCCCAAAGCATTTTCATCTGTAGTCAGAGAGCCCTTTTATGAAGAGAATTGATTCCCCTTTTCATCCTAAGGTGAGCTCTCAACAGTGCTCTGCAATCAGGACTTCACTTCTCCAAGTGGGGGTCGCCTTTGCGGGAGAGTTCAGCTACCAACAGCTGGGCATCCACGGGACAGGAGCAGAATAATGAATTGCCTACTTGAAGATTCAAGGGGAATTTTGAGGGCGTGGATTTTTTCCAGGTTCTTGGTAAGCAACCTAATTTCAGTTAATAAAAAATTACTGATCTTTAGAAAAACACAAACAAGGTTTAAATTCAGGTTACTTTTCGAAGATCTTAGTATTTATTTTGAGTATTATTAGGTAATTAACTTTGATAATTAACTTTCAAATAATTAACTCTATAAACCCTAAACTAGCCTGTTTGTTGTAAAATCAGCTATACCCTCCCCCCCACCCTGCCCCCAACTTCAGGCTCAGGGGCAGACTCAGAAAGCCTACCTACTCCTTATTATTTCTTGCCCCTTATCAGTTTATTTAGGGGGAAATGTATCCCAAAGAGAAGAGTAACAGTCTGGCAGGTACTGACTAGATAGTTATCTCCTATGCTATAAAACCTCTTCCATAAAATTTATCTATTGTGGAATTTGTGATGTTTGTTATGAACTTGTCCAAAGTTTGTATTTGCACCCTGAATTGAAAGGATTTGCTAGGCAAATAAATAATGTCTACATAATTGTAACTTGTAAAGAAAAGATCTTAAACTGAAGGGAAATAAACATGTCTTTTGCTATGAACTGTATTGTGTTTCCCCAAAATTTGTATGTTGAAGCTCTAACGCCCAGTGTGACGTATTTGGAAGTAGGGCCTTTAAGAGATAATTAGGTTTAGGTGAGGTCATGAGGGTGGGATCCGTGAAGGGATTAATGGGCACCAGAGAACTTGCGTGCTCTCACTCTACCTTGAGCACCCAGCTAGACGGGGTCGTCTGCAAACCAGGAAGAGAACCTGACCACGTTGGCTCCCTGATTTTGGACTTCCAGCCTCCAGAACCGTGAGAAAATTAATTTCTGTTGGTTAAGCCGCCCAGTTTATGGTGTTTTGTTTTGGTAGCCTGAGCTGATAAATACATCATTCATTACTTTAGAAGCACCTATTTGTATGCAAAGATAATAATTTTACAGTTATCATTTGTGTGTACATTCATTAGAGGAGAGATAGGACCTCTCCATGGCAACGCTTTTATGATACCCTTTAACTTGGAAGTGATAAAAGTGCCCTTTAAAAAATAGTATAGGGCAGCTTTTTCAATAGTTTGGACAGAGTTGTAGCCAGCTAGTCAGAATTTGTGAAGTTTTATTCTTTTGCCCCAAAACTCTAAAGCAGTTATTATGTATCATAACACATGTTATAGCCTATAAGACACATGGGCATATTTCTCACAGCAGAATGGTGTGTTTTATTGCAAGAACATTAAAATGGAATGGATTTATGTGGATAATCATTGAAGTTGGGTATCGAGTACGTGGAGTTCATTGTATTATTCTCTCTACCTTTGTGGATGTTTCAAAATATTGATGATACAGAGTTTTAAATGAATATACACATATAAGCTAATGGGTGGACAGATTCACTTTGCAATATGTGTGGTTGCTTAGTTGTGTGTTGGTCCATAACCATTTTTAAAAATGGAAAAAAACAACCTCCTGGTTTCTTAAAAAGTGCAAACTGTGCCAGCTGATTTGAATGAGAGGGAATGGTTTTCCGCTTTATTTTCACAGCTGTCTTATCAGTTTCCTAAACTCAATTAGGGTGGAGCACAGGAATTTCACTATGGGGGCACTAAGGGCTTTGTTGTTGTGGTTTGAAGATAATGTTATCTTCCCAGGCTAACCTCTTGGAGTGAAGACATTTCCCCACAGGGGAAAAAAGTAGGGCCTTAAAGATGTCTTCATAGAGTTTGCAGAGTGGTTGAAGCTTAACAGTCTATGGAGAACTCTGTCAGCCTCGTGGGAAAATGATTTGGTATTCAATTGTTTTCACTTGGGCACTTTCCCAGACTAGATAAAGCCTCTCCATTCCATCCTACCCCTCCTCCACCCTAAAATGCCCTGAACCCTAGGTGTGGCAGACTTGCTTTTGTTCAGGATGAAGTAGGGCAAGAGCTATCAGGTAAATAAGGAAAGTACCCTTTCAGTTTCTTGCCTGCTGACGGCATGCCTGTGTTCCCTTGGCTATAGTGTAGAAATGAGAATTTCCACAATTTTAAAGGGAGTGTCTGTTACTGTTCATTATGAGCTGAATCATTATTTAGGTTCCTGACCTCTTTACACGATCTGGATTTTCATGCCTGTGAGATATGAATTGAGCCGAGGGCTTTTTTTTTTTTTTTTTGCAGAGTTTTCATTTTACTCATAACCTAGTTTTAGACTGGAGATGTGGGCGGTGAGTATCCAGGCCCTTCATAAGGCATTACACAATCTATTCGAGTTATACAGAGTGGATAGAAAAGTGCCTATAACCCACTTATTTAAAAGTGTTTCATAATATAGACTCAAAAACCTTAGAAAATTCTTCAGGGCATGGAATTCTTGACAGTGTTTCTTGATGGAAGAGAAGAATTCTCAATTAAATACTCGCTGCTCCTATAGTTCACAGGGTAGAAGGGGAAAGGAGGGTAAGGTGACAGACTAAGGGCATGAGGAATGCTTTGCCCTTGGGACTTGTCAACCACTTATTGGTTCAAAGGTTTGAACCCCAAACCTAGAAAAGATTCCCATATTTGGGGGATTGCAGTTAGTATATCATAACAGATTTTCATCAGAAATTTTCATTGAGTGATAGAAATAATTAATGCAATCTGAAACTTAATTTGGAAGTGCCTCATCCCCCCTTAAAAAAAAAAACAACTAAAAACTAAAAAAAAAAAAAAAAACAAATTTTCATTAAGATGAAAGCATACATTAAGATCTTCTCTTTTCCTTTGTCTCTCCAGAATTTTTAAGGGAAAGTATTTTTCTGTGCTTTCTCATCATGAATCACATTTTGAGAGCTCATAAGTTATGTAGCAATGTCATTAGACAGTGGGAAAATTATGTAGCAATTTATGAGTCATAATGGTCCTAGATTTCAAGGATCTTATCTTTTGCTAATTTATTAAATATTTGAGTCCCTGCTATGTGCTAGGCACCATTCTAGGTGCTGGGCACGTGGCAAAACACAAGAAAGACCAGGTTTCTGGTCCTCACAGAGCTTGCATTCTAATGTGGATAGACTCACACAAAGCAATGGAACACTAGGTAGTAATAAGTGCTAATATCAAATAAAACAGGACAGGGTGATAGAGAGTAGATGAGTGAATGTTTTAAATTGGGTGATGCAGGAAGGCCATTCTGAGAAGGTGACATTTGAATTGAGAACCCAAATATTGGGAAGAAGCCAGCAATGAAGATCAAAGGAGTTGATAATCTAGGGAGGAGGTAATAATGCTTGAAGCTCCAAACCTTAACCTGCACGAGGAGCAGAAAGATAGCAAGTACGGCTGGGGCTTGGAGAGCAGGGGAGGGGGTGATCTAGTCAGAGAGAGGACCAGAAACCTAACAATGCAGAGCCTCGAAAGCCAGAATTTATGCTAACATGATGGAATGACATCGAAGGGTTTTGAGCAGAGGGATGATATTACCTGATCTGCATTTTAAAATATTACTCTGGCTACCACATGGAGCATGGGTTACATAAAGTGTCTATAACAATCTCAGTAAGAGATAATGGTGGCTTGGATGAGGATCAAGATGGAGAGAAGCAGACAGATTTTGGATGTGTCTGAGGTAGAGTAGATAGCTCTTGTTGGGTTCAGGGTCGGGGAATGAGGGAATGGATGATCCTCAGACTCTCTGGGCTCCTGTTGGAGCTATTTGCCAGATAAGGAAAGCTGGGAGAGGCATAGATCAGGCTGGGGAAACAAGGGTTTGCCTTGGCAGCATGTTAATTTTGAAATTAAATATCCACATCAGAGTGAAGGAGACAGCTGGTTAAGAAGGTTGGGGCTGGAAATACAAATTTGGGAGATGTCAGCGTAGAGAGTAGGACAAAAGCCCGTGAAGTGGGCTGAAGAGAGAATGAAAAGGTAAGAAATGAAGACAGTAGCTACAACCAACTTTTTATAAGCTGACGCTGCAAACGGGGCATAGAGAAATACAGTTGCAGGAGCATGAGGGGCCAAGGACTATTTTCTTTAAAATAGTTACTATATATATTTTTTAAGATGAGAGTACTAAACTATGTAAGCTGATGGGAATGCTGCAGGACAGAGGGAAAAATTAGTCTGAGGGGTTACCTATTCCATCTCCTCCAAGCAGAGACCCAAAGAAAGATGACAACTTGGAAAAACTAAAAGCACAGCTTACATTTGTTATGTATGTGTTGCAGGCTTTGGGAGAGAAGTGGGACAGAAAGAGAAGATAAGCATTGGAGAAATGGGAATTAGGGAAGGCAAGAGAAGAAAGAAATATTTTTAAAATAGTACAGAGTTAGAAAATATATCTGTGGGACCTGGGGAGGGGGGCTGAGGAATGAATGAGTTATGCTTCTACTTCCTAGAGACAATTTTTCTAGGAGACATCAGTTCCACCATCCTGCCCTGGAGAGGGTAGAGGTTAGGAATGGTGCTGACATAAACTCTGGTTCCACTTCTTGCTGGAGGAGAGCAAGTTATGGAACTTATTTGTGTCTCAGTTTCCTTACCTGAAACATAGGCTCAGAAGTGCTTGCCTCGTGGGTTAGTGTGTGAACTAAATTAGACCATTCTTGTAAAGGCACAGGGCAAACAGCCTTTTCCTAGGCACCTTAGAGCCTTTGGGCAATCCTGCCTTAAGTCCTTGAGGCCATGAGAACGTGTCTTATCTTTTAATTTTCCATGGCATCTAACATATAGCCCTAAGTATAAGTGAATTTTGAATGCTTGCCCTTTTTCCCCCCCTTTTCTTTCCCTTTCCTTCTGCTGTGCGAAACCCCATCTCGTGCTGCTCACCACCTTACCTCGTATCTCTTTATACTTGCATTTTTGATCTATAGAATGTTCAATTGGATGTAGAATCACAAAAAACATGAGGTGGGACTTTAGCTTTATTCTGTCTTCCCTCCCAAAACAAGAAAGATTTTAAGTTGAACACCTTGATTTAAAAATGAAAGTTTAAGGAAAAAAAAGAAAGTTTATACCATCACTAAATTTATCTTTTGTTGCAGAGTTCATATATAATTTCTCTTCTTGATCTAGTTGATTAGCTCCACAAAGATTGGTTTTGTACTTATCGTTGTTTTTCTTTTTTTTGGAGATAGGTATGTTTTTTCTTTTAAAAAATTTTTATTTTATATTGGACTGTAGTTGATTTTTTTTAAGAATTTGATTTTTTTAATTTATTTTTTTTACTTTTGGCTGCGTTGGGTCTTCGTTGCTGCGTGCGGGCTTTCTCTAGTTACAGAGAGCGGGGGCTACCCTTCATTGCAGTATGTGGGCTTCTCATTGTGGTGGCTTCTCGTTGCGGAGCACGGGCTCTAAGGTGTACGGGCTTCAGTAGTTGTGGTGCACGGGCTCAGTAGTTGTGGCTCGCAGGCTCTAGAGCGTCGGTCCAGTAGTTGTGGCTCATGAGCTTAGTTGCTCTGCAGCATGTGGGATTTTCCTGGACCAGGGCTCAAACCTGTGTCCCCTGCATTGGCAGGTGGATTCTTAATCACTGGGCCACCAGGGAAGCCTGACTGTAGTTGATTTACAGTGTTGTGTTAGTCTCAGGTATACAGCAAAGTGATTCAGGTTATACATATACATATATCTATTAGTTTTCAAATCTGTTCCCATTTAGGTTATTACAGGAATATTGAGCAAGTTTCCTGTGCCTATACATTAGATCCTTGTTGGTTATCTATTTTAAATATAGTAGTGTGTATATGTCAATCCCAAACTTCCAATTTATCCCTGCTCCCCACCTTTCCCCTTTGGTAACCATAAGCTTGTTTCCTATGCAGATATTTTTCCCTTGATTGAATATGTATGAGTCCATATGAAGTTCTGCTTTCCTCCGGTTTCTGATGTGAACACATAGTAGGATCTCAAAGTTTGTTAAATGAATAATGCTTGCTTGCTTGAATAGGAAATGGATCTTTTCCTTCCTTTTCTGTTACTCTTCCCAAAGTCTTTCTCACCTACTGGGTGATTTTGGAGGATAACATAGGTGCTTAATTACTGTTGTCTTATATAAAATTTATGAAATAAATCATACGTTTTCTACCAATTCTCATGCTGTCTGTCTCTAATAGGAGCAGAATGTAATACTACAGATTTGAGTAATAAAATCACCTATGTATAAGGGAAGGAGGGTTTATTGAGAATCCTTCTAGTTGCCTTATGTGGATATTCGGTATCATATCTGTATTTTTCCACAGGAGAACATGTTCTCTTAGACTCCACTAACGAGAGGCACTTGCATGAGCTCTGGTAGGGAAGAGAAAGAGAAGCCATTGTCTTCTAGAGGCAGTTATGGGCAGAAGTATAGGCAGCAGCAGATGGGATGGCTGACGTGGGATTTTTGCCTACAGCTTTTGGGTGGGTGGTCTGAGAATCTTCCCATTGCTTTTACAGGCAGCTGAGATCAATGGCAGTAGCTTCCTTGTGATCCCTGCACTTCCAGATTTCCTGAAACAGATCTTAACCACCATCCTTCCTGCCGGTTCCCCAGAGTTGTGAAAGCCTCTAATTCCCTGTGTTAAATCCCTTCCTATTTGAAGTACCTACAGTGCTGACTGTTTTCCTGATGGTACTATGACAGATAATAGGACCTAGTCCACAATCTTCCATTGGAAAGTCTAGGAGAGTAGAACTTGATATAGATGTTCCCTAAGCCCCTCAGAGCAGTAGTGATGGGACCTTTATAATTGATGGGTCCTTGACTTTGGAATTAGGAGTTCTTCAAGTTGTCACCCAAACCTATGCTTGTGGGATCTACAGAAACAGGATTTATGGTAAAATGAAATAATTAACCCTGAGTCTATAAAACTGTGTAGAACCTACTGAGACAAAAGAAGTGCAATAGAATGGTCTTAGTGTTTTACTACATACATCCTATGCAGTTACATGTATCTGAAGAACACACAAGAAACAGATTACAGGGCAGAGAGCTAGGTGGCTAAGAGACAGGGGTTGGGGGAACACTTACTTTCTACTGTATATGCTCTTGTACCTTCTGAATTTTATGCCATGTGCATGTATTATCTATTCCAAAAACATACATTTATCTTTAATAGCAATAGTTGTATATTGTTTTATATATACTGATTTTACAATCATCAGATTTTTTAAAAATCGTAAACTCTAACAACATAAAATGTTGACCATGAAGTGAAAAAACGAGAGCTTGTATCCACTGTTTATGGAAGTTTATAGAACTACTTCCTAAGGGTGTCAATTCGGTAATGTCTAGTAAGATCAAAAATGCACAAACCCGATCATCATCAATTCCTCTTTTATGTACATACCCTGGAGAAAGGCTCATACATCAGGAGAAAGGTACAAAGATGTTCATTATGGTATTGTTTATAATAGTAGAAGAACTGGAATCATAAAAATGTCCATTATTAGGAAATAAATAAATTGATATAAAAAATAAAATACCATTTTGTGGAATCTAAAATATGACACAAATGAACTTATTTATGAAACAGACTCACAGACATAGAGAACAGACTTTTGGTTGCCAAGGCGGAGGGTGGGTGGGGAAGGAAAGGATTGGGAGTTTGGAATTAGCAGGTGCAAACTATCATATATAGGATAGATGAATAACAAGGTCCTGTTATATAGCACAGGGAACTATATTCAATATCCTGTAATAAACCATAATGGAAAAGAATATGAAAAAGAATATATATGTATAACTGAATCACTTTGCTGTATACCAGAAACTAACACAACATTGTAAATCAACTATACTTAAAAAAACAAACCAAAAAACCCCCAAAGGGACCACCCAGGCTACACACAGTATCATAAGCTAATTAAATTGTTGTTAAAAAAAAAAAACTTTGCGGGGGCTAAGAGGGAGGAGGAGGAATAAACTGGAAGATTGGGATTGACACATACACACTACTATATATAAAATACATAACTAATAAGGACCTACTGTAGAGCACAGGGAACTCTACTCAATACTCTGTAATGGCCTATATGGGAAAAGAATCGAAAAAAGAGTGGATATATGTATGTGTATAACAGATTCACTTTGTTGTATACCTGAAACTAACACAACATTGTAAATCAACTATGCCCCAATTAAAAAAAAATGCTATGGAACAATTAAATGGCCTAGCCCTATAAATGTCAACATGGATAGTTCTCAAAAGTGTATTCTTGAGAAAATAAAGGAACTGCTGAGTGACATATACAGTATGGCAGCATTTAGGTAAATTCTAAAATACATACTAAAAGAATAAAAAGGGGAGGGGCTATAAGGGTTCATACCTAATTCATGAGAGCAGTGGTCTCCATTAAGAGATACAAGAGATAGGGGTTGGGATGGAAAACAAAAGAAACTTCATTTTTATTTCTTTTTTAAAAATATGAAGCAAAATGATCCAATATCCTCTTTTTTTCATTCCGGTAGTAGATATACAGTTTTATATTATCTACTTTTCTATGGTACTTCTCAAAATAATACTTTCTATTCCCTAATCTCCCACTCATTCCCCCACCCACTACAGTCTGGATTGTGTCCTGCATCACTCAGGATCCCAGCAGGAAACAAAGGGCACTCTCAAACTGGCTAACTTTAGGGGAGTTTAATATAAGCACTATTTACAAAGATACAGGATACAGGGAAGCCAACAGAAAAGTGTGGCACCCCAGGGGCTGGTAACAGCAGGAAGCTGTCACTGTCCGTCCGGGGGCCTGCAGGAAAAGGGGAAGGAGCAAAGCCTGAGAGAGTGCTATGTGGAAAGAACCACCCAACAGGAGTAGTGGCCTTTATCAAGGAATGCAGCCAGCCTATGGTGACCCTCCTCAAGGGAACTGGAGAGAATGGGTACCTCCACTTTCCTGTCCTCCCTCCCTCTGATTTCCTGTCAATATCCTCCTTTGACCAAGCCCAGCCCAAAACCATTGGGCCAAGAAATCCACTGATGCTGCCCATACAGGTCAACTTCCCAGGACTCAGAGCAGGGACAAACTGAAAGTATCCATAGGCTTCACCATAGGCTTCACAAAGTTTGCCAATTCCAGCTAAATGTCAAATCCAGGAGATGCTTCGGATGTTTTTAAACTTAGCTTCTTGATTATAATTTACAATTGACTTTTCTCCTCCTTTATACTCCCTCCTCTAGTTTTCCAGCTAACTCAAATGGCTCCTTGCTAGTCTTGTTCACTGGAAACAAGACTGCCCCTCTCTTAAGTGTTAGAATTCTCCAGGTTTCCATTTCTGATCCTCTTTCCTCATTCAGTCACTCCCATGCATGTAACTCCCAACTCTTTGCTGATAAAGACCAAATTCTTTATTTCTAGCCAAGACCTCTCATCTCAATTCCAGACTTACTTATTGATAGCAACATGGGACTATCTCACTGGCTTCTCAAAGTCAGCATAGCAAAGCCAAACACATCAACTTCCCCGATAAACCTGCTCCTTTACTTATGGTTCCCACCAAGTGAATGGCCCTGCCACTACCCTGAAATCTTCCTCTAATTCCTTGCCTTCCACATACTGTCTACTTCTCTTTCCCTTGAAATGGGGACTGGTCAAAGGAGAGCTCAAGTGCAGAAATGGTAAGCTATTAACTGGATTTGTCCTGGAGAGGTGACAGAACTGGGAAAATAAGACCAGAGCCAGGATATCCAATCTAAGTGGCTGCTCAACTGTGCTGAGCATTAGATTTTTCTGGGTACCTGGACCCCACCTAAAACCAATGAATCCAAGAATCTGGTGTTATGGACTTAGAAAGGAAAAGCACACCTCCTGTGTGTCTCCTCTATTTTTGATACTCCAGTACATCACTTCTGAAACCAGATGTGTAGGTTTTCCACACTGCAAGCAATTCTGTGACACCAGCTGAGTGTCCTACAATTTAACCCAACTCTTGACATTCATCAACCTGGAAGCTCTCCAAATCCTGTCCTTTTGGGGTTTTATAGGAGGCTCATAACATAGCTATAATTAGATTATAGGTCATTGGTGCTCATCTTGCAGGAAGGGGGACCCCTTCCAGGGCCCGAGAGTGGGCTCTTGTCAAACACTTGGAAATGAATTGTCTGAGGAGACACATGTGCTGACAAAGCAAGAGACTTTATTGGGAAGGGGTGCCCAGGTGGAGAGCAGCAGGGTAAGGGAACTCAGAAGAACTGTTCTGCCATGTGGCTCCCAGTCCCAGGTTTTATGGTAATTGGGTTAATTTTCCAGGTTGTCTCTGGCCAATCATTCTGACTCAGGGTCCTTCCTGGTGTCGCATACATCTCTAAGCCAAGATGGATTCCAGCGAGAAGGATTCTGGGAGGTTGGTTAGGACATATGGACTGGTGTCTTCTCTCTCCTTGACCTTTCCCGAATTCTTCTGGTTGGTAGTAGCTTGTTAGTTCCGCATTCCTTACCAAGACCTCCTGTTGTAAGATAATTCATGCAAGTGATTACTATCGGGCCTGGCCAGGGCAGGCGGTGTTGGTCAGTGTTTCCTCTAACAACCGGACTCAATCTCCAGCGGCTCGCCCCTCCCCAGAAATGGGGGTGGGGGCCTGGGATGTGGGACTATAGGTTGCAACCCTCTAAATGTGGTTGGTTCCCCTGGCAGTCTGCCCTGTCCTTCGGAGCTTTCCAAAAATTACCTCGTTAGCATAAACTTAGTGTGGTTGAAAGGTGCTTGTTATGAATAACAAAAGACACGCATTTCACCTTTATGCTCTGAAGCTATCTCAAGAACTGAGGAGGACAAAAGGAAATACTGTAACAAGAGATCCCCCTATGGTTCTTCACAAGGCTTTTAGGAACTATGCGCTAGGACGAAGACCTAATATATATATATTTCTTATTATAAATCACAGTATCACAGGACTGAACTGTGTCTCCCCCCACCCCCTGGCCAAATTCATATGTTGAAGCCCTAACCTGCGATGTGACTATATTTGGAGATAAAGCCTTTAAGGAGGGATTAAGGTTAAATGAGGTCAGAAGAGTAGAGCCCGAGTCTGATAGGACTGGTGTCCTTATGAGAAAAAGAGATGCCAGAACTCCCTCAAGCTCTCTCCCGGTGCATGCGCAGAGGAGAGGCCAAGTGAGGACACGGCAAGAAGGGGGCCATTTGAAAACCTAGGAGAGGCTGTACCAGAAACTAACCCTGACAGCACCTTGATTTTGGACTTCGAGCCTCCAGAACTGAGTAAATTAAATTTTTGTTTAAGCCACCCAGTCTGTGGTATTTTGTTTGGCAGCCCAAGCAAACTAATACACCTGGTAGAAAGTCCAGACAGGGATCTTTCTCATAAACTCCCTGGGTGATTCTAATGTACAGCCAGGTTGGAGAAGCATTGAGCCAGACAGAAAACTGGAGATATCTATAAAAAGACAAACACCGTGACTAACCAGGGAAGCCAAGGAGGAGGAGCAGCCCAGTTAAAGGAAAGCCAGCCTCCAGGATGCCTTTAACATCTCAGCACAGTTTCAGCTCGGGCTTCCACTGGCACCTCACAGTAATTAAAGGGATCCAAGTAGAGTGGCCATGCCCTTAGCAGTCATCAGCTCCTGATAATTCCACCTCCTATTTCCCAATTCTGCCTCCCTGTCTCCATCAGCACTGTCCCTTTCCTCCTATCCTCTAGTATGGGGGTTGGCAAACTATGACCCATGGGCCAAATCTGGCCAGCCAACTGTTTTTTGGTTTTTGTTTTAATTTTTTTTTTTTTCTTTTTGTGGTACACGGGCCTCTCACTGTTGTGGCCTCTCCCGTTGCGGAGCACAGGCTCTGGACGTGCAGGCTCAGCGGCCATGACTCACGGCCCCAGCCGCTCCATGGCATGTGGGATCTTCCCGGTCCAGGGCACAAACCCACGTCCCCTGTGTCGGCAGGCGGACTCTCAACCACTGCGCCACCAGCGAAGCCCTGTTTTAAATTTTTTTAATTTTATTGAAGTATACCTGATTAACAATGTTGTGTTAGTTTCTGCTGTACAGCAGTGACTCAGTTATACATGTATATATTCTTTTTCATATTCTTTACCTTATGGTTTATCACAAGATATTGAATATAGTTCCCTGTGCTATACAGTAGGACCTTGTTGTTTATCCATTCTATATATAATAGTTTGCATCTGCTAATCCCACACTACCAGTACTTCCCTCCCCCATTCCCCCTCAGCAACCACAAGTCTGTTCCCTATGTCTGTGAGTCTGTTTCATAGATATGTTCATTTGTGTCATATTTTAGATTCCACATATAAGGGATATCATATGGTATTTGTCTTTCTCTTTCTGACTTCACTTAGTATGATAATGTCTATGTCCATCCATGTTGCTGCAAATGGCATTATTTCATTCTTTTTAATGGCTGAGTAATATTCCATTGTGTGTGTGTGTGTATGTGGTATGTGTGTGTATATACACACACACATACCACACTCCACACACCACATCTTCTTTATCCATCCATCTGTCAATGGACATTTAGGTTGTTTCCATGTCTTGGCTATTGTAAATAGTGCTGCTGTTAACATAGGAAGTGCATGTATCTTTTCAAATTACAGTTTTTTTCTGGGTATATGCCCAGGAGTGGAATTGCTGGATCATATGGCAACTCTATTTTAGTTTTTTGAGGAACCTCCATACTGTCTTCCATAGTGGCTGTACCAATTTACATTCCCAACAACAGTGTAAGAGGGTTCCTTTTTCCCCATACCTGTTCCAGCATTTATTATTTGTAGACTTTTTAATGGTTGCCATTCTGACTGGTGTGAGGTGGTACCTCATTGTAGTTTTGATTTGCATTTCTCTAATAATTAGCAATGAGCATCTTTTCATGTGCCTATTTGCCATCTGTATGTCTTCTTTGGAGAAATGTCTATTTCAGTCTTCTGCCGTTTTTTCGACTGGGGTGTATGTGTGTTTGGGTTTTTTTGAATTGTATGAGCTGTTTGTATATTTTGAAAATCAAGCCCTTATCAGTCACATCATTTGCAAATTTTCTCCCTGTTCATAGTTTGTCTTCTCATTTTGTTTACAGTTTCCTTTGTTGTGCAAAAGCTTATAAGCTTAAGTCCCATTTGTTTATTTTTGCTTTTATGTCTATTGCCTTGGGAGACTGACCTAAGAAAACATCGGTATGATTTATGTCAGAGAATGTTTTGCCTATGTTCTAGGAGTTTTTATGGTGTCTTATATTTAAGTCTTTAAGCCATTTTTAGTTTATTTTTGTGTATGGTGTGAGGGTGTGTTCTAACTTCATTGATTTACATGTGGCTGTCCAACTGTCCCAACACCACTTGCTGAAGAGACTGTCTTTTCTCCATTGTATATATTCTTGCCTCCTTGAGGAGATTAATTGTCCATAGGTGTGTGGGTTTATTTCTGGGCTCTCTATTCTGTTCCATTGATCCATATGTCTGTTTTGTGCCAATACCATGCTATTGATATTTTGATTACTGTAGCTTTGTAGTATTGTCTGAAGTCTGGGAAGGTTATGCCTCCTGCTTTGTACGTTTTCCTCAGGACTGCTTTGGCAATTTTGGGTCCTTTATGGTTCCATATAAACTTTAGGATTATTTGTTCTAGTTCTGTTAAAAAAAAAAATGTCATGGGTATTTTGATAGGGATCACATTAAATCTGTAGATTGCTTTGGGTAGTATGGCCATTTTAATAATATTCTTCCAATCCAAGAGCATGGGATATCTTTCCATGTCTTTGAATCGTCTTTAATGTCCTTTATTAATGTTTTGTAGTTTTTAGCCTATGTCTTTCACCTCCTCAGTGAGGTTTATTCCTAAGTATTTTATTTTTCTTGATGTGATTTTAAAAGGGATTGTTTACATTGCCTTTCTGATATTTCATTGTTAGTGTAAAGAAATGAAACCATTTCTGTATGTTAATCTTGTATCCTGCCACCTTGCTGAATTTGTTTAGCATTTCTAGTAGTTTTTGTGTGAAGTCTTTAGGGTTTTCTATGTATAATATGTCATCTACATATAATGGCAATTTTACCTCTTCCCTACTAATTTGAATACCTTTTAATTCTTTTTCTTGTCCGATTGCTATGGCTAGGAGTGCCAATACTATGTTGAAGAGAAGTGGTGAGAGTAGGCATCCTTGTCTTGTTCCAGTTTTTAGTGGGAAGTCTTTCAGCTTTTCACTGTTGAATATTATATTGGCTGTGGGTTTGTCGTAGATAGTTTTTATTATGTTGACATATGTTCCCTCTATACCCACTTTCATGAGAGTTTTTATCATGAATGGATGTTAAATTTTATCAAATGCTTTTTCTGCATCTATTGAGATGATCATGTGGTTTTTGTCTTTTCTTTTGTTGTGGTGGTGTATCATATTGATTTTGCACATGTTGAACCATCCTAATAACCCTGGGATGAATCCAACTTGGTTGTGGTGTATGATCTTTTTTATGTGTTGTTGGATTTGGTTTGCTAATATTTTGAGAATTTTTGCATCTATATTCATCAAAGATATTGGCCTGTAATTTTCTTTTTTGGTGGTGTCTTTGTCTGGTTTTGGTATCAGGGTGATGGTCAGCCACCTGTTTTTATAAAGTCTTTTTGGAGGACAGTCACACTTGTTTATGTATTGTCTATGGCTGCTTTTGCACTACAACAGAGTATTTGCAATAAAGACCATAGTAGCCTACAAAGCCTAAACTATTTACTATCTGGCCCTTTACAGGAAAGGTTTACCAACCCCTGCTTTAGTAGATGACTACACCCTAATGGTGGTTAGGCCCGAGACCAGTCATTTATGTATTAGTGTCTCACTGGTCCAAAAGAATAAAACTCCTTCACAATGTACCCAGTTTGGCATTTACTGAGCGCCTACGATGTGCCAGACTCCATGGTAAGAAGTAGGGGTACAACAGTGGACAAGAGACCCATATTGCCATTGCCCTTATACTCCAGCAAGAGGGAGCCCTACCAGGGAGTCCTCACTTTAGAAGGCTATGCATATTACAAATACACACAGACACAAATTTATTAAAGAATACATGTTGCTTCTGTCACTTGAGCCCTTGTGCTCAGCATTGGCAGAGCATGACCTGTAACTCTAAGCAACTACCCTTTGCAGCTCATTCAGGCCCCAGGAAGATGCTTCATTACATCCCTGGCAGTATGTCCTCAAAACTATAGATGACTGTGTCAGGGCCACAGAGGTTTGTGTGTTGTGCCACTGCTAATATTGGAGCGACACACTTCTTTGGCACGCAAGGAGGATTTGAGCAGTGGAAGGTCTTAAATAAGAGACAAGACAAATATGTTCTCATCCTCCTTTCAGCATGAATGCAATAGATTGGTGCAGAGTGAAGTATGATTTCCCAGGGGGGCTGAGAGTCCATTTTCTTTTTAGTATTCTTCCAATTTATAGTTCTCAGAGTACTTATGAAATAGCATGATATTAACTATGTTAAATAATTTACATTATATTTGTGCATTTGTAGGTCTAGATATACTATATGAAGAGTGATACCAATTCTTTACATTGTCAACTAATAGGCATTGCACACTAGAATTGAAATCCTTTATGTATATAATAAGATTTCGTTAATTTTTCACAAAATTAAATTTTAAATTTCGCTTTTTTTTTTTTTTTTTAATCTTTTGGCTGTACCACGAGGCACGTGGGATCTTAGTTCCCTGACCAGGAATCAAACCCACACCCCCTGCATTGGAAGTGCGGTGTCTTAACCACTGGACCACAAGGGAAGTCCCTGATGTTGCCTTTTTAATGCATGGTTTTGAATAACTTAGAAGAAAAATAACATATAAAATCACGTTTTCCTTATTTTTACTTTAATTTACTTTTTTTTAAACATCTTTATTGGAGTATAATTGCTTTACAATGATGTGTTAGTTTCTGCTTTATAACAAAGTGAATCAGTTATACATATACATATGCTCCCGTATCTCTTCCCTCTTGCGTCTCCCACCCTCCCACCCTCCCTATCCCAGCCCTCTAGGTGGTCACAAAGCACGGAGCTGATCTCCCTGTGCTATGGGACTGCTTCCCACTAGCTATCTATTTTACGTTTGGTAGTGTATATATGTCCACGCCACTCTCTCGCTTTGTCACAGCTTACCCTTCCCCCTCCCCATATCCTCAAGTCCATTCTCTAGTAGGTCTGTGTCTTTATTCCCATCTTACCCCTAGGTTCTTCATGACATTTTTTCCCCTTAGATTCCATATATATGTGTTAGTATACCGTAGTTGTTAATTTACTTTTTTGATGTAAGTAATCCAAATTTTTTGTTACTTTTAATACAATTTTATTTTTAATCCTTTAGATTATTACAAGCAATTGAACACATATTATGTGAAAATCTAGATTATAACACGATTGGTGATTTTGCCAAAACGAAAACAAAAATAAATTTTACAAAATAAATAATACGATAGTTCTTAAATTTTGTGTCACTTTTGTTACTCATCTAAACATTAGTCTATCAGTGGAATACTCAGACATTCACAATAATAATTAAATTGTCTTTAATATTTTGCCAGCTTTTAATCATATCAAAATAATAGCTTGATATGTATTTTTCACCATATATGAAGGAATACTTGTCAGGGTAAGAGTATAAAGTTATTTTATTTAACCGTTTGCTAGCTTGTAGTTTATAATGCTTAAAAATTTAGACAAATGATACACAGGACTTTATACTCTTGCCCCAGGGCCCTCTATAATGGAGAAGCAGGTCTGCAAGGCAGACCCAGTCTTTGTCCTTAAGGAGCTTACAGTCTAAAGGGAGAGACTAGTAGGCCCTTGTAATTATTGTTGTGATACAACAATAGAGTGCTAGGGAAACATATACAGAGGATGGGATGTAGTCAGGGAGGACTTCCTGGAGGAAGTTATTTCTAGGCTAAGAGCTGAAGGATAATTAGATGTAACCAAGTGAAGGGAGGGAAGGATTAGAAGTGGAAAAGAGACATAAGATGAGGAGAGTTCCAGGCAGAAGGAATTGTGTATGGCAGGGGCAGCAAAGTTTTTCTATGAAGGACCAGATAGTAAATATTTGAGGCTTTGCAAGCCATGAAGCCTCTGTTGCAACTACTCACTTCCACTGTTGTATGTAATAATACGTTGTCATGTGTATTGTAGACAAAACATAAATGAATGGGTGTGGATATGTTCCAGTAGAACTTTATTTACAAAACAGGCAGCAGGCCCGCAGATCCTAGTTTGCCATCTCCTTAGTATATGGGAAGGCCCAGTGTTCAGAAAAAGCTTATTTGAGGCACTGACAGTCAATCAGTATGGCTGCTGCAGAGGTGATGACGGGGAAGCAGGGAGGGAGGAGTCTGGGGAGTTAAAAACAAAGCTGCAGAAAGTGGATGGGTGGAGTCTGGATGCAGAGACCAGAGAGGTTGCTGCCTAGGCATCCTGGGCTAGGGTAGTAGTGGGCAGAGGGAGAAAAGTGAATGGTTTAGGGAGAGATTCAGTGAGTGGTCATAGGGAGAGGGAGGGTCAAGGCCGACTCCCAGACAGGCAGTGGGTGGATAATGCTGGGGGTAAGTGGGAGACCTGGGGGAAGCAGATTTGAGGGGTGGGTTGGGGATAGGTGATGGGATCTATTCCCCTGAGGGCTCAGTTTAGTGCTTGCCATACACACACACACACACACACACACACACACACACATAATTTTTTTTGTCAGAAATGTGGCTGGCAGTTTCTATGAAAATACAACCTATAAATCCTGCGAAAATCGGAGAGAAGCTGAGCCTGCAGAGCTAAATACCTTTGTAATGACAATCCTGGGGAATAATTACTATTGACAGGTTTTTCTCTAGCCTATGAGGATTGTAGGCTTTAGTTACTTTGGTTCCCTTTAATCACAGCTAATTTAACAACAGCGCAAGGACCCAGTATCTGCTAGTAACAATAGCCAACTTGGTCAGGAAAGACAGCTTCACCCAGGCAGTAAATCTGGTCAACCAGATGGATTGGCACTTGGAACATCAAGTGCCTCAAGATGCAGGATTTGCTGCTGGCTTGTGTGGGGGGGGGTGGCATTGCTACAGTCCCTGGTGCACAGCCAGCCTGGGGTGGTGTCCTGTGTGAAATGAGGGTGCATGGGGAGGGGTGGGTGAGGGAAACAGGCTTGCTGAGCACTCCTGACACATACCTCTCACCAGGGTGGGTTAAGCTGTAAGCCTTGCTCGTTCAGGCCAGAACAAGGGTAGCATTTTCATCACTGAAACACTTAGAGATTCTCTGGATGTGAATTGATGGACCTGTGGCATTTGTCATCAATCAGAAGCACATGCATAGAACACCTGCCTTAGAACGAATGCTGCTGGGGCTCTTTGAGGAGCGGTGACCCAGATGACGCAGTGGGAAGCAGGTGCTGTGGGATGTCTCTTAGGGCTCCAGCTTGAGTGTTGTTAGGCCTCCATCATCTCACCTGGATGACGGGCCTCCCTGGTTCCCTCTTGCCCTCTTCCAATCAGGCTGCCTGAGTGACCTTTTTAAAATGTTAAATGGATCTTGTCACTCCTCTGTTTAAAAACCTTTAACGCTTTCCCCCTTGCATTTAGGAGGACAATCCAGGCTCTTCATCACGGCCTGCAAGTCTGCCCCAGTGCGGCCCAGGTCTCCCTCTCCAGGATTTCTCCCCTAGAATTCCTCCAACTCAACTAACACTGGCTTTCTCTCGGTTCTTCCAATACCCCCAAGGTCCTTCCCACTTTAGGGTCCTTATATTCCCTTATTCTAGAAAGTTCTTTGCACCCACCCCCACCCCTAATGTGGCTGGCTCCTTCTCATATTTCAGATATCCACTTAAAAATCACACCTCAGGCCTTCCCTGGTGGTCCAGTGGTTAAGACTCCACGCTTCTACTGCAGGGGGCACGGGTTCGATCCCTGGTTGGGGAACTGAGATCCCTGCATGCCGCGTGGCAAGGCCAAAACAAAAAAAAAAAGAAGAAAAATCACACCTCAGAGGGACTTTCCCTGACCACCCAGGCCTCCCTCTCTTATTCTATCTAGCATTGCACTATGGTCTTTTTTTTTTTAAATCATAAAACTTGACATAATTTTACAATGATTTATATGTTTGCTTATTTATTGTTATCTCCGCGCCCCCCACTCCTGCCCAGTAGACTGTAAGCTCCTTGGAGGCAGGCACCATAATTAATTTATTCACCATTGTATTCCCAGAGACTAGCACAGTGCCCGGCACATGCATGCTCCATAGATACTTGTTGAGAAATTAATGTCAGTAAATAAAAAGCCATTCAGTTGATCCATCAATGGATGGATCCATCCATAAGTGTATCTGTCCATGCGTGTAAATGTATAACTTCTGTTCTGGTTACCTATTGCTGGATTACACACCACTGAATTTAATGGCTTAACACAACTTATTATCTCATGTTCTGTGTGTTCAGTGGTCTCAATTGGGCGGTGTTTCTTGTATCTCATGTGGCTGCAGTCCAGTGGCAGCTGCTGCTGGAGTCATCTGAAGTGACAGTCAATGCAGGCTGTCAACAAGGAGCAGAGCTGGGTTGTCAACTAGAATGTCTCCACCTGGATTCCCCATGTGGCTTGGGCTGCTCACAGCTTGGTGGCTGGGTTCAAGAAGGAATGTCCCAAGGGAGTATCTCCTTTTGTCTAGGAGACCAAAGCAGAAGCTGCAAGACTTCTTATGACCTAGCTTCAGACGACCCACAGTGTCATTTAAGCCATATTCTAGTAGTGGCAAGTAAGTCACAAGGCAACCCAGATTCAAGGGAGGAAATTTTACAACGGCATAAAGGGCTGGTGCTGAGAAGTATGGTTCACTGGGGGCCATCTTGGCAGAGTAGCTGCTACGATCTCTTCTATCATGATTATGTAGGTGCCTCCGTTCCTAGTTTACTTTCCTTTGTTTATTTCTCTTAGGCCCTTGCCCTCACCTTCTATAATTTGTGTCCTTTATTGCAAGGACACTTATTGGTAAAGGTTGAGCATCTCTTCTGCAAGTTTTCAGAGGACTGACATTAGTCCTTCAATTTCAAGTTACTCCAGGAAACTGCTGTACGTTTTGGGGGCTAACTTGCTGTGGGAGGAGCAACAGTCTTTCTGCACCTCTTGGTGCCGGTGGAAGAGAGGCCGGTGCTGCTGGTTGACATCCAGGAATCTTGGTGCTCACTGTTCATCGCCAAGAGCAGTGTGCTGACCCCAGCCAGCACGCTCGACTCGACACTGAAATCACTGGCTTTGAGAGCCAAGCCCGAGGAGAAATTGAGTTTGGGATAGTTTCAAGGGTGGGAGATGCCAGCCCTGTCTCGGCTTTGCCTTGGAGCTAGTTTTTTAATCCAAATGTGAAAAACTCTCCCTCTCCACCTCTCTTGCACTCCCACACCCCCTTCTCCCCCGCCTTTTCCAAATATCCTTCCAGCTGCTATTTTCGATTCTGGCCTCAAGGCAAATGTTTCACTGTAGCAGAATTACTGTAAAATTCCTTCCTGTGCTCCCACAGATAATGGGACAATTCCCTAGAGAACCCCCGGGAACCTACCACTTCAGAAATGGCCCAAAGGCAATCCCAAAAGGCAGATCTGAGGAAACAGAACTATTATAAAAGGTTATCATCAGAGAGTCAAACAATATGATTGTTTGTAATGGCACTGGCTGAACCTAGGGACATTTTCTTTCTCTTTTGTGTATGATCTCTTTCAAAGCACCAAAGACAACTGAGGGGCAGAAAATAGTGTTATGAAGTTTGCTAATGGGCCCATAAACATACAAACCTAGGATATAAAAAGAACTTCAGTGGGCAGTGTAAAAACACTGCACTTTTAAACATGAAGAAAATAAACAAGGAGAAAATCTTATCCAGAAACAACTTGGAAAACTGCAGAGGGAGCAGCATCCTTGAAAACAATGAGTCATAAATCTTTTTTTCTTTTTTTTTAACTCCTCTGATGGGCAGAGAATACAAAAAAGGGCAGCAGTGAATACTGATGATGTGTGTTTCCATTTCACTGCTATTTCAGCATGTCTGGGGAAGGCATGAGGACCATCTATGTCAAGGTTAAGAAATAATGCCTCTGAATCATCATGAGAAGGAATCCTCCAATTAAACACTTCTGGAAATTTGTGTGTTGTCTTGAAGCAGTGCCTCTGGTTGCTAATTGGTTTTTCCATCATGCTTCAGCTATTGAACTAGACACTTCACTTCAAATTCATTAGTTCAGTACTAAGACAAGTTCAGATGGACACCTTTATTGGATCCATTTTAAAGTGTAAAAACAGGTTGTTTACTGTATAAGAGAAAAGATAAAAGTCCTTCCTAAGCAAGTCAGAATGTAATTTACAAAAGTTACAAAAATTGATGACAGCCAAGTGTTTCTTTCCTGCAGGACTCTCCCAGGAGACAGACAAGTAGAAAGGTTAAAGACATATGAGGACAAATGTATAGGTGTTGAGTAGATTTGGCCTCAGTTCCTCATCCCTCACTCTCTCCATGCCCCTTGCCGTGGAATTTTGTAGATCCTCCCCAAGAGGGGAAGAGATTTTCCTACCCTTTGAGTTTCGTCATCTAATTTACTTGGGCCAAAGGAATATTCACATAGATGGTACAAAGAGAGGCTTAAAAGAGCACTTGCATTGGACATGTTACTCTTCTACCTCTGCCATTGCCAAGAGAAGAATGTGCCCGGGCTGGCTGGCTGATCCCAGGAGGGGGGGATGGAAAGACACATGGAGCAGAGTTGCCCTGCTAAACTCAGCCTGCAAGAGAGCCCCTAGCTGACTGCCCATGAATGAGCAAGCCCAGTCTAGATCAGCCAACCCCAACCAATCCCTAGATGCGTGAACTGTGATAATAAAGGATTATTATTACTACGGCCGGGTACTATTGTGCAACAGCAACTAACCCACAGAGGTGTCATGGGGTCATACTGGCCCCCCAGGTAGTTCTATAACCTCAGAATAGCCCTAATGACCAAATGAATCAACAGAGACAGTAGTGGATAGTTGCATAATAGGCCCACCATTCCTCTCCAGAACCACAGAAAGCCTTCCTTAGCCTAAAGAAAACTCCTGAATCTTTACCTGAAAGCTTCATCTTGCCTTGGGGACCTCCACAAGTTGACATTGAGATAAGGACTCAAGTGCAAGTAGTTTAAGTGGTGTAAGTGTGGGAGTGGGTAATGCAAGGGAGGAAAACTTGACAATAAAGGATGTGTTACTAAGCCAGCTACTACGAGCAACTGGAGCTTAATCCCATCGGGAGAGCTGAGAGCCAGTGCAGACCATGCCTCGGAGCAATCCCATCCAAGGGATGGGGAGCTGGGGTGCTGCTTCAGCTCTGGCCAGTCAGTCACTGGGGGAATAATATCTGGGTACTTCCAGCCAGCCACACTAGCAGCCAGAGAACACCCTCAGACAAGGAAATGCAGATGCTGGCGATCAGAAGTCTGGTCGTCGTCTACTGGAAGTGAGGCAAATGGATAAGGGTGGGGGGCACTGATGTGTCTGCTGCTCCTCCGTTTGGGTTCTGCCTCAATTTGGGGAGCGTGAAACCATGGTAGGTTGAGTGCTAGGCAGGTCAAGCATGTGCTGGTCAGATTGGAGCACAGGGACCCCATGTTCTCCTCCATGCCAGTATTTTTTTTTAATACTTATGTACATTTTCCTGTGGCTTTTCCAGTCCTTTCTCATCCCTTCTATCACTTTCTAGGGTGTCCATTCCACTGGGGTGAAGACAGGTGGCAACACCCATGACTGGCTTTTATTGTAGCTGCCCACAAGTCTGACAGTTCAGGTCTGTTTGGTCTGGGGGGCAAAGAGATGGATGCTGTCTATGAAATTGGAAACACAGGCCCTGCAATTTTACAACATCTACAGTGTCAAGACTTCCATCTGAAAAGTATAACATCTGTGTGATAAGGACAGTCACAACTAACACAGTAGCTGTGGCTTGAAAATGCAATGTGTATTGATGAGTGCTCCCCAAACGTTTTCATGAAAGTTCCAGTACCAGCAGAAGACGTTAAATCGCGTACGCCTAACCCTGCTGGTAGACCAAAGTGGGTTTATTTGAATATAAAATGTTTTAAATTATTGGACACTGAGTGTAGTGGACCTGACGGCTTTCTGTGCCAGCATCCTTTCCTTGGGGGAAATCACTGTCCACCTATTGAATCATTGCCAGCGGGCTGTTATTCATAATGGCTTGGATCCCTTGTCACAGGGCTAAGATGCTGACATGGACTAGGGAAAGCACCAAATTCCTACCAGTCATGGCACCCCACTGGCACATATCTCAAGCAAGGCACAACTGCAGTGTCTTTTCATAGGTGTATGGATATAAGGAGAAAGAAGTTCTTTTCCTTGTGGTTGGCTAAGTAAGGTAAATAAGGATCCTGAGTTGCCAGCAATCAGCTTAAGTGTAAGTTGGAGAGAGCCTGCATATAGAACGAGGCCAAGCAGAGCAAAAAGATGGAAAGAGAGCTAGAGTTCTGACATCATTGGAGCCCCTGTATATCCAACCGTATCTGAAGCTTCATGGGCTTCCCAGACAAGTGAGCCCCTCCAAGAAAAGGGCGGTAGGTTTGCTTTAAGCTAGTTCATGTGCAGCTGAAACCTTCCAAAATTGTTTAGTAAAATAGACATTCCAGAAAAAGTGCCCTTGTTTATCCTGTGGCTTCATATTTCCCCCGGCACATTGTTCATGTATCTCTTAGGAATGTGTGAGGCCTTATAATCTTTATTTCAGAGATGCTTTAACTGCATCTCTAACTATTCTTCAAATCCGCATTTGATTTGGAACACTTTCGCTCTAAATTTCCCCCAGCCCCTCCTCAACCTGAGCTGCCTGTGAAGAGTTTAAGCTCTTTGCTGTGTCATATCCCAACTACCTGTTTCCCCCACGATTCTCCCAACACTTACAGGTTTGCTCCCATGCCTTCTTGGGTCCTCTGCTATCTACTTAATCTCACTCTTTGCAGATCTCACTCTCTCCCTGCCTCCCTACCCTTGCCATCTTGATTATGGACAGTCTAACCTTTGGAAAAATCAAATTCATGAGATGTTAGGAGAGAAACTTGTGACAGATTTCTGGGGTCAGAGCAGAGAGGAATATGGCCAGGGTGGCATGCCGTCACCAGAGCAGTCTGGGAAAATCCCATGAAGTGGAAGCAGTGAGTCTGGTTTCCAGGAACAGAAGGCAAAGGCAGGATCCCAACTCCAGCACAACCACCATGAAATCTTCCTCTTTTATTAAGAAACTAGGGGCTTCCCTGGTGGCGCAGTGTTGAGAGTCCGCCTGCCGATGCAGGGGATGCGGGTTCGTGGCCCGGTTTGGGAAGATCCCACATGCCGCAGAGTGGCTGGGCCCGTGAGCCATGGCCGCTGGGCCTATGTGTCCGGAACCTGTGCTCCGCAGCGGGAGAGGCTACAACAGTGAGAGGCCTGCGTAATGGAAAAAAAAAAGAAAGAAAGAAAGAAACTAGGGTACTTATAGCACTATACTTAAATGCTATAGAAGTACACAAAAGAGGTAGTAGACAGGGTCCTAATTTCAAGGCAGTTTTAATTTAGCTGAAGGATAAAGTAAAATTTAGAGAATGGTCACGAGGTAAAAACATCACAGTGCCATGGCAGAGCAGAACAGAGAGCATCAGACTAGTAATCAGCATATGTGGTATAAGGGAATGGCTGAGGGCCTGGAAGTTCCTGAAAGAGGGAGTCTTGGAGGAAATGAATCTTGAGCCAGGCCCTGAAGGAAGTAATTGACAAATGTAAACTCTCCAGCTGGCCACAGGGGAAGAGGCTCTTTCTGCAGGGGTTGTGTAACTCAAATCTGCTCTGACCTGTTTGCGAAGAGGCAGGCCAACTCTGAAGCTATTTAGCCTGCATCTGTAAGGCTGCACAAAACCACTGTTTTGGTCAAAAGAATTCAGTAGTTTGGCACTGGGCGCACCCTGTAGATGATATCATGTCTGTAGATCAAAGTCGGGCTAGTGTCACCTGCAAGGAAAAAAGAGTTGAAAAATAGTTTCTGTTATGGGTGGGGTTTTTTGTTTTGTTTTGTTTTTTTGCCTTCTGTTTCCAAAGTTAAATTATTTTATTTAATTTATTTTTTTTGGCTGCTTTGGGTCTTCCTTGCCGTGCGCGGGCTTTCTCTAGTTGCGGTGAGCGGGGGGCTACTCTTCGTTGTGGTGAGTGGGCTTCTCATTGCAGTGGCTTCTCTTGTGGAGCACAGGCTCTAGGTGCACAGGCTCAGTAGTTGTGGCTCAAGGGCTCTAGAGCACACCAGGGAAGTCCCTCCAAAGTTAAATTTTAAGATAAAGATTTTCATCTTGATTACAGCTCTTGGTAAATAGATGTCATTTTAAAAGTCTGATTCCTTGCAGTGAAATGCAGAACTTATGGCCATACAAATTCTTTTTGATATGTTAAATGTGCTAATTGAAGCAGAAGTCCTCTATAAAACACAAACAAACCTACTTTTTGCCTTAGGAGCAGAAAGCTAAAGAGAGACATAATCATCGAGGTTTGCAGGTTGTCCTCTCCTTGCAGGAGATATAAGCTGAAACAGCTAAAATGTTTTTATAATGAAAACACATTTTTAAGTTTCTTATTCTGGCAAAGATAAAAAACAAGTTGTAAAGAAACCACTTCCGTCAAGACTAGAAGCTTTGCCTTCTTGCATTGTTAAAAAGCAATCCAAGAAATACTATTTAAGGTTAATTTTGCTGCTCTTTTAAGAAGAATTTTGAAACCATAAAAAGCCTGTAAGGGAAAACAAAACAATAAGCTGAATTGGAAGGGTGAGTTCCTCTTTGGCAGTACTGTCACATTACAATGTCCCCTGTCTGAGGATAAAACAGAGAACTGTGCTCTTGGAGGCTGCCAACATCTAACTTGACACCACTACAAAATCTAACAGTAAGTGAAACTGACAGCCTACTTCACAAGCTGAGAATACATCTGGACTTCTCCAGAAAGACAGCCGGACTAGAGTTCATTTCCCTGGAGGCTGGGCTACAGCAACACCTAATGAAAACAATGATGGGGCACATATTTATTTCCAAGGCATTTGTAGCCTGTGTTCTGGTTCCAGTCTTACCGCAGAAGCAAGATCAACTTTCACATCTTTTCACTAAATGGATGGATGTGAAATTACTCACATTGACCCATCAGCATTCTCAAGGGCTCCAGTAATTACATAGCCCAGCACAGCAGGAAAGAGGCACTGACAACAGCACATAGACAATTGGTTACCATCAGTCTCCTCTGGTGCTGGCACATGTATCTGCAGTAAGAAATTGAGGTCTTGGGTAAAACCTACGCCTTCCAAATCCAACAGCAGAATTGCAGTTCGCAGGTGATTCTTCTCCAGCCATCTTTGGAAAGTTCATGCACCCATAGCTAATCATAGCAGGATTTGTGGGCTGAGAAACCAAGGCCTAACCTCCTGTCTCATAATTTCTGCCTGCCCTCCCCCATCTCACTCCATTCCTCCCATTTTTTATTCTGCTCCATTTTGTGAGATGAGAGCCAAAGGACCTCTTTCACAGTGGACCATAGTGGACAGCTTCTTTTTCATCTGCATCTTTAAAGTTTCAACCTGTGTAGGATGCTCAGATTGGAGGACAGCTCCCGGCTCCTGCCTTCTTAATTTTTTTGTCTCAAAGACACCAGTCTATGTTACACGGACAAAGAATGAAGACAAAAGTAAGCTACTGTCAAGGTAAATTAGGACCCAGGTAGAGAGCCTGTGGAGTATGCATGTGAGAGAAACTGCTCAGAGTTTCCAGACCTCAGATTTGTCTTGCAGTCACCAAAAGCTGATCCAAGGACTAATGAAACATCATATTCAGGAAGGTGCCCATAAGGTCAACTTCCTCACTATTATAAGAATGATTTATTTCCTCTAAAAGATTCCATCTAATTCAACCAAAAGCAAATTTAATGAGAAGCCCTTTATGTGTTTGTATAAAATATAACTTAAGTCGGAAGTGCTATTTTGACAGTTTGGGAATAAGGTATAAATGATGGGAAACAATTCTCATGAAGTACATTAAAATTTGGATTAAAAATATTACAAGATCAGGTTCACCTTTTGGAAGTTTTGGTTCAGTTTAGGATCTGGGCTGTCGATCTATCAATAGAAAGGCACATTTCTTTCATTCCTTTCCATGTCCAAAGTTAAAATAAATAATAGTAAAATGTTCCTATCCATGTTTGGTATCAAAGAATTTCCTTTTTGCAGTCCCAGAAAACCAGATAGGAGAAGAAGACCAACATTTACTGAATGTCAGGCATTATTTAGGTACTTTACATACAGTATATATTTCATAAATGTTATCTAATTTAATTTTTACAACACTGAAGAATTATTAAACCCCAGAGTGTCTGGTTCCTACGCTTGAGATCCTCCCTCTGTATTCCATATGGCACACGGTTTGCCAATTTTCAGAGAAGAGAATATAACAAAATTTACTTGACAGTAAAATCATAATGAAAAAAAACTTGATCTTCTATTGTGATCAAAAGGCACTTTATCTCAAGTTTGATTTCTCTAAACAGCAAACTATCATGGCTTAGCTTTATCTTATTTTATTTTTTTTTTTTTTGGCGGTACGCGGGCCTCTCACTGCCGTGGCCTCTCCCGTTGCGGAGCACAGGCTCCGGACGCACAGGCCCAGCAGCCCATTGCTCACGGGCCCAGCCGCTCCGCGGCCATGTGGGATCCTCCGGCCTGGGGCACGAACCCGTGTCCCCTGCACCGGCAGGTGGACCCCAACCACTGTGCCACCAGGGAAGCCCAGCTTTATCTTATTACTTTCACATACATCATAGTTAAAAATAAAACAGGAGTAGGTAAGTCTGCAACTATACTGATTCTACATCATATTCTAATATCAAATTATTTAATTAATTGCTTTTTCTAATAAAATGAGAGGCCAGAAAGAAAAAAGGTAGTTATTTGAGAATTTTGGTTGTTGTGGATTCCATATAGTATTTGCAATTATTTACCTCTTTGTGTAGATCCATTATGGCCTGCTCTCAACATTTGGCCATAAGAACTTCAAGCAAAACAAAATTACGGGCCTTAATTCTCCCAAACAAATGTTTTGTTTTCAAGTTAACTATGACCTTAAATAATAGTCGAAAAATATAAACAGGTTCAAGAAGAGTTGAGAAAAATTTGGGATCTCAGCTGCCTAACATTAAGAGGAATTAAGTAATTTGGGGGTACATCCCTAATTCTGAGAGCATTATCATGGAAAACCACCACTCTTCCCTCAGAGAATATTAAGAGAAAGATTGCATTTTAATGCATTTCTCAAGTTAATTTCCATCATCTTTCCCTCAAAACCCCATTTTGCTTCTTAACTATCTAATCTGTTAATTTTATCATCACTTTTTAAGTCTCCCAGGATAAAAATCTTAGAATAGCATCTCCCAAAATGAATTCTGTGAAATACTAAGGCCTGTGATATAGTCATAAGGTTCTACCAAATGAGGAATCCTCTTTCGGGAATCCTAGATTAAAGAAAATTATACAGGTTCCACTTCCAGTGATGGCCCAGGAGCTCATGTTAGAACAACGCTTCTGCAGAGAAAAGCTAAATTCTTGAGAAAATATAATTCTTGAAAACTATAAACAGAAACTGGAAAAACTGAATGCAAGCAGATACTGAACGTGGCCAACACTATGAAGAAGGGGATGGCATGGGATGAACTTCCCATTTTATAGCTGTTGGCCTTGGTGTAAAGCAGGCCCCTACAGACAGCTGTGCCAAGCAGAGTGGCTAAATTTCAAATAGAAACTCAGTATTACTGAGTTGAAGAACTAGAAGACCACAGTTCTGGGTGACCACAGCAGCTAGAAAACGGAAGGCCTTTCAGAAAGGAGAGAACCAGACAAGGGGGAGGCCCACATTCTTTATATAAACTCTGCCCAAATCTCTGTCTGATATTTGTTACCATGCATGCATGGGGCAGACTCCAAGCAGCCCAGCTAAGACCTAAAATAAATAAACTGAGATTTTAGTTGATGCCCTTCTCAAGGAAGATAGTTTGCAATTTGATTTCAGCCATGTTATCTTTCTGCTAAAACAAAAACTGAAAACTCTTTAAAGGAACATGATAGAATTCAGAGTATCTACAGTGTATTATTCTCAATGTCCAAGGATTATAAAAGAAAGCTCACAATGAATGAAAGATATGAAATCTCAGCAGAAAAATAGAGATTCTAGAACTGAAAAATATATCTTAAAATGACACAGATTTCTTTAATGCACATTTTTAAAATGTGTTCATGTGCATCATGAGGGAGATGAACTATGGAGCTGTTTCCCAAATTTCATCACAGAAACTGTAAAGAACACAATAGAACATAGTTTCAATAATACTACCTTAGACATTCAAGTTAAGGTGTCTGTGATTAGACTGTAAACAAAAGCTTTAGGGCTTTGGTTTGACTCTGGTACTGAATCAGTATTCTGTAGGGCAGATATAATCTGAGATACGGGCAGAGAACAACTTTGTATTAAGTGCTTGTTATGTGCCAGCAGTATATTTCATAAATAAGTTTTATTGTTCTTGGTTTAATATAAAGTATTTTACTAATAAGAAAGTTGAGCTAAGAAAAAGAACTTCTGTGTTCAAGGTCATCAATTAATAAGCGTAGACCAGGATTCAAACTCAGTTCTGCCAGAATTCAGAGTCCAGACTCTTCATTCTATTCCCTTGATACTCAAAATATGGGGTGTGAACCAGCAGCAGGAGAATTATCTGGGAGCTTGTTAGAAGTGAATCGCAGGTCCTGGTGAAGACCTACTAAATCAGAATCTGCATTTAACGAGGTGCTTGGGAAGTTTGTATGCACATTAAAGCATACAAATGCTTTGAGAAGCATTGGTCTCTACCAGTGGTTCTCAAAGTGTAATCTCTGGACCAGCAGCATCAGTATCACCCGAGGACTTGGTAGAGATGCAAATTCTTGGACCCAATTCTAGAACTATTAAATCAGAGCATCTGTGTTTTAACAAGCTCTTTAGGTGATTCGATGCACACTAAAGTTTGAGAGCCACTGGTTGATACCACGCTGCCTCATATTAAATTACTGAAAATCATGGAACCTGTCTAGTTAGGAGAGTGAGTAAAAGGCAAAAGTGAGTGAAACTTGGATGGTGAGTAGGATCCAAAAATAAACTAAGACCTGGTAGGATAAAGTTTCAAGTAATAACCTACATGAAGAAAAGC